>NC_044035.1:53758926-54358926 GCF_901765095.1 Microcaecilia unicolor
TGCACAGGATGATTCTTAGAACCATTGAATGAGAGCAGTTTGTTAGTGAAAACTGGGGCTTCTCTTTAGACTGACATGCCCTTTTCTCCCTCTAAATCTCTCACATATGAAACAACTGAAATAAACACCTAGAAATAATTGGCACATTTGTCCAACGACCCCTGTTGCACAAGAAACCTGCTGATTATGTACTGTAGAGTGGGAGGCATGTATTTGTGGGAGAGAATATGAGCATGTCAGAGACAGAAAGAGATGTGTGGGTGGGCGAGAATCTGTGTGTGAGAGAGAAATCATATGGGGGTGGACAGGGCTGCATAAGAAACAGAAAGAGCGAGGAGAGGCAAAGCAATAGAGTAAGGTATATGAGCATAATACATAAGAGACTACTGTTCAAAACAATTGGGAGTGCTAAACTCTACACTAGTTACCTCTTTTTGGATGTGCTAAGGCTTGTGTTCAGTACTAGGGAATTTTCAAGCATCCATTGCACCCATGGAACTGGCGCCTATGAATTTATGTGACACGATTGAAGTCTTTGAAAATTTTACTGGGGCTGAGTGACTAGATTTAACCACTCAAATTTTGGGCAGCCCCAGGGACAGGGATGTGTCAATTTACAGCACTAGTTGAACAACTTAACCAGTCAAATCTAGGTCAAAAAAGTCTTCGTTCTGTTGCATGCTGACGTCCTTCACGTTGTACGTGCAGGACATCAGCATGCAACAGAACGAAGACTTTTTTGCACTGACTGCAGGATGAAGAGGATGTCAGCTGGTGGGGATTGGGGTCCCCTGTCAGCAAAAGCAAAGGTAGGCGGCAGCGGGGGAGGGTTCGCGAAGGGGGGGTCGAGAGGGCGGGGGTCATGAAAGGTGGCGGCGGGTCGGCAATGGGGGGGTCGGCAATGGCAGGAGGGGTCAGCAGCACCGGGGGGGGGGGCTAAAATGTGCCCCCTCACCTCGGGCTGTGGACCCCCCCTCCCACCGAAGTCTGGCTACGCCCCTGGTGGGCACGCGTTTTTGGTGCCCACTAGGCCATTTTATACCACAGCTGGGAAAAAGGGCATTTTTCAATGGGCCTGGAAAAGAGCGAGCACTAAAATGATAAGTAGCACGGGTTGCCTGAGTCCTTACTGCCAGCCATTGACCTGGCAGAAAAGGCTCAAGTGCTACTTGCACAGTAATCATGCAGTGTGCGCCAATGTGGTGCGCCAATGTGGTTGCACTGCCGATTACCGCCAGGAACGCCCCCTGTGATAGAAAATTATTTTCTACTGTGGGAACCAGCATGCGCCAACTTCGGAATTACCACCGGGCACCTGCGCTACCCCAGTGGTAGTGCCAATTTGGTGCACGCTACCCGTGCACTAGCCCTACCGCTGGTTTGTAAAAGGGCCTCTTAATGCCTCCTCAGTAGTAGGGGTTAAGGGCATCAATATTATCTGTCATTGCACTTAACATGCAGTAAATATATTTTCTCTGTGTTAAATGCTACGAACATTCCCAGCATTTAACACAGAACCTTTGCAGTTACTGAACTGTAATTTGGGCAACTAGAGCGTGGTACTTACAAATTTCTACTGCTATTTAGTAAAAGGTCCCGCTATCACTTAGCAAAATATCTGATCACTGTGTAGCTTACTGAAAATTCACTTCAGGGTGTTCACCTGAGACTTTTAACACGATCCAGCCAATTTGATTTAAGCAGGCCAGGAGACTGCCCAACCAAAAAGTGGACAGGTCAGGGTGGCACTGGAGGAACCTGGGGTTATGCAGGTACTGGCACTGAATATTGGGCCAACACATGTATAACCTTTTAAAAAATCTGGTCCCCATGAGCCCCCTCCCATGCCCGAGAAAGCTCCTTCACCCCAGCCTGTGGATAGCAAGAAGGCCCAACGCCCTTTGCCCCTAACCCCCAGCTATCCAGGTAGCCCCTCCCCCAGTCACAGCAGCTATTTTGGAAGGGTGTCACAAGGGGCAGGAGTGAGGGAGCTGTGATCTTGTCCCCAATGACTATCACTGGACCACTAGGGATACAGGTAGAGGGGCCTACCTGAACACTGGTGAGGGGTGTTCCAAGGGTGTGTGTTGGGCCTTCTTACTGTACACAGGCTGAGGGGAGGGGGCTTTGCTGGGAGGGTCTGGAAAGAGCTCAGAGAGGCTCAATTTTTTAAAAAATGATGCGGGCCCCAACTGAATATCGACCAGGCTTGCATAACCTCTGGCCCACCTACATTTAGTACATAAGTAATGCCACACTGGGAAAGACCAAAGGTCCATCGAGCCCAGCATCCTGTCCACGACAGCAGCCAATCCAGGCCAAGGGCACCTGGTGAGCTTCCCAAACGTACAAACATTCTATACATGTTATTCCTGGAATTGTGGATTTTTCCCAAGTCCATTTAGTAGTGGTTTATGGACTTGTCCTTTAGGAAACCGTCTAACCCCTTTTTAAATTCTGCTAAGCTAACCGCCTTCACCACGTTCTCCGGCAACGAATTCCAGAGTTTAATTACGCGTTGGGTGAAGAAACATTTTCTCCGATTTGTTTTAAATTTACTACATTGTAGTTTTATCGCATGCCCCCTAGTCCTAGTATTTTTGGAAAGCGTGAACAGACGCTTCACATCCACCTGTTCCACTCCACTCAATATTTTATATACCTCTATCATGTCTCCCCTCAGCCGTCTCTTCTCCAAGCTGAAAAGCCTTAGCCTCCTTAGTCTTTCTTCATAGGGAAGTCGTCCCATCCCCACTATCATTTTAGTCGCCCTTCGCTGCACCTTTTCCAATTCTACTATATCTTTCTTGAGATGCGGTGACCAGAATTGAACACAGTACTCAAGGTGCGGTCGCACCATGGAGTGATACAATGGCATTATAACATCCTCACACCTGTTTTCCATACCTTTCCTAATAATACCCAACATTCTATTCGCTTTCCGAGCTGCAGCAGCACTGAGCAGAAGGTTTCAGTGTATTATCGACAGCGACACCCAGATCTCTTCTTGGTCCGTAATTCCTACGTGGAACCTTTCATGGTGTAGCTATAATTCGGGTTCTTTTTTACCACATGCATCATTTAGCCCCCAATATTTAGTGCCAGTGTCCAGACATGGCCCAGCACCGAATATTGGGGGCTAATTTAGCCGGTGACAGTAAGCATTTAAACAAAACACTAACCATCGCAAGCTGAATATCAGGGGAAATGGGTCTATTTACCAAGCTGTGTCAGCTGTTAATGTGGCAATTAATGTTGCAAAGAGTTAGCACAGGTGCAATGCTAACAGGTAACATGGTGTCACGGTGTTTAACATATGGTCATTTCTGGTTTACACAGAGTTGTCAAGTTACTCAGTTCCAGGCTGGAGACCTTTTGGCCAGTTCTGGTTTTGAACTTAAATCCCGAAACAGTGTGAGATTTGTAGTGCCTGATCCTACCCATTGAAATCAGTGCTGTAAGTCCCATAATGCAACAGGATGGGATGGACAGAAATCTCCAACTAGGTAACTTGGTATCACTGTTAACAGTTAATATGGAAAAGGGCAGAAAATGGGTGTAAACTGAATGGAGAATGGGCAGGGACTGCACTTTACATTTTTCACAAAGTTTGCTGTAATATGTTAACTGCTAAGCTGGTAGATAACACAGTGTAGTTAAATCCATGTCTGTAGGTATAGATGCAAGACAAGTCACAAAGCTCCCCTGTTTATTTGTAGAAGATGTTTAATTTCAGGAAATTCCTGTGGATTTCACCCTTTTTCACATTAGTAAATGCTACATTGCTTAGAACAACCAGATGGAAGTGAGAGTTGCTTTATTAAAGGGTTTCTGACTTTCAGGGATGCTGGACCAATGCCTCCCCCACCCCCTCCTGCTCAGACAAATGATGCAGCTCAGCTGCATCCAAGCCTAGTCCCCTGCCTCTTTCTCATAAAAGGGTTTGAGAAGGAAGGGTAACACAGGGATACAATTCAAAGGATTTATCTGCATGTCTATCTCTTGTGTCATGAATCCAACTGACGGGATTCTGGCTTTAACAGCCTGTAAAATCTATCTTCATGGGAGTTATGTGTGCATAAACAACTGGTCTAATTTGCCCCCAGTGTGTTTTCTATTATTACGGCATTTGCAGTTGTTTAGAGCAGAGAATATTTTTCCTTTCGTGGTTGTCTGACTATTAAAAATAGAGACAAGTAAGAAAACCGCAACCTGTATTTGGAAAGCTTTTTCCTTTCTGTGACTTCCCTGTTTCACATCAGGCAGGGTTTTGTGGATCACGGTTCAAGGCTAGATTAAAGCAACGCAATAAAACTGGACCATAAATGAGCTCCCACAATCACAGGGTGACAATTCTCAAGGCCATTTGTAATTCTGAATGTGCAAATTCAGCCCATTTTAGATAGGCTGTAAAACTAGGAATTGAGACGTACAGGTCAGCGCATCTCAATTTTCACCTGTATTTTAGAACAGAATCTGCCAACATAAAGCCTATTCTAATATACAGGGAAATGGACATTTATGCCTTGGGTGTGTGTAGCATAAACATACATTATTTTTTATGTATTTATAATTTTCACAGAACATTAAACAAGCATCCACTTGTTCAGAAAAACAACTATACATTTTGCTATCAATTAGCTCTAAAGACTCGTTGGAAAAAATGAATAAAGAAAATAATCAGAAAAATTCCAAAGACAATTAGATAACAGAGAGGGGCATAATCGAATGAAAACGACTATCTCCATGGGCGTTTATCTCCGAGAACGTGTCCGTGAAGCGGCGGACCGAACCGTATTTTCAAAAAAAATAGACGTCCATGTTTTATTCGACAATTTGTGAGCTGGGCGTTTTTGTTTTTCAGTGATAATGGAAAATGAAAGCGTCCATCTCAAAACGAATAAATCAAAGGCATTTGTTCGTGGGAGGGGCCAGGAGTCGTAGTGCACTGGTCCCCCTCACATGCCAGGACACCAACCGGGCACCCTAGGGGGCACTTTTACAAAAACAAAACAAAAGGTAAAAGAGCTCCCAGGTGCATAGCACCCTTCCCTTGTGTGTTGAACCCCCCAAATCCCCCTCAAAACCCACTGCCCACAAGTCTACACCATTACTATAGCCCTAAGGGGTGAAGGGGGGCACCTACATGTGGGTACAGTGGGTTTGGGGGGGTTGGACGACTAATAAGCATTAAGCAGCACAGTTGTAACAGGTGGGGGGGGATGGGCCTGGGTCCACCTGCCTGAAGTCCACTGCACCCCCTAACAACTGCTTCAGGGACCTGCATACTGCTGCCAGGGAGGTGGGTATGACATTTGAGGGTGAAAATAAAAAGTTGTGAAGCATCATTTTTTGTGGTGGGAGGGGGTTAGTGACCACTGGGGGAGTCAGGGGAGGTCATCCCCGATTCCCTCTGGTGGGAATCTGGTCATTTAGGGCACTTTTGGGGGCCTTATTCATGAAAACAGGGTCCAGGAAAAGTGCCCTAAATTCTAGCTACAAACGCATACTTTTTTTTCCATTATCGGCGAAAGGCGCCCATCTCTGTTCGGGTGGTAACCATGCCCCAGTCCCGCCTTCACCACACCTCTGACACGCCCCCATCAACTTTGTACGCTTCCACGATGGAGTGCAGTTGAAAACGTCCAAGTTTGGCTTTCGATTATACCGCATTATTCGTTTTTGTGAGATAAATGTCCATCTCCCGATTTAGGTCGGAACTTGGGTGTTTTTCTCGTTTGATTATAAGCAGGAGTGTCTTCCAAGAAGCTGTAGGCTTCTTCTGGAGACCTCACTCATAATTTATTTCGCTCAACGCTGTTGGACTGCACACACTCAACCTACGATGTTTTATTTTGTTTTCAGTGTGTGCTATTTGCCTGATTTAAAACACCCTCCCTCCCCAAGCTTCCTTCATTCATCATTAATTTATCCATGATACCCAGATATCTGCTTCCCGGTGGAAGGAACAATCTTCAGTTGCTCCTGCCCTGTCAATACTCTTTCAAAATGGTGCCAAATGACCCAACGTGGCACCATTTTGAATTATGGAGGGTACGCCAAATTGGTGTTAGCCTCAGGTCAGCCAGACCATTTTGAAATACAGCACTGGTGGAGCAGGAGTGACTGGGGATGGATACAGGTAATTTAGATAGGTTGGATAATTGGATGGTAGGGAGAAGAGGCCTTGACCTAACAACAGTTTATTATTTGATTTTTGATTTTCCTTTTTTTTTTTTCCTTTTATTTCATTTCAAATAAATGAAATTAATGTCTTAAACCACAAATGAAATGAGGAGTGGCCTAGTGGTTAGGGTGGTGGACTTTGGTCCTGAGGAACTGAGTTCAATTCCCACTTCAGGCACAGGCAGCTCCTTGTGACTCTGGGCAAGTCACTTAACCCTACATTGCCCCAGATACAAATAAGTGCCTGTATACAACATGTAAGCCGCATTGAGCCTGCCATGAGTGGGAAAGCACGGGGTACAAATGAAACAAAAATCCATTAACTAAAACATTTTCCAGTGCATTTCCTGACCATTTAGGACTCCTTTAACAAAGCCACACTAGCGATTCTGGCATGGTGAATACAATGAAGCCTATTCAATTCCTATGGGCTTCATCGCATTTGCTGAATCAGAAAGTGCACATGATTTTCATAATGAAAGCTCCACGGGATCTTTCCTAACCAATCAGAACTCTGCCTCCGGTGTTTCCTGTGTTCAGAATGGGTTAAAGTGTGCACTCTGTCATCCAGCTCTTATGCTTTTAGCTGCATGCACTGGGGGTGACACTGAACCCTCATTTTCTGTAGGTAAACAGGACTTTACCTGAGTAAAAACAGTTTAATAATTTCCCCTCCATCCACCCGTTCAGACTTTCTTCCCTCCCTTCCCCAGATGCAGAAGATGATAGATTTACCTCCTTCCTAATACCATACTGAGTTGTGAATGCGGTGGACACAAGACACCGCACGATAAGTTTGAACAAATGTTTTAAGACAAGTTAAGTTTCGATATGATATATATGAATTTTTTAAAAGTGTGCAGTGATTAGATTGAAGAAAAGGCAATATGATCTTTGTAGTCTGTGATGGTCCTTTTTTAAAATGGATGAGCACATGGAAAAATGTATTTAAGAGTGTTTCACTGCTTGTTTGCACGAAACCAGTTTGTTCTTTCATATGCTTCACAAACCAGCTGTAAAGGCAAGACGGAACCCAAGTCCCATCTCTTTTACTACTACTGAAAATCATATTATTCTGAAGAAGCATTATTTATTTATTTTATTAGTGATAGTATATGTTTGGGCATGGCTTTATGTTTGCTCAGTTTGCAAATCTCAGCATTTTGCTGTGCAGTTCTTTAATTCTTCTTAGCAACCCAGACTTTTTAAATATTGTAATTCCAAAAGAGCTATGACCTTCATTGGGAAGTTATTTTTGCAAAATGAGTGTCTTCTGACAGCCACAGACAAGAAACCAAAATGCACAACTAGATCCATCACTGACAAAACAGTCATATTCCAGAAGATTTGTCACAGTGGGTCTAATGGAAATAATTCACTTAAATCTCCCACAGAACCTCTGACACCGGCTGCCCCACTACGTACTACAATAAATTTAGCTTCTTTTTTTTGGGGGGGGGGAGGGGAGAACTGAAATCAGAAGGATCTTGCCAGTGAAACAGGAAGATTATATTGCATATCTGATATGTTGATACAAAGCAGAACATCATAGTACTTGATACTATAACCTATTTTACTTGCTTAAAAAAGTACTTTCAGCTATTCTTTGTAAATGGCAAAGACGGATCAGGATCAAGGCTGGAGCAGACTTCATCAGCAACTCCAATAGTTAGGAAGTAAGACTGGTGCCAGGCAGATATCTACTGTCTGTGCCCCAAAATTGGCAGGGAGAGATAGAGATTACGTATGTCTATATTCAGGGAATATGATATGATAAGTGCTGCATGTTTATTTGGATTTTGCTTACACCTTTTCAGTAGTAGCTCAAGGTGAGTTATATTCAGGTACACTGGGTATTTCCCTGTCCCTAGAGGGCTCACAATTTAAGGCCCCCTTTTACCAAGCTACGGCAAAAGGGGCCTGTGATGGCGTTGGTGTCTGTTTTATACACGTGCCGAGGCCCCCTTTTACCGCAGCTGGTAAAAGGGCCGGTCTCACTTTCCTTCAGGAAATGGCCGGGCGGCAAGTAAAACACTTGCCGTGTGGCCATTTTGGGGGGGGGGGAGCCCTTACCGCCAGGTAGAATCCGGCGCTACAAATTTGCTTAGTGCTACAGATGACTGGCGCAGTAGGGGGGAACTACCGCCAGGCTGCTGCGTTAACCCGGCAGTACTTCCTCAATAGCGAGCAGTAAGTCCGCGTTGGGCTTACCGCCGCTTAGAAAAAGGAGCCCTAAGTTTGTACCTGAGGCAATGGAGGGTTGGGTGACTTGCCCAAGATCACAAAGAGCAATGGTGGGATTTGAACCTGGCATCTCTGGATGTCAAGACTGGTGCTCGAACCACTAGACCACTCCTACCCTATAGGGGGAGGGGTAGAATCATAATGTTGATATTAGTAAAAATATGATACTAGCAGTGGGGGAAGGTATTATGTTCCAAAAGTGCATCATATAACTGTCTATTTGAGGTTGGCAAGATGGCAAGTTGCTGACTGCACCGTTTCTGATGCCAGTGTGTTTGATTGTAAAAGAAGAGAACCCATGCAGAGTGCCAGATACGACTCTGAACACCTTGTTTGGCAGACTGGATGGACTGTGCAGGTCTTAAATCTACCAGCATATACTTTGTTACTTTATAGGTTGCTACATCTGGAAGTTAGTCATTTAAATCCGTTACCACCTCTTCCAGAACCCTGAGGGATTCCTCTGTAACCCAAGTGAATTACAGAGATGCCATTGAGTTCTGAAGCCTCTTCTCTTTAGGAGGATTCGCTTCATATACACATTCCTAATTGTTTTGGGGATGGATTTTCATGTGCACTGGGTGTCATAATTCTCAGAACCTGAGGTGAGAGAAAATAAGCAGCAAAGACAATGTCACAGGAACTGAGATACTGTGAGAGAATAATATACAAATAGAGAAAAATCTCTATGGCAACAAACTATGAATAACCAGTTGGAGGAGTCCCATTGCCTCTCTGAAAAGAAAGGGAACATCACTTCTGTGCTGTCTCCAGTGGAAAGCCATCTAAGCCTTCTGTTAAAGTGAAAGTACAAATATATTAATCAGTAGCAAAAGCACACTATAAGCAGGAGCTTTCTGAGCAAAATGTTTCCATAAAGAAATACTGCCTCACTAAGGATGTGATATATTATACCATCTGGGCAAGATTAAAATAAGGCTGCAACAGATACTTTACTTATGTTACTGCAGGGGCGTAGCTAGGTGGGGCCACGGGGGCATGAGCCCCCGCAGATTTAGCCCTGGCCCCCCTGCTTTCACCCCCCGCCGCTGCCGACCCTCCACCGCCACATTCGACCCCCCCCCCCCCCGCCGCCACCGCCATCAGATACCTTTGCTGGTGGGGGTCCCCAACCCCCGCCAGCTGAAGTCCCCTTCAGCGCACGTACGTGCAGGACGTCAGGATTCACGTCAGAAACAAAATCCAGATCAGCAATGCGCCGGACTCGGAGACCGGTGCTGAAGGGGACTTCAGCTGGCAGGGGTTGTGGACCCCCACCAGCAAAGGTATCTGACAGTGGCGGGGGAAGGTTGGCGGTGTCGGGAGGGGGGGGGTCGAAAGGGACGACGGAGGGGCAGCGGCGCCGGGTGGGGTCAAAAGTTGCAAGGGGGTCAGCAGCACTGGGGGAGGGCTAAAATGTGCCCCCTCACCTCGGGCTCTAGACCCCCCTCCCTCCGAAGTCTGACTATGCCTCTGTGTTACTGTAAATGAACACTGTAATCATTACCATAAAGGGCTGTGAATATGTTTCAAGGATTATTACACAAGCAGAACTAGCTATCTGAGGTTACTGCATACATAAAACTCCTGCAGAGGTATCGGAAATCTAGTTTCTGCTATTACAGTATTATTGGAGTCAAATACTAGAGACCCAAAGGTCAGTTCCTCTGCTCTAACCTGCACTGGTTGCGCGAATAAGGCAGAATGCAGTAAATGGCACCAAAGGTTAGATACCAAGAAGGTCTGAGCTAAGATAGTATTTTGCAAAGGGCACTCTGTGTGGAGTGCCTTTTATAGAATATTAACTCAGTGTGGATCTTGCGTCCCACTATGGGCATGGCACTTACACCTGCTGAAACCTGCTGTAAATTCTGGCACACAAATAATCTGAAAAATAACCAGGAAAATGTACCTCATATAACCATAAGAAAGGAGCACCCTTAGAGATTTAAACACCCATGTGGTAGTCATTAAAGACCAGTAATGGGTGAATCATTGCACTTCATTCATTGGGTCTCTTCCTCCTTATTATGGTACCTTTGTGCAATAATGTGCTTTTCTGTGCTTAGGGCAAACGTGTGCCCCATAAATGCTAACCGAACAAATGCACTGCCACTAACCAATTCAGCCAGCATATCAAATCAAATATGTAATAGTAAACATAAATATTTTCACTTATCTGATGAGCCCTGCGCCGGTAAAACCAAACGCTGAGGGCTCTGATGTTGTAATTGCTTGTATGTTATGATGAGGAGACTGCTCGTCCCTGAAGTATAACAGTACACCCGCCATTACAAGTTTCAGATTAGCTTTCCTCAGGGACTTGGGTTAGGACTGTCTCTCCCTTGAATTTGCTGAGCCTGCATGACATGGATGGAGAGTAGGCATGAAAGCATGATTCCCTCTGGTGGTCATCTGGTCAGTTTGGGCACCTTTTTGAGGCTTGGTCGTGAACAAAAAGGGACCAAATGAAGTCAGCCAAATGCTCATCAGGGACGCCCTTCTTTTTTCCATTATCGGCCGAGGACGGCCATCTGTTAACCACGCCCCCGTCCCGTCTTCGGTACACTGCCGACACGCCCCCTTGAACTTTGGCCATCCCCGCGACGGAAAACAGTTGGGGCCGGCCAAAATCGGCTTTCCATTATGCCGATTTGGCCGGCCCTGAGAGAAGGACACCCATCTCTTGTTGTGTTGGAAGATGGGCGCACTTCTCTTTCGTAAATGAGCTGGATATTCTCCCCCTAAATGACTAACACAGAATTAATGTGAGAGCAAATAGAACATCCTAAATAGGAGGTGGTAAGTGGTCCATTTTAATTCTCAGCAGGTACTGCATGCTTATGAGAACATTATTGCATGACCTGCAGTCAAAAAACCTGGGAACACCCCTTCTTGATGCAGCATTAATTTTGGGATTCCCGCACATTCAACTTCAGTTAATGCTTTTTAGTAAAATGATCCCATTGTGTGTCTAAAAGAAAAAAAACTGGCATTAAATCTCAAACATTGGCATAAAATATTCTTGATTAACTCTTCTCTCATGCCTTGGTCCTCTGGTGAATTCTTTTGTTCTGCTTGTCTTAGAATGTGGTCTGATACATTATCTCATATTAGGACCTGTGTTTATGTGATAGACAATTGGATTGCATTCCATAGGCTTAAATTAAACAAGAGTAAAACCAAGTTTTTATGGCTGGGTTCAAACACAGATCCAAGCTATGTTGAGTTTATATGCTTAGATAGTAATCAGCTTCCTTTGGATCACCATTCAAAACTTTTGGGGGGGTAGAGAGGGACCATTTTATTGTCTGTGCATTTTATAAAGCTTAGAAAGCTGAGGATCTTTAGAAAATATTTCAATTTGAAGGTTTTAGAATCTTGGTCCAGTCTTTAATTCTTCCTAGACTGGATTATTGCAGTCTCACACTAGCTATTTGTTCTAAATCACTTATTCATCATTTACAGTTGGTAAGGAACTCTGCTCTTAGATTGATTTTTGGATTATCTTGTTTTGAATCACTTCAATCTTATTACTCCAAACTTCATTGGTTACCAGTTGCTAAGAGAATTCAGTTTAAATTAGATATCACCACTTTTAAAATTCTCACTGGGGAAATTCCTGATTATATGCTGAATGTATTATCCTTGCTTCAAGGGTCTTCTTCCAGAAATAACACTCATAATCCTTTTCAATTAAGATTTACAATGTATAAGAATATAAAACATCTTACATTCTCTATTCAATATCAGTTAGAATTTGTGTAACCAGCTTCTGTTGTTTTTGAGGACTTGTTCTCCTTATCTTCAATTTAGAAAAAAATTTAAAAGCTTTTTTATTTTGTAAGGCAGGTTTATCTAATGTTTAGTTTATGTTATTAGTTTGTTATAATTATGTGTAGTTCCTGGATTGATTGGTCCAGCTATTGATTGCTGTAATCCATCCTTGAACTGAATAGGTATAGGTGGAATACAAGAACTGATATAACATAAAATATGTGCTGTGTACTCTGTATCAAGATGGAATATGTGGGGGGGGGGGGGGGAATTTCGAACGGGGATGCCCATCTCTAAGGGCGCCCATCTCTTAGAACGTCCCCATGAAGGGGACGGGGCATCCTGTATTATCGAAACAAGATGGGCGTCCATCTTTTGTTTCGATAATATGGTCGGGGACGCCCAAATCTCAACATTTAGGTAGACCTAACAGATGGTCGACCTAAATGTTGAGATGGTCGGCCTTAGAGATGGATGACCTCAGTTTTCGCCGATAATGGAAACCGAGGACGCCCATCTCAAAAACGACCAAATGCAAGCCCTTTGGTCATGGTAGGAGCCAGCATTCGTAGTGCACTGGTCCCCCTCACATGCCAGGACACCAAACGAGCACCCTAGGGGGCACTGCAGTGGACTTCACAAATTGCTCCCAGGTGCATAGCTCCCTTACCTTTGGTGCTGAGCCCCCCAACCCCCCCCCCCCAATACCCACTCCCCACAACTGTACACGACTACCATAGCCCTAAGGCATAAAGGGGGCACCTACATGTGGGTACAGTGGATTTCGGGTGGGTTTTGGAGGGCTCACATTTACCACCACAAGTGTAACAGGTAGGGGGGGTTGGGCCTGGGTCCACTTGCCTGAAGTGCACTGCACCCACTAAAAACTGCTCCAGGGACCTGCATACTGCTGTGATGGAGCTGGGTATGACATTTGAGGCTGGCATAGAGGCTGGAAAAATGTTTTTTAATTTTTTGGGGGGTGGGAGGGGGTTGGTCACCACTGGGGGAGTAAGGGGAGGTTATCCCCCATTCCCTCCGGTGGTCATCTGGTCAGTTCGGGCACCTTTTTGAGGCTTGGTCATGAAAAAAATTGGACCAAGTAAACCCGCTGAAATACTGCTTAACGCTGCTTTTTTTTCCATTATCTGCAAAAGCCGACCATCTGGTAGCCACGCCCATGCCCGCCCATGTCCCGCCTTCGCCCCCTTGAACTTTCGCCGGTGCGGCGACGGGAAAGTGGTGATGCTGTCAAAAAATCCGCTTTCGATTATATCGATTTTGCCGCTTTTGAGAGATCACCAGCCATCTCCTGATTTATGTCGGGAAATGGCCGGCGATCACTTTCGAAAATAAGCTTGATTGTGATGCTCAAAGGTGAAGGGGAGGAATATGTCAAAGCTGATAAGGACAAAGCAGAATTTTTTAAACAAATATTTCTGTTCTGTGGTCACAGATGAAGACAAACTTAAATAGGAATGGAAGTGTGGTAGACCTTAAATGATTTTCAGAAGATTGTGTTCATGAGGAGCTAGCTAAACTAGAGGTAGATAAAGCGATGTGGCTGATTGGGATACATCTGAGGGTACTGAAGAAAGTGAGGGAAGTTCTTGTGGCTCCACCATCTGACCTTTTCGATGTTTCTTTAAAGTCAGGAGTAGTCCCAGAGAACTGAAGAAGGGTACATGTCCACAAAAGCAAAAATAAGGGGAAAGTTGGGAACTATAGGCTGGTTTGTCTGACCTCTGTGGGGAGTAAATTAATGGAAATGCTTCTAAAACAGGGAAAGGAAAGGGGATAGGATTTGATATACTGCCTTTCTGTGGTTACAATCAAAGTGGTTTACATATTATATATGGTACTTATTTTGTACCTGGGGCAATTGAGGGTTAAGTGACTTGCCCAGAGTCACAAGGAACTGCAGTGGGAATTGGACTTACTTCACCAGGATCAAAGCCTGCTGCAGTAACCATTAGATTAGTGAGGCTTCTAGAATTCAATGGATTGTAGGACCCGAGACAATATGGTTTTACTAGAGATAGTGTTATTAGAATCCTCTACAAAAATGTATATAGGGACTAACGAGGATAATCCTCTTCAAATAAGTGTGCATCAACTTTTTAATTAATTTATCAAATGTTATCAATTTTTCTCAATTTGTTAATTAAGTTATTAAAAATGGGAGGAAAAGCCTCAACAGACTCCGTATTGGCTACAGAGCCAAGCAATTCTGGGAGTTCATGGAGTCATTGACTAAGAAAATTCCCCAAAAGTTTTTATTCATATATGAATATGCAAAATTCAAATGAGCTCTTTACTTAGCTTTTAGAGATGCACTGACTCTTCATATCATCAAATATCTCTTTTCCACAGCCAACAGTGGCCAAAGTTTCGCAAATTTCGTCAGGACTCGTGGAGCATAAGCTGTTAAACAAAAAAAAAAGAACAATCAGACCATCATGTTATTATTTATTTATTTATTTTGTAGCATTTGTATCCCACATTTTCCCACCAATTTGCAGGTTCAATGTGGCTTACATTTTCCGTAATGGCGGTTGCCATTTCCGGGTAACAGAATTACAAATGGTATTGTGTTAAGGTGCATACATACATGGTAACGATATGGAACATAACATATGTGGAACAGATCATGGTATAAATATGCGCCATGTGCATACATACATGGTAAGGAAGAATTGGTTATGGTAATGCATGAAGGTTCCTGAGTAATAAATTGGATTATAGCATACATTAGGTCATTGACTATAGAGAGACCCTATTCAACATAAGGTTTAAAGTGGTATTGCTTGATCATTAATATCAAAGAGGTTAATCAGTCATGTGATAGGAGTTCGGTTTTGTATAGCTCGTGTAAGTGTTGTTATTTAGTATTTAAGATTAAAAGAGTAGTTGACAAACTGCATGTCTGGAAGGGGAAAGGGATGTGTAAAAGATAGTGTTGTGGGGGAGGGTGTGTGAGAGAGTACTGCCCCTCCCCCAAATGACTGGAAGAGAAAAGGAAGGGAGATTACTTGTCCTAGTATGTTTTATATTTTTTGGACTATGGGTGGGAATTGTCCTCCCTTGTGTGGTGGGAATTGGTTCAGTCGAAATTGTCCTAGGTGGGAATGGTCTAGATGGGAATTGGTGGCTGGGAACTGTCTGGTGGGAACTGACCTAAAACAGGAGAAGCACATAGGATCTCTAATGGAAAGGAAGAGGGAGTAAATGGTATGAATGGGCTGACTGAATGAGCTACATGGCATTTATTTGTCATTTTCTGTTGAGAGTATCTGAAAGAGTAGAATGTGGAAGGGTTTTCAAAAAATTATCAATTAACATATCTGGCTCTGGTCAGGCGGATTGGAATAAATTGGAGTAATACTGAACAAACTCCTTAAGTATTGCATCTGTCTAGATTAGGAGCTAATTTGACTTGTTTTTAATTACCACAATCATGCGACATGATCTCTTAACAGCCAAATGCTGTGCTAACAACGTCCTTGCTTT
This sequence comes from Microcaecilia unicolor, assembly GCF_901765095.1. Classification (NCBI taxonomy): domain Eukaryota; kingdom Metazoa; phylum Chordata; class Amphibia; order Gymnophiona; family Siphonopidae; genus Microcaecilia; species Microcaecilia unicolor. Next base: position 53,774,644 of record NC_044035.1, read on the forward strand.
GTTATACCCAATATATTTGCCAGTGCTCTGAATCAATATTTCCTGGCCAGTATTCTGACTCATCAATTTATTATAAGTATATTTCAGACTCTCAAGTTCCTGTAATATCTTTTCTTCTGCCCTTTAATGTTCTGTTGTTCCACTCTTGCTATACTATATTCTATCTCCTTTAAGGCCACAATTCATGTTTTTTCTCTCCCTCCCCCTCCCCAGTATTGCTTATAGGCTTCTGATACCATTAGTGGAACATTATCAGCACTCTAAAGAAATCATATGTAATCAAGAAAATGTTATCTGAAAATTTGGTTGGCTAACCAACGCTTGTTAAAGAACTAGCAGGACCCCTTCTCTTGTGCCTGCTCATACGATAAAGTTAAAGATACCATCATATGGTTCATTATGATAATAGGATAAATTTTTACTTCTACTATGACTTTTGTGCAGGAACTGGACATCAGAAAATAATTCTAGTGTTGGTCTTATGGTGTATAGAAAAATAGGTATAATCTTACTCTGTAGGTTTATGCAATCTCCATGGATCTACAAGTCCCATGACCTCCACCAAATTGTATATTTCCTTTCATGATTTACCACATACAGGTCTACATGTCAATTTTCAATCTAAAGTAAGATCAAATGGCTAATTAAAGTCTCCCACCAAGATGACATCTACATCCCCATATTCCAATAATACTTCAGTGACCTTCTTTACAAATTCAGGTGCATCTTGAGTAGAGGCATAAACAGTCATAAACAATTAATTAACTTGTTTAATAGAGGTTAAAGCCTAAGCCCATCTACCATTGACACCTGTAGCTTGGTGTAGCAGTTGAACATGCCAGGATGGAAGGGGGCAAGATGACAAGCTGTCCAAGAAATAGAATGGAATTTATTAAGGTCACAGCGTTCTACAACTTACATATGCAAAGACATTCACAATAGTGATCAATTACATAGATGAATAAAGTTTACAGCAAAAATCAATGAATACCTGACTTTATCTTCAATCTAGAGCATTTTTGGCAGGGATCTAGCCTTTTGAGTCACACAGCTGTCTCTACTTTCGCCTTACGCATGAAGTAGATTCTCTGCTCCACCTGGGGCATATACCATAGACATGCCTTGGCACTAACATCACAGCTTTGGTCAGGGGAATGCCCTAAAAACATCCTCCTCTTCCCAACCATTGATTCTGATTCTTGAAGACTTCAGCCTCCCCATTCTGTCAAAGTCTGAGGTAGGCACTGCAGCTTTAGTCAGGGGAATGCCATAAAACATCCTGCCCTTCCAAACCATTGACTCTCTTTCTTCAAGTCTTCAGCCTCCCCATTCCATCAAAGTCTGAGGTAGACACCACCAATCATCTGTTACTCTGGCACTGACCCCCCTCTGTACAAGAGGGAGTCTGCTCCTGATCTTATACATCGTCTATGCCACTGCTAGACAAAACCACTTCACATTTGATCTTAATTTGGTCTAAGTCATACTGCTATATATATTTTTTTTGTACCCCGCGCTTTCCCACTCATGGCAGGCTAGGACCCATCACCATAGACTGAGACACCTTGCTTGTCACGATCTCCCCACTAACCTCCATCATAGGTGCAGCCACTCCTAAAACTTACGTGCTCATTCAAAACTCAGATGGTCATAACTTGAGGTAGGTTGTTTTCCCACCAGAGGCATTCCTTGAAAGAGTTGAGTAAGTGTGTGCCATGACATGCTGCCCCCTCATATGTGGATATCCTTTTTAACTGTGTCTACTATGTGGATGTCTTGTTTTTAACCCTTTCATCTAATCAGCCCATTTTTTTCCTATTTTCCCCTCCCTGTGCAACCCCAGATGCTATGAAAATCTGTCAAACCTAGGAGAATCTGTTCTCCTTGTTGTGCCAATTAGCCAGTGAACCATAGTCAATGTGGGAGCACTAGAAACCAAAGCATGCTCCTTCCACGTGATAAAAGAGACAGGGGGTTGCCTTGTATTTGAATTTATATCTTCAGCTCATATGTGATGAGTGATGACAGTCTAAACAAGGAGAATCTTAGCTATGGGTGAAGCATGTTCCATGTAGGTACACCGATGTGATGCTGACTGCTGTTTGCCTTCTGTAAAGGATCAAGTCCTATGGAAAGGCCAGTGTTGAAATACCCCATAAGGCCTTAGCCCTGTGGCAGGTTGGTGTTGAGGTAGTGCGCTTACCCCAATAATGGATCCAGGAGAATTAGGTTATGTATAAAAGACAAAGAATTATGCTCAGGAGTAACTGGTTTTCAATGCAATGTTCCATTTTCAAATGCAATGTTACATCCTGTAATCATTATGAAATGCCAGAAAACATTCAATAATGTAATGCGCATGTAATCGGAATGCCTTGGAAGCATGACTGTAGCTGACACCGCTGTGTAAGCCAGCATGAGCCACTAGGATACAGCGAGGACTGCTAGGAGCCAGCATGAGCTACTAGGAATAACCAGAGCTGACTCACGGTTGTAGCTGGAGTAGTATGGTATGTGAATCCCATGTATGATATGTGGCATGGTTGGGAATGGCCTGCAAGTATGTAAGAGGCTGTAGTGTACATTCAGGTATATGTGATAGATAAGAAACCTGCCATCTGAGCACTATTGAAGTAGCATGCTTCCATATGCCAGTAGCATCACAGAGAAACTACAGACCAACTGCCATTCAAGCAGTGTGTATTCTGGTGCAGGTATTATATAAGAATATGCCAGCCCGAGGGCTCGTGAGGCAGTGTGTTTAAAGTTGCAGATGGTGCATAAAAGACCTGCAAGACCTGCAAGCCAAAGGCTATGGAAGTAGTGTTGTCTATTGAAGCAGTGTACCTTCAGCCTCAACGGAGTATAATAGCACCCGCCAGCCGAAGCCCATAGAAACAGGGGGACATTCGTGTGCAGTTATAATATATGGAACCTGCCGGCTGGATGCTTTTGAAGAGGTGTCCAAGCAAGTGTTCCTAGCATATAACAAACATGAAATCCCAAAGGATGTTGGAAGCAGTGTATAGTAAGGTGCAAGAGGTATAGGGAACCCGCAAGTTGTAAGGCTAAAAAAGCCATTTACATTCTGGTGCAGGTAGAGACCGACCCATCCAGGCTATTGAGGCTGTCTACATATGGCTGTCGATGATATGTCAATGGAACCTGCAAGTGTGCAAGCTATTGAAGCTGCATACAGAAATCTGTAAGCCCAAAGGCGGGTGCAGGTGGTATATAAGAGCATGTGCCAGCTGACGCCTATAGATGCAGTTTACTGTCATACACAGGTGCTATATTATAAAAAAACTTTCAGGCCCACATTCTATTGAAGCGATATGCAGGGGGGGTGCAGGTGATGCACCTCAAATATTGTGTTCTATTCTGGTCACTGCATCTCAAAAAAGATGTGGAGGGGCATAATCGAACGGGGCGCCCAAGTTGTCATGAAGGCGTCCTCACAGGACAGCCCCATAAAGGGGCGGGGCAACCCGCATTATCGAAACAAGATGGGCATCCATCTTTCATTTCGATAATACAGTCGGGGACACCCAAATCATGAAATTTAGGTCAACCTTAGAGATGGTCATCCTTAGGTCATTTTTGAGATGGTCATCCCCGGTTTTCGTCGATAATGGAAACCGAGGGTGCCCATCTCAAAAATGACCAAATCCAAGCTATTTGGTCATGGGAGGAGCCAGCATTCATAGTGCACTGGTCCCCTGACATGCCAGGACACCAACCAGGCACCCTAGGGGGCACTGCAATGGACTTCACAATTGCTCCCAGGTGCATAGCTCCCTTACCTTGTGTGCTGAGCCCCCCAACCCCCCCAAAAACCCACTCCCCACAATTGTCCACTACTACCATAGCACTACATGTGGGTACAGTGGGTTTTGGGGGGGGGGGGGTTGGAGGGCTCAACATTTGCCACCACAAGTGTAACAGGTGGGGGGGATGGGCCTGGGTCCGCCTGCCTGAAGTGCACTGCACCCACTAAAAACTGCTCCAGGGACTTGCATACTGCTGTGATGAAGCTAGGTATGACATTTGAGGCTGGCATAGAGGCTGGCAAATTTTTTTGGGGGGGGATGGGAGGGGTTTGGTGACCACTGGGGGAGTAAGGGGAGGTCATCCCCGATTCCCTCTGGTGGTCATCTGTTCAGGCACCTTTTCGAGGCTTGGTCGTGAAAAAAAATGGACCAAGTAAAGTCGGCCAAATGCTTGTCAGGGATGCCCTTCTTTTTTCCATTATTGGCCGAGGACGCCCATCTCTAAATCACGCCCCAGTCCCGCCTTCGGTACGGTGCCGACACGTCCCTGTGAATTTTGGTCGTCCCCGCGACGGAAAGCAGTTGAGCATGCCCAAAATCGGCTTTCGATTATGCCGATTTGGGCGACCTTGAGAGAAGGACACCCATCTCCCGATTTTTGTCGGAAGATGGGCGTCCTTCTCTTTCGAAAATTCACCTGATAGTGGAATTAGAAAAGGTACAGAGAAGGGCAATGAAAATGATAAAGGGGATAGGATGACTTCCCTGTGAGGAAAGGCTAAAGCGGCTATGGCTCTTCAGCTTGGAGAAAAGATGGCTGAGGAGAGATATGATAGAGGTCTATAAAATAAGGAGTGGAGTGGAATGGGTAGACGTGAATCACTTGTTTATTCTTTCCAAAAATACTAGAACTAGGGGGCACGCAATGAAGCTACAAAGTAGTACATTTAAAATGAATTGGAGAAAACATTTCTTCACCCAACATGTAATTAAACTCTGGAATTCGTTGTCAGAGAATGTAGTAAAAGCAGTTAGCTTAGCGGAGTTTAAAAAAGATTTGGATGGCTTCCTAAAGGAAAAGTCCATAGACCATTATTAACGTGGACTTGGGGAAAATCCACTGTTTATTTCTAGAATAAGCAGCATAAAATATATTGTACTGTTTTGGGATCTTGCCAGGTACTTGTGATCTGGATTGGCCACTGTTGGAACCAGGATGCTGGGCGTGATGGACCTTCGGTCTGTTCCAGTATGGCAATACTTATGTACTTATGAGCCTGCCATGCCCCAAAGGCGATTGACACATTGTGCATTACTTTGCAGATGAAACCCTAAGGCTATTGAACCAATGTATAGGGGCAGGAGATATATATGAAAACTGCAAGCTGACGGCTGTTAAATAAGTGTATATCCAAGTGAAGCTTGCCTGCAAGAAACCTGCCATCCTGAAGGCTGTTTGAAGAAGTGTATATTAATATGCAATTGATATATGTGGTCCGTAAGCCTGTAGACTATTAGTATAAGAAAACTTGCTCTGAACAGTCTGATCTACATGAGCTCCTGTTGTTCATCATTTCATTTTAAAACACGGAAGGGAGGGGAAGAATACACCCAGCACAGAATACAATTTCATCCCTCCCCCCAAAAAACAAAAGGCTTGTGCTCTTATAGCCTTTCACCATAAAAGAGTAATATTGATGGACAAGAGAACAATAGAAAAAACTGCAAGACATCAGGAAACCAACAAACAAACCACCCATCCCCCCCAAATTAAAGACTACCATCCCCCCAAAAAGGATGCCACCAGCCCTGAACCCCCCCCCCCCCCCCCAGAGGGAGTTAACCATAAGGCTTGTGGAGCTAAAGACTGAATATAAGGCTTCCAAATGGAAAAAAATGCTTTTTGCGCTTCGGAGATGTACAGTCCCCAGTACGTTCCAGCAACATTAAGGTATGGAAGCTGTTACGCCAATGCCAGTAATCCGATGGTGCAGCACTAATCCAGACACTTAAATTAATTGTTTCACCCAAAATACAGGCCTTAAGGATTAGATGCCTAGAACCCACATCCTGAAACGCACAAAGTTCATATTTATCCAGAAGAATTCCCAGGGGCAAGAATGGTATCTGGGAACCCAGTACAGCTTCCAAGTAATGTAAAATTGCAGTCCAAACAATCAGGCATTCCCAGAAGGAGTGAAAGAACAAAACAACCCCCCCCCCTGACATTTAGAGCAAAGGGGGGTGTCCACACCCCCCATTTTAAATACCTGTGCCTTAGTCATGTATGCTCTATGCAACACCCAGAACTGGCATTCCCAGTGTTCCGTGCTCACTGTGATCAATTGCTCCATTTTTAATGCATCTAAATAATTCCGCAGAACATTCAGGTCAGTATAAGTGACAGGTGTATTGTTCTGGGTCACCTTCATGCGAGTGGGATATAATACTTTGTGCCAGGTGCCTACATCCTTGAATGGTAGGTGGAATGCCAAAGAACAAATTCCTCTGTAATACCGCCACCTTTGCTAAATCTGGGATTATCAGGATCTTCCAAACCTGTTAAAGCAAAGTGGGTGTTTCTTTAGTGAGCAGTAATATTTAAAGCACTTCTGGGTATCTCAGTATTTTAGCCAAAACAAGCTATGGATATTTAGTACATAAGTACATAAGTAGTGCCATACTGGGAAAGACCAAAGGTCCATCTAGCCCAGCATCCTGTCACCGACAGTGGCCAATCCAGGTCAAGGGCACCTGGCACGCTCCCCAAACGTAAAAACATTCCAGACAAGTTATACCTAAAAATGCTGAATTTTTCCAAGTCCATTTAATAGCGGTCTATTACTAGTAGACGTGAAATTTATGGAAGGCTTTATCCCTGCTCTGCTCCAGTTCGATAAACTGTTAGAGCAGTTCTGGGATAAAGCCTTCCATAAATTTCACCATATCGGCTCCTGCCTCCTCTGGCATTCCCAGTATAAGAATATTAGTTCACTTGCGTCTTTTTGCTAAGTCCTCAAAGGCTTTACTTAATTTCTCAATTGCTGCTGCCCCTGCTTCTTGAGTTTAGCCATTCATTCTTCAAGTGCCTCTAATGGAGCTTGCAAAGCTGCTAATTGCGCTGTGAGGTGCTCCAACTCATTCTGTATGCCCTGCGTTGCCCTACCTGCAATTGCTAGGGATCCTTGATTGTTCGTAGCAGCGGAGGCTCCTGGGCCACAGCTATTTTGTTCAGTTATGGCAAGTCTGCCTTTTCATGTTTTAAGCTGGGATCAATGGTAAATAGAGTGGATAAGTAGCCTAATAGAGTTGCCAGCTGCGAATTAGGAGTTCCCAATTCAAATCCTACTGAGCTCCTTGTGATCTTGTCAAGTCACTTAACCCTCCTTTACCTCAAGTTTAAACTCAGATTGCGAGCCCTTCAGAGACGGAAAAATACCTACTGTGCCTAAATGTACACCACTTCAATAGTTTTGGGGTTTGCAAGCAGTATATCAGAAAATAAATAAATTGTGGTTCCATCTTGCCAGCTTTGTTTTTTTAAGTTTCTACTTTTTATTTTTATGAACATAGGGCCTCTTTTATCAAGCCACACTAGCGGTTCCCACTTGGCAATGCCGACAGAGCCCATTCAAAGTGAATGAGCTTTGTCAGAATTAGCACACCTGGGGTCGCTAGCGCGGCTTGATAAGAAGCCCATAGGTACCAAAAAATTTAAAAACCCAAAGCCCCAGGTCTAACAAACATAAGGACTTTTTTACAAAGACGCGCTACATTTTTAGCACGAATTAATGATTAGCGCATGCTAAACGATAGGAATATATGGGTGTCTCTAGTGTTTAGCACAGGGGTGTAGCTACTATGGGGCCACAGGGGCCTGGGCCCCCATAGATTTGGCCCTGGATCCCCCTGCCGACGACCCTCTCAACCCCCCCTCCCGCTGTCAGCCTGCCGTCGCCGTCTGCTACCTTTGCTGGTGGGGGACCCCAACCCCCGCCAGCCGAAGTCTTCTTCCTTCGTTTTGTTTCTGAGTCTGACGTCCTGCAGGATGTCAGACTCAGAAACAAAACGAAGGAAGAAGACTTCGGCTGGCGGGGGTTGGGGTCCCCCACCAGCAAAGGTAGGCAACGGCGGGCATGGGGGGGTCGAGAGGGTCGTTAGCGGGGGGGTCAAAGTTGTTGTTGATGGTGCTGGTGGCGGCGGGGGGGTGTCGGTAATGGCAGGGGGGTGTCTGCAATGGCAGCGGGGGTGGGGGTCGGTGGCGCCCGGGGGGGGCTAAAATGTGCCCCCTTACCTCAGGCTCTGGACCCCCCTCCCGCCGGTCTGGCTACGCCCCTGGTTTAGCACACAATTATTTTTATCGCACACCTTTGTAAAAGGACCCCATAAAGTATAGTCCCTTTAAAAAAAAAACAAAATTCAATCTGCTTTACATATCAACCTATTGACAAATCTAATGGAGCCCAGATCTTTCTATACTCTTGAACAGCTCCATCTCTTATCTGCAACAATTTCTTCGTGCTTCCCAGTGAGACACACAGTACTCAACCACACATTCATAGACAAGACTGTTTTATCTTGACAGTTTTATGTCTAGACATGTCAGATATTTATACCTATATGCTGTTGCACTCTGCATTAAGTCAGGTTGTTGGAGATACTGGGGGGAATATTTAGCCTGCGGTGGTAAGTGGTTAGCTGCTCACAGCCACAGGCTGAACTAACCTCGGATATTCAGGAGAATGTTATAATGCCTTTGTATCGCTCCATGGTGCAACTGCAAAGGTACTGAGAAGGTACAGAGAAGGGCGACAAAAATGATTAAGGGGATGGGATGACTTACCTATGAGGAAAAGCTAAAGCAGTTAGGGTTGTTCAGCTTGGAGAAGAGACACCTGAGGAGATATAATAGAGGTCTATAATATAATGAGTGGAATGGAATGGATAGACGTGAATCACTTGCTTACTCTTTCCAAAAACACTAGGACTAGGGGGCATGCAAAGAAGCTACTAAGTAGTAAATTTAAAACAAATCAGAGAAAATATTTCTTCACTCAACATGTAATTGAACTCTGGAATTTGTTGCCAGAGAATGTGATAAAAGCAGTTAGCTTAGCAGGGTTTAAAAAAGGTTTGGATAATTTCCTTAAAGTGCATAAGTCATTATTAAGATGGACTTGGGGAAAGTCCACTGCTTATTTCTAGGATAAGCGGCATAAAATCTGTGTTACTGTTCTGGGATCTTGCCAGGTTCTTGTGGCCTGGATTGGCTACTATTGGAAACAGCATGCTGGGCTTGAGGGACCTTGGTCTTTCCCACTATGGCAACACTTGTACTTATGTTCTTAAACCCTCTGAGCCGGTTGGCTGCTAATATTTAGCAGCACTTAAATAGATAGTGCTGCTAAGGTATCACCACTAAGAGGACATTCCCTAACCAGTTAGATTAGAGGCCATCCTGGGGGCAGAGTTTGGGAGGAGACACAACTTATCTGGTTAGCAACAATATTCGGTCTGTTATCCGACTAAATAAGCGCATAAAGTCAGGACAGCAAAACGTTTAAGTTAACCAGGCCCTGGTCTGAATATCAACTAGTGCCCAGATAACTTTCAGGTGAGCACACAAATCTGAATTTTCAATGCCATAAGTCACACATGTCTGCAGGTTATCTCAGCCCGCAGATATTCGATGCCGCTCACTGCTGTGGGCTGAACATTACCCCTTCAATGCCTGGTAAATCCTTCAAAATGTTGCTCCTATGGATATGTTGAAACGCTATATACGTGAAAATTTATCAATTCCTGAACAGAATCTACCACCAATGACTGTGGTTTATTATATTCCTGGGAAAGGAACCACTCAACCCAAAGCTCCGATAAATGTTTCTCTTTTGCTTGAGACCTCAGATACCGAATTAGCGACTGCAGCTACATTGGTGGCGACAGTCGCACTATTACCAGACAAGAATTGGATCTTTCGTCTGTTTTTCCGGAATAAAGATAAACCCTTTTTGGGTTTAAAAGTTTTATTGTTTCCTGATGTCTCCAAGGAGACACGACGACGAAGGAAACAATTCCTGCTCCTTAGGCCTGAAGTTCTACACTTGGGGGGTACCTTTCTTTTAATGTACCCCTGCAAGTGTATAATAAAGTTTAAGGTAAAAAAAAATATGTATTTACAGAGCCATCTCATGTATCTGCACTCATAACCTCAGTGAAAGTGGATAAGCATTAATTATAAGTGTTTGCTCTATTTAACAGTACTTGTAGAATTTCTTTTTTGATTAACCTTTAGATATTTTGTCTCCAGTAATTTCCTGAAATCTTGGATCACATGTATGGACTTGAGTATAGTTTTCCTGTTAATGTGAAGCTTTTTAAGCCTCACCTTTTTCCTTTTTGTTTTACTATCTTTACATAATTTGTAGATTATTAGATACTTTTCCTGAACAAGAGGATTGTCTTGTAAAATATTGGATAATATTAATAAAAAAAAAATGCCTGGTAAATCCCAGCTTCAAATTTTATTTTGTGCATGTATACACATATTTTGTTTGTTTTCTGTATTGACGGTACAAATGGTATAATGCAGGTAAAACTCAATGTGTACTTTATTTGTTGTGGTCCCCAGCTGCCCTGAATTGTAAAAGAGAAACGCTATGCGGATTTTCCCTTTGAAAATTAACTTGCAAATCTGCAGGTAAACAAGCCCCTCTGTATCTCGTCTCTTCAGTGTGTCCCAACTTCCCATTCTTTATTTATGTTTCTTTATTTTTTGTAATCTCTTTGAATCTGAGTTTTTTGCTATTTCTTTTTATTTCTGAGTACAAAATCCCTGCTCACACACTGACAGGAAAAGAGGCATTTGCAGCAATTCTTTGCATATTACCACAGCGCTGTGCACTGTTTTTTCAGACAGTGCACATTGTTTAACGCAGTGATAATTTGCACGCTAGCCCCCAGATTCTATAAACGGCGACTAAAGTTGCGCACGCAAATCAGCACACATACCTACATAAGTACATAAGTATTGCCATACTGGGAAAGACCAAAGGTCCATCGAGCCCAGCATCCTGTTTCCAACAGTGGCCTGATTTGCATGTGCAACTTAATTGCTTAACAAGCCAATCAGTGCCAATTATTGGTGTTAATTGGCCTTAATTAGGATTTACGCACAGATCATATTCTATAACGATCCACGTGTAAATCTTAATGCATGTAAAATTTTTGGGGGGTGTGGCTAGGGACATTTCGAGGTTATTTGGGGGTATTCCAAAATGTTACACGCATAAATATAGAATTCAGCTGAACAGGCATTTACACCTACTTTTAGCAGGCATAATTTCTGGCACCTAAAGTTAGGCACAGTTTATGCCTTATGCGCTATTATATAAAGGACGCGTACCCTTTATAAAATAGCGCTCAGCCAAATTTACCCCTAGTTTCTTACGTATGACTCAAGAAATCCACCATTCTGAATCTACCAATCGTGCCGCCATCAGGTTACATCCTCTCCAATCAGTGCCTTTTTTATGTAGATGCCTGTCTTCCTCCTCTACCTGATTTGCACCTGTCTTGGACTGGATTGGATTTATTGATTTTACATACCACATTTATGCTTTGGCATCAAAGCAGTTTACAAATAACAGATCTTCATTCCACTGTTCCTGGGTCTGCTTTACCCGTTAAAACATAGTAGAGCTGGCGCTAGGAGAGACTATAGGTGAATGTCCTTGATACAGCTCGTGGCAGAGCAAAACATGCGTGTCGGGCAGCTGAACCCCTTAGTCTGATACTGAAAAAGAAAAGATAAGTAATTTAATCGATAAGAGAGATAATAGAGATAGTAGAAAATTAAAGGAATCGGGTGGACCGATGAAGAAGTGGGTGCTAGCTACATTGCCATGTTTACATTCTTGGCGATGAGCACCGCTGAGGTCACCATGAAAAGTATTAATATGTAATTTGAAAACTATCAATGTGTGATTTGAATGTTATATGCTTTGAGTATATAAAAAAAACCTTGAAAACCGAAAAATAGTTTCTTGTGAAGAATTTGATCTGAAAGGACTGTTGCCGGATCCTATTTGATTGAAAAGTTTGTTGGATATACTTGGGACTGGTGCTGAGACTTTGAAAATTAGCCATTGCTTGGTTTTTTAACCCTATCAGTGGCACTCTGGAGTCAACTTTCCTCTACAGTACATATAGGAAATGATTGCTGCACTTCCTGTCCCCCAATTACTAAGTGGTCTCTTGGATATAGGCTAACGAATTTTATGCACCCAGTTACTTTATGAGGCTTTTTGAATTGATGCCACTTCAAATGCTGACCTGCCCACTGAACCCCAATGACCAAATTTTTTTGGGTGGGGGAGAGGGGGTATAAGCCTTTACCCATTGAACATTAGTGTTCAAATTATTCATTCTCAAAGGGTTGTATATATGTTTGCATGTGAAGTGGTGCTTACATGGCAACTCTGGCTGGTGCTGGGCTGGGTTGGGTTGTACGGTCTGAGTCCCACATCAGTTAAGGCTGGTGCTGGGCTGGGTTGTACGGTCTGAGTCCCGCATATGCGATCCTGTTTAGGATGGGCTGGAGAGAGTTTCGACAGAAACTCCAGGGTTTTAGAACATGAGGACAGAGCCAGGCAGACTGTTATGGTCTTTGTCTCACCAATGACAAGACGGATATGGATAAGTTAGAGTGGGCTTTGATGCAACTCCACTGCTTCCTTTTCCCAATACCTTCTGGGACATGTAGTTTGGCCCCGCATTTTATCCTGCCTGGCCTGAACTCTCCAACCTCATCAAAGTAGCCAGACCTCAATTTTTATTTGGGGGGGGGAGGTCCTCCACCCAAAGTGTGCGTGGGGGGCACATCTTGCCACCCCCCTCCCACAACCCCACAAACCTGGGCTAAGATGGGTCCCCAAGCCCTGCCTGCAAAAGCCTGCTTCCCCCGTGGCACGCATGCACAGTTTTAATGAAACTGAGAATGAGTGTGTGGGGGGGGGGGGGAGCAGGGCAGGCAGCATGGAGGTGAATAACACTGGAGGAAGGCTTTTGCTGGCGGGGTTTGGGGCCCCCTACCAGCCAAACCAGTTGGGAGCCTGAATCCAATTTGAGGGTGGGGGGGGGGTAGGCTTCCAAGTACCCTTGTGGCAATGCTTTTTTGCTGTTCTAAGTTAACCAGAGAGTCAGCCGGTCACCTCTGTGGAAAACTGACAGTGCCCAGGTAACATCTGGCTCCACCCTGACTCTGCCTCTGGACCATCCCAGCACCAACCCAGTAGTGCTGCAGTGACTAGACAGTAGCGCTTTCTGTTTAAGTGTTGCTGAATATCCTATCGGAACTTGGTCAGTTCTAGTTGACTAGGTAAGACCCTCTTCTACCTGATCAACTAGCACCAAATATTGCCCCTCATAATTTTAGAAAGGCAGCTGTAACTATATGCTTGGTTTCATAGATTGCTTTCATATTCGAATATGAAGAAGGTTTAATGGGGCAAGACCTGACTCACCCAGATCTCCATTTGGGGCCACTTCTTATTTTGCAGCTGTTGCTTAACACAAATTACAGCATCATTAGCAGGTGCCACAGAAGTCAATACATCTCTTGTGAAAGGGCAATCAAATGAATGTCATCTGCATAGATTTGATAATGGATGTCCTTAATCAGAGCAGATTCTCATGTGGTTGCAGATAAATTGAGTAATATGGAGGATAAAACAGGGCCCCAATGAATCCTCAAACAATATTAACTGCCATGTGGGCTCCAAGCTTTTCCGTACAACCTTTTGTTTCCTGTTCTCCAAAAAGGACTCAAACCAACTCAATACTGTTCCATAAAACCCTATTGCTTGTAATTAGCATATTAAGGGGGCCTTTTGCTAAGATGAGTTAAGCAGCTAGCTCAGGTTTTAGCATGTATTAGATATTAGTGCATATCTGCACTAACAGCTTTCACACATGAAAACAGCCAATGTAGTAACAGAAACAGAGAAAATGACCGCAGATAAAGACCGTACAGCCTATCTATTCTGCCCTCCTTATCGTCTACTGTCTCTTTCTCTCCGTATACTAGTTGCTTAACATAAGTACGGTTGATGCAAGGGTGTGCCGGGTTGAAGTGTAGGAATGGCCTGCTTTGACAGCTAGCATGTAGATCAGTACTACACACTAGCCATCATAACTACTGCACAATGCCATCTGAAGAGGTGTCCTTAAGTACAGCTGTGCTACCAGCAGTCTGGTTGTGCAGCTGGCCCAGTTTAGCATATGAAACCACTGTAGTGGCCCTTCTTCTCTTCCTCTCCCCTCCTGACAGTACTCCTATGCTGCTGCCCCCCTAACTGATCCTTCTGATCTGATCTCTTCCAAGTAGACCCTCCATTCTGATCCCCCCAGCAGATCTCCTGATCTGATCTCCCCCATGCAAACTTACCAATCTGATCGCCCCCCCCCCCAAGCAGACTATCTCCTAATCTATTCCCCACAAGCAGACCCCCCCTAATTGGATCTCTCTCCAAATTGAGCTCCCATTCAATCTGATCCTCTAAGAAGCCCTTCCACTCAATCCAAAGCTGTCATGTAGTTTTGCCTTCTTTGGAAAGCCCTCTTCACACCAACCTGACCCTCCTCCCATCTCCAACTCCACAAGAACTGTCAGGATTTACCTATGATAATCTATGCTGATCTAGAGGGATGCGGAAAGAATAGTCCCCCTCCATGCTCACAGTGCTGCCGCTAGGAGTCAGCCTTCCATATAAGGGCAATTTTGGAGGATTGGAGTTGGGGTCAGTCAGGTTGGTATGAGGGAGGCTTTCCAAAGGGGTAGAGCTTCATGTAAATTCTGAGTTTGAGTGGGAGAGCTTCTGGGTAAATCAGATCAGGTAGGGGGTCTACTTTGGGGGAGATCAGATCGGGAATCTGCTTTGGGAGGACCAGATTGAGGGTGGTCTATTTGGGGAGAGATCAGATTGGGGATTCTGCATGGGGGATCAGATTTGGGAGTCAGTTGGGAGGGTTGTCTATGGTGAGGGGATCAGATCAGAAAGGAGATGGTAGAGTGGGGGTTGACTGGAGGGGGGGGATTGGATTGTAGGTGCACTACCATAGCAGTGCTGTAATGTTTTCTTGGGCTGGCGCAACATTAAATGTCAGGCCTGTGCAGTAGATGCAGAGCAGATATTGCATACACATTTTGCATTTTCTGCACAGGCTGTGCACTTACCATGCACTAGGTTTAGTACTTAATGCACAGTAAGTACCAAATACTTCCACAGTTTAGTAAAAGGGCCCCTACGACATGATAGTGTTATGTAAGGAATGCTAAGCTAATTTCAAGCAGCACCAAAAATACAGCTCCATTTATATCAATGCCAAAATAAACTGGATCAATAAAAGAGAGACACAGAGTTTGGTGTTGTGTCTGTACTGAAAAAGAATCCAGAGTGTGTTCATAGATAATCTGCCAGCTGATGCAACACATAATTTTCACCTATTTTCCCTAATGAAGAAAGATTTGGGCCAATATCTGGCACAGTCTTGAGAATATAGTGATGGTTTCTTAAGAGTGGAATGCACTACACTCTTTGCTTAAGTGGTAAAGGAATCTCTCCCTTCCTGAGTGATTATTAATCATTAGAACAGTTGCAGAACCCTTTTCTACTGATAAGTCCACCAGAAAGAACGTGGATATAACAGCCAGTATGTTGTAATTAGCTAAGTTCAGAAATGTATGTGGAAAGAAGGTGGGGATCATGGAAGGATCTACAATATATCAATGTATGAATCTTCCTACATTTTTGTGTTTTAGCATAATTCCTCAAGACAGCTTTCTATTTACTCAAAACAAGAACTTCCTATCATTACCCCTCCCTATCCCCTAAGGCATCAGATCCCTGCATTTCCCTATTGATAGAGAAAATTCCCAGTGCAAGCCCTTAAATGTGTCATAGTCAGCAGATGCCACCTTTTTTAGTTATCCATGTATGAAGGCAATGGATGAAAGTCTATTTTTTTTTTCATTTTAACATAGTTTTATTGTTTTATTATTATTTTCTAAAGGTAAATAAATTATGAAAACTTATGAAAGACAGGTGAATAGCCAGTAGCAAAGCTGAATCATTGAAGACTGGCATTACTGCACTCATGTTCCAAACATGATAATTCAGCCCCTTACTATATTTACAACTTTATGTCCAATAAAAATGCAAGTTTATTTCTCTAATTCTTTGGAATACCTGGTGCCATTTTAATGTAACTTTTTATTCAGCTCATCCCCTGTGCAAATAATTCAATATTCTTTTTGATGTCTATCCATGAGTTAACTTTCCAGACACAGATGCATTAAAAGCAATTATTTAATAAGCAGTTTAAATATGTAAGGGATTTTAGTCTGCTAGCTCTCTCTTTGCACAGATCGAATTTTTTAGACGAGGGCTTTATGTTTAACTGCTTCACGCAGGAATCCAGGTCCCTCCCACAGAAGATGCTTGTCATTGAGCTATTATTAGCTCTGTTGTGCCACAGGCGGAGGGGGTGTTCCCTGACTGGTCCGATGGAGCATCTCAATTCAGCACCACGGCGAGAAGCAGCATCTGGCCACCTCCGATGCAAGAGCAATTTCTGTGCTGCGGTTTGGCACAGACAGCACCGCTAGACAAAGCAATAAGAGTCACCAGACAGTTCAGCACCAAGGACAGAGGAGCCCAGCCTTACAATCGGACCTAAGAATTCCAACCACAAGGTCAAAGCTTCACTCTTGGTTCAGTGGAACAGAGGACTGACCGCGAAGTCCTGGGCTAGCAGCCTTCTTAATACATCCTATTATAAATATGGCAACCGAGGTAAGATCTGGTATCAGACACAGCTACGTGAGATCGAGATGTTTGCACAGATGTCGTGCGATCCAGGAAACACAACAGGAAAGCCCCAGGGATATGCTAGGAGTTGAAAAGATGTGTGCCTTGATGTTTCTGGTGAGGTTTACCTGAGGTGCAATGCAGTCAGGCAATAGAAAAGAGAAAAGAAAGGGAAAAAGGTAGCAGCTGAAGTGAGTGTCCTAATATTACCTTTACTTTTCCTTTTAAAATCAATGTTGCTGTTGTGTCTGGGTCTAGTATTTGTGTGCATTGATTTGTGGATGGAGCTCAAAGGGAGTTTCTGCTTCACAGCAACAGTTTCAAAATTGAACGACTGTTGTGAATATTTTTGTTGGTTAGGATACATTCAGTAGTTTTTGCTTACAGGCTGCCAGGTAAGGATTTTGAGAATCTTATGATTTTGCTTTAGCTTTAGTGTAATAAGCCTGTGCACTAATCAAATGTACAAATCCAGGGAAAGGAATCTAATTTTAAAACCACTCCATTTTTTTTTTTTTTTGCATCAGAGCCAGTTAGCAACCTATTAGCAGGTAGATTTGGGGTTTTGAAGGCTATGATATAAAATAATCTCTATGTTATATAATTAATAACTAAATGCTTGGATTTTTTTTTTATACCTGGTAGTCATTGTTACAGAAGCATGCACTGAATAATTGTTGTATGCTCTAAGCAAAGGTGAGGGTAAATATCAAAGTCAATATGTAAGCAATGCCATCTAGGTTGTCTTGGTCACATGGTACCTACGTGTCTTGGTGTGCTGTGATGCAGCAGGCAAAGCCAAGCACCTAGAAGTCCTGTGGAATCCATTTATCCTGTCAGAGAGGACATTGTGTGTTCTTAGGATACCCACTGATATTTGGTTGAAAACAGGAAAAAGACGCCCCTCTCCCAGTTTTTTTTTTTAAGATTAAAGAAGTAGAAAAATGTTCAAGAAAAGTAATATTCTGCCAGGATTTATAAATTGGCAATCATAATTTCCATGTCATCTTATGATACTACACATACCATTTTATTTCATCTTTTGGGGAATTTGGACATGTCAGTCAAAAGTGCATTGGTTTAAATTATTTGGAAATTGTTTATAAGATGGAGTACTAATGAACTGCATCTAGAACAGGAGAAGCAGTTCTGATTTTCAATAGGCTCACCTGTACAGTCGACATACAGCCTGAAAACTGACATTGACAGAAAATTGGATTTTAACTGGGTGGATTCCAGTTGTTTTGTCAGTGCTGGAGCTTTGGTTTGCCCAGAATTTATAGTATATATACAGCTCATTTGCATGTATAGAAAACTTCTGAGTGAATGCACCTGTCAACCTTTGGAATATGCCTACCTTTAGCATCATGGAATGCTTTCCCATAACACTAGCACTTCTCTTTTTCTCCTTCTTTCTTTCCCCTTTTACCTCCTTCTCCCTCCATTCTATCCACTCACAAACTCTCCTTTCCCTCCTCCTCTCAGGCCTCTCAATTCAGCCTGCTTAATTTATCTGTAATGGGATCATTTTCAAGTAGCAAGGCCTGAGCTCAATCCTAACCCACTGGTTTATTTCAGCCACTTTCACTACCCCAACCTGTCTTCTCTTTGGAGTGACTGGGCTCCCTGCCACCCTTCAGTTCACCTCAGCTCCCACCACATCCCAGCCATACTTCCTCTTCTACTGCTGTGGTCTGGGCTCATCCTCCACTTTAGTCATTACCACTGCTGGCCTTTCCCTTCTTCAGGTGGCGAGGTCTAGGCTGCTCACCAACCCCATGGCTTCTGGCCTCTTCCCTCCTGCTCTACCTGTATGTGTGCTTGTCCACCTGCAATGTGCAAACAAATGTGTATAGATAGAAAGACAGACAGACAAAGCTTCGAAGAAGGTGCTCTTGTTTTATATAGGATGTGCAACAAAATAATTGTTTGTAATCTTCTGATTTACTACCACCTATGTTCCCACCCCAACCCCACCTCCAATGTAGTTATAATGTCTAGCCATGCAATAGAAAGATGATCCTTTCTTTCCAAGTGTTTCAGTTTTTATGCAGCTTTTATACAGTTTCTATTTAGTTAATGTAACATGATAATTATCATAGTAAACAATCGCATCTAGAGAGCCAAGCAGTAATTTGTCTACTTTGGGTAGATACACATACGAATTCACTTATGGAACCCAACATCCACTACTTGTTGCCCCTCATGAAACCTTACAAAGTAGTATCACTGCCTTCAGGGTTACAATTTAACTTTAACTCATCTGGAAGGATACTACTGCCATAATATACAACATACATTATCCAGTTATAAAGTAAAAAGATAGCTTTTGTCTATAATTCACATTTGCCACTGTTATAGTTACAGCCAGAGGCCTCGAAAGGATGTGATTGTTAATGAAATTGGAAAAGAACATGGCAGAGGGTGTTTTATTGTTTATTGCCCCCTGGGCTTGATCTTCTAGAATTGGTTTTGGAAACTAGTTTGAAGTTCAGATTTTACTATTTTTAGGCAAATTAATCAATATACTGATATTAGAACTGTTTCAAGGGCAGCAAATTTTCTTAGGGGACTATTTATTAACTTGTGGTGAGATTTTGTGCTATCATATGGTAACTGCTAAAATTAATGCACTGAAACTACAAAACCTCTGCGCTAAACTGTTGGAGGTGTTCCTAGCAATTTCTCAATCAGTTAACCAAATGACCGATAATATGATGCAGTTAGCTATACCTCTTGGATTGGCATTAACTGTACCATGTAATCTGCCACATTAATAGCTAGAGGGTAATTCTACAGACAACCACCTAGTTTTAAGTGGCAAGAAGGCATGTCAATGGTGGTATTCTAGTCATGTATGCACATAAGTGGCCACTTTACACATGGAAATGACCTCTTCTAGAATGCTAACAAATGGAAAAGCTTGTGCCGTGATTTCATGGCATGTAGTCTGCTGGTGGGCATGTGCATAGGTGGAATTTGGGTGGAGCATTGGCAGACTGTACAGGCTCATGTGTAAATTATAGAAGATGATCATTTACATGCATACATGCTACCCCCTAGGCCAGGGGGTCTTAACCCAATTCTCAGGACAGACCTAGCCAATCAGATTTTCAGGATATCCACAATAAATATGCAGGAGATAATTTTGCATGCATTGCCTCCATTGTATGCAGATCTATATCATACATATTCATTATGTCCTGAAATCCCAACTGGCTAGGTGTGTCCTAAGGACTGGGTTGGGAACCCTTGCTCTAGGCATGGGCATTTACACCAGCTATATGGCTGATGTAAGTGCTTATGCCTTGGTTAGCGTTCAGTAAAGAAAAGTAGGCATGGTATATGACTCTGGGCAAGTCACTTAACCCTCCATTGCCCCAGGTACAAATAAGTACCTGTATATAATATGTAAGCCACATTGAGCCTGCCATGAGTAGGAAAGCGTGGGGTACAAATGTAACAAAAATACATATATCTCCCCCTGATATTCAAAACCATTTAACCAGCCAGGAATGGTACCTGCCGGTTAAATAGTACACAACTGGCTATCCAGTAATATTCAGTGGGAGATAGCCAGCTGTCTCCCGCTGAATATCGCCAGGTAGCACCTAGCAGATAGCCAGATATATCTTGTGATATAACAAGCTATATGCTGATTTTTGGTGCATTGTCGGATAAGTTTGGTGGCCAAATTTGGCTGCATCAATAGCAGGCCTACCTTTGGCCGGTTTCAATTTAACCAGCCAGCGCTGAATGTTGACTTGGCCGGTTAATTTGTAACCGGCCAAAATAAACCAGATATTCAATGTCAGTCACCGGAAATGGCCTGACATTAGGTGTCAATGTAGACAGTACACTGAAATTTTCTGCTCAGTTTGTGGTGGCAGTGGCCAAAAAAGCAAACAGGATGCTAGGAATTATTAGGAAAGGGGTGCAAAATAAGACCAAGAATATTATAGTGCTCTGTATCGCTCCATGGTGCTCACCTTGAGTATTGTGTTCAATTCTGGTTGCCGTATCTCAAAAACAATCCATGACCACCTAAACTTCAGGAAATCACTAAAAACCAAGCTCTTCAAAAAGGCCTACCCCAATGATCCAGTGTAAACCTCCTCACCCAGCAACACAGCATGACCAATGATCATACTGGACAATATACAATCTTCATTCCTTTTGACCCTTCACAACTACGTCATTTGACCACTATATATAACCTTGTATTTGTTATCAACCGACTTGGCGAATGCCTTTTATGGTACTATGTAAGCCACATTGAGCCTGCAAATAGGTGGGAAAATGTGGGGTACAAATGTAACAAATAAATAAATAAAATAAAATATCCAGGCTCAGCACTGACCATGGAAGGCAGTCAGACTGTCTCCTGTAGTCTGAATATCAGCCCCTCTGTGTTAACTGTAAGGTACAATCCCTGTCCAATTCCCAACAGTTCTGGGTAGTGTGACTTCCACAGGATTCGTTAACATGACAATTAAACTGCTCTAACAAGTGTGCAGTGTTAACCTTCAACTGGCACCATAGCAGCTAGCCTGAAGCAATTTCTGCACTAATCACTCAATAGGGAAGGAGGTGTACAATAGGTGGGAAATGGGCCTTACAGTTAACACAGAGGTATTTACTTTGCTTTAAGAAGGTAATTTTAAAACAGCCCCCCCCCCCCCCCCCCCCACTTCCCCAATATTCAAAGTTATGTAACCAGCCAAAAATGGCTGCTGATCGGTTAAATAGTGTTTTGGTGCCTAACCTTGAATATTCAGCTCAAGATAACCGGTTATCTTTGCTGAATATTCATCGTCAGCACCAAAAAGTTAACCAGCTATATCATGCAATAACCGGCAATATTCAGTGTTGTCCGACTAAGGCAAATTGGACCATATAAATAGCAGTCCTATCTTTGCCCGCTATTAACTTAACTGGCCGGTGCAGAATATTCACTTAGCCGGTTAAGTTAGTGCCAGCAAATTTAAAAAATGGATATTCAGTGCCGATCACTGGAAACAGCCTGGCATCGAGTATCTGGGATCAGCACCGATCACAGCACTTATGCAGGCTGCCTCCCGCTGGATGAATATTGGCCCCATGGTGCCCACTATAGATGATAGTTATGGCTTCTATTTTAAATCTCTTCTATAAATAAAAGAAGGTGCCTACTTGTCTTTATTGAACAATTGCACAAATGGTTAGACATATCTGTACATTATGGCACAAGCACTTACATTAGCCATATAGTTGGTATAAATGCCCATGCCTAGAGCAGGGGGTCTCAACCCAGTACTCCAGACACACCTAGCCAGCTGGGTTTTCAGGACACCCACAATTATTGACCTATAGACAGTATCCCTTTAATTGCTAAGCTACAGACTCTAGTTGTTTCTCAGTTCTCTAATTATCTAGATCTCCATAGTTGTCTGCACCCATCCTTATTTATGCTTAGAACCTCATTTAGCCTAGAACCTTAAAGAAGCTTTAAAAAAGTTCTCTGTCAAGGAAATTTGATATATCAGCAGCTTTTGACACAGTAAATCACTCTCTTGTTGACCGATCTGAGTGGGATAGATAGCTCAGGCCTGGTGCTAAATTGGTTTAAGGGATTTCTAGGCAACAGGAGATTATAAGGGCAATTCTATAACTTGGTGCCTCGATAAAGGCCTTATTTCAACAGTCTTCGAACAACAAAGGAGACTTGACATGACTCGTGTTTGGGCCCTACTGGCCTGCATCAGGGGTCTACAAAATACAGAAAATACAACCCAATAAAAAAAGTTAAAAAATATGAAATTATATATACAATATTAAACATTAAAAACATATATGTGGAGTGGAGTGGAGTGGAGTGGCCTAGTGGTTAGAGTGGTGGACTTTGGTTCTGGGGAACTGGGTTCGATTCCCACTGCAGGCACAGGCAGCTCCTTGTGACTCTGGGCAAGTCACTTAACCCTCCATTGCCCCAGGTACAAATAAGTACCTGTATATAATACATAAGGCACATTGAACCTGCTATGAGTGGGAAAGCATGGGGTACAAATGTAAAAAGAAAATATATATATATAATGATAAAATAATGTATGAAAAGAAGAAGATTCGTACCTGGAAAGATTTCATATCATACATATTTCCAGAAAAGTCATCAAAGAAAATCTCCTATTAACAATACAAAAACAAGGTAAAAAACATATTCTTAAACAGACACAAATGAATCACATGAAAAAATAATGAAGAATTATTAAATATATAAAGATGTTGATTACACAATAAATGATAACAATAAGAAGGAACATCTAGAAGAAACATCTTATTATAAATCTGCTGTTAAAACCTTTATTATGGCCACATGAAGTAATCATAAAATGTTTGGCATCACCCTGTAGAAACCTTTTGATCAGCAAACTAAAATTACATCATATTATGTGTCTATAAATGGCTTTCGTATAAAAACTCATCATAAATCTGCAGTATGCATAAAAAAGGAGCTCATACAAACATAGAGAGGAACTCATTGTTAAAAAACATGGAAAAAATATATAAAAAATAAAAAATGTTTTAAATATTTATATTGTATATATAATTTCATATATTTTTTTTAGTTTTTTTATTGGATTGTATTTTCTGTATTTTGTAGACCCTGATGCAGGCCAGTAGGGCTGAAACACGAGTCATGTCGGGTCTCCTTTGTTGTTCTTGAAGACTATTGAAATAAAGCATTTTTGACACCATCTGTGAGAGGTTCTTTTATTTTCTCCTCTACTGTTTTTTTGCCTCGTGCATCCTATCCATGGAGGTTTTTTCTTCTGCTTGTGACTGGCTTTTCACAAGTTCTATAATAGCACTTACACTCCTAAGCCATTATAGATTACTGGCATAAAGCCTTTGGATGCACCCCCTATGCCAGATCAATAGCTGGTGTACATTGACGCGCCTAAGAGCATCATATAGCATGTATAAGTGATGGTGTTTTATAAGTTGTGCACATTGCATGGTGACATGTCATGCCCCTCCCCCATGATCTGTCTGCATGTGTGACCCCTTTGCAGTTATGCATTATAGCACTTAGATGCTACTTTATAGCATAGCACAGGAGTCCTCAAATCCAGTCCTCGAGGTCCACGACCCAGCCTGGTTTTCAGAATTTCCATAATGAATATGTATGAGATCTATTTGCATTCGCTGCTTCTGTTACCATATTCATTGTGGAAATCCAGAAAACTAGACAGGGTTGTGGACCTAGATGCCTGGATTTGAGGATCTCTGGCACCTAAAGAATATTCATACATAACTGCACATTGTTGGCATGTCTGATGTACCTACGTCTAGGCACCAGTTTATAGAAATTGCCCTGATAATGTATTTTAATATGGTACATAATATTTTGCTTCATAGTCAGCTTGTGGTGCTCCTTAGGGGTCTTCCTGGTCTCCTATGCTTTTAATCTTTATGATGAGCACTCTGGGAAGAAGCTTAACTTACCAGGGATGTAAGCTTCTTTCATATGCAAATAACATTTTTTGTGCTTGTAACAGCTTTGAATGATCTTGCTCATACATTTAGAAGAATTAATGAATGTATTAAAGTTTGGAGAATTGGATATTAATGCACTTTTTTGAAGCTCAGTAAGCAAAAAAAAATAAATTCATACGCTTAAATAGTTCCCCATATGCCAGGCCATCAGCAATTTCATTATATTCAGGGGAGACTTTTTCTGGCTGATAAATCCTCAAGGGTTCTAGGCATGATCCTAGATACTTCTTTCTCTCTGGAACCTCAAGCGGATAGTTTATTTAGGAGTTTCTTTTTAAAACTTAGAAAATGGAGGTGTATAAATTTCTATTTTCATGAAGATCAAGTCAAATTACTTGTCTAAGCACTGATAACTCCACAACTTAATTATTGTAACTCTATATTTGAGGTTTTCTTTAAAATTACTTTAAAAACTTCCATTTCTATAACACACTATTGCTGAATTAATATTCAAAGCCTGTAAATATGATAGGGCCACCCATTGTTAGTTCAACTTCATTGGTTTTTAAAGGGGCATGCATGATTTTAAAAATCTTACAAGGTTCGGCTCCAGAATATTTTTTATCAATTATTTTCTTTTCTAATCCTAATGGGTTCTTCTCATTATTGGAATTCATCCTTGCTTAGCTTCCCCCCTGTGAAGGTCACCATATCTCAAAAAAAGATATTTCAGCATTAGAAAAGGTTAAAGAAGAGCGACCAAACTGATAGAGGGGATGGAACTGCTTCCATATGAGGAAAGGCTAAAGAGATTAGGGCTCTTCAGCGTGGAAAAG
Source organism: Microcaecilia unicolor (assembly GCF_901765095.1). Lineage (NCBI taxonomy): Eukaryota > Metazoa > Chordata > Amphibia > Gymnophiona > Siphonopidae > Microcaecilia > Microcaecilia unicolor. The sequence continues at coordinate 53,799,595 of NC_044035.1, forward strand.
AGATGGTTGAGGGGAGATATGATTGATATCTACAAAATCCTGAGTGCTGTGGAGCGGATGGAGGTGAATCGATTTTTCACTCATTCAAAAAGTACAAAAACCACGGGACACTCAATGAAATTGCATGGAAATACTTTTAAAACAAATAGGAGGAAATATTTTTTCACTCAGATAGTTAATCTCTGGAACTCATTGCTGGAAGGTATGGTAATGGTGGTTAACGTATCTGGGTTTAAAAAAGGTTTGGACAAGTTCCAGGAGGAAAAGTCCATAGTCTGTTATTGAGATGGACATGGGGGAAGCCACTGATTGCCATGGAATTGGTAGCATGGAATGGTGCTACTAATTGGGTTTCTGACAGGTACTTGTGACCTGGATTGACCACTGCTGGAAGCAGGATACTGGGCTAGATGGACCATTGGTCTAACCCAGTATGGCTATTCTTATGTTAAGGGATTTTATTAAGAGCAAGCTTTGGATTGTTCATTTTCTTTTCAGCCACCAAAAGAATGCAGGAGCCTCAAGAAGGGGTTATGAAGCCAAAGTTTATTGAGGACCTATATGCTCTTCTTGATGCTGACTGCATTATTTGGGTGGTTCACAATAATTGTGCTGGCATTGCCTCTCTCTTTGGTGCTCATTTTCCTTTCAGGCCTTTAGGATCTGGAATGACTTACCATCAGAGATTAGACTGTAGTCCTATTATTCTTTTCATAAGCATTTGAAAACCTCTCTTTTCCTGTAAGTATCTGGAAGGACAGCATGAATATGAGCGTTCTAAATAATTGGTGCATTTTTATTTTTTTTTACTGCTGATTTATAAGTTCTCAGTAGACTGTGCTGGTTTCTTAATATGTAAATCATCTTGGACTACTTTGGGATAGGCAGAGTATAAAAATAGTTTTCACACTGGGAGTGATTGAAGAAAGAGACCTATGGCCCAATATTCAGACCACGGGAGTTATCCCAGCTAACACCTGTGGTCCACGCTGAGCCCGGAAACTGAATGCCAGTGACTGGCATTGAATATCCACTTTATTTTTGACCTGTTCAAACTTAACTGGCCAAGTCAATATTCAGTACTGGTCAGTTAAGTTTGAACTGGCCAAAGAGAGGCCTGGTATTCACGTGGCCAAATATGGCCACCAAACTGCTGGTTATATCATGTGATATAGCCAGTTAGCCACTATGAGCTAGGCATTAATATTCAGCAGAGATAACCAGCTATTCCACTTTTGAATTTCGGGGGATGATCTTTAGAGTATATGAGCAGAGAAATTAGTGATATTGAGCATTTTTGTGATCTTGGGAGCTGGAAATTATCTCTGTGTCTAATGAGCCGAATGCTACTGTAGATGGATCTATCACTGATGCTTGGATACAGCTGTTTCTCCAAGACCAATTTAAATGAAGAGGATTTCATCCTTGGTTTGCAAGTTCTACATGAGATCTGCATTTAAACAGATTTGAAAGGTGGTGGGAAAATCCGATATGAGATCAGTTTGGGTAAATTGGAAGAAAAAAGTCAATGAGGTGGATTTGTGGAAGGATGTACAAATTGGAATTGAGATGTCCAGGTCGGGACATGTCAAGGTCCACTGGTATTTTAGAACAGGATCTGCCAGTGTAAATTCGATTATAAAATATATCCACATTGCAGTGGGCCACAAGTGGGATGATGAAGACAAACCGGCCAATATTCAGCCAAAAGGAGGCAGGCCGGCTAAGTGCCATGATTGGCGCTGAGCACGGATATTGAATGCCAGGCCATTTCCGATGACCCGCATTGAATATTTGGGGGGGGGGGGGGTTGACCAGCTTAAACTTAACCAGCCAGTTTAATATTCAGCACTGGCCAAAGATAGGACTGCTATCCAGGTGATCTGATTTGGCTGCTAAACTTAGCCGATGAAGTGCTGAATATTCGTGGTTAGCTGGTTATATTGCATGATATAGCCAGTTAGCCACTATGCACTAAGCTCTAATTTTCAGCAGAGATAACCGGCTATCCCATGCTGAATATTAGCACTTAGCCGGCTAAGTGCTATTCAACTGGCCAGGAGCCATTCCAGGCCAGTTAAATAGCTCTGAATATTGGCCAAGAAGACTCCGAGGTCAATATTCAGACCACAGGAAATAGCCTGGCTGCCTCCCGTGCTCAGCACTGTGCCTGGATATTCAATGTCGGGCCATTTCCAGTGACCGGCATTGAATATCTGGTTTAAATTTGGCCAGTTTCAACTTAACCGGCCAAACCGATATTCAGATATAACCGGCTATCCTTTAGCCACTAACTGGCAATATTCAGCAGGGGAAAGCTGGCTATCTACCACTAAATATCGCCAGATTGCTGGCTAAGTGCCGTTTAGGTAGTCATTTCATTCTGAATATCAGGTGGAGTAAGTTGAAGAAGCAGTAAATATTTAAAGACACAATATGGCCTGTGTTTTGGCAAATTGCTTGTGTCTGGGGTCTAAAACATACTAATAAAACATTTGCCAGAACTTGGGCCGTGTTGGGTCTTTGAATAAATGCTGCTTCTTCAACTTACAGTCTTTGTCTCCTTCATCCCACATGTGGCCTACTGCACTTGTTTTTGTAATATCTCATCTGTGTTGCTGATTCCCTCTGTTTTTCCTGCTAAAATACATCCAGGCATGAATGTGTTTACACTGGTTATGAGTGACAAGAGCGTCCATTTTACTAGCATCAACTTCTAAAATATCAAAGGGATCAACACAGCAAAATAAATACGTGTCAGCAAATACATATGTATATTGGCATTTGAAAACATTCGCATTTATATACCAGAACACACGTGTGTATATCAGCTATTTTAGAAATAGACTTATCTATGTTTTCTACAGCTGTCATAGAGGCCAATATCCTTTGACAGTTTTGCTTTTGGGGGTTGGGAGATGGAAACTTGATAAAATTAAAGCGCCATGAGATAGGAGGCAATGTTTTATTGTGGATTGAGAACTGATTAATGAATAGAAAACAAAAGGTAGATTTAAATGGCCATTTTTCTCATTGGAGGAGGGTGAATAGTGGAGTGCCACAGGGATCTGTAACAGGACCGGTGCTATTTAACATTTATAAATGATCTGGAAACTGGAACAATGAGTGATGTAATTAAATTTGCAGATGATACAAAATTATTCAAAGTTGTTAAAACACATGCAGGTTGTGAAAAATTGCAGGATGACCTTAATGTGCAGTGTGTGTTACAAGCCCATCCGGGTGCAGAATGAGTGTATAGTCAGTCACCCTATGTATTAAAAGCATGGGAGAAGATCCAGGCTTTCACCTGTTACTTACACAGGTATGAAAGCCGCAGTCCTACAGACCTAGAACTGTCTGTCTATTCTCTTGTAACTGTAATCATTGAAACATAGAAACATGACGGTCTATAAAGGCCAAATGGCCCATCCAGTCTTCCCCATCCACAGTAACCTTTTCCTAAGAGATCCCGCGTGCCTGTTCCACACTTTCTTAAATTCTGACACAGTCTTTGTCTCCATGACCTGCACCGAGAAGCCATTCTACGCATCCACCACCTTTTCCATGAAAGAGTATTTTCTTAGATTCCTCCTAAGCCTATTTCCTCTTAACTTCGTCCTATGCCCTCTCATTCCAGAGTTTTCATTCATTTGAACATAAGAACATAAGAGTAGCCATACTGGGTCAGACCATCTAGCCCAGTATCCTGTTTTCCAAACAGTGGCCAGCCAAAATATGGCAACACTCCATACTACAAATCCCAGGGCAATCAGTTGCTTCCCATGTCTGTCTCAATAGCAGACTATGGATTTTGTCCAAACCTTTTTTAAACCCAGATACACTAACTTTTGGTACAAGTAAAAAACTGATTTACTTCTCGTTCTACACTACTTAGGAGTTTATAGACCTCAATCATATCTCCCCTCATCCGTCTCTTTTCCAACCTGAAGAGCCCTAACCTCTTTAGCCTTTCCTCATACAAGAGGAGTTCCATCCCTTTTATCATTTTGGTCGCTCTTCTTTGAACCTTTTACATTAATGCCACTGAGGTATTTAAACGTCTCTATCATATCTCCTCTCTCCCGCCTCTCTTCCAGTGTATACATGTTGAGGTTCATAAGCCTGTCCCTATATGTGTGATGACAGAGATTGCTTACCAGTTTTGTAGCCACCCTCTGGACTGACTCCATCCTGTTTATATTTTTTGTAGGTGCAGTCTCCAGAATTACACACAGTATTCTTTGGCTTGTGTTTCTGTATTTGGTGGCATCTCAGTCACTGCATCTTAGCAGCTTTCTGCCCCGGTTCTCCCTTTCCAACACACTAGTTCTGGAGTAATTAGACTTACCCAGTCTAAAACTCAACAATGACAACTACCACACCATGCTCTGAAAAACACACCAAAGCATAGCTTTCTGCCTCCCATTGGCAGATAGACATATGGACACAATCTCCCCCTAATGCTTCGTATTAGAATGCCAGAAAATTGGTAGAAAAGTGTCTACATACTTTTCATTTTTTTTCCTATAAAGCCACAATAAGATGGGGAAAATCACAGAAAAATAAGAAAAATTGCTATGTAAAAAAAACTCTGTAAGACCACCGGCAGACTGCAAGAGAACAGAGCAGCCAACAAACATCAATATAATTAGATACTTGGCAAGGGAAAAGGTGTAGGAGTGTTCATGCTTAAATCCCCCCATATTATTCTTAAAATTATTTTCCAGGAAAGTCAAAAGTTAATAAGGGTTATACAAAACACAGCTAATATCACAGTGCCTCACCAGTCTTTTCCCAGAGCATTTTAAAGTAAATTCCATCATGCCCTATGGTACTGCAAGAAAGTTTTTTCATTTTGATTGGGTAACATGTGAAACATTCTTTTTGTCTGGCTCTAAAATTAAAAAATAAAAAGTTGTATAGTTTTTTTCTCTTTTCCCTTTTCCCCCTTTCTTCTATGCTTTTTAAAGTACGTATATTATTGCACTGGTTTGTATTATGTTATTCTTCTGTAATTAATTTTTTTAAAAAGACCACTACCTGGGGTTTTCAGGGTTTGGGGATGGGACTTGCTGGGGCTAGGAGACCATTGGCCCCTGGGATCACTCACTCCACTGCCAAAAACTCATAGTCCAGTCTAGGACTTGTTCTGAACTGGCCAAAATCAATAATAAACAATAAACATGCAGAGTTTTTCCCCTAAGCTGGGGAGTCCTGTATTCTCCACCTCCACTCTCTTTATCTCTTCTTCTTCTTGGAGGCAAATCCCAAACACAAGCTGCAGGTGCTCCTTTCTTCAGCCTTGAGCCTCATAGATCTAACTGCTACCGAATGTCATGTTTTTGGACACTGGGCTCAGATTGCCTGCAGACACTCTTCTCTCTGTAGAATCCAGTATCCATTTGGCGAGTTGTCCTCTGACTCCTCCTCTTCATTTCCAGGATCGGTGGAAACTTTGTATCTCCTTCTTTCAGAGGTCTCCTCTTACACCTGATTACTTAATGTATTTAAGCAGTATTGATGTTGGCTGGTTTAAGTAACTTAAAAGCAGACCCTGTGACGTCTAGGGCTAGATTTGATATATGGCGCCTGAAAAATCCACGTGGAATAAATTTCCACCTAAGCATATTTTAAAAACGATGTCTAAGTTAAGGCAGAGTATATAGAATATGCTTAGTTGATATACCAACGCCTAGAACTATGTACATCCATTTACACCAAGGGAAACGTGGAGTAAATAATGGCGCATAGTTTTCGGCACAGAGGGCCATATTCTATAACAGTACACGTAAATGTTGGAATGCCCATAAAACACCCATTTCCCCGCCCATAATCATGCCCCCTTTTGGCTCCATGCATTAGAATTTAGATGCTGTGCATTACAGAATATGCTTAGCGAGTTTTGTGTGTAAATTCTTTTTTTATTTATTTATATGAAGTCTTTATTAAACACTAATATAATACAATGGATTCTGAAGCCAAGACAACAGTATACAAATACAGAAATTTCAATTCAAACAAAAGCACCTGACTCTCGCAAGTCTCTCTTCTTAACACATCCAAAGATTAATTGCAATAAACTTCGTGAACTTTTTAGGATTTTATAGTTGCCTGTTCATCACAAAAAAATTGTCTGGAGCTACCACATTCTGGGCTTCCCAGTCCCACACTCCCACTCTGCTGGTCCACAATGATTTTATAGACAGTGGTGCATTCCTAGAGGAGCCAGTTTGCATTGGCTCTCTAAGTGCCTCCTCATAGACATATTCCAGTGTCACATGGCCTCAGTCTAAACTTTGTGAGGCCTCATTCACCATGCTTCCAGGCCTGCTGAAGACCTCAAATGGGGTGGTAGGCACTATCCCCCCCGATATTCAAAGCTATTTAATGGGCCAGACATGGCCGCTGACCAGTTAAATAACATATCTATACCTAACCGCTAATATTCAATGGCGGATAATTGATTATCTCCACTAAATATTACCGGTTAGCACCTAGCTATATTTTGCAACTTATCTGGTTAGGCACTGATATTGAGCGCCCAACCAGATAAGTTTAGCGGTCATATAGGACCAGATTCTTTATATGGCGTCTAGAGAAATCCATGCGGAAAACAATTCCACCTAAGCATATTCTATAAGGGGTGCCTATATTTAGGTATGATATATAGAATACGCTTAATTGATATCCTAGCACCTAAATCCATGTGCCTCCTTTTACACCAATGAAAACATGGCGTAAATCCCGGCATGTAGATTTAGGCACATTGGGCCATATTCTATAACTATGTGCGTAAATTTTGGAACACCCATGAAATGCCTATTTCCCTGCACATAACCATGCCCCTTTTTGCCTGCACGCTTTAAAATATAGGCACAGTGTATTACAGAATATTCTTAGCAAGTTATGCACATAAATTCCAATTATTGACAATTAGTGCTCATTATTACTTGTTAAGTGCTGTTAACATTGTTACAGAATATCCTTGGATTTCAGGGCAGAATGCCAGTTAACATTTTAGTGGTTAAAATCCCCGGATATTCAGTGCTGGTCGCTGACAACAGCCCAGCATTGAATATCTGGGTTTAACTGAATATTGAGCCCTGTCTGTCTATCTGACTCATTTCACTAGTGGCCTCCCTAAATGGGTAGGCCTCAATGACAATTCCTGACATTCTGATTCCCTCCGCAGTGGTACCCATACCATCCTGAGATGCAGTGGACCTGTCAGGAGGGAGAGGGTCCCTCAGTACTCACCTACTGGCCCATTCTGGTGCAGATTCAGTCTCCTTGGCTGGTTCCTCTCCCAGAATCTGATGGTACTGGGGATTGACTTCTGCAGTAGATATCAGTAGCATAGCAGCAGGGCACTAAGATGGAAATATTCCAAGGGTCTCTGCAGCTACATAATTATTGTCATACTGGGACAGACCAAAGGTCCATCAAGCCCAGCATCCTGTTTCCAACAGTGGCCAATCCAGGTCACAAATACCTGGCAAGATCCCAAAAAAGTACAAAACATTTTATACTGTTTATCCCAGAAATAGTGGATTTTCCCCCAAGTCCATTTAATAATGGTCTATGGACTTTTCCTTTAGGAAGCCGTCCAAACCTTTTTAAAACTCCGCTAAGCTAACCGCCTTTACCACATTCTCTGGCAACGAATTCCAGAGTTTAATTACACGTTGAGTGACAAAACATTTTCTCCAATTCATTTTAAATTTACTACATTGTAGCTTCATCACATGCCCCCTAGTCCTAGTATTTCTGGAAAGCTTAAACAGACGCTTCACATCTCAGATCCATAGCACTAGTTGGGAATCACCTTGTGAACATTACAATGACTCTGATTCATAGCGAGACTTTCTACCATTTAGACAGTTGAGGATCACTGGCTAAACCTGTTGAAATCAATGACAGTACTGACACTGCAGAATCCATGGTGGATTTGTTCTCTCTGGAACACCGGGGTCCATCTCAATCATCAGATTCAACTCCCCACCCACTGAAACAGACCCTTTAAAAAAAAAAAGACCCAATAGAGAAAAAACTTGAAAAATATGTGCAAACACTTATCTTAAAAAATACACCTCTCTACCCCCACATTAGTACATAAGTAATGCCACACTGGGAAAAGACCAAAGGTCCATCGAACCCAGCATCCTGTCCACGACAGCGGCCAATCCAGGCCAAGGGCACCTGGCAAGCTTCCCAAACGTACAAGCATTCTATACATGTTATTCCTGGAATTGTGGATTTTTCCCAAGTCCATTTAGTAGTGGTTTATGGACTTGTCCTTTAGGAAACCGTCTAACCCCTTTTAAACTCTGCTAAGCTAACCGCCTTCACCACGTTCTCCGGCAACGAATTCCAGAGTTTAATTACGCATTAGGTGAAGAGAAATTTTCTCTGATTTGTTTTAAATTTACTACACTGTAGTTTCATCACATGCCCCCAGTCCTAGTATTTTTGGAAAGCGTGAACAGACGCTTCACATCCACCTGTTCCACTCCACTCATTATTTTATATACCTCTATCATGTCTCCCCTCAGCCGTCTCTTCTCCAAGCTGAAAAGCCCTAGCCTACTTAGTCTTTCTTCATAGGGAAGTCGTCCCATCCCCGCTATCATTGGCAGTCAAGAAAAATCATCCAAGGGAGAATCAATGAAGATGGACCTGTTCCATTTGCACAATGTCAAATTCACTATGTTGTAAAGATTTCTGTAAAAAAGACACTCCAGTGCCTGACACTGGCCAGCATTTTCTGCCACTAATGCATCAGGGACTTGCCTATTTCAATCATATTGTTTAACTGATCAGACTTCCTTGAATATGCCTAATCTGTATTCCAGCTTTACAACATAGAAGTTTTTAATTTGTACAAAATGGCTTATGCCCACATTCACTGATTTCTTTTTATGACTGACAGTGGGGGTTGGAAAAGAAATGTTCTTTAAGATAAGCAATCAGACCTATTTTTCAACTTTTTTTCATTTTGGAAGTATGATATTTTGAGGGAAAAAAATTCATGTTTCAGTTTGGGAAGACATTTGAGCAGAACTGTCAAATTACCCAATTCCAAGAGGAAGGCTTTTTGTCAGTCCCTGGTTTTGAATTGATATCCCCAACCAGTGTGTATTTTATAGCCCCTGATTCTACCAATTAAAATAATTGCTACAGGTCCTATAATGCGTCCTGATGGGGGCTGTCAGAAATCCAGGACTGGCCTAAAATCTCTCTTCTGGAACTGGGTAGTTTGGCAGTTCTGTTAGATTGAAATGAATACCAGCATTCCATAATTAGATAGGTTGAGAGTCTCACCATTTCATTGAGTATGGATTTACACTGATAGCTGTGCCTAGTTCTCTCTGCCCCCTCCCCCCCCCCCCCCCCCCCATTTTTATCAGATATAAGTTCTTTCAGGAAGAGATTAAGTTTTGAGACTGTGGGAAAATTAGAAGTCTGTAGTGTGGACATGAATATTCATTTGAGTACCCATGGATATTACAGAAGTTAAAAATATTCAGAGGCCCTTTAAATAAACTGCGGTAAAAAGTGGCTCGCGCTAGCTTTGGTGTGTGAAATTGGCATGTGCTTGGCCACTTTTTAACATGGTGGGGAAAAAAGTCTTTTTTAAATAGGGCAGTAAATGGCCGTGCGCTAATATACAAATTAATGTGTGGCTCTTTACTGCCTGAGCCCTTACCACCTGTAGAAAATTATTTTCTACTGCGGGAAACTGTGTGCGCCAACTTTGGAAATACCGTCGGGCTCCCACAATACCCCGGCATTAGGGCCAATTTGTGTGGTAGCACTGCCATGCCTTTGTGAAAGGACCCCTCAGTGAGTTAAGCTATCTGCACTATGGAATTTCTCAAAGGTTTCCAATGTGTATGTGTGCGTGTGTATGTTTGTGTGTCTATGTCTGTGTCTGTGTCTCTGTGTGTGTGGAACTCTTTGCCGGAGGATGTAGTAACAGCGGTTAGTGTATCTGGGTTTAAAAAAGGTTTAGACAAATTCCTGGAGGAAAAGTCCATAGTCTGCTATTGAGACAGACATGGGAAGCAACTGCTTGCCCTGAGATTTGTAGTATGGAGTGTTGCCATATTTTGGGTTTCTGTCAGGTACTTGTGACCTGGCTTGGCCACTGTTTGGAAAAGGATACTGGGCTAGATGGACCATTAGTCTGACCCAGTATGACTACTCTTTTATGTTCTTATGTTTTTATGTGTGTGTGTGTGTATATATATATATATATATGTCTGTCTCTGTGTGTGTGTGTGTGTGTGTGTGTGTGTGTGTGTGTGTGTGTGTGTGTGTTGGTTGTCTGGAGTTTTCAGGGAGGTAAATTCATACATTGCACATAACCACATACATTACCATTATAAAATAAGTGTAACATATCTGTTTATGCATCTTGAGCACCTTGGTCACAATCTTGACCTTCTATGGCTTTAGCTGGTTACATATGGGGTGAAAATACACCTCAATTAGTCGTCAACCCCCAGATTCTATATAGCATGGTTAGAGATCCGTGACAAAATCCAAGCAGATTCTATAACAACCCATGGAACTTAACAAGCTTAACAAGCTAATGAGCACTGATAGCAGCACTTAACAAGCAATAATGAGCACTAATTGGCACTAATTAGAATTTACACACACATCTTGCTAAGCGTATTCTGTAACGAAGTGCACTGGACTTGTAACACATGCAAGCAAAAGGGGGTGTGGTTATGGGTTGGGAAATAGGCGATTCGTGGGCGTTCTGTTATTTATGCACGTAGTTATAAAATATGGCCCAGTGCGCCTAAATCTAGGTGCTGGGATTTATGCCACATTTTCATTGGTGTAAATGAATGTGCGTAGTTTTAGGTGCTGAGATATCAACTAAGAATATTGTACATACTGCGCCTAAATCAAGGCACCACTTATAGAATATGCTTAGTCAGCACTGATTTCCACACTGATTTTTTTAGACACCATATATAGAATCTCCCCCTTTGGTGTTAATTCTATAAACAGGGCTGAAAAATTGGCACTGGAAAAATTTGGCATGGAGTACTATTCTATAAATAGTGCTGCGAGTAGATCATCATTTATAGATTAGCACGTGGTGTAGCTATGGGGGGCCACGGGGGCCTGGAGCACCCCAAATTGGCTCTGGGGCCCCAGGTTTGGCTGGCAGGGGTCCCCCACCTCTGCCAGCTAAAGCGTTTGTCCCATGCTGGTCTCACATTGCCTGGTGCTCTATCCTGTTTTCAGTTGCTGTGCACGCTTGTTTTAATGAAACTGAGCATGCTGGTAATCTAGTGGCCTCAGCAGGGGAAACATGTTCTTTCCTGCTTGGCCCACTGGGCTGCCGCTATTCCTTCCTGCCCCAGCACCACTGTATTTTAAAAATGGTGGCTGAGACTCCCTGTGGAAGTGTCAAGAGACCGTCAAGACCTGAGAGACTACCGCAGGAAGTCTCAGCTGCCATTTTGAAAACACGGTGGCACCAGCAGGCAGGGGAATAGTGGCAGCACAGTGGGCAGGAAAGAACATGCCCCCCCCCCCCCCACAGAGGCCACCAGATCACCAGAACTCTTCAGGTAGGACTGAGGCAGTGGGGGCATTGCCTGTGGTGGCAGGGGAGGCAGGGGGTGTCGGCCAGCAGCTGGGTGGGGGGCCCAGACCACCCTCAGTGCCCGGGGGCCCAGACCACCCTCAGCCTGCCCCTGATTTCCAGTGACTGGCATTTAATATTCAGTGCTGGTCAGTTGTATATAGAGGCCAAAGACAGGACTGCTATTTAGGTGATCTGATTTGGCTGCTACATTTAGCCGGTGAAGAGCTGAATAATCACGGCTAGCCGGTTATATCATCTGACATAGCCAGTTAGCCGCTAAGCACTAAGCGCTAATATTCAGCGGAGTTAACCAGCTATCTTGCACTGAATATTAGTGCTTAGATTTTTAAGTGCTATTTAACTGGCCAGGAGCCAATGAATATCAGCTGGGGTGAGTCCTTCAATGAAATGAAATTAAAAGATATGTAGGTAGAACAGTACTCAAATGCTCCTACTGAAATTGCCTCTATATATCTCAAATACATGTTGTAGACTGGACAGTGCTTTATTCGAGATCTGGATAAAGACAATTTAACCTCAAAGCTTGAGTTCCCTTTGGAATTAGTTTATGTTTCTGCAAATTGCAGGTTGGCATTTCTAGTCTGTCCTGATCATATTTCACATCTTTAAAGGAAATGTGCCACAGCTATAGTATATTACTGGAGTCGATGAGTCGGTCCTTCTGGGCTGGTGTTCTTTTCTTCTGGAAAAGATGCAGCAACATTAACCTTGCTGATCTCAGAAAGCCTGCCAAAGAGCACTTGTAGAGCAAAATATCTCTCTAGCACAAGGACAACAAATTCAAGACACTTATTTAAACAATTATGGCCAACTGAGTGGGAATTTCCTGGTGATTACTTGTCACAGAAGGTTTATTCTTTTCTCTGAACCGCTCAGGCATTTACACACACCACCCCCACACCCCCATTCATGCTCTGGGTCGCCGGTCTCACAGGCACAATTTACTTGTCTCCTTGTCTACAAAAAGAGTTCACCAAAAATAACTATATCATGTCTAATCCTTTTGACTTGTTCCTAGTGAGACACTCCCCTTGATTCTGTGTTCAAAGGCACGTGCAGATTTTTCATCATATTATGTTACAGCTTTATTGAACCATCAGTCAAGCCATAAACAATTGGAAGGTAATCAATAGAAATAAAACAAAATAAAACATGGAAAAGAAAATAAGATGATACCTTTTTTATTGGACATAACAATACATTTCTTGTAACTCTTTCTGCTCCTGGTTGAGATCTTCTGACTTGGCCAAGCCTGGCAATTCTGCAAAGATAGTGCTCATAGCCCATGAGTGGGGATGTTTTTTTTTGGGGGGGGGGAGGGAAGGAGGAATGCTAGGAGTCATGATCATTGCTAAAGTGTGACACTGATGGCTGAATTTACAACCCATGATGTAGCAGTCACATAGCCAAACCATTGATTTTGGAGGAGTCTGAGCCCAAAGTGTGTGTGTGTGGGGGGGGGGGAGGGACGACAAAATTTTTAGCTGCCCCCGCTCTCTGCCCCTACCCTGCTCTCCACACACACCCCCACACCCCCCACTGCGACTTCCAAATACCTGAGCTGGCTGGGTTCCCCAAGCCTCACCAGTGGAAAAGGTTCTCCAGCAGTGGCCTGGCAATCTATAACACTTTCCTTAGGCTGTCACCACTGACCCACACCCTGAATATGCTCAGTTTTCTCACATGCACAAAAACTAAGCATGCGCTGCAAGGCCAACCCAATACTGGCCTCCCCTCCATACATGCTCAGTATTCATGCATGTACAAAAACTGAGCCCACGTAAGGGAGAGGGCCGGCTTGGCAGCAGTCCAGTGCCACTAACTGCCAGGCTGCCACTGGAGGACATATTCCACTGGTAGGGCTTGGGGACCCCCACCAACCATAGCAAGTTTAGTGCTAAATATCTGTGTCTAACCGGCTATGTCAACCTATGTCGTGTGATATAGCTGGTTAGCGACTAGCCACTAACTGGGATATTCAGCAGGAAATAACTGGTTATCTCCCGCTGAATATCTGTGCTTAGATGCTTAAACCCTATTTAACTGGCCAGGAGCAGGTTCTGGTCAGTTAAATAATTTTGAATATAGGGGAAAAATTCTTTAAATATTGGGCCCAGTAATTTTATAAGACTGCCAAATTTGTGAGACAGACATGCACATAAGTTGCACCAATTTTAAAAGGGAAAGTATGAACATATGAACCTATGAGAAGAGACTTGAAAAAAACTATAAACCTAAATATGTATACCTTACAGAGATGAAGGACAGGGGAAATATATGACAAGTATTAATGCGCAAATGAATTTTTACCAAGGAAGGAGATACTATAAAACTAGAGGACATGAAATGAGTCAGCATGAAGATAAACTCTCTATCCCTGTCCCTTGATCAACATCTCCTTTCTTTTTTTTCTCTCCCCTCCTTGTGTTTAGCATCTCCCTTCTCCATCTCACCCTCTATTTCCTCCTCTCTTCCCTACGGTCAGCATTTCTCCTTTTCCATGTCCAGCAGTATCTTCCTTTCTCTTCTCTTTCTTATCCTATATAGTCTAGCATCACCCCTTTTCTTCTCTACGTTCCCTGCCTACATCTCCCTTGTTACAACTACTACTACTACTACGTACTACTAATCATTTCTATAGCACTACTAGACGTATGCAGCACTGTGTTCATTATATGCAGGTACTTTCTCTGTCCCTAGAGGGCTCACAATGTAAGTTTTTGTACCTGGGGCAATGGAGGGTTAAGTGATTTGTCCAAGGTGACAAGGAGCACCAATGGGATTTGAACCAGCTACCTCTGGTACTCTAACCAGTAGGCTACTCCTTCACTTGTGTAAATGCAGGTGCCTAGTTCACATAGTTGCCAGTAACCACAGGATTTCTGTTACAGTGCTGCTGAACATCATTGTTCGCATGGCCAAGAGAAAGATGCTGGACTGCAGAGCTAAGGCTGACTAGGAGCCAAGTGTTAAAGTGCCTGCACATAATACTGCAAATACTATTCTGTTTAATATGATAGATTATTTTGGTGTGTTATTTAGATTTTTTTTTATACATAATTCCCTTAAGTATATTTAGTGTACATATTGTCATCAGTAATAGAGGTACTGGGGGGAGACAGCTACTGCAGCTGCACAAGAGTGATACAGTTAAGGGGTCCTTCATTTACTGCTAGCATAGGTGCCTTCCCCCACCCCAAGAGTTTAAAAATTCCCCACCCCATTCCACACCACCCTAATCCCAGCCCATCCCACTTTGAACAGAACAGGTGACAGTATCGGTCCTTGTGGTACCCCACAGGTCAGTGCCCATGGTGGCGGTGAGTTGCTGCCAGACAATATGGATTGTTGCCTGTCTGATAGGATCTGAACCAAGCAAGTACTGTTCCATTGATACCTGTTTCTGTCAGTTGTGTTAGGATGATATCATGATCCACAGTGTCAAAAGCTGCTGAGAAATCTAGAAGTACTAACACCAAAGTGAATCCCCTGTCTCGGCTTCTTTGAAAATCATCTAGTAAGAATACGAGGACTGTTTCTGTTCCATAACTAGATTGACATGGATCTAGCCCGTTTCTCTCTTCTAGCCAATCAATAAGTTGAACACAGACTGTTCCCAAAGCCCCATCAGTGCTATTCTTCACCGCATTGCCTGCCCTGCGGCTGCTTTTCCCCTCACGTCGCGCATGCTCAAAACGAGTATGCGTGACCAGGGGCATAGCCAGACTTCGGCGGGAGGGGGGTCCAGATCCCGAGCTGAGGGGGCACATTTTAGCCCTCCCCCAGTGCTGCCGACCACCCTGCCACTTTTGACCCCCCCCCCCCGGCGCCACCGCCCCTCCGTTGTCCCTCCCGACGCTGCCAACCTTCCCCCGCCACTGCCAGATACCTTTGCTGGCAGGGGTCCACAACCCCCGCCAGCTGAAGTCCCCTTCAGCGCTGGTCTCCAAGTCCGGCGCTTTGCTGATCTGGATTCTGTTTCTGACATGAGTCCTGACATCCTGCATGTATGTGTGCTGAAGGGGACTTCAGCTGGTGGGGGTTGGGGACCCCCACCAGCAAAGGTACCTAATGGCGGTGGGGGGAGGGGGGTCGTATGTGGTGGGGGATGGGCGACGGCGGCGGGAGGGGTGAAAGCATTGGGGCCAGGGCTAAATCTGCAGGGGCCCATGCCCCCGTGGCCCCACCTAGCTACGCCCCTGTGTGTGACGTGAGGGGAAAAGCAGCCACAGGGCAGGCAATGTGGCGGAGAACAGTTCTGGAGAAAGGTTTCTGCTGGCATGGCTTGGGGACCCCCGCCAGCCAAACTAGAGTCTCTGAAGCCCTGTGTCTGTTCCTCCCCAGCCTCTAAGGGGGGGCCCGGTGCCAGAGTTTTCTCTCTCCTGCTCCTGTCGGGACGCGATCACCCGGGTCCCGTCAGGAGCAGAAGAGAGACAGACCCCAGTGCCAGTACCCCCTTGGATGCCAGGCTCAGGAGAATTTTGCCCCCTCCCCTCTCGGCGACCCTGAACACGTTAAAACTTCCTTAGTATCAAAGCTTCAGACATAATTCATAACTTACAGTAAACATTTGTCTGTCAAAGCAAGAAATGAACAAGTGGCAAGCGTTCGGCTTCTTTTCCCTCAATTTGTTTTTCAAGAGAACTTATATATCTGAGCTCTATGAGGAGGTTGAGACTTAATTGATATTCAGGTAACAGTCCCCCATGAAAGGCTGCATTAATTCTTTGCAGCTGCTTCTATCTGCAGTTGCTTGGAAGGGCTGCCAGACTCTAGAGCAGGGCTTTCCAAATCTATTCTGATGATCTCACAGCCAGTTGAAATTTCATCATATTTGCAAAGAATGTACATGAAATAAATCTGTATATAGTTGAGTTTCCAGTGTATGCAGATTTATCTCATTTACATATACTGTAGATATCCTGAAAACATGAATGGCTGTGGGGTCAGTGGTTAGGCCTGGATTTAAACATAACAAAGATAGGTAAGTGCTCAGGGTGCCAAATGTTCAGGGCACCTATATCCCAGGCCAAAAAAGAGCCTTCTCCCACTTACTTCAGGTCATCCACTGGTGCAGCTTCTTCAGAGAGGCATTACCATGACAACCTGGTTCAACACAGTCTCCAGGGGCCCACCTTGGTTCTCTGAGCTCCACAGGAAGATTATGCCCTCACTCTCCAATTCTGCTTGTGAGCACCAAAATCTTAAATCCAGCCCTTTCTATTACATTTCCAACCACCGCAGTGAGGTGTACTGGCCTGTAGTTTTCCACAGCTTCTTTGTCTCCATTTTTGTTCCATACCAGGGAACCTCTTCCATCGCTAATGATTTATTAAACAAACCTTTAAGAGGACCAGCCATAACCTCTTCAAGCTCCCTCAAGATTCTGCATTGGATCCCATTTGGCCCCATGGCTTTGTCCACTTTCAGTTTTTCAAGTTGATCAAAAATGCTTTCTTCTACGAATGGTGCAATATCTACTTCAGGCATCTTATTTTTAAATGCCGGCCACCATGAGATTTTTAATCCCGGACATTCAACACCAGGCCATACCTGGATACCAGCACTGAATATCCGGGAATAATGCAACCACACTTATCTGGGCACCAGTGACATTCAGATCAGCACCTGGATAACTACCAGATTAAATTTAAGAAAGCCTTTTTGTTGACCTTACTTAGGGGTCCTTTTACTAAGCTGCAGTAAAACGTGGCCTGTGGTAGTGTGTGCATATGTTTTTGGCGCGCCAGATGCATTTTTTACTGCATCTGGGAAAAGGCATTTTTTTAATGGGCCAGGAAATGGGCATGTGTTCAAATTAAAACTAGTGTGCACCTATTTAAAGCCTGATCCCTTAACGCCATCCATTGATCTAGTGGTAAGGGCTCATGCGCTACAGGTGCAGTAACCATTAAGCACATGCCAACTGCTGAATGATGGACATAAGTACATAAGTAATGCCATACTGGGAAAAGACCAAGGGTCCATCGAGCCCAGCATCTTGTCCACGACAGCGGCCAATCCAGGCCAAGGGCACCTGGCAAGCTTCCCAAACGTACAAACATTCTATACATGTTATTCCTGGGATTTTGGATTTTTCCAAGTCCGTTTAGTAGCGGTTTATGGACTTGTCCTTTAGGAAACCGTCCAACCCCTTTTTAAATTCTGCTAAGATAACCGCCTTCACCACATTTTCCGGCAATGAATTCCAGAGTTTAATTACACGTTGGGTGAAGAAAACTTTTCTCCGATTTGTTTTAAATTTACTACACTGTAGTTTAATCGCATGCCCCCTAGTCCTAGTATTTTTGGAAAGCGTGAACAGATGCTTCACATCCACCTGTTCCACTCCACTCATTATTTTATATACCTCTATCATGTCTCCCCTCAGCCGTCTCTTCTCCAAGCTGAATAGCCCTAGCCTCCTTAGTCTTTCTTCATAGGGAAGTCGTCCCATCCCCGCTATCATTTTAGTCGCCCTTCGCTGCACCTTTTCCAATTCTACTATATCTTTCTTGAGATGCGGCGACCAGAATTGAACACAATACTCAAGGTGCGGTCGCACCATGGAGCGATACAACGGCATTATAACATCCTCACACCTGTTTTCCATACCTTTCCTAATAATACCCAACATTCTATTCGCTTTCTTAGCTGCAGCAGCACACTGAGCAGAAGGTTTCAGTGTGTTATCGACGACGACACCCAGATCCCTTTCTTGGTCCGTAACTCCTAACGTGGAACCTTGCATGACGTAGCTATAATTTGGGTTCTTTTTTCCCACATGCATCACCTTGCACTTGCTCACATTAAACGTCATCTGCCATTTAGCCGCCCAGTCTCCTAGTCTCGTAAGGTCCTCTTTTAATTTTTCACAATCCTGTCGCGAGTTAACGACTTTGAATAACTTTGTGTCATCAGCAAATTTAATTACCTCGCTAGTTACTCCCATCTCTAAATCATTTATAAATATATTAAAAAGCAGCGGTCCTAGCACAGACCCCTGAGGAACCCCACTAACTACCCTTCTCCATTGTGAATACTGCCCATTTAACCCCACTCTCTGTTTCCTATCCTTCAACCAGTTTTTAATCCACAATAGGACATTTCCTCCTATCCCATGACCCTCCAATTTCCTCTGTAGCCTTTCATGAGGTACCTTGTCAAACGCCTTTTGAAAATCCAGATACACAATATCAACCGGCTCCCCTTTGTCCACATGTTTGTTTACTCCTTCAAAGAATTGAAGTAAATTGGTCAGGCAAGATTTCCCCACACAAAAGCCATGCTGACTCGGTCTCAGTAATCCATGTCCTCGGATGTGCTCTGTAATTTTGTTTTTAATAATAGCCTCTACCATTTTCCCCGGCACCGACGTCAGACTCACCGGTCTATAATTTCCCGGATCTCCCCTGGAGCCTTTTTAAAAAATGGGCGTTACATTGGCCACCCTCCAATCTTCCGGTACCACGCTCGATTTTAAGGGTAAGTTGCATATCACTAGCAGTAGCTCCGCAAGCTCATTTTTCAGTTCTATCAGTACTCTAGGATGAACACCATCCGGTCCAGGAGATTTGCTACTCTTCAGTTTGCCGAACTGCCCCATTATGTCCTCCAGGTTTACCGTGAAGTCAGTAAGTTTCTCCGACTCGTCCGCTTGAAATACCATTTCCGACACTGGTATCCCACGTGCCAAATCCGAAATTACTGCCGGGGGGCACGCTAGCCTGGCAGTCATCTTCTTTGGGCATGTGCTGCATGCACGTAGGCCCTACTGCAGCTTAGTAAAAGGGCCTTTTTATCTGGATCAAGGAGGTTTAATTGACAGGAGATGGCGGGAGCGTATTTGGCCCATTATCTGGCCTGAAGCCAGTAAGTGGAGCTTGCCACCATATTGAGTCATCCAAAACAATAGCAAATGCTTATTAGAAATAAGGACCGCCTATGCGTGGCTTGGTGTGAGCCAATAGTTTGCTTTGGTTTGAGTGTATCAAGATGGCGGCTATGGCTTCTGAACATGTTAATAGGAGGTTAGGGAAAGGACAATGCTTTGCATATGTGTATCATATAAATATGACTCTATGGTTACAACTAGATGGATTCTTCCTAGGAATACATGACAGTCTTGCACATTTTTATATGTTTGTATGACTTGATTCATTCATTTTCTTGAAATAAAATCAAAGATTATTTCCCCTTATACTTGCATACACATATGCAGTGTGTGGGTGTACTGGACACAAATGTCATTCTTATATGCAGCATGACAGAGATCAGTGAAAATAGCCACGGCGTCTAGCAACTCTTTCAAGGGCATACAAACCTATTTTGAATTCTGTGTGGGAGGATGTGTACAGTATGGTTAATGAAATGCAGAAAGAGAGATAAAGATGCAAGATCATTTTTCTTAATCTTATTTCATCTTCAAATATACAATTACATGAAAATCAGTTCTCAATTTAGCAATACCTCCTGTCACCAGAGTACATCAACATTCACTACTGTTTTGAATTTGTGTGCTAAAGGTACTTTTCACAGAGGCTCAAAGGAACGGAGTCTGGAGTTAATAGTGGAGGAGAAGGGTGCAGATAAGAGAGATTTACCCAGTTAACAGAGTTCCCGTGGAGGAGTGTAGGTAGAGAAAAGAGTGGAGAGGTACTGAGGAGCTGCACAGTGAATGCACTTGTAAGTCAATAAAAGGAGTTTGAACTGTATGTGGAAATGGATAGGGAGCCAATGAAGTGACTTGAGGAGAGAGCTAATATGAGCATAGTGACACTGGTAGAATATAAGTCATGCAGCAGAATTTTGAACAGATTGAAGGGGAGAGAGATGGCTTAGTGGGAGACCTGTGAGAAGCAAGTTGTAATAGTCTAAGTGAGAGGTGATAAGAGTGTGGATAAGAGTTCTGATAGTGTGCTCAGAAAGAAAAGGATGAATTTTGGTGATATTAGAGAAAGAAACAACAGGTTTTAGCAGTCTGTTGAATATGTGCTGAGAAAGAGAGAGAGAGAGAGAGAGAGAGAGGAGTCGAAGATGATCCCAAGGTTATGATTTGATAAGACAAGTAGAATGAGAGTGTCATCCACAGAGATACAGAATGGGGGAAGAGGAGAGGTTGTTTTAAGGGGAAAGATAAGAAGCTCAATCTTGGTCATGTTTAGTTTCAGATAGTGGTGAGACATCCAGGCAGCAATGTCAGACAGGCAGGCTGATACTTTGGCCTGGATTTTCGCTGACATTTCTGGTGTGGAGAGGTAGATTTTGGAGTCATCAGCATAACGGTGATATTGAAAACCATGGGATGAGATCAGAGTACCAAGGGAAGAAGTATGGATGGAGAAAGAAGAGGTCCCAGGACAGATCCATGAGGTACACCAGCTGATAGTGGGATAGAAGTGGAGGAGGATCCACTAGAGCATACACTAAAAGTATGATGGGAGAGAGAAGAAGAAAACCATGGGAGTAGCTTTGTAAAATCACTGCTACCCTGGGAAAATGTCTCCTGCAGGATCACCCCGCCTCCAGCATCACTT
Source organism: Microcaecilia unicolor (assembly GCF_901765095.1). NCBI lineage: Eukaryota > Metazoa > Chordata > Amphibia > Gymnophiona > Siphonopidae > Microcaecilia > Microcaecilia unicolor. The sequence continues at coordinate 53,820,766 of NC_044035.1, forward strand.
CCCCATAGCATTGCCTCCTCCTTACAGCATTATCCCCTCCCCTATGGAATTTCCTTGATAGCATCACCCCCCCCCCCCAATACAACCCGTCTTGATCCTCCACATGATGGGCAAGCACTTATAGTACCACATAGTACCTGTCCCCTGAGGCCCTAAGATAACCCACTGTAAAGGCAGAAGGGCCAAAGAGGCTCCCTCATCTTCTCCACAACCCCAATATTTTTTATCCTCCCTCAACCTGCTCCTTGGGCTTGTTGGGGTACCTAGGGTCTAGTGGGACAGGACCAATGCCCTCTCACTCTTGCACTGAAAATACCAGTTCTCAAATTGGCCTCCAAGACCTCTAGCAGTAATATCACTGTAGTACCACTAGGGGGTCAGATTTCCATATATGGATGATATTACTGCTAGAGGTATTGGTGACCATTTTGAGGGCCAGTATCATCACAGCAGGAGCGAATAAGTGGTGACATTGTTTGTGAGTGTGCTTGGTGGGGGGGGGGGGGTTGATGCCATGAGGGGGCCAAGGGAATCAGGTATTGAAGGGATCCATGGAGAGGGCAGACATGGGGGGTGCTTGGGGGGGGGGGAACATCGCTATTTACATCTGTCCCTTACTGCAGGCATTTAAATGTGCCTTGGGGCAGGTGTATATTCTTATATTTTCTTTTTCAGTACAGATGTGGATTCACTATGTGAAATGGGGAATGCACATCTGTATTGTATGCCCACTCAAGGCACTCTTTCTGCTCACCTTACCCATGCACCCTTGACATCTAGACATACTGTAGAAGGCATCTGCACTTGTGAATAAGCCCCTGTTCTGAGATGGTAGTTAAGCTTCTGGGCTGCTTAATTGCCACCATTTACACATGGAGATGTTTCTAAAATATGGGCCAAAGAGTCATAGTCAATATTTCTTTATAACATAGGTTTGAAATAGGCACCTACTTGGCCTTCACACATAGGCAACCTGTTACAATATTACCCTCCACAGGTGCTTCCAATTCTATTTCCACCATTAGAGTGTAAAACATCTATAGTGTCTTTGTCTAAATTGTGAGTATTTGTGCTTTTCAGCTGTTTCCCTTGGCTTATTTATTTATGTATTTGTTTGTTATGTTTGTACCCCACATTTCCCCACCTATTGCAGGCTATATACTTCATCTAGGCTTGCATTTGCTTTCTTCCTCTGTCCTGTGGCTCCAAGGTCTTCGCTTTCCTGCTTCTCCCCATGAACTTCTTCCATAGTAAACAAGAAGTGAGTGCATTACCCCGGAAGCAGCCAAACAGTGACATGTGGGCCTCAGTTAGGTCTTTGCGGAGATGTTCTTTTGGGTGAATGTTAGCAATTATGAACTTTTTAAAACAATGTTGATGAAGAAGCAGATAGTATATAATAAACCTTTTTGACATAAATGTAAAATAGATGGTTAACATGAAAAGTTTGCACTATAGTGGTAGGCTTCCAATAAAAGTACTCTATTAAAAATTCAATTATAAAAATCATACTCATTTCTAAGGAGGTTTTGAGGCCAATGATTGAGCAGTCTGGCTCTAAGGCAAAGAATCTCAACCTAGTCCTCGGAGCACACCCAGCTAGTCACATTTTCAGGATATCCACAATGAAAAGGCATGAGATAAATTTGCAGGCACTTCTTCCTTTGTATGCAAATCTATCTTACGCATCTTCATTGTGAATATCCTGAAAATCTTACTAGCTTGGTGCATCCCAAGAACTCATTTGAGAGCTACTTCTGTAAGATCTTTTCCTCCTATATAGCTCACCAAAGCTTGAAGTCTACTAATCATCAGCTTATTTTTTTGAGTCTTGAGCTGAATCCTTTTGGCAAAAGTACTGTATTAGCAATAAAACGTACACATTTAAGCATATTACAACTTGTCCAAAGACGATAAAATTGTGTGTGTATCACTACTGATCTCAATTTTTGCTTAATGTACTGTAATAGGAAGCACTCATCTCTAGAAAAAGCAAAATCACAGGCTCACAGCAGGTTTAACTGAATTCCCTTTGAGTGTTTACAGGTTTCCCAGTAGGAGATGTTTTAAACTAGCATTTGACTTTCAATAAAAGGAGATTGGGGTTAATTTCAGTTGACCGTGGTGTTCTTCACTGATTTATCAGCATTCCATGTTCCATGTTTTAATTACTCGAGTAACTTTTTCCTCTGGCTTAACGGTAATGCTGCATGCTGGTTCAGTTAACGTATTATATGTTTAACACTTCATAGGGGCAGCAGAAGAGTTTTTTGTTTGGGGGAGGGGGCAAACCCTGCCCCGAACCCCAGTTCCATCCCAGACTCCACCTTTGGTTCCACCCCCAAGATAATACTGCTGGAATTAATACCATTATTTATTCCTTTCAGCTTTCCCATTGTGCTCTCTCTTCATTCTTTTTCCAGGGCCACCTGTCTATTGCCCATTTATCTGTCCCACTGTCTTTCCTCCAAACCCACAATCCCATTCCCCATTGATCTGAATGAGCAATGGATCAATACACTTGTTAGAAAACTAAACAAATTGGATTAGGACAGATCAGTTCTACACAGACAATTGATGCTAGCCAAATACAGCGTCTCTTTCACACACACAGAGAACACAGATAAACTCCCATCAAGTATGGCACTTGTCTCACTCTTCCCCACCCATCCTATGAATTACTGCGCCATCTGTCTCTGTCTATCTCTCCCTTTCCCATCCAGTATTACACTTTCTCTCTCTCCCACCATCTAGCATTGCTCCTGTGCTTCTCTTCAACCCCCCTCCCCTCATCAAGTATTGTGAATCTTACTCTCTCAGTCTCTACCATCCCATCTGGTATTGCCACATTTTTCTCTCTCCCTCCCTCTGCCCAATAAAATACTGCCCTTCTCTCTTCCCTACCCTGCCTGCCACCATGCAGCATTTTTTTATTCCTTCCCTCCTGCTGCCATGTGCACTGCGCCTGTGGTAGTAAACAGATAGCAAAGACACATGGGACCATATACTGCTGCTTCCTCTACCAGCCCCACCTCCTCTCATATTAACTTCCTCTTTTGGAAGGTGTGAGACCAGTGGAGGAAGAAGCAGCACTCAGACAGCTGCAGTCCTGCACATCTTTACTATATATTCCCACGGTCTTGGGAAGGCAGTGGGTCTGGTGCCTATGATTTCGGGGGTGTCACTGAGGCAACGTTAAAAGCCCCTGGGTGCAAGGAGTCGTACTCTTTATTAAGGATGACACATGGTAGCTGGATTTAGAATCCATAATACAGGTTTTTGGAAGGAGATCTTTTGCCTGGCTCTCAGCCTCAGAACCACTGCTGCAAGGAACAGTGTGAAAGGATGGTATATTAAAATAGGGGAGAAAATCCTGTACATGTGAAAATGAGGGCTCAGGCACCATAATCCCAGTATTGGTTCTGACTGGGCTGGAAGAAAAGAATTACCGGGCCAAAAATAAATAATTAGAATGTTAGTATTTGATGGAGCTCAAGCTATTTAATTGAACTTGTAGCACAATTAATTGCCTGTGTGATTTTGCTTTGCAGACCTTTTGTTAAAAGAAAATATTCTATTTTAGCACTTTGAATTTCCTTTCACAAACTAAGATCTCTCTACATTATTACTTCTTCTTACTGAAAAGCCCAGGCCCAGATGCACAAAACGTAACGAGCCAGCAACGTGCTTTTTATACTGGTTCTAGCCGGTTTAGCGAGCACGAAGTTCAGCGAGATATGCACAAAGGGGTTCTGTGGGCTCTATTCCAAGCCCGGTAGCACCTAACAAGAATTATATGCAAAGCTATTTTAATGAGCTAATTGCTATTCAAATGTGCATTCCGAGTGATGCACAGTCATTTTTTTTTAGTGATGCAGAGGTAGGAGCACCTACCTTTAGGATGAAATTTTTAGGGGTGGTCAGGAGCTGTTGGTACTGCTGTTTCCTTCCCATTACTGCTGAAATTCTACCCTTGGATGTAGCTACTTGGATAGCTGAAGAGAGCTGCGGCATCTCTAGAGCCAGCCCCCCGCTCATCAAGCATGCATGCACGCAGCCCTTTGCTCTCTCTTTAGCCTCACTCTCCCTTGCTTCCCTCTTTGCCTGCTTGCAGAGTTGACATTGGCAGTGGCGTTCCTAGGGGGGGGGCAGTGGGTGCGGTCTGCCCCGGGTGAACGCCACTGTGGGGGGGGGGGGCGCGCGCGCCTGTCCTTCATTCGTTCCATGCTCCCTCTGCCTCGGAACAGGAAGTAACCTGTTCCGGGGCAGAGGGAGCATGGAACGAACGAAGGACAGGTGCACGGCACCCCCCCCCCCAGCGGCGTGCACCTGGGGGGTTCTTTCACGGGGGGGTGTCCTTTCGCCGGGGGGGGGTCGTGCTGCATCTGGGGGGGGCGCTGCACCCAGGGGGCGGGGCACATCGGTGATCCGCCCTGGGTGTCAGCCCCCCTAGGAACGCCACTGGACACTGGCTCCCTGGCCGTACTGCTGCCGAGGGGCAGATTGGGCAGGCTGCATGCCCAGGAAAACAAGTGGTGTTTATACCAGAGGAGACAGCCATGGCAGCAATAAAAAAAAGTTTGAAAAAAAAAAAAAAAAGCTACACACTGCTTTTAGACATGCAGCTTGTATGCATGGTTGAAATATGTCTGTAGCGTGTGCAGAGCAGCCATGCTTGGCTGTTCTGCACAGGCTCAGGTGACCGATTGGCTTCCCCCTTGCCAAGCTGCTCGCTGTTTTTGCGAGCAGCTTATTTGCATCCCGTTTCTTTTGAGCATCATTCGCTATTTCCAACTCAGTTATTTTTACTGAGGTGGAAATAGTGATCAGTGCTTTACGAGGACTTTGGTGCATCTGCCTCTCAGTTCTTAAAGACCCCAAGCTGATTGTACTCAGATATACTAAGGGGTTTCTTCTTTAGGGAAAATACTTGTTTACTTATTTGGAATTAGTTTATGTCTCTTTCACTAGTAGCTCAAGGTAGGTTACATTCAGATAATTTGTGCCCAAGATTATAAAACTCAGCACAAGGATTTGAACTGGGCTTCCCTGGCTGTCAGGCCAAGCTGTAAGCACTAGGCCACTCCTTCACTCAGCTTAGTATATCTCCCCCTCAGTTCTCTAGTAGAACCTTTACTGTTCATTGGCAATCCTGCATTCTTAAAAAGTATTAGGATATTTACAAACATCTGATCTCTTTTTCAGGGTCACAATTTGCAAGAACTTAGGAGAAGTGCGTCTCTGGCTACCAAAGTCTTTATTCAGAGAGATTACAGTGAAGGAACCATGTGTCAGTTTCAAACCAAATTTCCACCAGAACTGGACAGTCGGGTAATCAATGACTTTATTAAGTATTGAATTTATTAAGTAGAAAGGTTTTGTCTTAACAGGGATGAAATACAGTTATGTTTTATGACAGAGCTGGTATCTATGTTGCTTGTAAAGGTGGTATACAACCCTACTCATCTTGAAATATCCGAAATTAGTAATATACTGAGGAAGGAATTGTGAAAATTCATATATTAGACAAAAAAAGAGCTGTTCCTTAACTTCATACCGTCCCTCCTTGGCTTCCCTTGTTGTTCCCCCCCCCCCCCAGATGTGCCTTCTTCTTTGTTCCGCCCTTGCATTTGTTTGATGTTTATTCTTTATAAATTGTTAGCCACATAGAGCCTGCTATGTTGGGAATACGTGGGATATAAATGTTCTAAATAAAAATAAATAAAAATTCAGTTTAGTGTTAAACTAAACAGTGACCTTGGTTTACCCAATTTGAGGCCAAAAAGAAGGTTGTGTAAAGCTGGAACAGAGATTGAGCAGGAAGCTGAATAGCAATGAATTAAGAAATACTGTGAATTTACCTCCAGATTCTATATATAGTGACTAAAGTTATGTGTGCAAATTTGGTAGTGAGGCCAAATTACATGCAATTTAATTAACAGGCCAATCAGCACAGATAATCATCCAATAATGAGCAATTATCAGCACTAATTGGCACTAATTAGAATTTATGCGTGCAACTTTCTAAGCATATTTTGTAAAGTTGTGCATGTAAATTTGAATGTGCTGATCTGAAAAGGGGTGTGGCCATGGGAGGGGCATGGGCAGGTTGTGAGTGTTCCTAGAAAGAGTTAGTGGTTACTGAGGATGGGCAGACTGCAAGGGCCATTTATCTGTCGTCATGTTTCTCTGTTTCCTGTATATAGGTACTGATTCTGATATTCCTTTCCGTGCATGCAAAGCTGCTTGGGAGATTTATATATTTAATTCATTTATTGGTATTTTTATGCCATCTTTCTGATGCAAATCAGGTCTTCTCACACAGTTAAACAATAACAGTAAATACAGCCAGTGTCAAATGAACAATCAGAAATTTGGCAGGCAATCCTGGCAAGAAATAGCTTAAAACAGTTGATATGAAAGTCAAATTCAGTAAATGATGTCCACATTCCTAACCAGTTCTAAAATGAGTGTCAGCCCCTTATGGGACAAAAAAACCCTGAAAAATTGTTTGCAGCTTGAATGGAATGTTGACAGTGTGATTTAGTGCAAAACATCCAAAAATGCCAACTTGTAATTCAATCTTCACACTACATCTGTTGCATATTTCTTGAAACATATATTCATTCCTGCTCCCTAGCAACTAATAAGGGAGAACCCCAGTTATCAGATGGCCTATATATTACAGTAGCACACGCAGTGTTAGGAGCAGAAATGTTAGATAAATAAGGAAAAGTACAAATATTTCAGTGGAATGTGGATAATAATGGGCCCGATATGGTAGGAAAAGATATACTCTGCCTGCTCTGCCTGTCTCCCGGTCTCTCTCCCTCTGGACTTGCATCTGATGGTGCTGGTTGAGAAATGACCACTCCAGCAGAAGCCTCAGTCTTCGACCTGCTCTCTCCACGGTCAGACAGTGTCTCCGGTGCCAACCCAGAAGAACCCGATTGAAGCAATACACTGGGAAATAGGGGAGCAACAGGACCTACTGGGCTAAGCGAAACATTGCTTCTGAAGCCCAGGTTCTTCTCCCTGCCTTGAGCAACTAGTTCACCTGAGGTGATACAGGTAAATGCCATGATCTCCAATTGACGCATAGGGGGAACAACCGATGGTTTCCCCCCGGCGCTTAGGCATCATAAACTAGGAAAAGAGAGAGGAGTGTCACAAGTGTCCTTACACTCTGGCAGCCATCTTGGATCCCCCAGCACTTTTGCCTTTATAAATGAGATTCATGCATTCATAAATATAAAAACCAATATTGGGGACTAAACAAAAACTGCAGTAAGAATAATCTTGCCATATGGCCATGTCTTTTTTAGGTAGAAAAGGGCCCTGGTGTGTGGCAAAAATGGCCTCCTTACTGCAGCTTGGTAAAAGGACCCCTCAGTTTGGTGTTAAAATAAACAATGACCTTGATTTACCCAATTTGAGGACAAAAAGAAGGCTGTATAATAATTCAATTCATAATACGCAATAGATGCTTCAACAATGACATTTGACAGTGTCAACTGCAATATCTCCTTATCAGTCCAGTAGGAAATAAAAGAAGCAAGAACACTCTTTGGGGCCCTTTTACTACAGGGTTGCTGCAATCCAGAACTACTGCCGGCCCACTGCGGCCACTGGCAGCCGTTCCACCCCAAGCACACAACATTTGACACTGCCAGAAATTTTTCTAAAAGTGTCACCTCAGGGGATTACCACTGGGTTAATGCAGGAGACCTTACCGCCACCTCAAGGGATGGCGGTAAGTGCTCCCCCAAAATAGCCACACGGCAAGTGCGAACTTACTGCATGGCAATTTCTTTTTCCACCTTTTTTTACCCACTGTGCTAAAAAGGGACTCTGCACATGGCAAAAACTTGCACTGCAGCTAGTGCAGGGCCCCTCTTACTGCAGCTTTGTACAAGGGGCCCTTAAATTGGTAAAGAACCTCTGTTTCACACTAGCTTTAAAGGGATATATTAGATATTACAGCACATTGGATATGTTCTATTTGAATAAAGGTAGTTAGGATAAGGGACGAGGATAAATGATTTCACTGGATGATTGAGAGGACCTAGTTTTTCAGCAGAATAGGCAAAAATCTACACTACTGTTTTGGAAGCTTTTAAAAAGAATTCTCAAGTCCTAGATTATATAGAATGTAGAGTTCGGAATTGAGACATCCAGGTTGGGATGTGCTCAGCTCCAACAGTAATTTTAAAAAAGGGATCTGCCGACCTGCTGGAGTGCATATGCATTTCTTGGCACATAGGTAGGAGCAGCCATTTCACAAAAGGCCCACACTGAAAAAATAAACGGCACAGATCCAGCAGCTTCCACATATGGAAGTGGTGGTTTCACAACTTCGATATGTAAATGGTGCCATGTTCACATGCAGCTGCCCCAATTTAAAATCCTTCACACGCTAAATAATGAGGCCACAATTTTAACATGATTTGATTCGGGAGGAGGAAATAAACTACAGAGGATTAAGGGGATTGACTCCCTTAATTCCTCATGTAAAGCCCTGGCCAAAATGAATACTTTTTAAAAACCTATGTGGGCCTTTGAGCTGGTGTAAAACCCAACATAGAAATTTTTCTGCCTTTGTAAAGTGATTTTAGTCCCACCTAAGTCAAATCCAAACCAAAGCCTCTTGAAGTCTCCGCATGGTGTGGATGTCCATGTGTAAATAGCAGCTTCTTGAAATCAGTATTTACACTTGTGTGTGATACACACGCAAAGTGATGCTGTTTACATGTGGATGTGCCCTTATGTTTATTGGATTGGGCAGAAAAGAATTTTAACTGTTTTAGGACTGGTAAATATTGGTTGGAAATAGTTGTTTATAAAGTGGGATTACAGCATATTTTCTCAGCTGTGGTCTTTATAGTATTTATTTTACTATAATGAAGATTTTAAGAACTTTCCTGTTCATTCTGAGAATATTTTTTAATGATGTTAGTTTCATGATGTGTTTTGATGTGCATGTAATTTTATGCTGTATGTAATATATGTCACATGGAGGGGCATTTTCAATATGACGTCTAAATCCGATTTTGGATGTTCTACTGAAAATATTCAAAAATCAAGCAGCAAACGTGGCCATTTTCAAATTTGAAAAATGTCTATCTTTTTGTTTCAAAAGTAGTCATTTCCTAGATGTTTTTAGACATTTTGTGCTTAGTACTTTTTTTCCCCTTTTTTTTTTTCCTTTTGTGATCATTTAAAAAAAACAAAACATCCAAGTGAAGAATGCACAAAATCAAGCCATTGGGATGTAGGAGGAACCAGCATTCTTAGTAAGCTGGCCACACAGACATCTCAGCGAAAACAAAAAAAGGGGTGAGGAAAATAGGCTGTATTCAAACAATGGGGCAGACGTATAGTTTAGTTAAAACAATGATTTTTATTGTGAATAGGTGACTCAACACAGCCGTGTTTTCGCGCCGTAGCGCCTTCCTCAGGAGTCTATAAAAACAAATATAATGACAGATATAATACATAAATACTGCATACAAAATAAATATATCAGTGTACGTATATACTAAATGAACATCTCAAAACATATATATGAATTAAAACCAAATGAACATATATAGATGTAAAAAACAGAGCAAAATTATAACCAATTTCAAATACATGAAAGTAATGTTAAAATAACAGTCATGTAATCTCTAAAAGTATTAAATGTGAAAAAATGGTGTTGCAGAGTAACTGCATGCAATGCAAAAACAAATGCTTATACAGGGAGTAACGTAAGGTGTGATGTTTACACAATAGACAGCAAACACAGGGTTCCAAACAGTATCTGATTGGTTACATACAAGAGTCTGTAGGTGTCCAAAAATTGTTGGCCGGAGAGAGTACAAGGAGTATACAAAGAGTGACAAAGTGGCAACATGATGTATAGACAAATAGAGTGTATAGATGATAAGGGGTGAGGTAGATTTGAAACATGCACATGAAAAAAATAAGCACTTGAAAAAAATATGTATGAATATATATGTGAGAAAATAGACAGAGAGTGATGATAAGGTGCTAAGAGAGAGAGAGAGAGAGGGTATGGGGGGGGGGGGGAAGAAGAAGGAGGGGGGAGGAAGGAGGGAGGGAGGGAAAAACAGGACTAAAATAGGAAAAAAATAAAATAATAATAATATCAAAAAAGGGGTGTATCAAAAATAATCAGGTAGAAAAATGATATCAGAAAGAAAATTTCCAAGTGGATGTATAACTAACCTTCCGGAAGTGTTTCAATCTTTGAGGTGATTGGCACACTGGGGAAAAAACACTAAGGGATACACAATCCTTTCTGAAAAAAAATAAGAAATAAATGGATATGTTCAAAGTGGATATCTAAAAAAAGAATAGGAAATGACAAATACCTTTTCGCTTTTTTGTCCCGTGGGGATCAAGTGCACCTCCACACTCCGTGTGGTTTTTCTCTCACACAGACATCTCAGCAGAGCAGTGAAGGGGGGCACTGCAGTGGACTTCACATATAAGCAGTGCAATTTTTCCTAGCAAAAAAGGTGCCGGTACTCAAATGCCAGGCCACCCTTCAGGGGTGGGGTGATCACTGAGGGACTCACTCCACAATAGCCAGGCCCCCCTGCAACCAGTCACAGAATCTATGACATGGCAGAACTGGTGTCTTGAGCCTGAGCTCTTTCATTAAAACTTGTGGTCCATGGGTCAATTTTAGAAGACAATGGAAAAGGTGCTGGTACTCAGTACCTCCGAGTACCCCCTCAAAAAAAGCCCTGCATATAAGGTTCCAGGTACACATCTCTCCATTACCCTCTTATAACATATGATGAGCCCTCCAAAACCCATCAAAAACCTACTGTACTCAACTGTATACCACTACAATAGCCCTTATGGCTGCAGGGTCACCTATATATGGATATTGTAGGTTTTTGGTGCTACAAGTGTAGCAGTTAGAGTAGGATATGGGCCTTTCTCTACAGTGCACTGCACCAACCACTAGGCTACTCCAGGGACCTACTTACTGCTCTAATAGGACTGGCCATAACATCTGGTGCCATCATAGAGGCTGGAATGTACTGTTTCTTTCACATCTTTAGGGGTGGGAGGGCATCAGTGAGCACTGGAGGAGTAAGAAGAGTCATGACTTAATCGCTTCAGTGGTCATCTGGAGGGGCATAATTGAACAAAAACGTCTATCTCCATGGGCGTTTATTTCCGAGAACGAGTCCGTGAAGGGGCGGACCGAACCGTATTTTTGGAAAAAATAGACGCCCATGTTTTATTCGACAATTTGTGAGCTGGGCATTTTTGTTTTTCAGTGATAATGGAAAATGAAAGCGCCCAGCTCAAAAACGAATAAATCCAAGGCATTTGTTCGTGGGAGGGGCCAGGAGTCGTAGTGCACTGGTCCCCCTCACATGCCAGGACACCCTAGGGGGCACTTTTACAAAAACAAAAAAAAAGGTAAAACAGCTCCCAGGCGCATAGCACCCTTCCCTTGGGTGTTGAGCCCCCCAAATCCCCCTCAAAACCCACCGCCCACAAGTCTACACCATTACTATAGCCCTAAGGGGTGAAGGGGGGCACCTACATGTGGGTACAGTGGGTTTGGGGGCCGGTTTGGAGGGCTCCCATTTACCAGCACAAGTGGAACAGGTGGGGGGGATGGGCCTGGGTCCACCTGTCTGGTCCACTGCACCCCCTAATAACTGCTCCAGTGACCTGCATATTGCTGCCAGGGAGGTGGGTATGACATTTGAGGGTGAACATAAAAAGTTGTGAAACGGCATATTTTGTGGTGGGAGGGGGTTTGTGACCACTGGGGGAGTCAGGGGAGGTCATCCTCGATTCCCTCCAGTGGTCATCTGGTCATTTAGGGCACTTTTTGGGGCCTTATTCATGGAAAAACAGGGTCCAGGAAAAGTGCCCTAAATTCTCCCTAAAAACGCATATTTTTTTTCCATTATCGGCGAAAGGCGCCCATCTCTGATCGCCCGATAACCACGCCCCAGTTCCGCCTTCACCACGCCTTTGACACGCCCCATCAACTTTGTCCGCATCCGCGACGGAGTGCAGTTGAAAACGTCCAAATTCGGCTTTCGATTATACCGCTTTATTCGTTTTTGTGAGATAAACGTCTATCTCCCGATTTGGGTCGCAATATAGGTGTTTTTCTTTTTCAATTATAAGCTGACTGGTCATTTAGGGCACCTTTTATGACTTATTCATGATTGAAACAGGTCCAGACCAAAATCCTGCCCCCAACATGCCTCTGACATTCCCCCTTGTGATTTGGATACACTGCAGATAAACCACATAGAAAAATGTCAAAAAAAAGGGTTTCAAAAAACAATTTGGATGTTTTTGCAAGAAAAATGTTCATCTGCTGCTCTGTGCCACTTGGATGGGGGGTTTTTTTCTGTTTCAAAAATAAGCTCGATAGAGTCCCACAATTTTCTAAAAGTCCTTTTCTGTGTGTTTTACATGTGAAAAAAAGCTTCATAATGTTATTCAAATGTTTCTTTTTCCTGTTGCTCTAAGTTATTCAGTCATTTTTCCAGCACTACATTTTCTGAACATAGTTTCTATCTTGGGCATTCTATCTTGCATATTCTATTTTTATGACCACTTGGAGGGGGAGGGGATGGAGATTTTCTTTTCTGCAGTTTCTGCCAGTGCAGTAAATAGCTGAAGTGTATCTAGGGAAGATTAGTCATTAATCAGTAGAGCAGAAAGCTCTAAGGGTCTTTCTTCAGAGAGGTGCAATTGCCACAGGGGATTGCAAGAAGCGATACTGTACCATTTTTAGTTTAATAAATTAACAAGAAATGCAAGCATAGACAGAAAAGTTCTAATAATGTGCTTTTCTATTAGGAGAAAATCTAGGTCTCCTTCCCAGGCATTAACATGAAAAAGTCAGGAAAGGAGAGAAAAAAGAGAAATAAAAGGGAGGAGAATGTATGTAAGGAAAAATACAATAACATGAAGGGAAAAAATTGTGTTTAGGAGTTCAAACATAGTAGGAAGATCAAAGTTACATCACTATGGTACTTTTTATCATTGGTATGTTCAGGAGAATACTGACCTGGCACTGAGGTCTATAGTAGGAGTCAATCAGGCAGAATGTCTGGTCCTGTCCATATCAGCCAAATTATAGTTTATAGGTTATTGCCACTTGATATATCACCTCACTCCAATATTTATATGAGAACAAATCACTCTAGGGATACATAAAACAAATATCTCTCTAATAATTACATATACCTAAGTTGGAGCCAGAGCTTCAATCACAAATGCTTTTTGGCAGCTGATTCCACAAGGTAGGGGCACACCAAAAGAAGGTACACTCCTGGATTGCCACTAGGCAAGCTCTAGACAAGGGGGGAACAGATAGTTTATTGGTGTTAATGGACCTTAGAACCAAGGAGGTTAGATTGAGAACAGGAGATGGTATGAGCCTATCTAGTCCATTGTATGCAATGTAGCCAGTAGGCGGAGCTTGCTAGCAGTAGGCGGAGATTGCCACCATTTTCACTCACCCAAAACAATAGCAAACACTATTGAAAACAATAGCAAAAGATTATTAGAAATAACAGACTGCTTATGCATGGTCCATCTGTAAAAAGTCAAAAGCTGTTCCAGTTGGATAGGCACTGCCTTAAAAGGTGAAGGATAATTTTTTTTTTACTTATTTGACAGCTTTATAAATATAAATATAGATATAAATATAATTAAATAAACAATGAATATTTATTTTATTACATTTGTACCCCACGCTTTCCCACTCATGGCAGGCTCAATGCAGCTTACATGGGGCAATGGAGGGTTAAGTGACTTGCCCAGAGTCACAAGGAGCTGCCTGTGCCTGAAGTGGGAATTGAACTCAGTTCCTCAGGACCAAAGTCCACCACCCTAACCACTAGGCCACTCCTCCACTGTTTTAAAAATGGTTGTAGCTGGGAGAAACAGCAGTTATAAACTCTGTATTTTGTGATCATTTTTCTACAATGTTCTATACAATACAGATGGCCAAATTTCAGTGAGGATAGCCTATTTCCTGATGGGTTCATCCAAACTGTTGTAATCTGCCTTGGGAAGCCTGGTGTTATAAAGATGGAATATATTGAAATTACATAAAAGAAAAATTAAACTATTCTTTCATTGGGGCACATCTGTTTTGTAGAAGTTTACATTTTAGATACACAAATGGATTATTCTATTTTGAGCATGTTTCAGGGACAAGTGATTTTATAAGTCAAAATAAATATAGAGGATCCAAGATGGCGTCCTAAAGAGAGGTTGCACCAGATGCTGTCGTTAGCGCTCCGACAAACTGCCAAAGAGAACTCTGAATCCCATTAAGATGGGTAAAAGAAGAGGGAAAGTAAGGGATATTCCCTCAATTCCTGCTGGAACTCACCCTCCAAGGCAAGCAATGCTGGAGCGCTATGGGATCACGTTGGGACCCGCTCAAACTTCCTCTGTTGTCGAAGCCAATACTTCGGTATTGGCTGGAAGTCTAGACGGGGTTTCCCAAAGCCCCGTCATACATGCGGCTCCCCCACAGCCAGGAGGGAGCACAGAAGTGGGGACTGTTGCTCTGCCTCCAGACGAGGGGCAGAACGTACGGAGAGGGAATTCACCCATGCTGGAGAATGAAGAAGAAGATCGGGTAGGATCTAAATTATCAAAAATTCCTACGAAAACATTATCTGAATTGAAAATGATCCTTGATACCCCTACTCCTAACTTATCGCTGGGCTTAATAAATAGACCTGCCATAGTAACATTGGAGTCACTTTGGGACTTGACTTTTAATATGCAAGCCTCTTTACAAACTTTAACGCTTCAACATTCTAAAGAGATTAAGGTTCTAACTGAGGCAGTTCTATGTCAGGAGTCAATAAATACAAGACAAATCTCTGAGGTGCAACAAATCGGAGAAAACCTAAAGGAACTTGAAACTTTTAATCAAATTACCTTGAAAGAGAGAAATTATATTTTTCGAAGAATGGAATATCTAGAGAATCAATCCAGGAGACTGAATTTACGATTTACCAATTTTCCAAGGTCTCCTATTATTACACCTGTGGAGATAGTTAAAAAAATATTTAGTAGAGGTTCTAGGAATGTCAAGTGATATGTTACCTCCCATAGTGCGGGTACAATATTTTCAAAATAATCCTGAAGGTGTAATAAATACTCAAACGCAAAGGGGAGATGATATGAACTTGGCATCCTTTATTGAATCCTCATTAGAAATTATTACTCAAAGAACAACTGCATTAGTATCTTTTGCCTTAGAAATGGACCTTAATACAGTATTGAAACTTTTCTTCAGACGTTTAGATTCACTGTTTTTAGACTCTAAGATAAGAATATATCCTGATCTCACAAGAGAAACACAGAAGAGACGCAAGGTTTTTTTAGCATTGCGTCAAAGAGCTATAGTTATTGGAGCAAATTTTGTGCTCAAATTTCCATGTATATGTTGAATATTATTTCAAACAAAAAATTATCAATTCTTTGAACCTAAAAAGTTAATAGATTTCCTGACTTCTAGAGAAGAGGAAAATGTAAATGTAATAGTCAAGTAACAGAATGTGGACTGCAAAGATCGCTAGGAGGAAGATAACGGATCAGCACCTCTCTTCTAATTGTTTTACTATTGAATGTATAAGGAATTCTTTTCCTAATTTCCTTTCTTGGATCTTTATTTCTGTATTCTTCAAAGTTTAGGACGATATTGTTAAAAGTTAATTTCGATGGATAAGAATTTCAACATATGATGAACATTGCTAATTGCAAAATTATATTGTTTTGTGCTATATAATAATATAATAATAATAAAGAAATTTAAACATAAGTCAAAATAAAAATAAATTTGTTGTTTCATGCAGATCTCTTTTGTTTAAATATAACTAAATGGGAACAGAAATTTAGGCACGATATATAGAATCCAAGGATTAACGTGTGGGAAAGGTTTTTGCTTCGTGGTAACTGTATGGGCAGATGCTGGGAATACTCACAATATTTACAGCACAGGTTTAGTACAAGGTTCCCTGAGCTCTCCATTGTAATATTTCTGTAGTTTAAAATAATGTGTAACAGTTTCCTTTTCTTATACAAGAAGTGATTCAACAGGTATGTATTTATTTTTTGACTGATTGATTTAATAAAATCCTACATACCTTTTTCTTGGACCAACAATGGTCCATTCAAGATCGTATACATATACATAAAAACAATAATGTTAAAAGAAATTAGCAGAAAATACAGCAGCATATATTAGTCTGTGGGGAACAAAAATCAGATAAGATGTTGCTTCCCTAAGATCTGTTGGGAACGTATTCTAGAGTTCAGTAGGTTATCAATAGAAATCAAACAAAATAAAACATGGAAAAGAAAATAAGATGATACCTTTTTTATTGGACATAACTTAATACATTTCTTGATGTCCCCATGCATACCTCCGACCCACCCCCATCCTCCCACCCTGTCAGACTGTCATAGTAATGCTTGAATGTTTTCACTTATATACACTGTCGGCTAGCACATTTGCTTATTTCCGATCTGACGAAGAAGGGCAACCTTCGAAAGCTAATCAAGAAATGTATTAAGTTATGTCCAATAAAAGAGGTATCATCTTATTTTCTTTTCCATGTTTTATTTTGTTTGATTTCTATTGATAACCTTAAGAGTGGACTAACACGGCTACCACACTCCTCTACTAGAGTTCAGTAGAAAGGCCCTTTTCTGCCCCTTCATCAAATGAATTTCTTAATAGAAGGGATTCCCAACAAGGGTGCGACAGTCTGACAGGCACATACATTTGCAAATCATAGTATAATTGCAATGGCTTCTGGTGTTAAGAGAAGACAACTAGACTAGAATATTTTGAAATTCTCATCTAGTCAAATCCAGCTTCATAGAAGACCTCTGTGTTGTTCCTATCCTTTTATTAGATTGAAAGGCAGCTCTTCGAAGAGACGGTGAAGAATCTGAATAACTACTATGTGGAAGCCGAGAAGATTGGAGGCAGCTCATACCTGGAAGGTTGTCTTGCATGTGCTACTGCCTATTTCATCTTCCTGTGCATGGAAACCCATTATGAGAAGGTATGTGTTTAAAAGAAACATAAGAAGGGGGTTTGATCTGTAGCATAACTAATATGAAGAAAGTAAGGAGGTCCCCATTTGTAAGCCACAGAGGTAAACTGAAGATATATAAAGCCTAAACCAGAGAGAGGTACAAGCAGAATTAGAGTGAAGTCAATGGGAAAACTAGTTAAGGGAAACAGAGATTGAAGACAAATGGAAGGAAAATGAAGATATTTAAGTAATTTTAAAAAGCATAGGTTCCAATTACTCATCTAAAAAGTGGATTTACACATGTGAAACCAGGACCGGTGTTAGATTTGCTGGGGCCCAATGCAGAGACTTAGAAGGGGGGGTGGCTAAAATGCACTGTCAGGTTGAGCTTCCTTTAATTTTGGGCAAGCTTTGGGCCCCTGTGTTGTGGGCACCCAGGGCAGTGGCCTTGGTTGCCACTCTTTAATGCTGGCCCTGTGTGAAGCCATAAATGTGGTGACTTTGGAAAAGGCACTACTTACACATGTAAATGACAACATGCAGAGTTCCTTGCATGGTCTGGCCATGCTTTAGGTGGTCCTTCGAGTACACACATATATTCTATGTTTACAACAGCAATGCATGTATTCCTCAACATTTGTACCCACCATCATTCACACTCATTGTCACTCTGTGTGAATATAAGACATAGAGCCAACACGTTTTTGTGACAGTCTCTGTATAGGGAAGTATTACACAGGCCCAGGCTCACTACAACCTCTGATCTGCTGATAATGATTACTGACCGTAAGATTATCCATACCAATAATGGTATAGTTTCCATAGCAAGATTAATAGTAAGCAGAAGTAAAATCCCAATAATAGTTTCTTATAATTCCTATAATAAGCTCAGGGAGAGATATTCAGCTTGCGGTGTTCAGAGGTTTTTGAAGCCACTTACAACCGCAGGCTCAATTAATCTCAGATATTCAATACCAGGGCCACATGTGGGCTCCAGGATTGAATATCTGGATATGTAGAGTCACCTGGAAGTTAACTAGGCTTCAGTCGATATTTATAGTAGGACGATGCCCGGTTAGCTTAGCGGATAAAGTTAGGACAGCATTTATGCTGTCCACAACACATAATCCCTGACCAACTTACCTTTTTGGCCTGGGGCATGGAGGAACCTGTGATGGTGGAGACTTATTCACCTCTCTGAATCATAAATCCAGCTCCCCTGGGACAAGTTTGACATTATGAGGAAGGCTCCCTTCCTCATGGCTATTGTGCATGTACATTTATAAAATGTTCCAAATAATGTGAATGTTGCCACTGATTATAAAACAGTGTTATATACATCTCACAAAGGAGCCAACTTTGTAAGTACCAGTGAGTGCCGAGCACTCCCAATATGGAGCAAGCACCTACATTGTGGCCAGGGAGGGGTAATTTATATTGGGCCCGATATTCAGACTGCAAGAAATAGCCGGGCTGTCTCCCGCGGTCGGCGCTAAACCTGGATATTCAATGCTGGTCCATTTCCGGTGACCAGCATTGAATATCTGGTTTAACTTTGGCCAGCCTGATTTTAACTGGCCACGCTGATATTCAGTGCTGGCCACTTAAAGTGAGATTGGCCAACGTTATCCCACCTATCTGGCTGCCAAACTTGGCCACTCTCGCTTTAAAAATTGGTGGATAGCCGGTTATATCGCCCAGTATAACCAGCTATCTTTAAGCTGTTAAGCGGTGATATTCAGTGCCAAAGAGCTGGCTATCCAGCACTGAATATCGTCAGATAGCCGCTTTAAGTGCCGTTTTAGCGGCCATTTTCCATTGAATATCGGGCGGATTGTGTTTTTCACAGAAATATCCCTTCATATGAAGCTGCTCTGCTTCTTGTGCATTTATATTTAAATAATGGCTCTGTTTTTTGTGCATAGGAGCCACATACATCTACAGCTTCAATAGTGCTATGTGCATTTTATAAAAGGCTCAGCTCGGTCGGGGGAGGAGTGGTGGCCATGTGAATCTTGTTGGCATGGTGATTGTGCTTACCTGCTGTTACCGCTTTTGGAGATTGCCCCATACTAACTGAAAAGGGGTTGTTTGAACTGCTTCCCTGGCAGTTAGGACTTCCTATCCCAGTCTATAGTGTGATATGCTGCCAAGAATTTGCATCCTGGAGGGGTTGTCTTGCAGTGGCCCCGAATGAAGGAGAAATTGGGGCTTTCGGGCTCAATGTTACTCTCTCACCTCCAGTTTCCAACCCACCATCACATTCCATTGACCCCAAAGTTGCTGTGGGGTTTCCCAGTACGGAAGTCACTTTGGTTGGGGGCATGCTCTCTCGGGCATCAGGCGGTGAGCAAAGCGAGGCAGGCATTTGAAGCAGAATGCAGGAGGAACTCCAGAGTCCTGTGGCAGTGTCACTGGAGAGCATATGGAAAGTTCTCCAGAAATTGGATTCTACAGTTGCTGATTCAACCAAAGATGTCTTGAAGCTTGTGAGTAAAATTGATGACCTGTCTAAAACTTTGGAAAACACTCACCCTGATTTTTCTACTCAAATTGACACTATAAAGGAAGATGTGAAATCGTTACAAGATTTAATAGCTGTTATGGTTACTGACAAAAATGGAAGATTGAACAACTACAGAATTTTAATCGGAGATTAAATTGTTTTGTGAACTTTCAGAGCTCCCTGGGGGATTCCCTTTAAAAAGTACTTAATTGAATTCCTTACGTTTCCTCAAGAAGCTATTCTGCCTGTGAACAGATATATTATGTTCCCACTTGGACTCTTTCTGATGATGACACACAAACCCAGGCACTGGAAGTTAGAACTGAAGTATTGAATGTATCTGAACTGCTGGACTTTTCTCTCTCTCTGAAGGGTCTGACAGAGCCACTTTCTTGGTGTCATTTGTATTTGAGCATAATTTTTAAATGCTATTTTGAAATTATATTTTCAGTATTCTCATACTTTGTTTTGTAGTAAGAAGGTGTGGGTATATTTTATTATTTTATTTTGGTGCATTTTTACCCCACATTTTCCCACATAAGCAGGCGCAATGCGACTCATATCCTGATGTGACTAGGCAAACACAAGATCAAAGAAAAGCCTTCTTAGCCAAGAGCTAAGAGGTTTTGGCTTTAGGGGTGTATTTTTTGTTATTGTAAATGTTAATGCAGCAGTTCACAGGACAAAGAGACAAACAGAGACTACAAACAGGTAAGGGAATGAAATATGAACTTGGGGACAGTGAATGGAGAAGAATAGGGAGAGGGGATGGGGGAGATAGAGGAAGGAGTAGTGGTGTCTGGGATTGGAAGCTAGAAGGGGTAAGGAAAGCTGAAAACACAAATGAGGCAGGTGAGGGTGGAAACGTTCCGACTACGGCACACAGAAAAAGGTTACAGGTACTGAACAAACTCTCAGCTTTCTCTGCAAACAACGATTCAGCTTTCTCTCCCAACAACGCTCTCGCCACTCTCCAACTGCACAAAATCGCTAATGGGTCTAAGGACGACTTCCCCCTTACCCTGGTCACATTTATTTCAGGTCTAACTAAGGACGCCCATGTTCCCACCCTTGCGAAACCATTTTGGCAGCAGTTATACGCTGGGGGCGCCTATCTCGTAATGCCGCCCCTAACACGCCCCCTGTGGGGATGACCATAGATGGGCGTCCTCGCGCTGAGGGCATCCTTATGGCCCTGTTTCGATTAATGGATTTGGGCGACCTTCTTTCACGGGGACGCCCATGTGCCTTTTGTGTCGCTTTCTGGATGCCCTTCTCTTTCGAAAATGAGCCTGAAGGTGTATAAAACCTTATGTGTCAATATTAACACCTTGAATTTAATTTCTTTGTTTGAATCTCCTTATTCTTAGGGTATCACATCCCCACTTTTTGAGGTCTAAAGAGGCAGATAAATAGGTTTAATGAAATTTGTTTTCTTTGTTAAATATTATGCATATTTTGCTTGGGCACATTTTCACTTGTGATATATAAATAAAAATAAATAAATAAAAGTTTCAGCTTTGACCAAACGTTTTATAAAAACTTGGCCAAGTTTTAAATGGGTGGACTTAGATGTTCATTTCCCCACCTATAGGATCTCTGCAAAGTCATCATTATCGTAGCTAAATGGATAAAAAAATGAAATGGAAAAAGAAAAATATAATAGCCCAGTGTTAAACGTACAGTTTACTATCCAGCTTATAATCGAAAGAGAAAAACGCCTATATTTCGACCCAAATCTGGAGATGGGCGTTTTTCTCGCAAAGGCGCCCAAATCGGTATAATCGAAAGCCGATTTTTGGCGTTTCCAACTGCACTCCGTCGCGGAAACGAATAAAGTTGACGGGGGGGTGTCGGAGGAGGGACTGGGGCATGGTTATTAGCCGAGGAAAGATGGGCGTCTGTAGCTGATAATCGAAAAAAAAGCAGTTTTTACTGCGATTTTAGGTCACTTTTTTGGACCCTTTTTATTCACGAACAAGTCCCCAAAAAGTGCCCCAACTGCCCAGATGACCACTGGAGGGAATTGGGGATGACGTCCCCGGACTCCCCCAGTGGTCACTAACCCCCTCCCACCAAAAAAACCCCCACTTTAAAAACTTTTTTCCCAGCTTGTATGCCAGCCTCAAATGCCGTACCCACCTCCATGACAGCAGAACGTGTTCGATCCTCTCACAGCCTTTCCCTGGGTCAGATGTGGCTCTCGGGTGCACTACAGGGTCACATCAGCATTGCATTGTGGTGGGTGTAGGGTATTGGGCTCCGTGATTTCATTAGCTTGTGTTACAGTCTCACGATGTTGGTAGGCATTTCTCCCATGGTGCTTTCCCCCCTGCCTACTGGGTCAAAGTGTGCCCTGTTGTGTTTCCTGTTGTAGTCCATGCGGTAGTGGCCATTTTTGTAAGCCAGTTTTAGTTCCCTTTCCTCTGTTAGCCACGTTAGACAACTTAGTTCTTACCTTGAAAGTGGCTGAAAGAGGGCATTGTACACCATTCTGCCAGCTCTGACCTACTGCTAATCTCAGTACCAGGGAGACTCGTTGCCAGTGGGCCACAACCTCTGCAGTTAACTGTGAGTAAACGTGCTTATTCCAATAAAGGACGTTTTCGGAGAGATTAGTCTTCATTTGTCAACTGGTGTGCCAATGTTATACAGCAGCAACAAGTCCTAGAGGCCTGCGTGTATGCAGGTCCCTGGAGCAACTTTAGTGGGTACCGCAGTGCACTTCAGGCAGGTGGACCCAGGCCCATCCCCCCCCCCACCTGTAACACTTGTGCTGGTAAATGGGAGGCCTCCAAAACCCACTGTACCCACATGTAGGTGTCCCCTTCACCCCTAAGAGCTATGGTAATGTTGTACATTTGTGGGTAGTGGGTTTTGGGGGAGGGGGGTTGGGAGCTCAGCACCCGTGGTAAGGGAGCTATGCATGTGGGAGCTTTTTCTGAAGTCCACCGCACTGACCTAGGGTGCCCAGTTGGTGTCCTGGCATATCAGGGGGGCCAGTGTACTACCAATCCTGGCCCCTCCCACAACCAAATGGCTTGGATTAGGACGTTTTTGAGCTGGGCATTTTTAGTTTCCATTATCGCTAAAAAAAACAAACGCCCAGCTCAAAAACGTCCATTTTTTCGAAAATACGGTTCGACCTGCCCCTTCACGGACCCGTTCTCAGAGATAAACGCCCATGGAGATAGGCGTTTGCATTCGATTATGCCCCTCCACAGATCCTTGAAGTCAATATTCACAAAAAGCTAAGCACCTAATTCAAGGTGCCTAAGGGACTCTGTTAAAACGCTGCGGTACTGCTCCTGAGGAGTTGCAATGCTCCAATCCGGCACTACCGCCGGCCTACCGTGGGAACCAGCAGTTGCGCTGCCCCCACTGCACACCATTTCTGGTTTGACCAGAAATATATTTTTCTTTTTACCGCTGGGGTAATCGGGCAGCACTGCATATTCTTTGAGATTGTATTTGAGGTGGGTGGTGGCATGCGAATGCCTATGTTATGCATTTTTGAACCACCTCAGCTTACTGCCTTTCTTGGAACTAAAAAAACTTGCTACTTCATCACAAGTTCAGGAGGAATGATAATAGTTTAATGTAATTGTCTGAGATAATTTAAGTCTTTTCCTAATTGATTATTTACCTATTATATTTTTGACCTCCTAAACTTTAATCTTGGATCTCAAACTAGTGGACTTGAGGAACCGGTAGGCTTAGATTTTCTTATTTGTATTTTTTTTCTTGGCATGTTGTATTACTTTGCTGTAGAAATGTTGTAATGCTTGGTTGTAAAATTAAAAATTTCATTAAAAAAAAAAGAACACAGGAGTCACAATGTATGTGAATACTTTATAAAATGTGAGCAGACTGCATTTTGTATGTACATTTTGTATGTACATTTATCCCTGTTATTCAGCAGGTGTAAATATACATGGCTTCATTATAGTCATGATTTCAGCAGTATTTGTGCTCCTATGCAGTGCCGTAGCGAGGGCAGCTGACACCCGGGGCGTGTTGCCGCTGTGCACCCCTCCACCCCGGGTGTAGCACGGCGCACCCTCCCCCCTCCAGAGCGCACCCCCCCGGAGCGCGTATTTACGAGGGAAAGCGGCGAGGGAAAGCGGCGAGGGATGGGCAGGAGGGCCGAACCGCCCCGAGTGCATGTCGCTGGGAGCTGCGTCGGCTCCACTGGTTCCCTGCTCTCTCTGGCCCGGAACAGGAAGTAACCTGTTCCGGGGCAGAGGGAGCAGGGAACCAGCGGAGCCGACACCCCCCTCCAGTGGCGTGCACCCGGGGTAGACCGCCCCACCGCCCCCCCCCTTCCTACGCCACTGCTCCTATGTCATAAAGGTAGAGAGACACCATTCTTGATGGATGTAAAATTATGTGTGTGGTAGACAATTTTCTAAAACTCTGTCACCTGCGTTATTGGAGGTCAGAGGAGGCAACAACAGACATAGGTTTGGATATATTCTCAAAACTATGCACATTGTTTTGCCTGGAAAAAGTGCCCACAGAAAAAGCAGGTACAAGTTTTTTGTTGGTACTTTTTCCAAGTGCATTAATCAAAGGAAAACTACCTGCATAAATATTACCCGTGGAGCTTGCACCAATGTGATCAAGTTAATTATTGTCCCCTTTAGCCAGATTCAATGGTCTCCTTTCTGGAAGAAATAAATCAAGGATGGAGAGGGATGGGTGAGGGATGACAGGGGCAGCAGAATGGAGAGTTAGTGACTTTCTTTGCACTTGATAGTTTGTTTGTTTTTTTCTTTTGTAGGTATTGAAGAAAATTTCCAAGTATATTCAAGAGCAGAATGAAAAGATCTATGCTCCCAGAGGCCTCCTAATTACAGACCCTGTAGAGCGTGGCATGAGAGTTGTATCCTTTAAATGGAAAAGTAAATGAACATGGTTTGTTACTGTTAGGTGTCAATAGCTGAAATGGGCTTGATATTCTCTCCCCTGGTAAATGGGACCTTCCCAAATGCCAGTGAAAAGGAAATACTGTGGGAGACCAGGCTTCAAATCAGGACCTGGCATCTAGGACAGACAAAGAGGGACTTATTCTGAATACTGTGCAATGATACCATCTAACAACCAGCAGAGAATACATGTAAAATGGACTACTGTGCATGCCCTTAACAGCTGGACTGGGAAAGATGCTTCAGTGGGAAAAGTTCTAGTAACTCCAAAATTTCATTTCATTTCTTCGTATGTTACCCATCATCTTATCAACCTGGAACCGAGTATGACATCATTGTAAAAATACACTGCCCAAACATTAACATAATTGAACAAAATTAACACAATGAATAGGCATCCTAAAGGAAGATGCAAAATCTAGTAATGAGCAGCAATGATACCCTGTATGTTGTATATTAATTTTTACTAATGTTTTTTTATTAATGTAGCCACTTCAATATCTATGTTCAAGGGCAGTTAATCAAATTTATAAATACTAGATAATAATAATAAAGTGCCTGCATGTGAGTTTAAACTCCCACCAAATGACACTCTGATCAAAAGAATTTTCTTTTAACACTTGCAGCTTCAGTACTTTTGATACTTTAAAAATAGTTAATTGATAAAGATGTTTGTAGTCGGCTGAGTTACCTCTATGGCATGACTTTATTTGTCATGTAGAGGTACAGTTCTTCAAAAGTAATTTTGAAGCTCCTACGTAGTTTAACATTGATAAGAAGCTAACACAGAGCATACACATACACTGTTGAAGCTTCTTAAAACTAAGGACAGGGATGGGTGTTAAAAGTTAAAATAAAAATAAAAAACTTTTAGGACCAAAGAACATGAATTTGGAACAACTTCAATAGCAATTTTAAAATAGCAGCTCTTGGGGAGTGAGGGGAGGAGAAAGGCACTCCCATCCCCCCCAACTCATTTCAACTAAGTTGTATATTCCAATACACACTAAGCTAATTTTTTTAAGTCAATTAAAAAAACCCCTAAAGTAATTCACCACACATCCAAAAGTTGAGGCACTCAGTAACACAAACTTTCACTTAAGTTGAACTCAAGCAAAATATGCAGGGTTCTGTTAAGACTGGCATTGATCCTTTGGGGTAAATGACCTCAGTATATCCAACTAAGTGGCCAATCATTTGTAATAGGCTATGAGAGTTTAGGCTTTGTGTTTTGTTAGAGCCAGCACATTTTAGTAGGGGGTTGATATAAGTGAGAGATTGTGGACTACTGGGTGACTCCCTTTATTTGATGTGCTTAGAAGACTTACAGTGATACCACCTCACAAAAGTGCCACCTAATGGTACGGCCACCGCTACCTGCACTTTCCATCTTCTGCCTTTAGAATATTCTTTAACATAAAGGGGAATTCTATAAGCAGCACCTAAAGTTAGATGCCAAAAAAACTGGGTGCTAAGCTAGTATTCTACAATGACAGAGCTGTGCACCAAATCTGTTATAGAACACTAGTGAAATTCCACAGTTACGTGCCAGATGTAAATGTTGTTGCCTAAAAGTAGAGTTGGGTGCCTCAATGCAACTTTATTTTATAGTGTGTGCACAAGAATAGCCATTTTGAAAGAATTTCTAAGAATCTGGAAGTACATAGTTTTTAAGAAGCTGGAAATATGTACAAAATTGGTGATCTGAAGATTCTTTGATGTGGTGACAAAAGACAGCCTGAGTTCCTGAGGAAGCCGCGAGACGGGTGAAATAGTGGTCCTGTTGAACATAAGCTAAGTGCTGTTTTTTTTTAGTATATGTACTGCTCTTTGGCGCTTTGTATCACCATATGAGTTTTTGAATCAAAACTTGGTGCACAGTGAATGGTAGCACAGTAAAAATATAAAGAAAAGAAAAAGGAGCTTTTGAGTCCGATGATAGAAACATAATACCAGCTAAAGTTGTTGCTGGTTGTACCCCAAAGGTGCGTTTTCCTAAGGGTTTCTGAGGTCTCTTTCTCCTTAATAGAAATAAGTTCTTACAATCATGGAGATTTGTTTGCACTGGTGTAGTTGTGGATGCTAGAATAGTCAGAATGCCCCTGATATGCCTCCTCCTTCCCTCCTCCCACGTTAACACCCTCTTTGCAGTTGCGCACGAGACAAGTTAGACACTCCGTTTACAGAATAGAGGAGTAAGTCTGTTATGCACACAACTGTTAATTAGTGCCAATTAATGCTGGTTAACACCACTTATTGGTACTTATCTCCAATTAAGTGCCAATTAGCTAATTATGCTACACACGTTATTGACCCTATTCTATAACTGGGTGCATAATTGCACACCTGACTTGAGGTACTATTTATACAATTGTAGGGAAACAGCCTTTATTCTCTTTCTTGTACCACTAAATGCTGGAGTTCCTGCATTACATCCCTGTGAGAGTGTTGTAAGAGACATATACCCACGGATTCTATATAGCGCAACATAATTCGCGCACACAAATCCAGTTGTATTCTGCATTTGTGTGCGCAACGTAGTTAACAAGCCAATCAGTGCTGATAATTGCCAATTAACAAGCAAATATTGACAATAATTGACATTAATTAGAATTTTGCATGCAGAACTGTCTAAGTATATTCTATAGCATGTTGCTAGTAAATTCTAAGTTGCACAGTTGAAAAGGGGGTGTGGCCATGGGCGTGGAATGGGCAGGTCATGGGCATTTCTAAAATCTATGTGCATTGTTATAGAATACAGCCAGCCAACATCTAATTTAGGTTTTGGCATTTACACCAAGTTTTACTCGGTGTAACTGCCCACAACTAAATTTAGTCACATGGATGGGCACTCGGTATATTCTATAAACCATGTAGAAAAAATATTAAAATAATACCTTTTTTATTGGCCTAACTTAATTTTTTTTACTAGCTTTCGAAGGCCAGAACATTCTTCTTCAGGTCAGGGTGGTATGAGTAAAAGATGACATAAGTAGTGGTGGGGAGAGTAAGAAACAGAGAAAATGAATGGGTGATGAGAAGGTGACAGAGCAATATAATTTTATGGTTTATAATCTGATAGGAAATCCAGATCTCTTTATTAGTCTTTTCTTGTTGATGTTGAAGTATCTTATCATTTTAACTTTAAAAGTCTTATGTTTGTAGACTGTTTAAAGTTTCCTCTTAGTATTCTTACCATAGGCCAATGGTGCAGTACTCTGGTTGTGTATTCTAGGCAAAGTATAATGTAGATTCAACAGCCAGCTAAACCATCCCCAAGTAGAAGCTTTACTAGTAGACTCTCAATTCTTACTCAAATCTTCTTTATTGTAGTAATCATAGCAAACAAGGAAAATCAACTTACAATTCAGTTGCTTGGAAGAGAATTGTTGCCTTCTGCAAATAAAGTTCTTCATCTAGCCACCCCAGAGGCAAGGAGCTGGCCAGAACCTCAGCCCAGTTGACTTGAAAAGCTGTAACACTCAAAGGGGAATAAGGGGGAGTAACTCAGGGTAAATGAATGGGGAACAGTTTGGGGAGATGATGAAAAATTATGATGGAATCACAGTAAATTAAAGAGGAACCAGCCCCTAGAAAAGCTGCTGATCACAAAGGCATGCTAGCAAGACTAGGACTCTCTCGCACAGCTCCCAGGGGCAGAGAGGGAGGGCTGGCCCTAACTCAGAGCTATGAGCCAATAGGTAGAGCTCACAAGGAGTCAATCACAGAAAACTGCAAACTATAGGATAGCAGCCCCAGTGCTTTTTTTGTAGGAAAAAAGGTACCGGTACTCATTATGGGTGGGGCCCTGCCCCTATGATAGCCACACCTATGTTAGCCACACCCCTTGGCACAAATAAACAGGCATCATTAAAAATATGATACTGGTATAGGAGAAAAAAATAACTTGAATTTTTTCATTATAAATAATTTCTGTAAGATGTTACAGCTCCAGTATACCCAGTGCAGAATAAGATAGCAGATATAAATTCTCAAATTGGACATATTCCAAACACTAAAATGAAAATAAAATGATTTTTTCTACCTTTGTTGTCTGGTGACTTTGTTTTTCTGATCATGTCGGTCCCAGTCTCGGATTCTGCTGCTCTCTATCTGCTCCCTTAACTCCGTTTCCAGGGATTCCTTTCCATTTATTTTTTTTTTTACTTTCCTCTTCATTTCTTGCTCTACATCCATAAGTAAAAGCTGGGTCCTCCGCAGACTTGACTGGAGGAGGTATAGAGTGGATCCAGTTTTTGCCTATTTTCTCCATCCATGTGCAGTTTTTCTACTCTTTTCCCTTTCCCTCATCTCCGTCAGTATGCATCTCCTTCCTCTCTCTTCCCTCTCATCCATCCATGTCCAGCATTTCTCCTCTCTCCTCCCCTCTATCCATGTTCATCTCACTTCCTCTCTTTCCCTCTCCTCCATCCATGTTCATCTCACGTCCTCTCTCTCTTCCCTCCCCTCCATCCATGTACAGCATTTCTCCTCTCCCCTCCCCTCCATCCATGTTCATCTCACTTCCTCTCTCTTTCCTCCTCTCCATCCATGTCCAGTATTTCAACTCTCTCCCCTCCCCACCATCCATGTGCACTTCCTTCCTCTGTCTTCCCTCTCCGCTATCCAAGTCCAGCATTTCTTCTCTCCCCCTCCATCTGTGTGCATCTCCTTCCTCTGTCTTTCCTTCCCTCCAACATTTCTCTTCACTGCCCTCCACTCCATCCATGTCCAGCATTTCTCCTTTCTCCCCTCCCCTCCATCCACATGCATCTCCTTCCTGTCTTCCCTCTCCTTCATCCATGTCCAGCATTTCTCCTGCCCTCCCCTCCATCTATCTATGTCCAGCAACTCTCCTCTCTCACCTCCCCTCCCATCCATGTCCAGCGATTCTCCTTTGCCCCTATTCTTTCCTCTCATTCATGTCTAGCGATTCTCCTCTCTTCCCTGCCCTCCATGTCCTGTGATTCTCCTCTCTCTCCTGCCCTCCCATCCTATCCATGTCGAGCATTTCTCCTCTCTCCCCTGCCCTCCCATCCCATCCATGTCGAGCATTTCTCCTCCCTTCCCTCTCCTCCATCCATGTGCATCTCCTTCCTGTCTTTCCTCTCCTCCAACCATGTCCAACATTTCTCCTGCCCTCCCCTCCATCCATCCATCCACGTCCAGCAACTCTCCTCTCTCCCCTGCCCTCCCATCCCATCCATGTCCAGGATTCTCCTCTGCCCTCCCCTCCCATTCATGTTCAGCGATTCTCCTTTGCCCCTATCCTTCCCTCCCCTCCATGTCCAACGATTCTCCCTTCCCCCCTATCCTCCCCCTCCCTGCCATGTCCTGTGACTCGCCCCAGCCTCCACCTGCCCCCGAGATCGTTCCAACCCCATCCCCACCTGCTGACCCTCAGCTCACCAACTTTCCGTTCTTCCCCCTACAAATCTAATATTTACAGAAGTCGCAGCGCGAACTGGCGGTAGTGATGACAGCAAGCAGGCAGGCTCGCCTCCTTGTCGCTTCCCTGCCCTCTCAGCACAGCTCAGGCTCAGCGAGCATCCCGCCTTTGTCACTTCCCTGCCCTCTTAGCACAGCTCAGGCTCAGCATCCCACCTTCATCGCTTCCCTGCCCTCTCAGCGTCCTGCCCTCGCGGAAAGGAAATTACATCAGAGGAAGGCGGGACGCTGAGAGGGCAGGGAAGCAATGAAGGCGGGACACTGAGCCTGAGCTGTGCTGAGAGGGCAGGGAAGTAACGAGGACTCAGGCAAGCCTGCCTGCTTGCTGTCTTCACTACCGCCGGTTTGCGCTGCGACTTCGGTAAATATTAGATTTGCAGGGGGTAGAATGGAAAGTTGGTGAGCTGGCCCTCAGAAAAAAAAGGTGGTACCGGCACAAAAAAAAGCACTGAGCAACCCTAATACTCTGTGCTACCTATTACACAGACAATGCAATTGAATACAAATAATACTCATACGTGTGTCAAATTGGCATCACTGACCGGCTAGAGTGAATGCCTGGCAGTAATTATGAATTTGGCACATGCTGAAAATCTGCGGTAGAAAATAATTATTTTCTACCATGGGAGCATTCCCAGCGGTAATCAGCAGTTGGCGCTCGCTGAATGGTTACTGCGTGGGTAACGTGTGAGCTCTTACCGCTAAGTGAATGGGTGGCATTAAGGGCTTAGCCTATAAATAGATACATGCTGGTTTTCATTTTGTCGCGTGTCCATTTCCCGGCCCAAACCTCCCCCTTTTTTCCAGAGGCGGTGGAGAAATGGCCCAGCACACGTCCAGAACACATGCCCACGCTACTGCAGACCACTTTTTGGCACACATTTGTAAAAGGGGCCCCTTAGGCACTGGCATTTACACCTGCTTTCAGCAGGCATAATTGCTGGCACCTTAAGTTAGACGTGGTTTATGCACATAGCCCCTATTCTACAAAGGGCATGGATAATTTATAGAATAGTGCTCAGCGCTCAAATTTTCAGCACCATTTATAGAATCTAGTCCTATCTGTACAATAGTGCTGAATATATATTTCTTTTAAATGCCACAGCTGGGTTTAAATATTGTCTCATATTGCATTGGTTGATGATATTGGATTGTAAAAGGCCTGTATTACAAGCGATGGTAATCATCTTTCAGTGGAAGAAGACACTGACTATGCATACCTAATAAAATCCAAATTCTAGAAATCAGAGATTGTGTTCTGTTTGCTTATTTCTTCTTTCCTTGACCCTTCTTTTTCCAGATTGAGATCTCAATTTATGAGGACCGATGTAGCAGTGGGAGCAGCAGCAGTGGCAGCTCCAGTACTACCAGCAGTGGAGGTGGAGGGGGGGTTGCGAACCGGGGTCGATGACTGGCAGAGAGTCCCTCTGGGGACGTTTACTGCCGGGATGATGGCCTTTCTGAAATCCGTAGGTTGAGATATCAGAGCACTAGGTTCTAACACTGGCACTTAAATCAATTTTATACGCTTGGGAAGGGTTTTTATTTTTACATTTTTTTAATTAAGGGAGGGGATAGTTTACAAGGGCTTGAAAAACATATGCAAATAATCCATTTGTAAGACAATAGGTGGACAAATATGGAAGATGAGGAGATGCTAAAGCGATAGACATAAAAGAATGAAGGATGAAACTTTGGCCTTATTTATCAGAGGCTTTTCTTCAGGCACACAAAACGAATACTTACCTGGTAATATGTTCTCTCTGGGGACAGTAGAATACAAGTCTTCCAAGATGTATGATAATATCAGAAGAAGCTCTATAAGGCATACAGCAGCTCTGGAATGTTCTGCGCCTTATAGAGCTTTCCACTGCTGCCCAGTACACATGTTCAATGGTTCCTGCACTGGTGTCATTGTGTGAGGTCACCTCAGTTTATATTTAGCAAAAACTGGAAGAAGCTTATTCCACAGGGAGGTGAGTGGGTACTATGAAGACTCATATTCTGCTTATCTTGGAGAATACTTCCTACAGCTAAGTAACGTTGCCTTCTTTAAGGCCAGAGCATAATACTTCATTGTCACAGATGGGAATCAGTAGCTCAGGTTGCCTTTAACCAAAAAGAGGAAATAGAAAATTAGTGTCAACAGGCAATAAGAATAAGTTTTTATTGACAACAGGAGATTTTGTACATTTGGGGGTCAATATTCAGCCAGCAGCCGCTGCTGGCGTTATGCCTGAAAATTCAATGCTGGGTCATGTCCGGGTTCCGGCATTGAATTTTGGGGTTTATAGAGCTAGCTATGGGGCACCACATAAAGATGTGGTCTTATTTATGTGGTGACCTTGGCCATTAAGTGCTGAATATTGGCACTTAACTGGCCAAATGCTGAGTCCACTCCCGAAATAACCCCAAGATAGCTGGTTTTGTATTGGGCGCTAAGGTCATTTTCAGTGACACTAACCAGGTATGTGCCATTGAAAATGACCAGTTAGCCCCAAACAAGCAATTTAACTGGCCAGGAGCTGTTTCTGGCTAGTTAAATCACTTTGAATATTGACCCCTTTGGGGTTTTTTTCTTTTTAGGAAGGCAACCTGAAAATGGGTCTTTGGGGAAAAATAGATTCTTCAGGATGGATTAACCAAACCTACTGTTGTACGGGGGATCCCTCTTCAGACAGTAATGTTATGTGAATGTGCAGATTGAAGTCCACTTTATAGCTTTGCAGATTTCTTCCATAGAGGCTGACTATAAGTGGGCCTCCAATGCTATCATATCTCTGACATTGTAAGCCTTGACGTGCCCTTCCAGGGTTAAGCCTGCCTGAGCATAAGTGAAAAATATTCAGTCTGCTAGACAAGCTTGACTATGCAAATCCAGGCTTCTTGGGGTCAAAAGCAAATAAAATACTGAGTGAACTTTCCAAAACTTTATTCTATGCCAAATAGAAGGCTGAATCTTATTTGTAAACCAATGTGCATAAGAACATAAGATGAAAGCATTTCCCATATAGCATGTCTGACGTCTTCAGCCATGAGAGTCTGTGGGCACCAATACCCATTGCAGAGGCTCCAAATGCCAATTCAAACATATCAACGGCTGACACTCCTTGTGACCTTGGGCAAGTCACTTTACCCTCCATTCTGTCTGGTATAATTCGATTGAAAACCAGTTTGAACAGGGAAATAACTCATGTACTTGAATATGTAACTTGTTGTGAGCTCAGATGTGGAAAAGATGAGTAATTAAATTTAAATCCTAAATCCAGATGTTTTCCGTACTGCACATCCTTATTCACCTGCAACCTAAACTCCTTTTGTTGCTCTTGACATAGAAATTCAGTCAGATCTTTCACATTGCACAAAAAATGAATTGCATGAAGTTGACCCATAAAGAGCTGGGTGACCACTATGACAGAAGAGGCAAAGGGCTTCTGAAGAGTGTATTCTCATTCTCTTGGCACATTTGAAGGTGGATTCAGCCACCATTGGTTGATGTGGTATCTTTTTCAAATTCTGAAGCCTTCTGGATTCTATACATACAAAAGAGTCCACCTTCTTGTTAACAGGATACACAAAGAAGAGATCTTCCATATTTTCATTTGTGGGCCATTGAGGAGTTTTTAAAAAACAGGAGGATATTCAATATTTCTGTTCTAAACTCTTCCTTGATATCTAATTGAATTCTTAACAAAATCCATGAAGGATAGTCTCTTCCAGAGGATTTTTCTCCTTTACTGGGATGGAGAGGGATCAGAGGGGAGGCTAATGAATCCCTCTTCTTCACTGAAGTCCACCTAAAGACATGACTCCATAGCTCTTCATATCAAAGTAATGCTGGACTGGAAGGTGTATGTTTATACCCATACCTAGCCAGTGGGCAAGACCTCCCTGGGGTCCAAACCTCAATGTCGAACAATATCTCAGTGGTATTTCCTCCCCTCAGTACTCAATATTAACATTGAGACAGTTGACATTGAATAGAAGACCTTTGATGCCTTGGTATCAGTACCATGACTCCAGATGGCTGCAGGTTATCAATGCACTAGACTCTCAAAGTCTCCTGTCTCCTATGATCCATGTTCTCCTTTAAATTTCCCAATGCCAAGCATGACTGGGCAGCAGTAGAGGTGACTTTGAGTCATTTGAAATTGATAGGTAGTTGGACCCCAAACCATGTGAGACTATTGCAGAGTGGACATGTTCTGTGCTAATCAGTTAGCGCAGTTACATTACCATGCACTAACCAATTAGTGTGTGCTTAGTGCATGAGTGCTTACTGCTTACATAATAGGAAAATTAGCATATGGCCATTAATTAGGGACATAGGAAAATTGGCCATTTCACCTCTGTAGAAAAATGTATTTATTAATTTTTGTATCCCACATTATCCAAAAACAAGTTTCGGTTCAATGTGGCTTACAATTATCAATTAGAAGATGTTACATTCTTTTTATGATTATCATTACATTACAATCAGTGTTTGACATTTGTATCATGAGTAGCTAGCTATAAAATATCTTGAACAGATAGGTTTTTAGGCCTTTTCTGAACATTAGTACTCGTTAATGCTTCTTATGGCTTTGGAGATCGAGTTCCACCATTTAGAGCTCAGGTAGCTAAATCTAGCCATGTAAATTGATTTGTAGGTTATGTTTTTGCAGTTGGGTAGGTGAAGTAGTAGATAACCTCTAGCTTCTGGATGCGCATTTCTCAGTGATAATTCAATCAAGTCTAGCATATAATCAGGAGCCATTCCGAAGAGTATCTTGAAGATGATAGTATTGGCTTTGAAAAAACGTCTGGCCCTGATTGGGAGCCAGTGTACGTGTTGTAAACAGTGGTGTAGAGCTTTCATATTTTGATTTTTGAGTACCAATCTTGCTGCTGTGTTCTGTATGGTCAGTAGTGATTTTAGTAGGTTTTCTGTGCATTCTACATATGCTGCATTGCAGTAGTCTATTTGGGACAAAATCATTGATTGTACTATTGGTATATCTTTTGGTCGCATGTGAAGTTTAGGTTGGACATGGGATTGTGTTGGCTAGATAGAACTAGGAATTTGGTTTTGTCTCTGTTTAGTTTAAGTTTGAAAGTCATGGCCTAGTTTTCCATGAGGTCCAGGCCTATATTAACCTTGTCCAAAATCTCTTTGTCTGTTGAATGGTATGTAAATGGCCTTAGCATGCGGGAATGCCCATGTAAGGGTGTGCTAAGGCCACTTTTTATCACAGTTTGATAAAAGGGCGCCTAAACCTTTATTAAAGCCAACATAGCTATCAATACTACTGATTTCAGCTAGTAGTGAGTTCCATAGAAATGGTCCCATGTAACGGAAGGTTACTCTTTCTAATTGGGGTCAGTTTGACAAAACTCAGTGAAGGAAGCTGAAGAAAACAATGCTGAAATGAACGCAGTAGACACTGGGACTCTTGTTTACTTGTCTCATCTGAGAGATATTTAGGAGAACCCATGCAAAAGGCCTTGTAAATGAGGCACATTATCTTAAAGTTAATCCTTGCTGAAATAGGCAACCAGTGGAGTTCTGCCAGAATTGGAGAAATGTGATCTGTCTTTTTCTTTTCAGCTATCAGATGTGCTATCAGTTGAAGTCTTTTTAGACTAACCTGACTCAGACCATGAAAATTTGAATTGCAATAATCCAGTCTACTAGTGACCAGAGCATGCACAATATTTACTAGGTTGGATTTACTTAAAAGTGGGTTTAACTGCCAAATCATCCATAGTTGAAAATAACAAGAATTTACTACATTCCCAATTTGTAAATTGAATCGCAGTGAATTAACACAGCAAAATCCTAGAGAAATGATATAATCAGCAAGTGGCCTAACAGTAAGAGCTCTAGGTTTATGTGATAACCACTGACAGCTCCAATTATTTTTCTGCATTCAAAATTCAATCATGACCTTGAAGGCTTTCATTCAGCGAGTTTAACTTCAGTGACTAAAAGGAAAACTTGAAAAGAAATGCAAACCCTAACTAAAGGAGTTCTAGAAGGCAAAGAGAGGTGTTGGAAGTGGAAACCCAGAAAAAATGTGAAAAAATATTCTCACAAAGTTTACCTCAGAGGAGTAATGCAAGAAAAACACATCCTTCTGGTTCCATGGAAAAAGATAAACAGTGGTTAGAGAGCAGATAAAGAGCAGACCAACAAACCAGATGGTAAGGTAGTAGGCAATTTATTGAAACAGAAGAATTAAAAAAAACTGTACCTGGTGTGGCCACATTTCAGCTATGAAAGGCTACACCAGGGCAGATAACTGCTCAACAGACATAAATGAAATTTAAAACCAAATTATAAAAACTTAATTATACTAACCATAATTGGTCCATGTGTAAAAGCAAAGACAGAAATAATAATTGGCAGTTATTTGTTATACCGCCTGACTATGAAACAAGATCACAGTGGTGTACAATAAAACAAAGAGACAATAAAAAAGGTAAGAAAGTGAACTACAATATGTGATTAGAAAACTCGATCACACAACCCCAACCACTCACAGTAAACGTAAATTAAAACACACAATCTGCTAATAATTTTAACAATATTGATAAAAAATTAGCGTATACATACATACGTGTACCTCAGCCAATAAAAAATTGTGGCAGCTTGGATGATGTGAAGTTAACAGTAAAGGAATGATCTGATGCTCATTACAATACAAGGCAAAGTTTAGTGATTTTTAATGGCGCTAAAACCACACTGTTTTGAACTGGAACTGAAAGAACCAGATATGACACTTACCTAGAGGGAAATGTTGAAAATATAACCATGTGCTGATGTTAGCATTAGTGAGTGGCCATTTTAAAACATTACTGCGGGAGCACGTACCACCTCCTGCTTAGGAAGCGCTAAGGGACCCTGTGTTATGCATGTGGTAACCAGTTAGTTCAGCGGTAATGTCAGCACACTGATTATCACATCCAGACACACCCCCTCCCCCCAAAACATTTTAAAAATAGTATTGCATGTTTAATATGCAGAGATGGCAAAACTAATATGAAATGCAGCTTAGTAAAAGGGCCCCGAAGGTGTGCAATGGGCCTATAATTTGATACAATATCTTTCCCGATCTGAAGATCCTTTAGCTGAGGTCTAATGATTACCATCTTCCAGGCAGCAGGCATCAAACCCTGCATTTAGCTAGCTTGAATAATTTGAAAAATAAATAGAAGAAAAAGTGCACTACACCTTTTCACCACTGAAGAGGGAAAAGGATCATGGGGGGGGGGGGGGGGCAGTGGTCACCCAGACCACTGTTCAAGTCTGTGCAACATTAGAAGAGGACAAATCTGAAAACTCAGAAAATGAGGCATCCAAAGGGACCTCGGAATCTGACAAGAGAGGGTCTAAAAGAGAAGAAGAGGATGCAGGAGCCAGGGAAGATTGCTGGCTCAAGGTTTGATGTAATATATCTTTCTAGAAAAATAATCAGCTAGAGAATGCGCTTTGGTACCAGACAAACAAGTCAGGCTAGGTACAACAGCCTGATCAAGTGATGTTAGGTCTTTAACAATTATATACAATCTCCTAGAATTAGGCATGCTTGCAATAAAATCAGAGTAGTAATGCCTTCTAGCCAGAAAGATTTATTACTTCTAATAAGCAGACACTGATCTAAACTCATATCTATCCATATCCAATCTAGACTTCCTCCACTTTCTTTCCCTGTGGCACAACTGACTTTTTAACAGTTGAAGGGGCTCAGAAAACATGGCTCACGCTTCCGCAAAGAGTACAATGAGGTACTCACCTCCTTAAGTTGGGCCACATTATGCAAAACATCTAGGAGAGTCCAGTTCCAGGCTCCTGCCTGATGTTCTAAGGTAAGGGAAGTGAATTGCCCCAAAGGCAGTTGAAAATTTAAAGAAATAACATTCTCAGGAAGGACTGTTAAATTACTAGTATATCTTGAGGAATGCTGATGTAAACTGGGGCATAGTAACATAGTAACAGTACCTCATACCACAAAGGGCATCAGACAATGACCTGAGTAAGGCAAAGGAAATACCCCTTGTATGAAAAGGGATGTAGAAACCGGCACAGCTGACAGGACTACATCCAGCACGTGCCCTGCGGTGTGCGTAGGAGTAGTAATGTGCAAATTTAAGTGTACTTAGTGAAGAAAAAACCTCACACAAAATCATCTATAAAGGGACCAGCGCTATCTTCTAGATGCAAATTCAAATCATCAACTAATACCGAATATGTAGAATTTAGTAGATAATGAGCCAAAGTAGCTTGTAAGGCCTGGAATGACCTCACCAAAACTGGGGGAGGCACATAAAGCATCAATAAGTCAAACCCACCAATCCTGCAAACAAGTAGGGATAAAAAGTTAACAGACTTGCTCACACCTGAATCCAAAAAGCGCAATGTGAAGTTTTATAGAGGACCGCTAGGCCACCACCTCTCCGGGTATCCCTATTATAGGAATTGCCATACTAGGTCAGTCCAATGGTCCATCTAGCCTAGTATTGTTTCCAATAGTGTCAATTCATATCACAGTTACCTGCCAGGACCCCAATAAGTAGCAAGATTCCATGCTTTCCCCCAGGTTTACCTTAATAACTGCTTGTGGGCATTTCTTTCAGAAATATGACCAATTGTTTTTTTTAACCCAGCTACATTAACTGTTCTTACCACATTATGGGGCTCAATTTTGAAAGAAAAATAGATGGATTTCTTCTCAAAATGTCCAAATTGGTATTTTTGAAACCTGTTTTGCAGATGTTTATCTATGCATTTCATCTGCAGTGTGTCCAAACAAAAGGGAGTGTGTCGGGGGCGCTTTGAAGGCAGGGTTAGGTTGGGTTTAGGGCGAGCTTAAAACTTGGATGTTTTACAGCCATAATGGAACAAAATGAAAATGTCTAGGCCGAAAACTTCAATATTTTGGTCTAGACCTGTTTTTCAGAACAAACGACGCACAAAAATTTGCCTTAAATGACCAGATAACCACTCCCTCAGTGGTCACTGATCCCCCTCCCACACCAAAAGCAAATGACTAAAAATAGTACTTACCAGCCTCAGATGTAATAGCCAGGTCCATTAGAGCACCATGCTGGTCACTGGAGTAGTCTAGTGGTCAGTGCACTGAATTGTAGACAGGTGGACCCAGGTCCATACCTCCCCCTACCTGTTACACTTGTGGTAGAATCTGTGAGCCCTCCAAAACTCACCAGATACCACTGTACCCACATATAGGTGCCCCCTTCATCCATAAGGGCTAGTGTAGTAGTGTACAGTTGGGGGTAGTGGGTTTTGGAGTGCTCAACAGTCAAGGGAGCAATGGTGAGATGTGTACCTGAGAGCATTTATATGAAGTCCACAACAGTGCCCCCCCTAGAGTGCCCCATTGCTTTCCTGAGATATCTCATGCACCAGTCTGCTAAAAATGCTGGCCCCTCCTACATCCCAATGGTTTGAATTTCTCTGTTTTTCACTTGTACTTTGTTTTGGTTTTTTTTAATGGCCTGAAAAGATAAATGCACAGAGCAAAAAAATCTTGTTACAAACGATATGTAAAAAAAAAAAAAAAAAGATGTTTTGTGGTTTCGAAAATGGTAATGTTTTCTATTCAGATTTGGGATGTTTAGCGCAAAACGTCCAAAGTCCGACTTAGACGTCATATCAAAAATGCCGCCCCCCCCCCCACCTGTCAATGAGTCCCATAGCTTAATTATGCATTGAGTGAAAACAATATTTTCACCAATTTGTTTTAGTAAAGTTCTTTGTATTTTTTTGAAAGAATAAACAATCAATTTAAGTTTTCCTGTTTCATTCCACCTAGAGGATTTTATAGACCTTTATTACATTTCCCCTCAGCCATCTCTTCTTCGAGCTGAAGAACCTTAGCCTCTTCACCTTTCTCTCATATGACAGGAGTTTCATTTCCTTCATCATTTTTTTCCTGCCCCTCTCTGTACCTTATCTAATTCTGCTATCATCTTTATTTTTGAGATGCAGCGACCAGAATTGCATCTCTAAGTGATACCAGCTAACAATTTCAGCTGTCAGAAACATTATTATAAGAAATAGAAGTTGCATGGAACTGCTAAAGTCAATGCAAGATGTGACAGTTCAAGAAGAATCTCTAATAGAATTGCCCAAAAACTGTTTAGATTTTCAAAACAGAACCCACAAATCACTGCAAATGTGCTGCTGAAAAATTAAGTTGATACTGGAGCACTATACTACACTACCTGCAGGCTTATAGTTTGCTTATATCGAACAAAATTCCAAGCAGAGAACACCAAGAAAACCTCTTCGGTCAAGGGAAAATACCATAATACTTAGTTTTAACAATAAAATTACATTACTCAACTAAAATCATATCTCAGAAAACAAATATGTTTTCAAAGCTTTATGAAACACGTAATAACACTGCAACATTCTAATCTGAGACAGAAGATTGTTCCAGATTCTTACATCATAAAAATGAAACGATGATTCTAAATGCATTTTACATTTAACACCCTTTACTCCTAGATAATTGAGCTTTAACTTCTGTGAATTCCTTGATGTCAGCCAACTGTTTGGCAGAGATAAAAGTTCAATCATGCCTTCAGAATTTAGACCATAAAAGGCTTTAGGAATCAAACAAGCGATTTTAAACTAACTCGCTTATTTATTGGAAGCCAGTGGAAGGTGACCAACAATGGAGAAGCACGCTCAAACTTAGTTCATTTGGGGATTCAGTGAAACGTATAATTTGATCAGGGGTGCCAAAACATTTGCACACACCTACACATCTCTTCATGCAGGCTCAAATCTGAAGATGTCGCCCATCTGTGATGAGGAGGTATCTGATTGTCCTTGGAGAATGAGGAAAACTGCCTTGAAAAATGAGACCTCTGGTATTTGTAGGAGCAAAAATACATATATATATTTTTTACCTTTAACATGTTATTTATTTCTCTATACACCATTATAGAAACCTCCAAAATTTAATCTGACTCTGCCAGTGTTGATCTTGGTGCTGCTGATAATTTATACTTTGATGAATGTAATTTCCAAATGATGACATCAGTGTTCAAGATGCTTTCATTGGAGTGGGGTTGATTTTTGGGTTACAGTGCCTGTGCAGGCAATTTCCATATGGTGATTGGATTTTCAAATCCAAATAAAACTGGAACATACAAATTAAGAACTTGTTTTGATTGGGCCTTTTAGCTTGTGACTGCAGTCATCAGTCTAAAAATTAACCCTCTCTAAATCCTCTAGCATCCCAGAACACAATAGTCTTTTTCAGCTCACTTCAGATGGTCAAGTGTTACAATTCTCTTCAACACCTTTACAGCATCTACCCAGCAACCCTAAAAATGTAAAGGAAATGAGTACTAGACTTTCTATCCCTGCTGATACTAGTTTCTTCAGGATATAACCCTACTTTATTTATCTGCCAATGTCCTATCCTTGGGTTTGTATTTTGGTAGTTGGTGCCAACATGGTTTGAAGTTGTTGGTGCAGTTAGATGCATGGGCACATTTTGTCTTCCTTTTCACAGTCTTGTGTATATATTATATACATACATACATATATATATATATATATATATATATATATATATATATATATATATATATACATATATCACCTGACCTTTTGCGTCTCACTTACTCACTCCATCTTTGCCAGAGCACAGCGTGAATCCTTTTATTTCATGTCTCTTCCCTTACTGGTTCTCAGGTTGTTTCTGTCTTTGATATGCTAAGGGCTCGATTTACTAAGACTTTTCTACTATTCTGTGTCAGTGGAAAAAAAAAAGTTTTAGAAAATCTGATGCAGCAGGGAATGGGTTTTCCATCATGCATTCTAGGGCTTCTTGAGAGTTTTCATGAAAATAGTTGGAAG
Source organism: Microcaecilia unicolor (assembly GCF_901765095.1). NCBI lineage: Eukaryota > Metazoa > Chordata > Amphibia > Gymnophiona > Siphonopidae > Microcaecilia > Microcaecilia unicolor. The sequence continues at coordinate 53,862,598 of NC_044035.1, forward strand.
ATCATGGTAGAAAAAGACCAATCAGCCCATCCTGTCTGTTCCATTATTCCTGTCCTCACTGTTAAGGTACATCCAGGATGCCAGTTATAAACTATGCCTGCGTCTGAGGTATCTCTCATTTTCTGGGACAGTTTTGCCATTGTCCTCATGTGTACTCCATTTGGGGCCAATAGATTCCCCCCCCCCCCCTTAGTTTATTCTCAGCATCTCTCCCTGCCATGTGTAGCTACATTGTACTAGAAAGGCTAATGCTGAACACCCAGCCTCCTTACCTATCCCCTTACTCCCTGTAGCCTGCCAGACAGACATGACTGCATTTCTGCTAGGCCTTGTAGCTATTACTGTACATACAGTCAGTCAGACCCACTATGACTTCTAATATTTCTGCTACTACAAACATTTTATATTACTCACTTTGCCATTCCTTCTGGTGGTCTTTACCCAGCATTCATTGTTGAATATTTATTTATTTATTTTACAGCACTTATATTCCACAATTTCCCCACCCATGGGCAGGCCCAATGTGGCTTACAACAATCTACATAAAAACACAGCATGTCAGGGGTCAAACAATTAATGTCCTAGAAGTATAACGGGGAAAAGGCAAAGCGGGGTAAAGTAAAAGAGAAAGAGCAGCGGTGAGTAATGTGACACCGGGGTAAGACAGATCAGAAGTAATGATGATCACTTAAATATGCCGCTCAGCTATGCTTCTGCTGTTACTTCCTTTTGCAGCTAAGGATCCTGTGTGCTTATCCCACCACATGCCACTCAGAAGAGTTTGTCCCATAAAATTAAGTCCCCAAAGCAACCACTGCTAAGGAGATTTGAATCATAAAAAGATGAAAACAAGAAGAGCTGCATTCCGACAGGGCTCATTCTTAGCCACAAATCCATTTGCGATTCATTTATAATCTCCATATTCATTCTATTTGAATGTTCTTTTGTTATGATTGGAAGAAAACTATTTGCAGATTGACACTTATGTCTGCCGTATTTCAAGATACACAGTATTTGTATAATTCAAATCAGAGAATATTCACATAAATCCAAACACATCCAAATAAACCTGGGGTTTCAGATAAAAATGTATGAGTCAGACTTGAGCTACAGCAGAGGTGTCTTTGACTCTCCAAGTAATATCGAAGCAAATATTCACAAATCTGAATAATGTGGAAAAGCAGAGGCTCATCTATTTCCACCACAACCAGTGAGAAAGTACAAATGTGAATGGAGGGAGGTGGGTTCTAGAACATCAGCTTCTGTTGCTGTTGCTATTTTTACTATTATTATTATTATTTTGTGTCCATTTTTCTCATTCTATTTGTATTTGATATGAGGGGATGGGCTGGGGGGGGGGGGGGGGGGTGGATTCCATCTTCAGCAGTTACCCCAGGTCTGTTTTTCTTTGTCATCCAGGTCTGTTGCTCCTGGATGACAACTAGCAATAAAGTTCACATCATTAATATTAATTCTGTACATATGCATACTGTATATATATATATATATATATTAATCCCTAGAGCTACTGTATATATTGTACAGACACTGTTGGTAGTCCAGACAGAGTTTTGATTTACCTCTCACATGAATACTGATTTTACAGAGAGTTTACAACTAACTAGAAAGGAGATGATAACACGACCAAGAATATTGTCGTTTCTGTACAGTGAATGATAAAATATGTTACTGTTAAAGCTATATAGAACAGAATTCTTTCACTGTTAATATTCCTTCCAGAATTTGCTACTGCTGGTTAATTTTTTCTTGAATTTTAATTGTTGGTTTGCAATTTTTGTTGGAGAGAGTTATGCTGTTACTGATGTAGTCTCCATCATGATTAACTCAGATGTACTGTTTACACTAATCGTCAGTTATCATAGCAGCAGGGCCCTGTGTCCATTCCTTCTGAATCACAAGGCAACCTATGAATACATGATGCTGGGAACAGCAAAAACATCTTGAGAAACTGACTCACTCACTAATGCTCTGGAGCCCTTTTACTAAGCTGCGTAGGCGCTTACATGCGTCAATTTTGAGTTACCGCTTGTCTACCGTGCATATTACCCTTGCAGTAATTTCATTTTTGATGTGCATATGCTAGACGCGCCAGAAAATATTTTTATTTTCTGGCACGCGGGCGGTAATCTGGCAGTAATCAGCATTTTACATGCGTAGGCCATTACCGCCTGGTTACTGTGTGAGACCTTACCACTAGGTCAACGGCTGGCAGAAAGCTCTCAGACCCAAAATGGACGTGCGGCAATTTTCATTTTGCCGCACGTCCATTGTTGGTAAAAAATTTTAAAAAGGCAATTTTTTACAGGTGTGCTGAAAAATGATTCTGCACGTGCCCAAAACACGCATCTACACTACTGCAGGCCATTTTTCAGCATGCCTCTGAAAATGGGGCCTACAAGACATAAAAATTGCACCCCTTCACCCTCAAACCTAGACTCCACTCAACCCGCCAAAAGATCTTCAGGATTATCACTGGGAGGAAGTATCTAGCTTCCTTTCTGGGAGGAATGGTGTCACAGTCAAAAAGGGCCCCTCTGTATGCATTCTGGTTCCTCCTGTGCACCATATTTGTTCCATAACATTTTATGGGCCCATTTACTGAAGCTTAGTGTGTGCTAAGTGCTAAGAAGCCCATTTTATATACCTTTGCACATCTTAGCATGCACTAATTCTGTTAGTATGCACTAAGCTTTAGTAAAAGGGCCGCTGTGTTGGGGCCAGGCATGAAAAAACTGCTAATTTCACTGGGAAAATCTTTATGGCTAGCATGGAGTAGAAATATCATTTGGGAGAAAATGTTTTGATGTTCACAGTGAGATTCTCTCCCTCTCATTCTCTTGCTGAACTGGTTTGTTAGCGTTATTCTGGAAAAACTGGCCTGTTTGAAGAATTTTGATTCAATGTTGACTTGAGTTGGACAGCAAGCAGCAACAGCAGAAACACAACATCCATCAGTGTCGGCGTTGTAGTCAACAGAGAATAAAGGGAAGTGCTTCAGCAATTTAACCTCATTCAGTGCTGTGCGGGTTGATGGCTTTTATCCATGTTATAAAAACAGCACCTCAAGCATGCAAGCTTTTCCCGATGCCCTACTGCTTTCATAAAGCATGCCTCAGCCTCCTTCAGTATGGTGCTTATCAGTCTCATTGCAAATCACAACAAACGGAGCTGTCCACGGTTGGTGAACTTTGTCTTCCTAAGCAAACTTTGTTACAACTAAAATTACGGAAATGCAGTTGTAGCAGAAAAAAATGTTGGAATGACAAGGAGAACAATAAAAATCGCAATTTTATACTTTGCAGTGTATTATTACTTCCTAATTAAAGAGAAGGGTTACTCATGAAGTGATAGCCACATGTCATTGGTTCCAGTGCTTGCTTTGTGACAACAGCAGCATTCTGCTTACAATGCCTCACATTGTGTATTCTGTGGCCTTCGTCTAATGCTATCTTTTCGTGGGAAAATCTTTTTTCTTGGATCTGTAGTTCTGATCACTTTAGGAACTCTTCTGTTGTTTGAACGTTCTGCTGCACTTTCTACAGAAGAATCTACCTCTTCAGAGGAGGCTATCTGCTAATTGAAATATGGACTTGTATTGTACTAGTGATAGTGTATACATATGTATGTTCAATATGCTCTTTGGCAATCTTCATTGCATGACTGCAAAACTTACCTGACGCATGAAACTGTGTTTCTGAATGAAGGTACAATTAAAGTTGTTTATATGTAAATAAATACATTACAAAACTAGAACCTGACCTTCCAGTTGAGATTATACTGAATATGCATGACCATTGAAAATGAATCCTCCGGTGAAGCATGGAGAGCATCAAGGCATTTCTATTTTATGTGTTCAGTACTACATTCTCCTGCAGGGTACGGTATGCACAAGTAGATGTTTATCAAATTGCTGCACATGCGAAACAAATCTCAGTGGGGACAACCAAGCAAATGAGGAAGAGGAGACCTGGTTTGCACTAAGGGACCTGTTTACTCAGGTGCACTAGTGTTTTTAGTGCGTGCTAAATATTAGCGCACGCTAACCGTGCAGACACCCATAGGAATATTATGGGCATCTACATAGCTCGCGCTAATGCTTAATGCCTGCTAAAAACGCTAACACACCTGTAGTGTGACTTAGTAAACAGGGCCCTAAGTGTTCTTTATTAGATCAATGTCAGACCACAAAGTATATAGGGACTCGACATGAGCTGTATTCTGAAATGGTACAATACATGGAACGCACAGTCTGACAGCTTGCACTGGCGAATTTGAAAGCTTCCACTGGTGGTTTATACTATAGTCCTTCTGTTCTGTGTACCTACAACAAAGAAACAACATTATAATGATCAAACTGGAATGTTACACCACTTTAGCTATTCCATTTATTGTACTATCTCAGAATTTATGGACGCCTGATGCAGGCAGAGGTGCCGAAACACAGCCTGTGTTGAGTCCCTATATACGTAATGGTCTGGCACTGATGTGTTTTCATCTTAATAAAGAAAACTTTGTGTGAACCAGGTCTCCTCTTCTACTACTACTACTTGACATTTCTAAAGCGCTACTAGGGTTACGCAGCGCTGTACAATTTAACATAGAAGGACAGTCCTCTTCCTCATTTGCTTGACCACCCTCACTGTGTTTTGTGTGGACTGCGGGGTTGTTTGGTTCTTCTCCTTTATTTGTGTATAAAATTGCCACAGTATATATACATATGAAAACAGACGTTCAGAAAACATAGCACCTACTTTAATGAAATAAACACATAGGCGTTCCTGGGGGTAGACAGCATTTATGTATATATATTTTTTAATATATAGATATTTTCTGATTCTTACCAACACATACATGCGCAGGAGCAGGAGCAATTTTGTGTGCAGCTTTTGGGGAGACACTTTTATAAAGGTGTATCAGTGTATATATTGTCTTTCTAAATAAGTTCAACATAGCTGCCTAGGTGCATTCCTTGTCTAAGTGTCCTGCTATAAAATGATCCTGTATCCCCCAAATTCTATAAATGGCGCCTTAAGTTGTGCACGCTAATTTGGCCACATGGCCAAATTGCGTGCATAACAATTGATTAACAAGCCAATCAGTGCCGATAATTGGTACTTAACATCCAATTAGCAGCACTAATTGGCTTTAATTAGAATTTACACGCACAACTTTCTAGGCGTATTCTATAAGACAGTGCACGTAAATTCTAATGTGCACAGCCGAAAAAGGCATGGGCAGGTTGTGGGCATTTCAAAAAACTATGCACACTGTTATGGAAAATACCTGATCTGTGTCTAACTTAGGTGCAGATATTTAAGTTTGGTTTTAGGTAACCTAAATGGGTGCACCTAAATTTTAGTCGCAAGAACGACACGTGAGGATATTCTATAAACTAAACTTCAGGCATAGTTTATATAATCACGCTAAGCGCATGGTTTTTCAGTGCTGATTTTTAAGGCGCCATTTATAGAATTTAGCACCATGTGTATTTGTATATCTATAATGCCAAGACAATCTAACATACAGATAGCTTGAGAGTAACTGTAAAACTAGAAAAGCAAAGACAGAGAAGAGACAATAAGTTACTCTTTGCTTAGTTTATCTAAAAGTATTCCTTTATGTGTGTTTGGTGGATTCTTGCCATGGAAAGACTCAGAGTATGTTAAATCATGTTTTAGTTGTTTAATGTGGGAATTATCGTGTCCTAACAAGTGTTAATTCTTGTGGGATTGAGTTAATACCTGGATCCAGTGGCATAGCTACGTGGGGCTACAGGGGCCTGGGCCCCTGTAGATTTGGCCCTGGACCCCCCCCTGCCGACGACCCTCTCGATCCCCTCCCGCCGCCAACCCTCCCCTGCTGTCATCTACCTTGCTGGCGGGGGACCCCAACCCCCACTAGCCGAGGTCCTCTTCTTCCAGTGCAAGGCGAGGGTTGCTAATCTGCAAGACATTGCTGGCTGATCTGCAAGGCTTCGTTCTGTTTCTGTGAGTCTGACATCCTGCACATACAACATGCAGGACGTCAGACTCACAGAAATAGAATGAAGCCTTGCGCTAGAAGAAGAGGACCTCGGCTGGTGGGGGTTGGGGTCCCCCACCAGCAAAGGTAGGCAACGGCGGCGGCGGGGGAGGGTTGGAGGCGGGAGGGGGGTCGAGAGGGTCATCGGCAGGGGGGGGTCAAAGTTGTTGTTGGTGGTGGAGGCTGGGGGGCGGCAATGGTGGGGGGGGGGGGGGGTCGCTGGCGCCGGAGGGGGATAAAATGTGCCCCCTCACCTCGGGCTCTGGACCCCCCCTCCTGCTGAAGTCTGGGTACGCCCCTGCCTGGATCATTACTAATTTGAGGGGTCCTTTTACTAAGCTGTGTTAGGCACTAATACAACAAAAATGGTCTAATGTGGAATGTGCTAAAGCATTCTGTGTTAGTTTTGACATCTGTGTGTGCTAAGCACGCAATATTTTTTTTGGGGGGGGGGCATTGGGAGGGAGTAGTCAGGGGCACAGAATGGGTGTGGATGCACTAATCAGCCAGTGCACTGACATTACCACTGCGCTATCTGATTAGTGCGTTCATAACACAGAAGCCCATGGCGCCTGCTAAATAGGAGGCCGTAAGTACTTCTGCAGTAATTTTTAAAAAATGGCCGCATGCTAATGCTAACATTAGTGCAGAGCCATATACTCACATCTGTTTTTGCTCACATCTGCTTGTTTAAATATTGATTACGCTATTTTCTGTGACTTCCCCACATTACCTACTTTCAGTATTGTATTCTACTTATATCTAATGCCTAAATCTCAATTATAATATCCTTTATGTAACAATAACTGTTTATCCCAACCTACTATCTACCAATAACGATACATTGTAAGCCACATTGAGCCTGCAAAAAGGTGGGAAAATGTGGGATACAAATGCAATAAATAAATAAATAAATATACTCAAGAAATAGAAACAGGCTGAATTTATGACTACGCTAGAAATGGCTTAGCACACAGAAAAGTCCCGTGTAAGAATGCATTAGGCCTATTTCTTAGCACAATTTAGTATAAAAGGGCCCCTTAATTTTTAACACGTTTTCTATTTAGTTACTATTTAGCTCATAACCTTCCAGTAGCTCAAGGCAAGTTACATTCAGGTACAATAGGTATATTTCTGTCCCCAGAGAGCTAGCAATCTAAGGGGTCATTTTACTAAGCTGCATTAGTAAAATTATGTTTAATTATCTTTAAATATCCAACCTCTGTTTCTGAGGGTCATCGATTTAATCCCTAATTAGCCTGACAGCCAGTAGAGTAGGACTACTGTCGCAACATACAAAGAAGAAGCAGCAGTCAAACAAACCTATCTTAGATTCACGTCTTACAAATCCCGTGGCTGATGATGTCATCTCGAATCTGAAACCCGCATTGTTTTCTTGTCATTTATCTCTTGGACTGCAGAAGGACAACAATTGGTATTAGGAATGTGTAGCTTCAGATAGAGAAACTTGGTGGTAAATAGAAGGCTTAGAAGTAAAGAAAAACAAAATCTCAAGCATAATCAGACTAAGATAACCTCAATCACAAAACAAGGTAAGGATGCATCCAGCTGTAAATATACAGGTAAAAGGGTAGTCATGGTCCAGCTGGTTTAAAACATAATGGTGGTGTACCAAACAAAAGTTGAGGAAATGATCTTAGCCAGCAAAGCCCGTGTGTTCAAGCAAAGCTGACCTTTTGTCACGGTACAATTCCAAATAAGTAGGTACTTGCTTAGCAGACCATCAATAATAGAAGCCACCTTCCAATTCTCATGCATTCCCCAATATGGGGTTCTTTCAAATCACATCCACAACAAGTAGTGGCCATCATATACTGTATGCTGGAAATCTCTAGTTTGCTTTTGGTTCGTTTGGACTCCCCCCCCCCCCCCCCACCCCCAAGTTTTAGACCTGCTCAATTCATTTCATATATTTGTTTAAAAAAAATTGTTAATGCATGTTAGAAGTTTTTAACTTGTGATAATTGGCTTTCTACATGAAAGGCACACGAATAACCAAAAGCATGCTAACAAGTACACATTGCTACTTAGTACTATATTTAAATGAAGGACTGCGGTGACTGAAGGGCTGACAAAATGTACTTACCATAATACCTACTTCATGCTGACATCACAGTAGAGTTCACCCCTATACAGAATACTCCCCTAGAGGAACAACAATTGAACTAACAGAAAATTATTTAAGGAAACTTCAGTTTCAATAAGATGAACTGGCAATAGGACAAATTCCACTATTTAACATCAATATATCGAACCCATATAAAACATATTCAAACCCATCTTAAACATATTCATAAAGGAAATATGTCTGCCATGGCCCTACTTCCTCCCACTAGCCATGGTTACATTGTTACCCCAGATTCCCTGACACTACTTCCACTTCCGAATACTTGACCAGAATCCCAGAGACTGATTCCAACGGCTCCAATTCATAATCAAATTTCTTTCCCTTCAAAGCCTCAGGCTTTATCTTATAAACATAATGTTTGAACATAAACATTATAACTGAGAATCTCCTCTCACAGCTTTGTACTTTCTCTTCCTAAACTTTACAGTACAGTCTCGATTATCAGACCTTCGCTGATCCGACCATACAGCATATCCAACCGATCCCTAGTGACATCACACAGCTTCTTTTTCCATTTTCTGAACCTGGGACCCTACGTTTACCACAAAACAGCACTGTTGTGAACCAGGACCCTGATTTTCCTGCCTTTGTTTCTGCATTGTTTGAGGGGCTACCATTGTTTTCTGTATTATCTGACTTTTCATTTATCCGACAATGGGTTGGTCCTGTTTAGATTGGATAATCGAGACTTTACTGTATAAACCTCATAATTTCCTCGGGGTTTTCACAGTTTCTCTTTTCCTGGCAGCTTTTACTCGTCCCGCCATGTGATGAGGCCCTGGCCTGTTCTAAGCTGAACTCCAGACTAGGTTTTCTGGTTCACACTTTCATTCACAACAATGACTCAACTTGTAGTCAATAGGGTAGATGCCTTTGTGATAATGGACCCAGCCCCATCATATTTTACTTCTGGCCAAGCTTCCAGGTACCTGCTTCCAAACACAATTCAGGCATCCTCCTCCCTCAGCCCTGCTCAGTGTTAAACACAAGTTACCTGTATTCATAAACTGCTCTGATGCCTCTCCTGTTGCTAGCAGGAGAATTTAAGCACCCTGCTTCCCCCTCCCTCCCCCCCCCCCCCACGTCTGGCCACAGCTATTCCTCTCCCCTCCTCCTGCCATGTTTCACTATTCCCCATAAATATCTGTTTCAAGCCTCAGCCTGTCTGTTTCAAGTACTGCCTGGCCCCAGGGTCTGCCCTCCAAGGATGCTGGAGGGAGGAGTGGCCTAATGGTTAGGGTGGTGGACTTTGGTCCTGAGGAACTGAGTTCAATTCCCACTTCAGGCACAGGCAGCTCCTTGTGACTCTGGGCAAGTCACTTAACCCTCCATTGCCCCATGTAAGCCACATTGAGCCTACAATGAGTGGGAAAGCACAGGGTACAAATGTAACAAAAAAAAAAAAACCCCAGCCCCATCCTCCTGGAGAATCCTCCTCTGATCTTCCTTACAGTAGCTCCTGGCTTCCTGTCTCTGTCTTTCCCCTTTTTTAGCTCCCTTCTTTCTGCTGCAGGCCTCCTTATAATTAATTCAGTTTCTCTGCTATGACCGCCTGAGTGCCTCTTTTGCTCCTTCACGATCTAACGGTCCCATGGATTCCCTCACAGGCTTTCTGCTTCTGATGTACCTGAAAAAGTTGTTACTGTGAATTTTAGTCTCTGCGGTAAGTTTCTCTTCATATTTTCTTTTAGCTTCCTTTATTAGTGCTTTGCATCTGACTTGCCAGTGCTTATATTGCTTATTTTCTATATTTGGATCCTTTTTCCATTGTTTGAAGGACAATCCTTTGGCAGTAATAGCCTCTTTTACCTTACCTTTTAAAATAACACTGGCTGTGGTTTTCTCTTCTTTCCACCTTTGCAAATACGTGGAATGCATCTGGACTGGGCTTCCAAGATGGTATTTTTGAATAACGTCCATGCCTGATTTAGAGGGGCATAATTGAACGAAAACATCTATCTCCATGGGCGTTTATCTCCAAGAACGGGTCTGTGAAGGGGCGGACCGAACCGTATTTTCGAAAAAAATAGACGTCCATGTTTTATTCGACAATTTGTGAGCTGGGCGTTTTTGTTTTTCAGCGATAATGGAAAATGAAAGCGCCCAGCTCAAAAACGAATAAATCCAAGGCATTTGTTCGTGGGAGGGGCCAGGATTCATAGTGCACTGGTCCCCCTCACATGCCAGGACATCAACCGGGCACCCTAGGGGGCACTTTTACAAAAACAAAAAAAAAAGGTAAAACAGCTCCCAGGTGCATAGCACTCTTCCCTTGTGTGTTGAGCCCCCCAAATCCCCCTCAAAACCCACTGCCCACAAGTCTACAACATTACTATAGCCCTAAGGGGTGAAGGGGGGCACCTACATGTGGGTACAGTGGGTTTGGGGGGTTGGACGACTAATAAGCATTAAGCAGCACAATTGTAACAGGTAGGGGAGGGATGGGCCTGGGTCCACCTGCCTGAAGTCCACTGCACCCCCTAATAACTGCTCCAGTGACCTGCATACTGCTGCCAGGGAGGTGGGTATGACATTTGAGGGTGAAAATAAACAGTTGTGAAACGGCATAATTTGTGGTGGGAGGGGGTTTGTGACCACTGGGGGAGTCAGGGGAGGTCATCCCCGTTTCCCTCCAGTGGTTATCTGGTCATTTAGGGCACTTTTTGGGGCCTTATTCGTGGAAAAACAGGGTCCAGGAAAAGTGCCCTAAATTCTCGCTAAAAACGCATATTTTTTTTCCATTATCGGCGAAAGGCGCCCATCTCTGATCGGCCGATAACCACGCCCCAGTTCCGCCTCCACCACGCCTTCGACACGCCCCCGTCAACTTTGTACGCTTCCGCGATGAAGTGCAGTTGAAAACGTCCAAGTTCGGCTTTCGATTATACCGCGTTATTCGTTTTTGGGAGATAAACGCCTATCTCTCGATTTAGGTCACAATATAGGCATTTTTGTCTTTTGATTATAAGCTGGTTAGTGTCCTAACCTTAGCAACCGATCCTTTTAGTTTCTTTTTAACCATTTTCTTCATTTTATTATAGTCGCCCTTTTGAAAATTAAATGCAGCTACAGTAGATTTTCTTTGCGGGTTCATCCCAGATAGTAGCTCAAACTTGATCATGTTATGATCACTGTTTCCCAGGGGACCCAACACTGCCATCTCTCGCACTGTGCCCTGCACGCCACCAAGCATCAGATCCAAAATGGCTCCCCCTCTCATCATGTTCCTGAAACAGTTGTTCCAAGAAGCTGTCATCTATTACATCTAGAAATTTTATCTCCCTGGCACTCCCTGATGTAACATTTATCCAGTCAATATCAGGATAATTGAAATCACCCATTATTATAGTATTGCCCAATTTGCCAGCTTTCCTAATCACTGTAAATATTTCTTCATCCGCCTGTTCGTTCTGTCCCAGTGGACAGTAGTACAGCCCTACAAGAATACCCCTTCCCTTCACACATAGAATTTCTATCCATAATGATTCCAAGCTGCTATCTGTTTCATGTGGAATGTTTATTTGACTGAATTCCCTCTTTTACATACAGCGCAACCCCCCCCCCCTCCAATTTGATCCTCTCTATCATTGTGATACAATTTGTACCCTGTTAACACAGTATCCCATTGATTGTCCTCTTTCCACCAAGTCTCTGAGACGCCTAGTATATCTACCTCATCATTTGGTGCTATATGCTCTAACTCTCCCATCTTATTTTTTAGAGGAAAGATTATTTTTAATAGCAATCAACATTAGAATCTATGGTGGTAAGATACCATAGAAAGTGATTAAATTACTTCTATGCTATTCAGAAGAATACACTGAGGAATAGGACAAGTTCTTCATATGCTATAAAAGGTGATAAGACATTTTCTGACCCAGTTATCATAAGTACTATTGACTAAGGTATAAATATGGATACATGAAAAGCCTAATTTCACTTAGTCAGTAGGAGGCACTACAACATGTTCAGCTAAAGCAATGCAAGGGATGAATCAAATAGTATCCCAACCAGCAGGACAGAGAGCTGGTAGGTCAGGCACAGATTGCCATGCATAAGAAATAAGAAGATGCAAAGAAGACTACTGCAAATATCAAAATCTAAATTATTACTTTATCTTTTAAGAAAGAGTTGAGCTATGATTTCTTTCTGAAAACTTAGGCACTAGAAAATTGCTGTTATTTAAAAGGTTCCAGAAACTTCAAACTCCAAAGTACATGGCATCCACAGTGGTACCCACAGCTGAGCACCTCATGGTCTTTCGAGTGAGTAGGTGATTCCAACAAAGGTTCTTCTAATAGTAGCCTAGTGGTTAATGCAGCGGACTGATCCTGGGGAACTGGATTTGATTCCCATTGCAGCTCCTTGTGACTGTGGGCAAGTCACTTAACCTTCCATTGCCCCAGGTACAAAATAAGTACCTGTATATATGTAAACCGCTTTGAATGTAATTGCAAAATACCACAGAAAGGCAGTTTATCAAGTCCCATTTCCCTTTCCCTTCCCAATTTCATAATCTAGTAAATTTTCAGACAATGATAGGGCATTGCTTTCATTTTGCAAATTACAGGCCTAGTTTTATTTTACATTGTAGAAAGGAAGTCATTTGAGCTCCCAGCTGTTCTTCCTACTGGCTTTGTAATCTGCATTCAAAACAATGAAAAACAATTCTTGAGCTCAAGAGCAGTAAGTCGAACATCAGTATTAGATGAATTACTGTATAACTACCAGTGACATTGCCATAATACCACATTGGCTTCCATTCCTGTGTCCAAATGCTCAGAAGATTTACTGACAGAACCCAGACTCCTCTGCAAGCTTAATTAGAATTGTTTAAATTGGAAAGCGTCAGTATATGGCGCATAAACTAACAAATGAGGGTAGTGTACAATTATTTATTGTGGGTTGAAACGCTTATCTTCAAGTTTCCTCCCGAGGACAAACAAAGGAAGACCAAATGCCATGGATAGGGAGTAATTGTGTTTCTTCCTTGATTTAAAAATGAATGTGAGACTAATCTCACCATTTGTAGAAACCAATGAAAAAGTAGATTGATTGAATCATTCATTGGTTCAAACAAAAATGTTGGCTGGTAAACCTTCTGGGATCACTATGTTCTATCCCCCAGATTCTGTATAGTACACCTAGCATTCCACATCAAAATCCAAGTGTATTCTATAACAGTGTGTGTAACTTAATTGGCTTAACAAGCCAATCAGCATTGTTAACAGCACTTAAGCAATAATGATTTGTGTTGTCTACTGCAGTGTTTTCCAAGCCAGTCCTGGAGTCCCCTTTTGAAAAGTCAGGTTTTCAGGATATCCACAATGTATATGAGTGGAGGAGTGGCCTAGTGGTTAGGGTGGTGGACTTTGGTCCTGAGGAACTGAGTTCAATTCCCACTTCAGGCACAGGCAGCTCCTTGTGACTCTGGGCAAGTCACTTAACCCTCCATTGCCCCATGTAAGCCGCATTGAGCCTGCCATGAGTGGGAAAGCGCAGGGTACAAATGTAAACAAAAAATATGCATGAAAGAGATTTGCATATAATGGATGCAGTGTATACAAATCAATTTCATGTATATTCATTGTGGGTAACCTGACTGGCAAGGGGTACTCCAGGACCAACTTGGGAAACACTGGTCTACTGTCACTCCTGTTGGAGTATGACCTGAAGAAGGAATGGGTGACAAGGCAGAGCTTATTTTAGTTTGTTGTATGCACCCTGAAAGTCATGTGTTTGCTGCTCTCCACTTTTGCCTCTGGTTTATGGATAGGGTGCACAATAACTTGATGTTCAGTCTCAAAACATCACAAAGTCTGTACTGTTCAGAGTATTTTTTGATGGAATCTGCAGTTATATACAGACTGACATTATGTGGTGTAGAACTCTGAAGGACAGATTTCTGAAAGGTGGTGATACAGAACTTACGTTTCTTCAGATCAACACAGAAGTCAAAAGGAGAAATGGAAAATGTTATAGATGACTCTCAGAAAAAGACCAAAATGTGACATCATTCAGCACAAACAGTGAGTACATTAACCTTGGATAAGGGTACACATTGCACTAATGTTTAGAACAGAGGTTTCCAACCTCGGTCCCCGAGGGCCGCAATTTAGTCAGGTTTTCAGGATTTCCTCAATGAATATGCATGAGATTATCTGCATGCACTGCTTCCATCCTATGCAAATAGATCTCATATATATTTATTGTGAAAATTCTGAAACCCTGACCTAGTGAAGGCCGAGATTGGTCACCCCAGGTATAGCACATCTGTTGAATTCCCTGCTACAAATGTCACCGCAAGCTACTAGGTGCAATAGATTGACAGGTTAGCCAGAGCAAACAGCCAGCACAGGTGTCTCAGAAAGAGGAGGGCAAGTCTGTGACAGCAGAGGGATCATAGGAGGGCACAGTGGCAAACTGAATAGCATGCAGAGGACACCAGTCAGGAGCCACCTGCAGGGGAGGAAGAGCAGAAACACCCCTCTGGCTAGATTTGCCAGTTGCCTCTGTAGAGACTGAGGTGCAGGATGAGGAGCCACAGCTGGCCCAAAGGGGACCCTCCTGCCACAGGCGGAAGGTTGTGTGGCTGGCCACAAAACTGCTGAGCCAAAATATGCAGCTGGCTAACTACCAGCGCCAGAAGCTACAGCTGCTGCAAGACGGTGTGCAACTTCAGCAGCAGAGGCTCCAAGTGCAAGAGGACTGCCTGCAGATGCTGCATACCATGCAATAGGATAGCCGAGATAACAGGCAAAATATCATGCAGCAGCTTCTTGGAATCTGGAAAGATTTCCATGGTTAAACTGAGGCCTTGTCCAGCACACTGCCTGTCAATCAGGCACATGACCCTCCCACTGGAACCAGTGAGGCCACCATTCCACCAGCACCGCCTTCTACCACAGCCGCAAGTGGCCCCAGTGCCTACAGCACCCAGCCCAGCTTCACAGCAACTGCCTCAACTGCAGACAATCAACCGGCATCCAAGCGGGCTTGGGTGAGACTCACAGGATCCCAGGCCAGTGAGTCAACCTTGAGGCCCAATCCTTCAGAGGCAGCACACACTGGATTGCTGGGTGCAGAGCCCAACAGCAGCTCAACCACATGGCCAACCAGGTGGCCAGATTTCCATGGAGCAGCAGAGGCATCTGCATCTACAGAGCCCCCACAGAGGAGGACTCTGACACTGTGTTCCAGTGGCTTAGCTACGTGGGGCCAGGGGGGGCCTTGGCCCCGTAGATTTGGCCCTGGACCTCCCTGCCGACTACCCTCTTGACCCCCTCCTGCCGCCAACCCGCCGTCGCTTACCTTTGCTGGCCGGGGCCCCAACCCCCGCCAACCGAGGTCCTCTTCTTCCCGCAAAAGGCTTCCTTCTGTTTCTGACGTCCCAATGAAGCCTTGCAAATCTGCAAGGCTTCGTTCTGTGAGTCTGATGTCCTGCACGTTGTAAGTGAAGGACGTCAGAAACAGAAGCAAGCCTTTTGCAGGAAGAAGAGGACCTCAGCTGGCGGGGGCTGGGGTCCCCCACCAGCAAAGGTAGGCGACGGCGGGTTGGCGGCAGGAGGGGGGGTCGAGAGGGTCGTTGGCAGGGGGGGCAAAGTTGGTGGTGGCGGGGGGAGAGCCTAAAATGTGCCCCCTCACCTCGGGCTCTGGACCCCCCTCCTGCTGAAGTCTGGCTACGCCCCTGCTGTGTTCACTCCCACAAGGTTAGGACCATCCCCAGCAGCTAGAGGGATTTGGCTCCCTATGACATTACTTCCTGTTCCAGGGCAGGGAACCGGCGGAGCAGACAGCCGTGCGACAGCTCCATGCACCCCATTGCTGCCTACATCTGGGACAGTCCGCCCTACCCATGGTACTCTACTGAGGTCAACAGCTAATCATTTATATCGTGCGATTTAGCTGGCTATCTGTGAATATTCAAACGCTGGCTAAGTTTTGGGGCCAAATCAGGCTGCGTAAATAACAGGCCTATGTTCAGCTGCTATGAACTTAGCCAGCCAGTGCTGAATATTGACTTAGCTGGCTAAGTTTATAGTGGCCAAAAATAAACCGGATATTCAATGCTAGTCACCGGAAACGGCCCAGCATTAAATATCCGGGCTCACTGCCAATCGTGGGAATTAGCCAGGCTGTCTTCTGTGATATGAATATCAGCCCCCCCCCCCCCCCCCCCTAGTTTCTTAGGCCATGAATAAGATTCTGAGCTCTGTTCCATTCCTGGAAAGTCAATCACCATAGATTTTTCAGCCCATCAGCTAATATATTTTTATAGAGCAACAGAGCCTTCTTTTGTGTCCTTTCAAGTCTGTAATACTCAACAATTCAATGACAAAGTTTCTAGTCTTCTAATAGCAAACAAGTAAAAAGGTCATGTCTGTTCTGCAACTGAAGTTTGCTATCTTATGTCAGGTTTACATAGTACCTGATTAAGCAGAACTGAGGCTGACATTCATCATGCCATTTCATTCTGGCAAGATAAAGCACTCTATAGAAAGTCAACATATGTCCTCAAACAGACAGAGGCTTGAATCAATGAATCATTGTTTGTCTACCTTCCTGTCTGCAGGTTACAAACAGTTTTGGAGACCATTTTAGTCTAAAACTGAATGAAGATGAGAGAAACTTCACTGTGGAAACTCAGTTCATATTCTTCCTAGCACAGTAAAGAGCTGCCTGTTTGCATCCCAGTCCTTAGGTTGAGGTGACTCCATTCTTCATCTACTGCTTCAAAATGGTGTGGGAATTTAATGAGTGAGTTAGAGGCCAACTGGAGGGATCTTTGGTTTCTGCCGAAACTGAATTTGTGACCGAAATTGGCCTTCCAATTTCAGTAGAAACTGAAAATGCCTCCCCCCACATAGCCTCCCCTCCCCACCCCACCCCCACCTCGGTATACAGCATACCGTTTCCTTTCCTGGGGCTACCCATCAATCAGTCCCCCCCCCCCCTCAGGGCCTACCTTAGGTGCCCTGGTGGTCTAGTGGCCTAACCTGGGCAAGAACAATTCACAGTCACTCTTACCCTGGCTGTTTTTGCCACCCAAATGGCTGCCAACACTAGCAGTGTTGAAAGACTGCCACTGAAGGTCACAGTGGCCATCTTGAGATTGGAACCGGTATAGGAAGGAGTGACTTTAAACTGCTTCTGCCTATGCCAGCTCCAATCCCAAGATGGCGGCTGAGACCTTCAGCAGCAGTCTTGTGAGGCTGCCACTGAAGGTCATGGCAGCCATTTTGGCCAGAGCAGCTGTGAATCACTCTTGCTCCTGTTAGGCTACCATACCTCCAGGGCACCTAAGGTAGGCCCAGGGTGGGGGGGGGGGGGGGGAGGTAGGAAGCTTGCTGACAGGTGGGTCTGGGAGGGGGGAAGGAGGCTTTGTGTGGCAGCAGGGTGACAGGGGGAGTTTCAGTTTCATCCAAAAATGTCAAAATTTGGTCAGTCTCTACAGTGAGTGGTTCTGAAACTGTGACTGAAAATCCCAAATTAGCTCTGTTCATTATAAAAAGTATCATACCACCTTCATCATAGATTAGGGAGACGCAGAACACAAAAATGCTAGTATGTTGATGATTTTTTCCCTTGTGCTCCTGCCCTGAAGGATACTTTTGGTTACCTGTGGGGGAGATGTTCCAGGAGGGGACACTGTTGTTGACTGGGTAAGCTGGGAGGGTGTAGTTGCTGATAAGGGGGCTGAGATAGTAAGGGAGCTGGTAGCAGAAACAATTTCAGGCCACTACTTGTAAGTTATGCAGGTGCCAGCAATGGCACCCACTTAGGTAAGCAATCAAAGATAGGAAAACCTCTGTGTGGTTCTATCTGGTCACTTAGCTATACGGGCACTAGTACCCCCATATCTCTCAGCTCCTCCTCAACTCTGCCCCCACAACGTCTCTCCACTGTCCGGCTGTTGCATATGCAGTTAGCGCCAATATTCAGTTGCACTGCTCAGTTAAGTGCCACTGAGCAGGAGCCGTTGACCAGGAGCCTACCCTGCCATTTAAATCATTTTGAATATTGACCTATAGCTATTATTTTGTCTGAAATGCATGATTAACAGTAAATAAAAATATTATTTAACTGGGTAGAACCACATTGATGCATGAATGACAGAAAAAGGATTTGTATATTGTATAGCTATGAAACCCATGCACTAAGACTTGTATTTGTATGTTGGCTAGACAGTTGTAACTATAAAATATACCTGTACTTTTATTTTATAATATTTTACTATGCTGGTACAGTCAAATACTGATCCCCAGGAGAAGGGAATAAAAGTGCTTTTGGTACCTGAAAATGCAAATGTAATCAGTGTAGTGGCCCTCATTAGCAATATCAACAGTTGTTATAAACAGTGCTTTGTGCAGTCACCAAGCTGTATTAATTAGGGCACAGGAATTAGTTTATGTGATCTGAAATCCCCATAACCCACAGGAAAAACTAATGCATATTTCTGGTGCTCATCCTTAGGAGCTGATTAGACAAAAGGACTCCAGCTGCTTTATAATATCTGATAATAAAACACATCCCACATTTCTATCAAGAAGTTGTGAAATTTGGACCATTGTAAACTATAATTACACCACTTTAAATTCTGTTAACATCTCTCCACTACCATCCCTTAGGGTAATTAGAGAAGTTGTCTGGAAGTTTGATTGCTTGCTTGGGTACTATTAACATGTGTCCTTACATACTTAACATTAATTAGGTATTTGACTCACCATAAAACATTTTTTAGTTTAAAGGGAGAAATGTCAAAACCCCTCTTCCCCTGTCCCCCAAAAGCAGCTGCCATGAAAGTTAATAGTTTGACAATATTCAATAAACAGAAAATATATAAATATGTTATGGCCAGATAAAATATTTTTGCTCATAAACAGACATTTACCCAAATATATGATTTTTAAAATTTATCTCAGGCTGTCCTCAGACCACTACATATTTATGTCTGCTTGGGGCTGGAGCGACTCAGAGACAGACTACAAAAACAAACAGGAACCATAAAGCTCATCTAGTCTACTCAATTTCAGTCCTATGCAATTCCACAGTCTCCAGCTGATGTCTACTTTTCCTTCACCCTTTTGCAACTAGTTATGCTCTGCACTTATTCTTGAATTCTTTTTTGTCGTCATCATCTCCACTGGAAGGTTATTACATATGCCCACCACCTTTTCAGTGAAGAATTATTTGCAGATTTTGTTCCCGAGTAGGGATAGGCAGCCAGAACATTTTCATTTTTTTCCTCTTTTTGTTTTTCATTTCAAAATGAATGTCATTAATAGTGCATCCTTTTTGCATATAGTGCACACTTTTCTTAAAGACAGCATGCTGTATGCAAATAGTGTACAACGACATTTGTTTCAAATGACAGCCCATCCCTATTCCTCAGTCTATCCTCTTGAGACCTCATACTATGACCTCTTGCTCTACAGCATATTTTCCTCTGGAAAATGGTTGCTTCTTGTTCATTGATGATACTGTAGAATATTTGAATGTCTCTACCTTATCCTTCCTGTCTCTCCTTTCCAAGCTGGAGTGCTACCACAGCAATGTTGTCTCCACTGCTTCTCACTGAAACAATTTTAACACTTTGGTGTTGAAGCCGGGAAGCAAGATTCTGTTCCTTTTGTGATATTACCAGGGTGCCAGAGTTAAGCCATAATTGCTCAGCTGAAGATCTTTTCCAATCTCCCTTTTTGCTGCTTCCTGAGACAGAAATGTAGGTGTACTATCCATATTTTGGAGCCATAATACTCCCAAGGGTAGTACTGTGTTTCATTCAAACCTCCTGGACATAACACAGTCAAAATGAACAAATTCCTTATATTGATATATATTTTTTTAACTATTATGGTGAGGGGTCCCCTCTACCCACCAGGGGCATCCCAACTGACAGAGATAAGAAGACCCTTACACTTTCCGGCTCCCGGAGCTTCCTTAATGCTCCAGGTCCTAGACATAGGGCTCTGGGACTAGGACCAGCCAATGTTGGGAGGCTATTGATCAAAGGAATTAGTCGCCCAAATGCCCCGGAGTATACTCTCAGATAAATACAATCTGGCCAGTCAGCATTTTTATGTTCACTGCCAGCTGTATTCCCAGATATTCAATGGTAGGCCATGAATGGACACCGGCATTGAATATCTGGTTTTAGGTTGGCTGCTAAAGCTTATGCAGTTAAGTGCAATACTCAGCCCTTGACCACATAAGCTGAACCACATAAAGATAGGACTCCTATTTATGTGGCACCCACTTAAGCAGTTATCTTATATAGTCAAGGGCTGAATATTGCCCCCCCCCCCTCAACTCTGCCCTCAGAACACCCACAAGTTAGCCAGCTTTGGCGCAGGCACTAACTGTAAATATTCAGCAGCACTAACTAGTTACGTGCCACTGAATATCAGTGGTTAGCCAAAGACAAGCAATTTAAGTGGCTCCTGCCCACTTCAATCATTTTGAATATTGCCTGGAATGTCTTCTACCTGCTTTCCTGGGACCTTTGCAGTAACTAGTAACTACTGCTCTGCATAAAAAATTTAGCAACAAAAGATAACTTTACTGAGGAACAAGTAGTTGAAAACAGTAAGAGGGTCAGTATAAAATGGTGTTCCCAAAGTGATTACAGATTTTAACTATACAACCTGCATGCAGCACCAGTCTCTCTCTCTCTGGGATAATGGTAGTACCAGATAGCAGTGCTTGCTCTGATGTGCTCAGGTGTTCAATGAAATGAGCTGATATCAGATGAAAGTTGTAGATCTAGCAGAAGATGATCTAAGATAAGATGCTGGTGCTTGTCTCTTATATCATTCTGTTATCAGCAATGTCTGATGATCTGATAACATCTCAGAAACTGATTGGCTGGAAAAACCACAGGAATGTCTTGGATGTCACTCTGGATGATTTCAGGGCTCTGGCAGTCTGGAGGTCAGCATGAACAAAATTCCTTCACATTACCCACATTCCTTTGCCTCAACAACCAGATAACAGGGTCACAAGTCTTTTTCAGATAAGCATGTCTGGACATATTTCCAATCACGACCCAAGTCTGCGGCAGTCAATGCTGGGCAGTAGTTAACCACATAGTTAAACTACATTTCAGTAGTTAATCTAAAAAGTTAAAATACTCAAAAATAGTTGGTAGTTGCCCAGCAGTTACACTACAGTTTAAGTAGTTAATTACTAAGTAGTCATTACATTTAGGTAGCTAACAACAAAAAGTCTCAGTTGTGTTTTTTAAGTTACATAGTAACATAGTAGATGACGGCAGAAAAAGACCTGCATGGTCCATCCAGTCTGCCCAAGATAAACTCATATGTGTATACTTTACCTTGAATTTGTACCTTACCTTGAATTTGTACCTGTCTTTTTCAGGGCACAGACCGTATAAGTCTGCCCAGCAGTATTTCCCGCCTCCCAACCATAAACTCATATGTGTATACCTTACCTTGAATTTGTACCTGTCTTTTTCAGGGCACAGACTGTATAAGTCTGCCCAGCAGTATTTCCCGCCTCCCAACCACCAGTCTCGCCTCCCATCACCGGCTCTGGTACAGACTGTATAAGTCTGCCCTCCCCTATCCTAGCCTCCCAACCACCAACCCCTCTTCCCCCCACCTGCTCCGCCAAGTTCTTCTGCACTGCTTGATTACAACATGTATAAATCAAATGAATGCCCCGATCCACCCTTTATCCTCCCATGCCCGCACTCCCTTTTTGGACCTATGTGTAAAATTTATGAGTAGTTCATGCGCCTAAAATTATGCGCATACATTTTAATTAAATCCAATTAGTGCCAATAATTGCTTGTTAAAATCTCAATTATTGGCTCTATTTGGCTCATTATTCAATTAAATTGCCTGCACAAACTGGAAATTAAGATGTCACAAAGTTTGCATTGTTCAGGAAGTAATGGTTCCGCTAAACAAAGTGAGTGGAAAATAATGACCTTGTTAGATATTGGGGATCGTATATTCAACAATTTAGAAATTCTACCCCACAGCATAATCTAAAAATTTTGCAAGTTACTACATGTGTTCCAAGATGTCTATAGCTTCATGGCTCCACCAACATAAAATAGAATATTTGTTATTAGCTCTGGTTTGCCTAACAGGTATTCAAATAACTTTGTGAAAAATGAAAAATGATGACTGCAAAATAGGGGTGGGTGCTAGTGATCTATTAATTCTGGACCAGAGGGTCATCCATTTGGAGTTATTAAGAGATATAGTAGTATCATCATTCCAAAAAAACATTGCAGTGTGAGATTATGATATTGGGATTTAGATAGGAATAAATTGTAAAACTTGGAGGCAGAATTGCCTTTAAAAGGAGCAGGATCACAATAATGTCAGGAGATGAGGTTTTACAATTATCAATCATCTTAGAAGAGATTATTGCAGATCTAAGTTTTAAATATTTGAAAAACTGTGTGTTAGGTAAGGAAAACTGCTATTGTAACATATTAAAGGAACCAATTCTATTATTACTACTACTTAACATTTCTAAAGCACTACTAGGGTTACACAGCGCTGTACAATTTAACATAGAAGGACAGTCCCTGCTCAAAGAGCTTACAATCTAAAGGACACGTGTACAGTCAGTCTGATAGGGGCAATTAAATTGGGGCAGTCTGGAATTCCTGAAAGGTAAGAGTTAGGTGCTGAACGCAGCATTGATGAGGTGGGCTTTAAGCCAAGTCTTCATGGGCAGGGAGGGGGCTTGGCGTATGGGCTCGGGAAGGTTGTTCCAAGCATAGGGTGAGGTGAGGCAGAATGAGCGGAGCCTGGAGTTGGCGGTGGTGGAGAAGGGTAATGAGAGGAGGGATTTGTCCTGTGAACAGAGGTTTCGGGCGGGAACGTAAGGGGAGATGAGGGTAGAGAGGTAGTGAGGGGCAGCAGACTGAGTGCATTTGTAGGTAAGAAGGAGAAGCTTGAACTGAATGCGGTATCTGATTGGAAGCCAGTGAAGTGACCTGAGGAGAGGGGTGATATGAGTATATCGGTTCTGGCGGAATATAAGACGTGCAGCAGAGTTCTGAACAGATTGAAGGGGGGATAGGTGGCTAAGTGGGAGGCCGGTGAGGAGTAAGTTGCAGTAGTCAAGGCGAGAGGTAATGAGAGCGTGGACGAGAGTTCGGGTGGTATGTTCAGAGAGGAAAGGGCGAATTTTGCTGATGTTAAAGAGGAAGAAGCGACAGTTCTTGGCTACCTGCTGGATATGCGCAGAGAAGGAGAGGGAGGAGTCAAAGATGACTCCGAGGTTGCGGGCAGATGAGACGGAGAGGATGAGGGTGTTATCAACTGAGATAGAAAGTGGAGGAAGAGGAGAAGTGGGTTTTGGTGGAAAGACGATGAGTTTGGTCTTGGACATGTTCAGTTTCAGGTGGCGGTTGGACATCCAGGCAGCAATGTCGGATAAGCAGGCTGATACCTTTGCCTGGGTCTCCGCTGTGATGTCTGGTGTGGACAGATACAGCTAGGTGTCATCAGCATAGAGATGATACTGGAAACCATGAGATGAGATCAGGGAGCCCAGGGAAGAGGTGTAGATTGAGAAGAGAAGGGGTCCAAGGATAGATCCCTGGGGAACACCAACAGATAGCGGGATGGGGGTGGAGGAGGATCCATGAGAGTGAACTCTGAAGGTGCGGTGGGAGAGATAGGAGGAGAACCAGGAGAGGACAGAGCCCTGGAACCCAAATGAGGACAGTGTGGCAAGAAGTAAATCATGATTGACAATGTCAAAAGCGGCGGATAGATCGAGGAGGATGAGGATGGAGTAGTGGCCTCTGGATTTGGCAAGGAACAGGTCATTATAGACTTTAGAGAGTGCTGTTTCTGTCGAGTGTAGAGGGCGAAAACCGGATTGAAGTGGATCGAGGATGGCATGAGAGGAGAGAAAATCAAGGCAGCGGCTATGAACGGCGCGCTCAAGTATTTTGGAGAGGAAGGGTAGGAGGGAGATGGGGCGGTAGCTGGAGTGACAGGTAGGGTCAAGTGATGGTTTTTTGAGGAGAGGTGTTACTACGGCGTGCTTGACGGTGTCAGGGACAGTTGCAGTGGAGAGAGAGAGAGGTTGAGGATATGACAGATGGTGGGGGTGACAGTATGAGAGATGATGTTAAGTAGGTTGGTGGGGATGGGATCAGAAGAGCAGGTGGTGCATTTCGAGGAGGAAAGAAGGCGAACGGTTTCCTCCTCGGTGATGTCGGGAAAGGAGGAGAAGGAGGCCTGGGTTGATTGGTTGAGGGAGAGGGTTGAAGGGTGAAGAGGAGGAGATGGCTTGGTAGTGAATTCAAGGTTGATCTTTTGCACCTTGTCGCGGAAGTAATCGACCAGTGATTGAGGAGAGAGCGAGGGGGGTGGGAGCGGAGGGCACTTTAAGGAGGGAGTTAAGGGTGGCGAAGAGACGGCGGGGGTTGGAGCTGAGAGAATTGGTCAATTGGGTGTAATAATCCTGTTTGGCAAGGAATAGGGAGGAGTGGAAGGAGGATAGCATGAATTTGTAGTGAAGGAAATCTGAATGGGTGCGGGATTTCCTTCAGAGGCATTCAGCAGATCGGGCACAGAAGCGAAGGTAACGGATGCAAGGGGTCAGCCATGGCTGGGGAATAGTACACTTAGTGGGACGGGAGGTGGATGGTGCGAGGGTGTCCAGAGCAGAGGAGAGAGTGGCATTGTAAGCGGAAATAGCCTTGTCGACAGACTCGGAGGACATGATGGAGGGGAGGAGATTAGAAATACTAGAGGATAGGGTGGGAGGGTCAATAGCCTGGAGATTCCTGGAGGTAGTGGTTAAAGTTGGATGGGGCTGAGAGGGGGGGTGAAGAAGTGTGAAGGTGATCAGGTGATGATCGGAGAGAGGAAGAGCTGAAGCGTGGAAATTGGAGGGAGAGCCGGAAGAGGAGAGGACGAGGTCAAGACAATGGCCGTCTCGGTGAGTAGGGGTGGTGGAGCATAGCTGGAGGTTGAAGGAGGATGTTAGAGTGAGGAACTGAGAAGCATGAGGGTCGGATTGGTCATCAACGTGTATGTTAAAGTCTCCGACAATGAGGGACCGAGATGAGGGTTCGAGAAAAACGGAAAGCCAGGTATCAAAGTCGGTGAGGAAGGAAGAGAGGGATTTATTAGGGGGGCGGTAAATGACTGCCACTCTGAGTGGCAATGGGTAGAATAGCCGGATGGAGTGTGCTTCAAAGGATGAGAAGCAGTGAGACTGCGGTAGGAGGAGGGGTTGGAAACTACAGGAGGGCGAGAGTAGAAGCCTGACGCCTCCACCGCGGCCAGCTGGGCGGGGAGTGTGGGAGAAGAGATAACCTCCATGGCAAAGGGCTGCGACTGAGGCAGAGTCATCAGGGGAGAGCCAGGTTTCAGTTAGGGCAAGCAGTTGAAGGGAACGAGAGATGAAGAGATCGTGGGTGAAGGGCAGTTTGTTGCAGACCGAGTGAGCAGTCCACAGGGCACATGAGAAGGGGAGGGAGGAGGGGGGAAGGAGGGGAATAGAGACGAGATTGGAGACATCACGGAATCGTTTGCATGGATAGGAGGAGGACAGGTGAGGGGGGCCTGGATTAGGATTAATGTCTCCCGCGGACAGCAAGAGGAGGAGCAAGAGATTGCGGAGGAGGGTGGGGGAGGTCGGGCAACGTGATATCCAAAATATCACATATTTGATATATACCATGTGTAATCCAAGGGCCCTGTTTACTAAGCTACACCAGCATTTTTAGCACGCGCTAACACTAAACACACCCATAAGAATATAAGAATTCTTTAGCATTACTGTATGCTAAAAATACTAGCGTGCCTAGAGCACGGCTTAGTAAACCGGGCCCCAAGTGTTCCACATAACTGCTTTCTTATTAACACAAATAAAAGGATTTCCCTATATAGGGGGGATTCTATATATGGTGCCTAAAAAATCCACTTGGAAAACGTTTCTGCTTAATTGTATTCTATAAGTGGCACCTAGATTTAGGCTTGGTATATAGACTAAGCTTAGTTGATATCCCAGCACTAAAACGATGCACATCCATTTACACCAATGAAAACAAGGTGTAAATCCCAGTGCGTAGATTAAAGCGCACTGGGTCATATTATATAACGATAAGTGTGTAAATTTTGGAACACACATGAAATGCCCAGGAGTGGCCTGGTGGTTAGGGTGGTGGACTTTGGTCCTGGCAAACTGAGGAACTGAGTTTGATTCCCACTTCAGGCACAGGCAGCTCCTTGTGACTCTGGGCAAGTCACTTAACTTCCATTGCCCCATGTAAGCTGCATTGAGCCTACCATGAGTGGGAAAGTGCGGCGTACAAATGTAACAAAAAAAAAAACCCACATCCCTTTTTTGGCTGCACATGTTAGAAGTTAGATGCACTGCATTATAGACTATGCTTTAGTGAGTTGTGCATGTAAATTCTAATTATTGCCAATTAGTGCTCATTAGTGCTAGTTAAGTGCTGTTATCAACACTAATTAGCTTGTTAAGCCAATTAAGTTATACACATGGTTGTAGAATACACCTGGATTTTGGCGCAGACCTCTAGGCATGCTATATAGAATCTGGGGGATAGGGGCATATATTGTGCTTAAGATAGGGCCTTTTTGAAGGCTGTCTAGCTTACAAATTGCAAAAAGAGTTTTCTCCCTTTCATAATTAAAAAAACATTAAGGTATCGGAAATCTATACTAATAAACAATTGGTTGGGCATTGTAGATTGTTGAACAATATCAGTAGCAGGGGCGTATCTGAACTGCGGCGGTAGGGGGGGCCAGGGCCAGAGTGAGGGGGCACATTATAGCCCCCCCCCCGCCGCCGCCGCCGCCATTGCCAATCTCCCCCCTCCGTTGTTGTCGCCTACCTTCGCTGGCGGGGGACCGTGCAGGACGTCAGACTCAGAAACTTTCGGCGCCAGCTTTACTGGAAGAAGAAATGAAAGGACCTCGGCTTGGCTGGCGGGGGTTGGGGGTCCCCCGCCAGCTGACGGAATTCTTTTAACGGCAGCCGGCAGCGGCAGGAGGACGCGGACCTCGGCTGGCGGGGGTTGGGTCCCCCGCCAGTGAAGGTAGGCGACAACAACGGAGGGGGAGGGTTGGCAGCGGTAGGGGGGTCCAGGGCGAAATCTGCGGGGGCTCAGGCCCCTGAGGCCCCACGCAGATACGCCCCTGATCAGTAGTGTACACTACAAGTGTCTCCACTATTTTTCAGTGTGTATTTATAGTGTGTGGGGGGGGGGTCATTCTTTCTTAGGGGCCCTTTTACAATGCTGTTGTACGCTACCATGACATTGTTGCGTGCCACATCGGGACTACCACCAGGCTACTGTAGGAGCCCGGCAGTAGCTCCCACACCCAGCACAGCAAAAATATTTATTATTTTTGTAGCACCAGAGCTTACCTGGCGGTAATCTGGCTACTGCCAGGTTAGCGCAGTAGCCCTTACCGTCACCTAAATAGGCATAGAGGCGATTTTGGGGGAGGGTTGTCCATTTATTGTGTATGCTCATATTACTTTCATTGTACAGTAGTAATTGTTTCCTGTCAGCCACACTGAACCCAAACTTGTTTGGAATAATGTGGGGTATAAATGCCTCAAATAAATAAGTAAATAAATAAATAAATAAATAAATAAATAAATAAAATGGCTGCACGCCAATCCCTGTGATTAAAGCATAAAAGGGGGCCTCAGTGCGTGTCAAATCCATGCACCGATGCCACCGCAGGACACCTTTTACCACAGCTTGGTAAAAGGGGCACTTTAGTAAGGTTTTTCTGACAAATTATAGTATAGCCAGTGAGCACACCAAAATCTTCAACTGCCGATTACTGAAGGAAACAGGGCGCGTGGGAGGAAATAAATAAATCATCCAGGTATTACGGGTGTGCGCACAATTTGAAATTCCCGCCGGGGGAGGGTGTGCTGGTCTGGCGGTAGACTCATTTTGGCATGCTCTGCATGCGTGTAGAGCCTACCATGGTTTAGTAAAAGTGCCCCTTAGTGAGAAGTAATCTTCAGACCATTTAATATGACATTTACAAAAGTCCTCATCTTGTAATAGTAAGGAATTGAATCTCCAGTTTTTTGAAGGTCTAGAAGGTTGACAAGTATCTAAGCATAGTGTAATGCAAGCATGGTCTGAGATATGGATAGGCTCAATATTATAATATATGTGGTAAGCGATTTGAAGATAATAAAAATAGTCGAGTCTAGAAAATGAATTATGTGGAGATGAATGAAAAGTATAATCCAGGTCATTAAGATGATTTATTCTCGAGAAGTCTATTAAATTCTAAGACTCAAGCAATTGATGTAATGCTATATTTGGTTTCAGTGGCCTAGCTCTAACTGAGGATTTCCGATCAAGAAAGAGATCCAAAGTCATATTCATGTCACCACTAAATTTTATATTTTCAGCTCCTAATAATACAATCTGGGATGATATAAGTTGTTGAAAAAGTCAGGATCAACAACACTGGGTGCATAAGAATTCAGCAAAGCATATGTTTGCTGTGCTATTTGTGTTATAAGTAAAATTCATCAACCTTCAGAGTCAGACATGGGAAATCACAGAATATTACAAAGATTTAGTCAATAAAATAATAACGCAATTGTTTTACCTTGAGCTGAAGGGGGAAAAAAACAGTCCTTCACCAAATTCTGCTTCATATTTTTGGCTTCCATTGCTGAAAAATGTGTTTCCTGCATAAACACTATAGATAATTTAAACTTTTTTGAAGTAAAGGAGAAGTTTTTTCCTCTTGATTGGATGAGAAATATCTAACATTTAAGGAATCACTTCACTAACCTAAATTGGGCTAACCTTCATATGCAATAATTAAATATCATAATGTACAAATACTAAATCATTGAGAGGTCCTTTTGTTCTAATCTGCAGTAAAAGGGCGCCTGTGCTAGCGTTGGTGTGTGTTTTTAATGCACGTTGAGGCCCCCTTTTACCGCAACAAGAAGGTACCATGCAGCCATTTCGGGGGGGGGGGGGGGGGGGGGGGAGCACTTACTGTCACCCATTGAGGTAGTGGTAAGGGCTCCCATGCTAACCCAGCGGTAACCGGGTAGAGTATGGTGCTGCCCGATTACCACCAGGTAAGCACTGGTACTGCAAAAATAGAAAATACTTTTGTAGCACCGGAAATGTTGCACGCTGGGGGGTGGGAACTACTGCCAGGGTCCTGTGGTAGTTCTGGATTGGTGCACAGCAAGCCCGTTGTTGTGCACCAACTCTTTATTTATTTAGATTTTGCTCACACCTTTTTCAGTAGTAACTCAAGGTAAGTTACATTCAGATACTCTGGATATTTCTCTGTCCCAGGAGGGTTCACAATCTAAGTTTGTACCTGAGGCAATGGAGGGTTAAGTGACTTGCCCAACATCATAAGGAGCAGCAGTGGGATTTGAACCAGCCACCTCTGGATTACAAGACCAGTGCTCTAACCACTTGGCCACTCCTCCACTCCAGTAAAAGGGCCCCTGATTTACATATACAACTTTATTAATATATTTAGGAAAAAAATACATTAAATTCTAGCTGAACCCCAAACTATCCAGTAACTGTACTGTCAAAACCTCCATAGGCTATGAGCTTGTGTGTTCCACTTAGACCCAAACTCATAATTAAACAACCAGTTCTTTCCCTCAAAGCAGGAGTCTAATAGATGTACTCTCAGGGCTCCTTTTACTAAGCGAACGTAAGCCCAACGTAGGCTTACTGCTTGCTATAATGGAAGTACGCCAGGCTACCGCAGCAGCCCGGTGGTACTTCCCACCCCTACCGCACCGTCATTTCCGGCGGTAGCGCCGGCGGTAATCGGGCAGTGCCATGTGCTGCCCAGTTTCCGCCGGGTTAGCAAGGGAGCCCTTACCACCACCTCGATGGGTGGCGGTAAGAGATTCCCCCCCCCCCCCCCCCAAATGGCTGCGCGGCAAGTGCTTTATTTGCCGACCGGCCATTTCCTGCAGGAGAGCGAGACCTTCCCTTTTACTAGCTGTGGTAAAAGGGGGCCTTAGCATGTGTGTAAAACACGTGCCGATGCCAGTGCCGGCCTCCTTTTGCCGCAGTTTGGTAAAATGGGCCCTCAGTAAGCAGTAAGTGGTAAAAATAAATGACTGTTTCATTCACTTCACACAGTCCACAGTCTTTACGTCGCATGTAACACATGATGTTCAAAAATCTTCAAAATAATCATGATGAACAACGTGGAAACCTTGACTCCAGATGCATTTTGTTCACAACTCGCATTGACATAAGTCTCTCGAGAGAATCCAGAATCACTGTTACTTTCCCACCAGGCAAGGCCTATCATCATGAAATTTCTGCGTCACAATCAAGTCATGCAACTTCTTCTAGCTGTTTATTCCAAAAAATCTTTAATGCACGTCAATAACAAGCTTTTTCTGGTTCCCGATTTCTCTCAACACCTAGCCAAAAAGCACAAAATGTTCTTAGACATGGATCAGAAATGGAAGACATTGGAAGCCCAATATGGACTTTACTATCCTGCTGTGATGAGGGTTACTTACTGCAATGTCACCAAGCACTTCAGTGATCCACTGGACCTTCAGAAATTTTTACTGGAACACTCTACAAAAGGTTTGTGAATAAATATCGATATTACATGGTATAGCTACCAATTTAGTGCCTTTGGGCCCTGTTTACTAAGCTGTGCTGTAGTGCACAATCTTTTTAGCGCGCACTAAGTTTTAGCACGCGCTTAGTAAACAGGGCCCTTTGTTCCTGTAAGGCTGTGATATCCTAGCACTGCAATTCGAGTTTATTAATGCTGACAGTTGAGCTACTACTTGACCCATCTGTATGCATGTGAACCCGACTATTCTTTTTTACATAGTTAACTTTTTGTCTGTTGCTACCTAGTTCACTTCTATCTTTTGCTTTTCACCTCATCACATGGGTTGCAATTCATCGACATATGCGCTCCTACTTCAAACACTTTATAAACGTTATGCAGACATGATTGTCCCTCCAAACATCTCCTCAATACGAAATGCAAAAAAAGAACGTCCATGGAAATAGAAAGTCTTTTCCCTCTGCAAGTCAAATACCTGCAGGACCGATAAACTTGTAGTTTATGGATTAAAACTCACTCTTATTAGTACAGTTCATGTACTAGCTGTGGAAAGTGATGAAGCAATGAAGCAGATGATGTTGGGTGTAGTGTACAACACACAGCATATAATGTCTTTTTGTCATGTACAGTGCAAGAGTGCATGGTAGCTGTAGATTATACATGGTAAGAGATCGTTGTACAGTTCATTAGGAAAGTAGTTCAGGTAATTACTGCAGCAATCTATGGATGGGTGTGGTTGTTCAAATAACATGCATGAGACA
This sequence comes from Microcaecilia unicolor, assembly GCF_901765095.1. Classification (NCBI taxonomy): domain Eukaryota; kingdom Metazoa; phylum Chordata; class Amphibia; order Gymnophiona; family Siphonopidae; genus Microcaecilia; species Microcaecilia unicolor. Next base: position 53,894,160 of record NC_044035.1, read on the forward strand.
CAACATGAACATAATAAAACATAACAGATCACAATGAACAAAAGCAATAATAGAAATGTGCAACAAAACATTGCATAATAGAAAGCAGAACATACTTAGCTCTGACAACATATATATGACCTAGCAGGAAAAAGGAATCTTAGGTAGGACAGTAAATTGAAAAATAGGTAAAGACATATACGTGTAAATAAAGAGCCTGCTTAGTGAGACCCAAGAAATAAAAGGTGTACTAGATAGGTCTGTGTACCTGAGCTGTACCTGTATATGAGTTAGGTAGCAGAACAAATGAAGAAAGGAAACTTTGTATATCTATACCATATCCAGTATGGACAGGTAGGCATGTATATTCACACACATAGCAGTAATGCTCTCGGGGACAGAAATAGCCCCAACACAAAGCCAAGTTTAACTTACAGTGATTTTTGAGCCTTAATGTGAATTGCGGTGTATTACTTCAAGTCGCATTAAGGTATTTGCATGGTAATGAGATACAAAACATGTAATTGTATCTCATTACTGCCTAACTCAAGTACATAAGTACATAAGTACATAAGTAGTGCCATACTGGGAAAGACCAAAGGTCCATCTAGCCCAGCATCCTGTCACCGACAGTGGCCAATCCAGGTCAAGGGCACCTGGCACGCTCCCCAAACGTAAAAACATTCCAGACAAGTTATACCTAAAAATGCGGAATTTTTCCAAGTCCATTTAATAGCGGTCTATGGACTTGTCCTTTAGGAATCTATCTAATCCCTTTTTAAACTCCGTCAAGCTAACCGCCCGTACCACGTTCTCCGGCAACGAATTCCAGAGTCTAATTACACGTTGGGTGAAGAAAAATTTTCTCCGATTCGTTTTAAATTTACCACACTGTAGCTTCAACTCATGCCCTCTAGTCCTAGTATTTTTGGATAGCGTGAACAGTCGCTTCACATCCACCCGATCCATTCCACTCATTATTTTATACACTTCTATCATATCTCCCCTCAGCCGTCTCTTCTCCAAGCTGAAAAGCCCTAGCCTTCTCAGCCTCTCTTCATAGGAAAGTCGTCCCATCCCCACTATCATTTTCGTCGCCCTTCGCTGTACCTTTTCCAATTCTACTATATCTTTTTTGAGATACGGAGACCAGTACTGAACACAATACTCCAGGTGCGGTCGCACCATGGAGCGATACAACGGCATTATAACATCCGCACACCTGGACTCCATACCCTTCCTAATAACACCCAACATTCTATTCGCTTTCCTAGCCGCAGCAGCACACTGAGCAGAAGGTTTCAGCGTATCATCGACGACGACACCCAGATCCCTTTCTTGATCCGAACTCCTAACGTGGAACCTTGCAAGACGTAGCTATAATTCGGGTTCCTCTTACCCACATGCATCACTTTGCACTTGTCAACATTGAACTTCATCTGCCACTTGCACGCCCATTCTCCCAGTCTCGCAAGGTCCTCCTGTAATCGTTCACATTCCTCCTGCGACTTGACGACCCTGAATAATTTTGTGTCATCGGCGAATTTAATTACCTCACTAGTTATTCCCATCTCTAGGTCATTTATAAATACATTAAAAAGCAACGGACCCAGCACAGACCCCTGCGGGACCCCACTAACTACCCTCCTCCACTGAGAATACTGGCCACGCAATCCTACTCTCTGCTTCCTATCTTTCAACCAGTTCTTAATCCATAATAATACCCTACCTCCGATTCCATGACTCAGCAATTTCTTCAGGAGTCTTTCGTGCGGCACTTTGTCAAACGCCTTCTGAAAATCCAGATATACAATATCAACCGGCTCCCCATTGTCCACATGTTTGCTTACCCCCTCAAAAAAATGCATTAGATTGGTGAGGCAAGACTTCCCTTCACTAAATCCGTGCTGACTTTGTCTCATCAGTCCATGTTTTTGTATATGCTCTGCAATTTTATTCTTAATAATAGCCTCCACCATCTTGCCCGGCACCGACGTCAGACTCACCGGTCTATAATTTCCCGGATCTCCTCTGGAACCCTTCTTAAAAATCGGAGTAACATTGGGCTACCCTCCAGTCTTCCGGTACTACACTCGATTTTAGGGACAGATTGCATATTTCTAACAGTAGCTCCGCAAGTTCATTTTTTAGTTCTATTAATACTCTGGGATGAATACCATCAGGTCCCGGTGATTTACTACTCTTCAGCTTGCTGAACTGACCCATTACATCCTCCAAGGTTACAGAGAATTTGTTTAGTTTCTCCGCCTCCCCCGCTTCAAATATTCTTTCCGGCACCGGTGTCCCCCCCAAATCCTCCTCGGTGAAGACCGAAGCAAAGAATTCATTTAATTTCTCCGCTACGGCTTTGTCCTCCTTGATCGCCCCTTTAACACCATTTTCGTCCAGCGGCCCAACCGACTCTTTGGCCGGTTTCCTGCTTTTAATGTATCTAAAAAAATTTTTACTATGTATTTTTGCTTCCAACGCTAATTTCTTCTCAAAGTCCTTTTTTGCCCTCCTTATCTCCGCTTTGCATTTGGCTTGGCATTCCTTATGATCTATCCTGTTACTTTCAGTTGGTTCTCTTCTCCACTTTCTGAAGGATTGTTTTTTGGCTCTAATGATTTCCTTTATCTTACTGTTTAGCCACGCCGGCTGACGTTTAGTCTTTTTTCCCTTTTTTCTAATACGTGGAATATATTTGTCCTGAACCTCCAGGATGGTGTTTTTAAACAGCATCCACGCCTGATGCAAGTTTTTTACTCTGCGAGCTGCTCCTTTCAGTCTTTTTTTACCATTTTTCTCATTTTGTCGTAATCACCTTTTCTATAGTTAAACGCTAGCGTACTTGATTTCCTAGTTTCACTTCCTTCAATGCCAATATCAAAACCGATCATATTATGATCACTGTTATCAAGCGGCCCTCGTATCGTTACCCCCTGCACTAGATCATGAGCACCACTAAGGACTAAGTCTAGTATTTTTCCTTCTCTTGTCGGCTCCTGAACTAGCTGTTCCATGAAGCTGTCCTTGATTTCATCAAGAAATCTTATGTCCCTTGCGTGTACAGATGTTACATTAACCCAGTCTATATGCGGGTAATTGAAATCCCCCATTATTATTGTGTTGCCCAGTTTGTTTGCGTCCCTGATTTCCTTTAACATTTCCGCATCCGTCTGTTCGTCCTGGCCAGGCGGACGGTAGTACACTCCTATCACTATCCTTTTCCCCTTTGCACATGGAATTTCAATCCACAGTGATTCCAAGGAGTGTTTTGTTTCCTGCAGAATTTTCAATCTATTTGATTCAAGGCTCTCGTTAATATACAATGCTACCCCTCCACCAATCCGATTCACCCTATCACTACGATATAATTTGTACCCCGGTATGACAGTGTCCCACTGGTTATCCTCCTTCCACCAGGTCTCAGAGATCTAATTTTTCATTTAGTGCAATATATTCCAACTCCCCCATCTTATTTCTTAGGCTCCTGGCATTCGCATATAGACATTTCAAACTATGTTTGTTGTTCCTAAGTACATCATGCTTAGTACTTGACAGTATTAATTGGCAATCTTTTGTCTGATTTTTATTGTTATTTAAAGATACCCGATCTACTACAATCTCTTTTGCAACCTCACTATCAGGATACTCTATCTTCCCTGTTATGGTGATATCTTTGAAAGATACCTTATCCCGAACCATGCTCTTTTGAGCGACTGTCGGCCTTCCCCCCATTTCTAGTTTAAAAGCTGCTCTATCTCCTTCTTAAACGCCGATGCCAGCAGCCTGGTCCCACTCTGGTTAAGATGGAGCCCATCCTTTCGGAATAGGCTCCCCCTTCCCCAGAATGTTGCCCAGTTCCTAACAAATCTAAAGCCCTCCTCCCTGCACCATCGTCTCATCCACGCATTGAGACTCTGGAGCTCTGCCTGTCTCTTGGTGACTAATATATTGCTGTGATATTTTATGTGAAGTGACATTAAGGCTGTTTACGCCAGGTTAAAGGCCAAATAATGTGACTTAAAGGCCCTAACACTGCTTGAAGAATTCCTTCATTAATGTGCCAAGTAGATTATTACTAGTAGTAGGCCTGTAATTTCCTACAGTTCAGTGGACCAAATCACCATTATGGCCTCCTACAGACATGTGGTGTTCTCGTTAGTCCTCCCTGTTGAGGGTAAAGGCCAAGGCAGAGAAGCTTGCACCCTGGAGATGAATACGTGGTTGCACAGATGGTGTCATTAAGAGCATTTTGGCTTTCTGGACCATGGGATGCTTTTCCAAGGGCTGCTGAGCAGAGTTGGTGTCTGTGCTGTTCTAGTTGATGTATAATGCAGCTTCGATGGCCAGTTAAACTATCCCTAAGTAGAAGCTTTATCAGTAGACTCTCAATTCTTAATCAAAAATATTTTTATTGTAGTAATCAAACCAAAGAAAATCAACTTACAGTTCAGTTGCTTGGATGAGAATTGTTGCCTTCTGCAAATAGAGTCTGCATCTAGCCATCCCAGCAGCAAGGGGCTGGCCAGAACCATGGCCTAGCTGAGAGGAAAAGCTGTAACACTCAAAGGAGAATAAGGGGAAGTAAATCAGGGTAAATGAATGGGGAATGACTTGGAGAGATGATGAAAAATCTTGAAGAAATCACAGTAGATTAAAAAGGAATCAGCCCCCAGAACAGCTGCTGATCAAAAAGGCATGCTAGGAAGACTGGGACTCAGGGGCAGAGAGGGAGGGCTGGCCCTAGCTCAGAGCTAACAGCCAATAAAGAAAGATCACAAGGAGTCAATCACAGGATACTGCAAACTATAGGGATAGCAGCCCTAATACACAGTACTATCTATTTCACAGACAATGTAATTGAATACAAATAATACTCATATAAAATATATATAACAATGCACTTTGCCTTTGTGAATATGGGGGCAGACACTCCCCGCCTGGTGTCAGTAGATACCACTATTTAACTTTTTAAATCTATAAATATTATAAACAAGCAAAAGTCCATTTATATCTTGGCAACATCTTGCTTGTCTCCGGTTCACTGTTGCTATGGTGACTTCTCTCTTGCAGTCTCACAGGAGCTGAAATGAGAGACAGACAACACAAACATCAAACAACACAAAAGAGAGAGAGAAAAGTCTTTGAGTCTCTAGAGTGGACAATGGTCCAAAGAGTTCTCATTTCTTCGTGGTGTAGATCACTGACTCAGTGATGGCTCTGCTGAAGAAGTTCCTTGTCTTCCAGGGAAGTCTTGTTTCAAAGTTCCCAGGTGATGCCAAGTTGTCATTGATGATCTGTAATTCTGCATCATCTTTGATGGCACTTTGATGATAGGTGTCCATTCTTTCATCAGCTGGTTGATGAAGTGAAGATACAGCCTCTCTGTGATAGGCAGTACTGAGTGCTGTAGGAATGTAAATGCATAGAATGTGCAGTTGTTCAAGAACCCTTAGAGAATCTTTCCATCTCTCTCATTCTTCTCACATTTATGGTGGCAGTGGAACATCCCACTCATCAGTACTTTGAGAAAGTTCCTTCAGTAGGGATCTTCCTTGAAGGGTGACTGAAGTTACAAACCCCAGTCGATCGTACAGACTATTGATTGTAGACAAGATACCTTTGAGTATATATAATTTCTCTTGGATGGAGACTTGAAAGGTAAAAATGTCTCTCTTTAAGTCCCAATGTAATCCAAGGCTTGTCTGAAGTGGAGGGTTGTCTACTCTTAGATGTAAATCCTTTAAATCTTTGGCATGATCCTCTGAAAGAAATGCTCTCATTATCTGGAAAAGCTAAGAGAACCTGGTAGAGTAGTCAAGAAAGCAAAGATGCAAATGGAAGAAAAAATAGCCAATATGGTAAAATGGGCGGCCAAGTCATTTTTGTAGATATGTTAGTGATAGGAGAAAGTGCAAAAGTGGCACTGTGAGACTCAAAGGTGAAGGGAAGGAATATGTAGAAGCTGATAAAGATAAGGTGGAATTGCTTAACAAATATTTCTGTTCTGTGTTCACAGCTGAAGGGCCAAGAGCAGAATCAAAAAAGACAAAAACAAATAGGAATGGAGGGGCGGTAGTCCCTGAACAAATTTCGTGGACAAAGTGATGGGGTTTAATGGCTTATATCCAAGGGTACAGAATGAACTTAGGAAAGTTCTAGCAGCTCTGCTGGCTGACCTTTTCAGTGCTTCTCTAGAGTCAGGAGTGGTCCCAGAGGACTGGAGAAGATATGGTCCCTCTCCACAAAAGAAGAAGGAGGAGGTTTGGAACTACAGGCCAGTAAGTCTGACTTCTGCGGTAAATAAATTAATGGAAAAACTTTTAAAATAGGGAATAGAAGTTTTTGGAATCCAATGGATTACTAGACTTGAGGCAACATGGTTTCACTAGAGGCAGGTTTTGTTAGACAAATCTGATGAATTTCTTTGACTGGGTGACTAGGGATCGAGGGAGAGCACTAGAGGTGATGTATTTATATTTTAGCAAAGCCTTTGTACACGGTTCCACATAGATGACCAAAAAGTAAACAGAGTGACCTCGGTATGGGCCCTAAAGTGACTGACTGGGTTAGGAACTGGTTGAGTGGAAGATGACAGAGGGTAGTGGTAAATGGAGCTCATTCTGAAGAATAGAATGTTACCAGTGGTGTGCTGAAAGGTTTGGTTCTTGGGCCAGTTCTTTTTAACATTTTTGTAAGCAATATTGCATAAAGGTGAGCAGGTTGATATTGCGTATCTGGATTTTCAAAAGGCATCTGACAAAGTACCTCGTGAAAGACGCAAGAGGAAGTTGGAGAGTCATGGTATAGAAGGTAGTGTTCTATTGTGGATTAAAAACTGGTTAAAAGAAAACAGAGTAGGGTTAAATGTTCAGTATTCTCAGTGGAGAAGGGTAGATAGTGGGGTTCCGCAGGGGTCTGTGCTGGGACTGCTGCTTTTTAACATATTTATAGATGATCTAGAGATGGGAGTAACTAGTGAGGTAATAATATTTGCTGATGACACAAAGTTATTCAAAGTTGTTAAATCGCAAAAGGATTGTGAAAAATTGCAAGAGGACCTTATGAGACTGGGAGACTGAGCATCCAAAATGTAAGCAAGTGCAAAGTGATGAATTTGGAAAAGAACCCAAACTATAGCCACATGATGCAAGGTTCCACATTACTAGTCACTGACAAGGAAAGGGATCTAGGTGTCATCGTTGATGATACGTCGAAACCCTCTGCTCAGTGTACAGTGGCAGCTAAGAAAGCAAATAGAATGTTAGGTATTATTAGGAAAGGAATGGAAAACAAAATGAGGACATTATAATGCCTTTGTACCGCACCTCAAATACTGTGTGCAATTCTGGTCACCGCATCTCAAAAAATATATAGTAGATTTAGAAAAGGTACAGACAAGGGCAATGAAAATGATAAAGGGGATGGAACGACTTACCTATGAGAAAAGGCTAAAGCGGCTAGGACTCTTCAGCTTGGAGAAAAGACAGCTGAGAGGAGATATGATAGAGGTCTATAAAATACTGAGTGGAGTAGAATGGGTAGACGTGAATCTCTTGTTTACTCTTTCCAAAAACACTAGGACTAGGGGGCACGCAATGAAGCTATAAAGTAGTAAATTTAAAACAAATTGGGGAAAATATTTCTTCACTCTACATGTAATTAAACTGGAATTCGTTGCCAGAGAATGTGGTAAAAAGTGGCACAGAAATTTCCTAAGCAGATTATAACAAGATCTTACATTATAATTAGTAAAATTCCCCTAACAACCAGCATTTCACAGTCTGGCTTACTTCCAGAGAATTTCTTACTAACCCAGACAGCAAATAAGTAAGCAAGACAGCCTCATGGTCTTGAGCAGCCAGGTGACATCAGCCAAAGAAATAGCTAATTCACAGATGCTCCAGCCCAATTGGTGAAACTTCAGAAGCTCCTACATTCAGAGAAGGTCTGGCAGCTTATTGTCCTGCCAGGGAAAGCAGTACCAGGCAGCTTGTCATGTATTGTTGGTTAGGAGCCTGTGGATATACAGTGAAACAAAGTTTCTGGCAAAGCAACTGTGAGGTCTGCGCTGCAGCTAAGCCATTAACAAATGAAGTCTCAATCTGTTTTTTCTCCTGCCTTCTGTCTCCCCAGTTGGATTTCTGTCTGCATTTTCTCTATATTGCCGTCTGTCTGGAAGTTTCTTCCTGGGTTATCAGTGCAATGTGCACATGAGGATGAAGCCTGGAAATCATCTTTCTGATTGGCTAGTACAGCGTTTCCCAAATTGTGCCCCGCGGCACCCCAGTGCACCGCGGCAAACTCACAGGGGTGCTGCGGGGCAGATGGGAGTTCACATGCCGAGTGCCAGAACAATGATTGGTGCGGTATTGTTCATTTTCTTCTCTCAACCTTCCCGCCCCGCTCACACACTTGCTTGCTGCAGACTGCCGGCAGTGATGTAAGCGCTGCCTTCGGCCTGCTCCTGAAGCCTTCTTTGTACAGAGTCCCGCCTATGTGGGAACAGGAAGTGTCTGTACAAAGAAGGCTTCCGGGGCAGGCTGAAGGTAGAGCTTACACATCACTGCCCAAGCTGGCGGCCTGGAAGTTTGGAGACCTGCTCCCGCCCTGGGACTCTGGCTGCTCACCACGCTCCCTGGCACATGGCCATGCGGTAAGAGTTCTCTTACCGCATGGCCATGTGTGCTGTTTTTGTTACTCGTTATGGTAAAAAGGGCCCTGGCGCATGGGAAAAACGCCCCTCCCCCCCCCCCCCCCCCCCCCCCCCCCCCCCCGCTGCTGACACAGGGCCCTTTTCCCACAACTTGGTAAAAGGATCCCTTAAAGCCCTAACCTTTGCAGCTAATCCTTAGCTTAGTGGTTAGTGCAGTGGACTTTGATCCTGGGGAACTGAGTTCAATTCCCACTGCAGCTCCTTGTGACTCTGCGCAAATCACTTAACCCTCCATTGCCCCTAGTAAAAAATAAGCACCTGAATATATGTAAACCATTTTGAATGTAGATGCAAAAACCTCAGAAAGGCAGTATATCAAGTTCCATTTCCCTTTTAGCTTCTTTTAATCATTTTTCTCACTTTATTATAGTCACTCTTTTGAAAGATTAAATACTGCTACAGTAGATTTCCTCTGTGACTTCAGATATTAGTTTAAATTTGATCACATTATGATCACTGTTTCCAGTGGACCAAACACCCTTACCTCTTGTACTATGCCCTGCATTCTACTAAGGACTAGATCTAAAATAGCTCCCCCTCTTGTCAGGTCCTGGACCAGTTACTCTAAGAAGCATCCATATATTACATCTAGGAATTTTACCTCCCTAGTGCTTCCTGATGTAACATTTATCCAGTCAATATTGGGGTCACTAAAATTACCTATTATTAATTTTCCAGCTTTCCAAATTTCTGTAAATATTTCTATTAGATTGTAAGCTCTTTGAGCAGGGACTGTCTTTCTTCTATGTTTGTGCAGCGCTGCGTACGCCTTGTAGCGCTATAGAAATGCTAAATAGTAGTAGTAGTAGCTCATCTGTCTGTTCATTCTGTCCTGGTGGACGGTAGTACTGCCCTACAAGAATACTCCTTCCCTTCACACATGGAATTTCTATCCATAAGGATTCCACACTGCTGTAAAATGTTTATTTTGTTTTACTCAATTGCCTCTTTAACATATAGTATAACACCCCCCTCCAGTTTGGTCCACTCTATCATTGTGATATAATTTGTACCGTTAACACAGTGTCCCATTGATTGTCCTCCTTCTGCCAGATCTCTGAGATGCTTCTTTATTTAGGGTCCTGTTTACTAAACTGCACTATAGGTGCGCTAGTGTTTTTAGCGCACGTTAACACTAGAGACACCCATGGGTGTCTCTAGCATTAGTGCACGCTAAAAATGCTAGCGCACCTTAGTAAACAGGACTGTTAGGGCCCCTTTTACTAAGCCGCGTAAGCGTCTACACGCACCCAACACGTGCCAAAATGGACTTACTGCCAGACTACCATGTGGCTCTTGTGGTAATTTCTTTTTTGGCGCATGTCCACTACACGCGTCTGAAAATTGTTTTTTATTTTCTGGCACACGTAGCGGACGCACGCTAAGTGGCATCTGATATGCGTAGGTCATTATCGCACAAATTCTTTACCACTAGGTCTATGGCTGGCAGTAAGGTCTCAGACCCAAAATGGATGCACAGCAATTTTGATTTTGCCGAACATTCATTTTCGGACAAAAAAAAAGAGGCCTTTTTTACAGGCACACTGAAAAATAATTCTGCGTGCGCCCATAACCCACGCCTACACTAGCGCAGGCCACTTTTTACAGCGGCTTAGTAAAGGGACCCCTTAGTGCTGTATACTCTCACATCTCCCATCTTATTTTTTAAGCTTGAAATTGTGCTTCTCCCCCCCCCCCCCCCCCCCTGCATCTACAAGCTGCTTAGAAGTTGAACGGGATAGTTTTGCATCCTTTACTCTGCTCTCCCCTTAAACACTCCTGGCTTTCTTTCACCATTGTTGAAACTTTTCTATTGGGATTCCCTAAATGCTCTGTTTCTTTTTTCTTTTTAAATTTTTGCAATTTCACATGAAAGTCAAGTCAAATACAAATAACTTGAATACAGATTGGAAACATAACATAAAATGAAAAAATACGGAAAACTTTTCATCACAAAGCAAATAATCTCCTATTTCACCCGCAATATATGAGAGGGTCAAAGAATTAGAAAATAGTAGCAACAAAAACAGAAAGTGTCTAAGCCGGAATGTGCTAACCTGTGGAAGGTTCTTGAGGCATCACAAGAACTCAAGCATCTGACTCCTTAGCTGTGACATTCAGAAGCCTCTCCACCTTCACCTTCAAAATGGGAAAAAAAACTAATCACCGCAGCAGGACTCACACCAAAGGGCATTGGGCCTGCTGCGACTCCATGGCTGATCGCCACAAGCTCCACTCAGGATAGCAGCTCCTCAGCATTACCCGCTGGTAATGCCGCTTCTGGGTTGTGGGGATGCCAGCCTCTGTTCCTGGCTCAATGAAGCTCGGTCAAGACTGAGGTCAGCCGAGTCAATTGGCTTCTCTCCCGAAGTAGAACCACTGTTGCAGCATGGACGGATATTGTCCTAGGAAGGTAGTTTGGATCAAACTCCATGGGGCCAACAGGGCTGGGGGTAAGTCTGCAAAGCTCCTTTACGTTTCCCCACAGCAGCTCACAGTCAGGGAAAATTAGCAGCATTCATTCTTCCACTACCTTCAGGAGCCTTCCGTTCACGCGTTTGCTCTCAACGCCATCTTGACCATGTCCTGTTTCAATAGTAACCTTCAAGGATACTCCACACTGAACCATGTACTCCTGGGTGACCATCGGCTTTCTCCCCCCATTTTAGTTTAAAAGCTGTCCTTGATTCTGTCCACACAGGCAGAATGGCAAAACTGTATTGCCACAAGTTGATTGCTTTGCAGTAGAATCCATGTTAGTTTGGTTCTGGCACTATAGGCATATGGAAAGATTGGTCAGGGTCCTGCCCTACAGTAGGCAATGTACTAATAAAATCTTATGGGTTAGGCCATGGATATTTTGTCTGGCCTCAGTTTATGCCTTTGTTGAGTCATTAACACTGGTCTACTTCCCCATTGGGATGACTGACGTTTGTGTACAAAGAAAATATAGCCATTTATTTTTGCGCCAAAGGTTAAAATTATAACCATTTGAACATTTATCTCTCTTCACTTTGCCCCTTCAAAAAACAGAAATCTTAAATTCATTGTATTAACTTTAGACTGTGGGAGAATTTGCTACCATTTTCAATATTGTTCTATCTTCAAAACATAGAGGATGGATTTGCCTTTTTGCAAAAGCAGTCAGCAGATTGTGTCTGCTTATACAAACGATTCAGTATTAAATCTTGTGGCACACGTTTTTGCTAAAAGCTGAATAGCAGCACATTCTTCCATAGTTATTCATAATACAAGATGTTTACTTTATTCCCTTCCCTAAAAAAAAAAAAACAAAATCCAAAATCCAGCTTCCTTTATGTGAGAGGCTAACTCGGGGGAGGAGAAGGCTAGAAGGCAATGCTGAACACATTCTTTTTTAATTTAACTGGTTCTATTTGAAAAGGTATTGGAGCATTTCAGGAAAGCATAAAGGAATGTAATGTTCTATAAACAGGGAGCACTGTTATTTCCCCAGGGTGCAATGCCCATCCATGAAATCGCTCTTATTTTCTGACCTTCTGAATGCAACGTGAGAAGAAATTAATACCATGAAACTTGTGGGACGCAATGGTGCTGACTAGTTAGCAATAACCATTTGATATGTTAGTATCTGCCTTAAGGATGTTTATTTTGGAACCAAGCTCTTTTCTTGTGGTCAGTTCACATGAGACCGAAAAGAAATATGTGCAGATTTCTGATGCTTTCTGATAAGCATCATTGCCTTCTGTTGAATTGTCTGCACTGCCCCTAAGAGACATAGAGGGGCATTTTCAATATAACGTCCAAGTCGAACTTTGGTGGTTCTGTGCTAAATATCCCAAATCCGAATAGAAAACAAACATTTTTGTAACTGCAAAACCTCTATCTTTTTTTTTTTTTTTTTAAATACTGTTTTTGTGCTCTGTGTGTTTATCTTTTCAGGTCATTAAAAAAAAGTGAAAAACAGAGAAAATCAAGCCATTGGGATGTAGGAGGGGCCAGCGTTTTTAGCAGATTAGTCCCCCAGACATCCCAGGAGAGCAATGGGGCAGCCTAGGAGGCACCACTGTGGACTTCATATAAATGCTCCCAGGTACACATCTCACCATTGCTCCCTTAACGTCTGCTGAGCCCTCCAAAACCCGCTATCCCCAACTGTGCACCACTAGAATGGCCCTTATAGGTGAAGGGGGCACCAATATGTGGGTACAGTGGGTTTCTGGTCAATTTTGGAGAGCTCACAGTTTCTACCACAAGAGTAAGAGGTAGGGGGAAGTATGGGCCTGTCTACAGAGCACTGCACCGACCACTAGGCTACTCCAGGGTCCTGCATGCTTCTCTAATAGACCTGGCTATAACATCTAAGGCTGTCATTGAGGCTGGTAATATTTTTATTCACATTTTTGGGGGGTAGGAGGGGGTCAGTGACAGTGTTGCCAGGTGGGCGGTTTTCCCGCCCAATTGGGCGGTTTTCCGCGACCCGACGCGGGAAATTTTTGCCCGCGGCGGGTTGCGGTTTTTTGGGCTTGTTTTGGGGTCTTTCGGCGGTTTTTTTAGCGGTTTTTCGGGCCGCGAGGGGCGGGGCTAGTGGTGTTTTGGGCAGGGTTAGTGACGTTTAGGGCGGGGTTAGTGACGTTCTGGGCAGGGCCGATGACAGGGGAGGCGGGGCCGATGACAGGGGAGGCGGGGCCGGTGACAGAAGAGGCGGGGCCGATGATGGCGGGGGCGGGGTTGATGACGGCGGGGGCGGGGTTGATGACAGCGGGGGAGGGGTTGATGACGGCGGGGGTGGGGGTGTCCGTAGTGGGGTTTGACTTTGGCCGGGTTTTGGGCTGGTTTTGGGCTGGTTGGGTGGGGAAAAAATTTTCTACCTGGCAACCCTGGTCAGTGACCACTGGGGGAGTAAGGGGGTCATCCTTATTCCCTCCAGTGGCCAGCTGGTCATTTAGGACACCTTTCTGTGCCTTATTCGTTCTAAAAACTGGTCTAGACCAAAATGTTTTAGCCCTAGACATTTTCATTTTGTTCCATTATGGCTATAAAACGTCCAAGTGTTAGGAACGTCCTAAGCCCGCCCTCATCCCACCTCTGAAATGCCCCCAACATGTCCCCTTGTGATTTGGATGCACTGCAGATGAATTGCATATATAGATGTGTGCAAAATAAGTTTCAAAAATACCAATTTGGAGGTTTTGAGGAGAAAAACATGACACTTTTTGGATGTTTTTCTCTTTTGAAAATAAGCCCCATATTGTACCTGTTCAATAACACTTTTTAATACAAAAACACATAGGTGATAGGCATTCAAAAAACAATGTATGACCCAAACAAATATTTTGAACATTTTTCAAAAGAAATATTTCCAAAATGTTTTTGGTAAGAACATAGTGTGCTCAGATAGTCATAAACCTCATTCAACCTAATTCCTCATAAGTAAACATTTATAGCCATAGGTCCCTTCCTTTAAAAAATGCACACAGCTGAATACCAATGTGCAAAATGCACAGATTTCAAAAATTGCTGTATTTAAGCTCAATTATTGAATGCAAGCAAATTCAAAAAGTCATGAACAATAATTAATCCCATGTTCTTGCAATGTTCAAACATTCATGATCTATTTTAACTTTGCTTAACAGTTTTCCAGTTCAACCATCACCAGTACATAGCAAAAAAGGTGACGGTACTCAAATGCCAGGCTGTTCAGGGGTGGGGTGATCACTGAGGGACCCACCCCACAATAGCCAGGCCCCCTGCAACCAGTCACAGAATCTATGACAAGGCAGAATTGTTGAGTAGAGCCTGAGTTCTTTCATTAAAACTTGGGAACTATGGGTCAATTTTAGCAGACAATGGAAAAGGTGCCGGTACCCAGTACCCCCAAGTACCCCCTCAAAAAAATGCCCTGTCCATCACAGATTGTTTATAATCTGATGACATAGAAGAAAAAGCCCAAGTCAACAGAGGTTTGGTACCAAAGTTGTCTCAGTCACTAGGTGGCCCAGGTGTCTGCTTAGTATGACAGAATTTGGGAGGAGGGGGAGGCAGCATGGCTTTACAACACCTGAGAGTCTTCCCTCACTTCCCTTTATGCTGTAGGACCTGCCACTGCTACCCCCTACCTCTTCCTGGGCTGGCCTGAAGCTTAAAGATGCCTCATACTGCACGAGCCCAGTAAGCACAGACCTGCGCTGAAGCACCACTTTGTCCCAGCCCCCTCCAAGGCAGACTTCCTGTCAGAGGGGGGCAGAACAAACCAGCACTTTAGTTCAGAGATCTGTGCTTACGGGGAATGTATAGCGCTGATGCTTCTTTAATCTCAAGCCATCCCAGGAGGAAACAGTATTTATTTAACAAGTTTATAGCCCACACATCCAGTCTATCTAAGTGGGTTACAACAAACACTTATAAAATCAATAACAAACACAAATGACAAAATAAACATATAATAACACAGAAACTATAAAACCTAACTAATGTCACAGCTATATCCTCAAACCCTACTCAAGCGAAAGCTTTGTGAAACAAATATGTTTTCAATTACTTCTTAAACATTGGCAATGATGTAATTTGGCATAATTCAAGAGGAAGTGCATTCCACAAATTAGATCCCACCACAAACAAACATGAGAACAAACTTCTCCCAGACGAGTCTGATGAAATGAGGGAATGTCCAGCAGACATTGACTTTGAGATCTCAAGTGCCTCACAGGACGATAAACCCACAAACTTTGCACAAGAACCAATAGGGCATTACCATGTAATGCCTTAAAAATCAACATAAGAATTTTAAACTAAATACATCACACACATTGGGCAGCCCATGAAACTTCATCAAATACGGAGTAACGTGTTCCATTCTAACAACGTCATTAATTATCCGAGCTGCAAAGTTTAGGGCCACTTCCAAGGCTCTTAAAGACACTTTAGTCGGAAGCGGCAGGCCCAGCAATGACCAGGGAGAAAATGCTGGATGTGGGGCTTGGGGTAAGGAAGGGGAGATGAGAAGTTAGTCAAAGGTGGGGTGAAAGCCATTAGGGCAAAGGGGAGATATTCAACTATGGAGCAAGAAGTGGGCAGCAACATGGATGAAGGTTCACCTAGGGCATCTAATACCCTTGGGCTGGCCCTTTTCAGTACTTACTTTATGTGCTGCAGGGGCTGTATGCAACAGTTAAAAATATATCTAATAATGGCACCAGATCACAAGCTGTCAAGGGAGGGGAAAGTATTCTCTCTTTGGGCAAAATAACCAATCACACATAGTCACATTTTCAAGAATAGCCAATGAGATAAAATACCCAAATATAATATCATTGAGTAGCCTGCCAATCAATTTGTGATTTTATTTCTCATACCTTTGCTGAATTTCATTGCATGGCACTTAGCCACATCCCACTACCATGCCAAACTGGTCACTACAACAAAGAATGCTCCAAGATTGGCAAGCTGCTCTAAGATGTTACAGCCTGGGTGTTTCTGTTTAAAAGCTCCAGAGATTATGTTTTCCTTACTTTTACTGTGATGTGGCACCATTATAAAGGGTGTTAAGCTCTTAACACATGGTTAATGGGCAGAAAGAGGCTACCATGCAACCACATTAAGGGATTTTGTGCTAGTTTGACTGTTTCCACACATTAAGCCACTCGCTATTGAATTTTTCAGATTTTCTCTCTGGGAATATGACATGGGTGGAGAGTGATCTGGAAGCCTTAAGCCAGCTAGCATATTACACTTACTGCACACTAAATGGCTAATGCACAGTTAAAGCAGAACCACTTACCACTTTCTAAATAGGTGCCAATGGGAATATTAATGCACAACCTGCAATAAAAATAGTGATAATAACCCCCCCCCCCAAAAAAAAAGATGCAGAAACCATGCAGTAAAATCCCGTGTTAAGCTGAAGTAGCTGCAAATTTTAGACCATTTTTAGTAAAAGGGCCCCTTAAACTTCTTAACAAGTGCAGGCAGCCCCTGAAAAATGTACAGTAAGTACCAAAACTCACATGAGTTGGGGTTTTTCATCTGTGTCTTCAGATTTTACAATGGGCAGTGCTGGATGAATTGGAGAGCTATTATGCTAAGTATATATAATTTTTGGATGTTTTGACTTTACAAAAAACGAAGGAGTTTTGGTTTGTATGCAGTAACTGAATTTAAATACAGCAAATTTTTGAAGCTGTGAATATTGCATGTTTTCCATAAAGAATGGCATCTAGTTGTGTTGATTTTATTTTTGTAGGACAAAAAAAGAAAGGAACTATGATTATAAATATGTGCATATATAATTAGACAGAATTAAATATTTGAATATGTGAGCATAAAACAGACCGTGCCACGTTGGGTTGGCAGTAGTTTCAGATTAGCGAGTAGTAAGCCCGTGTTGGGCTTACCACCGCTTTGTGAAAGCCCCCCTGGGTAATTTAGTGGTAAGCGGGGTTTTAAATAAATAAATAAAAAGGCTGCCATAACTTTATCTAGGTAGTTAACTGGCTACTGGTCTCAATATTGTCAGTATCTGGAAAAGTGCCAGTGGCCATCAAATATCCAGATATTCTGTACCAGTATCCAGGTACAGCCCAGTGCTGAAAAGCCAGATATAAAGAGCCTGCGGTGGCCAACGTAAAAAAAAAAAAAAACAGTAACCACCATGGGCTAAATATTGCCCCCACTATTTTCCCAAAGGTGGCTAAGCAGAACCTTGAAGTTAGGTTCATAAGTACATAAGTACATAAGTATTGCCATACTGGGAAAGACCAAAGGTCCATCAAACCCAGCATCCTGTTTCCAACAGTGGCCAATCCAGGTCACAAATACCTGGCAAGATCCCCCCCAAAAGTACAAAACATTCTATACTGCTTATCCCAGAAATAGTGGATTTTCCCCAATGAGAACAATGTCAGAGACCTCATATCCTCTGTGAGTTTTTTAGTATAAGTAGTCATTGTTTTATTGCTTCTGTTTTTATTGTATACTAGCCGTTAAGCCCGTAACATCGGGCTAGTTTTTTGTTTTCCTATGGCCTCCCCCCCCAACCCTGCTCTCTCCCCTGCCCTCCCCCCAGCGTCTGTTTCCCTCAGTTCTGCCCCCTCCTTCCCTCCCTGCTCCCTCCTCCTCCGATTTCCACGCCCATGTCCAAGCCCTCCTCCCTATTGGGCTGTACTGCTGGTGGAGGCGGGGCTTGGACTTCTACACTCTCAGCGTTCCGACTCTACTGCGCATTTGCAGGTGAGTCGGTCACTTGCCGTTTATATGTTTGATTGAGAGATGTGCATTCATGTTCAGAAGAATGGCAAACTACGAAGAATGAGGTCATTTTTGGTTCGTATGTCTCTAAATGCACCAAATGGATAAGGGCCCAAAATGACCACAAAATCCTTTTCATTTCAGCACCTGTAGTCTATGGGGCCACACAAACAGCATTTTGTATTTTGCTTAGCCAGTATGAGGCTCATCAGAGATCAAACTCAAGACCCTTGGAACTAGAGGCTAGTGACTTGCAGCTGAAGTCATGGAAGTTACTCAGTTGAAGTAGAAGCTGGTAAATAGTGATCTGCAAGGCAGCAGGAGACATGACAAGCACCTGGAGGGGCTGATTGCATCAACATTTAGCCCATAATCAAGGACACATCTTATGCTGGTCCAGTGGGCTCCTTCAAGGGCAGGTCTTATTTATTTTGTTTTTTATGAAGATATTTACCCAAGGTAGTGTACAACAAGTGTAGGGATTGAAATAAACAATTTACATTACGTTGAAAGCATAACAATAGTAAAATTACCAAATATCAGGTAAAACATAGAACAGTGACGTAAACTTAGATGTAGGCAAATTAAATCCTAGTAACAGCAATTATGTGATGCGTAGGGGCATTTTCGATGTGACATCTAAGTCCAACTTTAGATGTTTTGCAAAAAAACGTGCAAAATCTGAAAAGGACAGAAGTTCATTTTCAAAAAAGAAAAACGTCTTATCTTTTGTTTTCAAAAATATTGTTTCTAATAAGGTTTTGTGCTTTGGACGTTTTGTTTTTTGGTCCATTTTCAAAAAAACCCCATCCAAGTGAAAAATGTAGAAAATCAAGCCAATGGGATGTAGAAGGGGCCAGCATTTTTAGTAGACTGGTCTCCCAGACATCCCAGGAGATAAGTGGGGAACCCTAGGAGTCACTGCAGTGGACTTATTTGTATTCAGATTTGTAGGGGGTGGGAGGGGGTCAGTGACCACTGGGGGGGTATTGGGGGTCACACCTGATTCCCTCCAGTGGTCATCTAGTCATTTAGGGCACTCTTTTGTGCTTTATTCGTTATAAAAACAGGTGTGGCTCAAAACGTCTTAGTCCTGGACAGTTTTGTTTTGTTCCATTATGGCTGAAAAATGTCCATATCCCGCCCTTAACACGCCCCCCTTGTGATTTGAATGCACTTCTGACAGTCTTCATAGAAACGGACGGGATACCGCAAAAGCAGAGGACCGTGTGTCACTACGTAGAAGAAATCCAACAGAAGGAGTAGTGAAGGTAGCAGGACTCTTCCACAAAATATCAGGATAACAGTCTTTAAAAAGGCGTGATCCAAGAGGACGTGCAGTGCAAAATGCAGGAATGCAGCATCTTATTCCTGATACTCAATTCTCATCAGCGACTCTATGTACAGACCCCTGATGTAGGCTTTACGCCGAAACACAGTACTGTGTCGGGTTTTGAAGAATAAAGATCTCTCGCCCCCCTGGTATTTTGAGGAAGGATCCTGCTACCTTCACTACTCCTTCTGTTGGTCTTCATAGAAAAACATTTAAAAATTGGCTTTGAAAATACCAGTTTGGATGTTTTTGACAGAAAAATGTCAAAATATGCCACTTTTTGGATGTTTTTCTTTTTTTGAAAATGAACTCCACAGTGTCAGAAATATGCACATTAAAACAGCACAGTAGGATATTCATATAATAGAAATATGATAAATGTCAAGTGAATATAAATGATACACATAATAGGCAGCCTGGTATAACATTCATATAATATAGATATGATACCCACAAAGTCAGCACAATGTAACATTTTAATAGACAGGCAAGATGAATAGGACAAAGGAATTGGGATAAATAAGTGGGTGACTAGATTGAAGGCAAATTATGGTGCTTATTTTAGAAGCATTATATGGGTTTTAAATATGCATAAACTGGCATTTAGATGTTTTTTGTTCTGCCCCAACTACTGTGTGTGCACGTTTACATTATATTGTACTGAAAACCTTAAACTATATAAGGTGCTTCCTGCTTTGTACTCATAGGTTAATGTTCCTTTTGACCCCTTCTCTCTAATCTCCATGACACCTGCCTTGCTGTTACCTTTGACCCTATTGGTCAAGTTCAGAGCCTTTAGCCACTCTGCATCCCTCCCTCTAAGGAGAGACTCTCCATCTTGGCTCCCAGCACAGCTAATAAGGTTAAACAAGCCTCATCTCTTCCCCCACCCCCACACATCCTTTTACCCTTGAAAATTCATCACCTTTTCACCAGTATATCATTCATCAATGGCAGCATTTATCTCCATTCATTCCCATTGAGGTCATTCAATGTAATTAGCAGCCCATCCTGCCAGTGCCTACTGAACTGAGATGATTAATTCAGACAGACTCTGATTTCAGCAATCTTCAAGCAGTATGTCTCTTGTCTTTACTTATCTGTATTAAATAGTTAGAAACTTTCTGGGCCCTGTTTACTAAGCCGTGCTGTAGGCATAGGCATGCTAACTTTTTAGCGTGTGCTAAAAATTAGTGTGCGCTAACGATAGAGACACCCATTATATTCCTGTGGGTGTCTCTAGCATTAGTGCACATTAATTTTTATCGTGCGCTAAAACATTTGTGCGTCTACAGCACAACTTAGTAAACAGGGCCCTAAGAGTTTCAGTTTCTTTTGCACTGGAAAATGCAATATGAAAATAGAAAAGGTCATATTACATAAAAGACTATGGGGCTCATTTTCAAAACAATAAAGCGTCCAAAAAATGTCATGAGATAGCAGAAAGATGTTTTGCTTTCCACAGTTCGTCCAAATTTCAAGGGGATGTTTTTTTTTGGGGGGGGGGGGAGGGGGTGTTTTGGACAGAACATGGTCGGCACCAAAAGATAGACATTTTTCTGCAATAATAGAACAAAAGCTTAATTTAGGGCCTAAATTAAGATGTTTCTGGCTAGACCTGTTTCAATCATGACTACGTGATCAAAAAGTGCTTTAAATGACCAACAGGCTTATTTTCGAAAGAGAAGGACGCCCATCTTTCGACACAAATCGGAAGATGGGTGTTCTTCTCCCAGGGTCACCCAAATCGGCATAATTGAAAGCCAATTTTGGGCGTCCCCAATTGCTTTCCGTCGCGGGGACGACCAAAGTTCCCGGGGGCGTGTCAGAGGCATAGCGAAGGAGGGACTTGAGTGTGCCTAACACATGGGCATCCTCAACCCATAATCGAGAAAAGAAGAGCGTCCCTGATGAGCACTTGGATGACTTTACCTGGTCCTTTTTTTGTTACAACCAAGCCTCGAAAAGGTGCCCAAACTGACCAGATGACCACCGGAAGAAAGAGGATGACCTCCCCTTACTCCCCCAGTGGTCACTAAGCCCCTCCCACCCTAAAAAAACATCTTTAAAAATATTTTTTGACAGACTCAGATGTCATACTCAGGTCCATCTCAGCAGTATGCAGGTCCCTGGAGCAGTTTTAGTGGGTGCAGTGCACTTCAGACAGGCAGACCCAGGCCCATCTCCCCCCTACCTGTTACATTTGTGGTGGTAAATGTGAGCCCTCCAAAACCCACCAGAAACCCACTGTACCCAAATGTAGGTGCCCCCCTTCACCCATTAGGGCTATGGTATTGGTGTACAGTTGTTGGTAGTGGGTTTTGAGGGGCTCAGCACCCAAGGTAAGGGAGCTATGCACCTGGGAGCAGTTTCTGAAGTCCACTGCAGTGCCCCCTAGGGTGCCCGGTTGGTGTCCTGGCATGTGAGGGGGACCAGTGCACTATGAATGCTGGCTCCTCCCATGACCAAAGGGCTTGGATTTGGTAATTTCTGAGATTATCGCCGAAAATCAGAAACGACCAAGTCTAAGGACGACCATCTCTAAAGTTGACCTAAATTTCCAGACTTGGGCGTCCCCGACCGTATTATCGAAATGAAAGATGGACGTCCATCTTGTTTCGATAATATGGGTTTCCCCGCCCCTTCATGGGGACGTCCTGTGAGGACATCCTCAGAAAAACTTGGGCGTCCCTTTCGATTATGCCCCTCTAAATGACCATTGGAGGGATTAAGGCATAAACCCCATACTCCCGTAATGGTCACTGACCCCTTCCCACCCCCACCCCCCAAAGCTGTGAAAGAAACAGTATATACCAGCCTCTGAGAGCTTCAGATGGTATGGCTGGTCCTATTACAGCAGCAAGCAGGCCCTTGGAGTAGCCTAGTGGTCGATGCAGTGGACTGTAGAGAAGGGGGAACGAGGCACATATCGCACTCTAGCTGGCATACTTGTGGTGGAAAGTGTGAGTCCTCCAAAACCAACCAAAAATCTACTGTACCTACATATAGGTGATACCTGCAGGCATAAGAGTTCTTGCAGAGGTGTACAGATGGGTACAATAGGCTTTTGGTGGGCTTTGGAGGACTCGTCATACCATCTAACGGGGTAACAGTGAGATGTGTACCTGGGACCTTTTATGTGAAGTCTACTGCATTCCCCATAGGGTGCCCCACTGCTCTGCTAAGAATGCTGGCCCTCCATACATCCCGATGGTTTGTTTTTGTGCGTTTTACACTTTGACATGTTTTGTTTTTCAAAATGGTCCTAAAAGATAGACACACTGAGCACAAAAACACCTATAATCCGAGGTGTGTTATACCTATAGTACAACAAGCATCAAAGATCCTGGTTCTGGTGCAGTATCAGGATCTGGTCGAGCAGGGCTGTGGATTTTGCTGAAGAATACCACAATCAATGGAACTGCTTATTTGAATGCTTTGAAGGAGAAACTCCCAAGCTTATTCAAACATAACTCATTTCTAACAGAACGGTGAACCATGCATTGGAACAAAAGCTGTTAACCAACACCAGTGACAAAGAAAAGCTCCCCTATGGAAAAGTGTAGAAATATCAAAGAAGTAGGGAAGGGGTCTGGCCAACCCAACACAAAAAAAAGCTCCAGAGGTTGAAGCTTTTTTGTGTGTTTGGTTGGCTGGACCCCTTTTCTACTTCTTCAGTGTTTCTACAAATGGGTAGAAAGGTTAAGGCATGGCTGGCTCGTGAACAGACACAACTGATAGAACCTTGGCCGAGCAACAGTCCAGATTTGAACATTTTTGAAAATATGTGGACTGTGATGAAGCAGCAAGTGGCCATATAAAATCCAACATCTGAAGCAGACCTTTTACACTGGATCAAAGCTGTGTGGACTCAGTCAATAATGCCAGAATTCTGCAGAAAACTGGTCACACAGTTATTAAGAACAAAGGACGTCGCTGTAAATACTGATACCTAGCAGAAAATGTCCACAGACAATGGCTTTAGATGCTAAAAACAACATAGACAATTTGTAGCTTTATGGTTAAATCATGTTTATTGATGACAAGTAACAGCCAGGAGTATAAATCAGAGAATAACAGTCATCAGATTTTCACAATATATCCCAACCAACCAGAATGACAGAAAAACTTAGTCAGAGGATCTGGGTTCTTAAGATCCTCTGAGAAATATATATATATATATTTTAAAAAGGGGCATGGAATGGCACTCCAAAATCCCATCAAGAGGCCAAAATGTATTCAACACTTCACTATGGGCTCATGGGGGGTAATGACTGGATGTATTTATCCCAAACTAATAAAAATGCCTTCTTGCACTTGAAGGACATTTTGGCTGAGGTTTTTTCCAAATAACATCAAAGAATGAAGTTTATTGTGCCAAGTCCAATAGATAGTTTGTAGCTTTAAAATCTGATTTGTTTCATGTGTATGTTGTTATATATCAGTTATAAATAATGAAAATGGTGGTGGTTGCAAACTTTTGGCCCTGATTGTACCTTTCAGCCAGATAATGATCCTAAGCTAAAAGCTAAATATCAATGGAGTGGCTTAGAAAGTGGGTGTATAAATGACCCAATCAAAGCCCACACTTGGATGCCAAGAAGAACAAGAAAACATTGCACTATCTTGCTGTAGTTCAGTTGACTTTCGTTTATTAAGAAGTAATGTACAAACTACTAAATAATAATTTCAAAGTGGGAAAAGGACTATAAAAATGATAGGAAAGACTGTTACATACATCCTAGGCACACTCATACTCAAAAACTAACACAGGGTATGTATGGGGAAGAGGAGGGGGGAGGGATGAAAATATGGAAAAGAAAAGGAAAGAAATGGATAAAGAGGGAAGATGGGAAAAAAAGAGAAGTGAAACAGGGAAATAAGGAAGTAGAACCTAGAGGTGGAGAAAGCAGCCAATATGGGTATATATAGCATCTTAAGTAGTGGGAAATGTTTGGAAGAAGGGGCAGATTTTTATAGCTGTTTTAAAATATTTAAATGAGAGGTTGGCACAAATGAACAGAAGGAGAGAGTTCCAGATGAAAGGGGCCATAAAGTAGAAAGCACGATGTCTGGTGGATTATAATTGCGCAGATTTGTGACAAGGAAGGACCAACTGATGGTCATTTATAGACTGAAGAAGATGAACGGGTGAATATGGTATGGTAAGAGTTGACAAATAATAAGGGACTCCCATCCTATGAGCCTTGAATGTAAGCGACAACAGTTTAAACAATACTCAATGCTCAACAGGGAGTCAATGATGGCTCTGTATTAGTGGAGAGACATGGTCAGATCTTCAGGCAAAACATAGTAACCTCATAGCTGTATTTTGAACAAATTGGAGTTCTTTTTAAATTGGTGCAAGAACTGCCCAAATAGGCAATGTTACAGTAATCTAACCAGGTAACCAATAAAGAAAGTATGAGAGAATGGAAAGTATCATGGTCAAAGTAGAGCTGAATAGAACGAAGTTGCTGGAGGACAAAGAATCTAGTCTTGCATAACTGTGATACTTGTGGAGAAAAAGTAAGCTGAGAGTCAAGAATAATTCCCAGATAACAGAAGGCGTCGATAGGTGAGATTGTGGTTCCAAAGAGACTCAAAGTGATATTAGGGGTAGGAAGGCCACCGATAAACTAGCAGGCCACTGTCTTCTGTTTGTTCAAAGCTAGTCAGTGCTCAGAAGACAATTAGATACTAACCACCTTATAATTGAAAGAGAAAAACGCCTAGATTTCGACCCAAATCGGGAGATAGACGTTTATCTCACAAAAACGAATAAATCGGTATAATGGAAAGCCGATTTTGGACGTTTTCAACTGCACTCCATCGCGGAAGCGTACAAAGTTGACGGGGGCGTGTCAGAGGCGTGGAGAAGGTGGAACTGGGGCGTGGTTATCGGCCGAGGAGAGATGGGCGCCTTTCACCGATAATGGAAAAAAAGTATGCGTTTGTAGCTAGAATTTAGGGCACTTTTCCTGGACCCTGTTTTTTCATGAATAAGGCCCCAAAAAGTGCCCTAAATGACCAGATTACCACCAGAGGGAATCGGGGATGACCTCCCCTGACTCCCCCAGTGGTCACTAACCCTCTCCCACCACAAAACATGATGTTTCACAACTTTTTATTTTCACCCTCAAATGTCATACCCACCTCCCTGGCAGCAGTATGCAGGTCCCTGGAGCAGTTGTTAGGGGGTGCAGTGGACTTCAGGCAGGTGGACCCAGGCCCATCCCCCCCACCTGTTACAATTGTGCTGCTTAATGCTTAGTCGTCCAACCCCCCCAAACCCACTGTACCCACATGTAGGTGCCCCCCTTCACCCCTTAGGGCTATAGTAATGGTGTAGACTTGTGGGCAGTGGGTTTTGAGGTGGATTTGGGGGGCTCAACACACAAGGGAAGGGTGCTATGCACCTGGGAGCTCTTTACCTTTTTTTTTTGTTTTTGTAAAAGTGCCCCCTAGGGTGCCCGGTTGGTGTCCTGGCATGTGAGGGGGACCAGTGCACTACGAATCCTGGCCCCTCCCACGAACAAATGCCTTGGATTTATTCGTTTTTGAGCTGGGCGCTTTTATTTTCCATTATCACTGAAAAACAAAAACGCCCAGCTCACAAATTGTCGAATAAAACATGGACGTCTATTTTTTTTAAAAATACGGTTCGGTCCGCCCCTTCACGGAGATAAACGCCCATGGAGATAGATGTTTTCGTTCAATTATGCCCCTCTAAGTCAACACAGACTTAGAGGGGACCAAGAGATGGAGTAAATAGATTAGTAGGAAAAAGTAGTAGAATAGAAATGGAATGAGATACCAGCAGATTGAGCAAGCATGGCAAGAGAACTTATGAACAGATTAAAAAAGTAATGGAGACAAGACTGACCCCTGAAGAACTCCATAGTTCAGGGGACATTGGGGGGGGGGGGGGGATGAAGCAGTAATAACCTTATATGAATGACTGGATAAAAAAGAGGAGAACCAAGTGACAATGGGGCCAGTAAGACCAAGTGAAAATAGGTGAGAGTAATAATGAATGGTTAACCAAGTCAAAAGCAGCTAAAAAATCCAGTGAACTGCAAGAACAATGTTATGTTTATCCAGATGCAAATAAACCTCACTAAGACGTGCTGTAATGACTGTTTCAGTGCTGAAATATGCTCTCAAGCTGGTTGCAGAAAGACACTGCCGCTGGATTTTGCGGGGTTTGGTGCGAAGTCATGGTAAGACCATGACAGTGATTTAGTTGTGACTGAAACAGGTCTAGACCAAAACGTCTAACTTTCAGCCCTGGACATTTTTACTTTGTTCCATTATGGCATAAACACATTTAAGTTTTGGGAACACTTAAATCCTGCCCCCAACATGCCCTCTTGTGATTTGGACATTTTGGACCAAAAAAAAATGTCCATCTGCCACTTTGTGCCACTTTTTGGACATTTTTGTTTCAAAAATGAGCCCCTATATCAACTGATTCACCTTTATCCACATGTTTATTCATGCTTTCAAAAAACTGTAGAAGAATCCATGTTGATTTTGTCCCATTAAACCATGTCTTTTTGTCCAGTAATTTTGCTCTTAGTTTCTGCCATTTTACCATTTGTTGTTAGGGTCATCAGTCTATACTTTCCTTTCCCATATCACCCCAGGAACCCTTTTCAAAAATTAATACTAGGCTAGCCACCCTCAAATTTTTAAGTACCATAGATGATTTTAATGATAGGTTATAGATCACTAACAATAGATCTAGAATTTCATTTCTGAATTGTTTTCAGTTTGCTGGGTCCAAATGATTTGTTGCTCTTTAGTTTGTCAGTTTGGTCTATTACATCTTGTAACGCTGTTAAATCACAAGAGGACTGTGAGAATTTGCAAGAAGATCTTACAAGCTTTAATTTGATATGATATAATCCTTCGCTCAGCATTCAAAAACTTTTTAAAGAATATACTCATCTCATCCAGCCAAACTTGAAGAATAATTTTCACAACAAGAACGATTCCCAACTTTAAATACAGATGTGGAAATTTTCTGACCAATGATTGAATTGACTTTTACCCTGCATCAGTGATATGCAACAAGAGAATTGTAGGATTCTGAGGTCTTTTTTCTCCATATTTTTTTGTTACAATTGTGGAGTAAGCTGCACTGGCGTCCCTGAAGAAGTATATTTGAAACGGGAATTCCTGTTGGACGGTAACAAATGGACGGACCTGGAAGCAAAACAAGCAAGCAAGCCAGCAAGCTAAGATAAGCATTTTTCTAAAAAAAAAAAAAAAACATTTTCAGGCCTGGTCTGACTTCTTTATTTATATCTGGTGCTGTACCTTTATTTATTATTTTTTGTTACTCTAGAACACTAATTAGGGTGTGTGGATTTGTAATGAGAATTTTGAAAAAACTCATTTGAGGGAAAAAACACAAGAAGAAGGGATGTTCATAAAAAGTTTCTCTCACTTGTTTTTTGATTACACATTTTGTAATAAAAAGTATTAGAATTGGGTAGAGGGGTTTTAATCACAGGAGCATTGATGTATAGAGCGTTAATAGTGAGCCGTTTCATTATGGCTAGTCTCACTAAAAAATAGCTCGGCTGAAGGAACAGCCTATACTGAATTCTCTTCCCCTTCAACCTAAAATATGTTTTTTGATGTAGAGTTTGGGATCTTTATTTTTTGAACACCCCTAGTCCCCTCATAGGGATTGAACATACTACAACAGGCAGCTTTTAGAATGTGGAGAGAGGAATTTTGACTTGATTTAATTACTTAATATAGCACTTAATACATTTAAGTATTAAAGCAGTTTACATAGAACCTCTTATAAAACGGGTGCAGAACCACACATCAAAAGTCCAACCTACAATTTTAGAAAGCTGCACATGGGAAAAATATAGATATCCCCTAACAAAGATATGGGAGCAGTTTTCTAAAGTCACTGCTCCCTCTGCAACGGACCCCCTCTCCCCATTGGTGCTGCTCCAGTGTCAGCCCTCTCCAGCACACTCACCTCCTGACAGCAACCCCTCGATTGTGGCCCTCACAGTAACTCCCCATTGTTGTTTTCCTTAATGAAGACCATTACCCAGCTCATTTTCGAAAGAGAAGGGCGCCCATCTTTCGACACAAATCGGGAGATGGGCGTCCTTCTCTCAGGGCCGGCCAAATCGGCATAATCGAAAGCCGATTTTGGCCACCTCAACTGCTTTCCGTCACGGGGACGTTCAAAGCAAGGGGGCATGTCGCCAGTGTACCGAAGGCGGGACGGGGGCAGGGTTAAGAGATGGCCGTCCTCAGTCGATAATGGAAAAAAGAAGGGCGTCCCTGACGAGCATTTGGCCGACTTTACTTGGGCCATTTTGTTTCACGACCAAGCCTCGAAGAGGTGCCCGAACTGACCAGATGGCCACTGGAGGGAATCAGGGATGACCTCCCCTTACTCCCCAGTGGTCACTAACCCCTCCCACCCTCAAAAAACATCTTTAAAAATATTTTTTGCCAGCCTCAGATGTCATACTCAGGTTCATCTCAGCAGTATGCAGGTCCCTGGAGCAGTTTTTAGTGGGTGCAGTGCACTTCAGGCAGGTGGACCCAGGCCCATCCCCCCTACCTGTTACACTTGGGGTGGTAAATGTGAGCCCTCCAAAACCCACCCGAAACCCAGTGTACCCACATGTAGGTGCCCCCCTTCATCCCTAATGGCTATGGTAGTGGCGTAGAGTTGTGGGTAGTGGGTTTTGGGGGGGGGGGGGTTGGGGGGGCTCAGCACACAAAGTAAGGGAGCTATGTAGCTGGGAGCAATTTGTGATGTCCACTGCAGTGCCCCCTAGGGTGCCCAGTTGGTGTCCTGGCATGTGAGAGGGACCAGTGCCCTACGAATGCTGGCTCCTCCCATGACCAAAAGCCTTGAATTTGGTCATTTTTGAGATGGGCGTCCTCGGTTTGCATTACAGGTGAAAACCGAGGCTGCCCATCTCTAAGGTCGGCGATCTCAACGTTTCGGTCGACCTAAATGTTGAGATTTGGCTGGCCCCAACCGTATTATCGAAACGAAAGATGGATGCCCATCTTGTTTTGATAATACGGGATGCCCCGCCCCTTCGCCGGGGCACCCGTAAAGATGGGCGCCCAGTTCGAT
Organism: Microcaecilia unicolor; assembly: GCF_901765095.1. NCBI lineage: Eukaryota > Metazoa > Chordata > Amphibia > Gymnophiona > Siphonopidae > Microcaecilia > Microcaecilia unicolor. The sequence goes on from NC_044035.1 coordinate 53,923,554, forward strand.
TATGCCCCTCCACGTGACCTAACCTCCCTTAGGCTCAAATCTTGTAAATGGCCCCCCGCAGACTCCTCCCCCACCGTCAAACTATTCTCTTGGCTTACCAGAGGTCTCTAGGGTCTAATAGGGTGGGAGTGATGTCCACTCACTCCCATCTCAATTAGGCTGCGAAGATCTTTAGCTCCTATCCCACTAGACATCAGGCAAGGAGTGGGTTGGGGTGCAATATTTATAAGGTTTGAGCCTCAGGGAGTTGGGTGTTTGCCATGGGGGGAGGCTGCCATCATAGGGGGAAGGATGCCTTAGTGGAGCAGGGTAATTAGATGTTGAGGGAGAGGATGATCATGGAGACAGTCATTGGGGTGGTGCTCAGGGAGAGTGCAGGCACTGAGATTTATTAGGATAACTGACTATAAATTAAGAGATGTGGCTAGGGTGAGTAGAAAAGACAAAAGAATTTAAGAAAACTAATGTCAACCTTTTAATGTTCTAGGGCTATAGCAGCTAAGTTTAGATTAGTTGGTAGAAGTGGTAGAAACTAAAATAATAATGGAATTCAAAAATGCAGGGGATAAACACAAATAAGCCATAAATAATGTATCATAGCAATGGATGGCAGATAAAGACAAGCATGGTCTATCTAGTCTGGCCTTTAGGGTAGCTAGAGTTGTACCTGCCACTCAATGCAGAACATGCAGGTTACCTCCTCTATGCCTTTGATTTGGGGGGTTCTATTTACAAATGTGCTGGTTACTCCCCTTCTATGCCTTTTTTTGACGTATGAAAGTCATTTATTTTGCTTTGATTCCATTCTTTTGTTAAATAGGGATCCTTTATGTTTATCTCACACCTCAGTGGTGTTCCTAGGTCAGCTGCCACCCAGGGCACTTCACCCTCTACTCCCTGCGAATCACGACACCCCCAGCATATCACCTTCGCCCCCCTCCAAGCGTATTGCTCTTGCCTACTGCGGGTGTAGGGAGCAGTCATGCGGCTGTCAGCTCCGCCGGTTCCCTGCCCCAGAACAGTAAGTAACATCAGAGGGAGCAGGGTACCAGCGGAACTGACAGCCGCGCGGCATCTCCCTACACCCCCTTGCAGCGTGCACCTGGGGCGAAGCGCCCCCACCATTCTTCCCTTGGTATGCCACTGCTACACCTTTTTGAATTATGTCACTATTTTTGTCCCACCACCTCCACTGGGAGGGTATTCCAGGTATCTACCACCTTTTTCATGAAAAAGTATTACCTGATGTTGCTTTTAAGCTTACCTTCTTGCTGCTTCATTTCACGTCCTCTAGTTCTATACCTTCCCTATCTTTGAAAAAGACTTCCTTGTCTCTCCTCTTTTCTAGGGTATACACATTCAGGTCTTCAAGTCTCTTCTCATAAGTCTTCTAGTTCAGGTTCCAATATTAGTTTGGTCCCCTTCCTCTAAACCTTTTCAAGTCTTTCATATTTTTAGCAAGATACAACCTCCAAAACTGAATGCAGTTCTCCAAGTGGAGCTCACTAATAATTTGTAGAGGGGTATTATCATCTCCTTCCTTCTGCTGCTTATGACTCTCTCTGCAGCCTAGCACCTTTCTGGCTTTGGCTACTGCCTTGGCAAATTACTACTACTATTTAACATTTCTAGAGCGCTACTAGGGTTACGCAGTGCTGTACAATTTAACATAGGACAGTCCCTGCTCAAAGAGCTTACAATCTAAAGCAATGTAATAAGCTTAATAAGGTAATGAGCACTGATAACAGCACTTAACAAGCAATAATGAGCATTAATTGGCAGTTATTAGAATTTAGGCATACAACTCGCTAAGCATATTCTGTAACAATGTGCGCTGAACACGTGCAGGCAAAAAGGGGCGTGGTTATGGGCAGGGAAATGGGCATTTTGTGGGCGTTCCAAAATTTAGGCGCCTAGTTATAGAATATGGCCCAATGCACGTAAGTTTATGTGCCGAGATTTACGCCATGTTTTCACTGGTGCAAAAGGATGCACTTAGATTTAGGTGCTGAAATATCAACTAAGTGCATTCTATAATCGGCGCCTAAATCTAGGCACCGATTATAGAATTGTTTTGACACCTTTAGATTCTCAGACTCTATCATCCCAAGGTCTTCCTTCTGGCGAAAGCATATCAGCCTCTTTCCTCTGTATCCAAAATGTTTCACTCTGCCCTTCTTTACAATAAAGTTTAGCTGCCAATCTTTAGCCCATGCTTCTAATTTTTATTTGAACCAATTTTTATTGGTGAATAAAGGAGACAGGAAAAAAACAAAGTAGAGCCATCAATGCAAAAGAAACACCAGTGGCTGAGAACTTGAACACAACACACAATGGCAATGCAGCACCAATGTTACATACATTGCAAAAGCGATCAATCCCCCCCCCCCCAATAATCCCCCTCCCCAGCACCCCAAGACCTAAAATGCTCTACAACAATCCACAACACTACCAGAAAACACCCACCCCTCATTGTGCTTCTAATTTTTATAGGATTACTTCTCATGTTGTCTACTTTCTCCAGGGTGTTTACTCAGTTGCAAATCTTTGTGTCAACTGCAAGAGGGTGTGAACCTGGGAGGGGCACGGGTGGGTCTGGGGTGTACCTATCATTTACACACGAATGCCAGCAAATTACATGCCTAACTGTCTAGAGTTAGGTGCGAGCATTTACACCAGCCTTTCAGCTATTGCCATTATAGAATTCACGCTTAGTGTGCATCATTCCAGAACCTACCTTTAGGCAACCTATACAGAATTACCACCTAAATGACTTTTGTACTTTACAAAAGGCATGTGAATGGGTTATCAGCATAGAGAGATAGTTACAACTCTAAACACAGGCACGAGGAGTAAGCAGAACAGAGAGCGCTTGTAACCTTAAACAAAGGAATAGGGGGTAGCCAATAGAGATGGACCATGCTAATCATTTACTGTATTACTATTTAGTATGTGCCCCAGTACCATCCCCTGTAGTGTATAACTGTGGATGCACATATTTATATTTGCTCCATAGTTGGTGTAAATGTGTCATATGCTCTATGCATGCTCTCGTATGTTATAAAATACATGCGGAGACCACAACTCAGTCCCTGGGAATGCTAACATACAGCACGTGTGTAAGTATGCTCAGTCTTCTTGCCAAATATACTTACGTGTATGTATACCACCTTACAATATAAAATTAAAGACCTTTTCTACATGAAAAACATGTTTTACATGCAGAAAATGTCTTATTCAATTATATGCAGATGTACACTTATACAAAGTAGGTGCCTAGTTTTACACAATCTGTGCATAGCCTTTCCTAGGGATGAAGTTTGGACAGAGCTGGGGAGAAGCTTCAACATACACGTTTAGGGGTTGATATTTAACCTGCGGCGATAAGTGGCTAGTAAACCACTTCCAGCTACGGGCTGAAGTAACCTGTGCACTTGGAGCGAGGGCCCTGGGAAGTCCACTCTATCCGCCTTTTCTCTTCTCTGCCTCTTCGAATAGCGGTCATTTATCGTCCCCCTGATAAGTCCCTTTCATCCTTTCTCAGTGACTTTGACGCCTGGCTTGCCTTCTTCCATGATCCTTCCTCCCCCTCTCTCATCCTTGGTGACTTTAATATTCCTGCTAATGATCCTTCCAACTCTTATATTTCCAAGTTACTCGCTTTAACGTCCTCCTTTACTCTCCAACTATGCTCCACCTCCCCCACTCATCAAAATGGTCACTGTCTTGATCTCATCTTCTCCTCCAACTGTTCACCCTCTAGTTTCCTTGCCTCTGATCTTCCCTTCTCTGATCACCATCTTATAACTTTCACACTTAAATCTCCTCCCTCCCAGTCCCGTCCTATCTTATCTAATTTATCTAGGAATCTTCACGATATTGACCCTTCATCTCTATCCTCCCATGTTTCAAACCTCCTCTCTACTGTGGCACCATCCACGTCTGTCAACGAGGCAGTTTCTTCTTACAACAATACTCTATCCTCTGCCTTAGACACTCTTGCACCTTTGGTGACCTGCCCTATAAGGCGTACAAAACCCCAACCTTGGCTGACTTCTAATATCCGCTACCTACGTTCCTGTACCCGCTCAGCCAAACGCCTCTGGCGGAAATCTCGGGCCCTTGCTGATTTCTTACACTTTAAGTTCATGCTGACCTCCTTCCAATCTGCTCTTTTACGTGCCAAACAGGATTATTATATCCAACTGACCAACTCTCTTGGCTCTAACCCTCGACTTCTCTTCACCACATTGAACTCTCTCCTCAAGGTGCCCCCTCCCCCAACTCCCCCTTCATTATCTCCTCAGACTCTTGCTGAATTCTTTCACAACAAGGTTCAAAAGATAAACCTTGCTTTCTTTACCTCACCACCTCTCCCTCCACTAGTCCATTCTCCTCTCTCTCCTTCCCCTCATTCCCTTTCTTCCTTTCCTGAAGTTACTATTGAGGAAACTACACTTCTCCTTTCTTCCTCAAAATGTACCACCTGTTCCTCTGATCCCATTCCCACCCACCTTCTTAATGCCATCTCTCCTGCTCTTATTCCTTTTATCTGTCACATTCTCAACCTCTCACTTTCCACTGCGACTGTCCCTGCTGCCTTTAAACATGCTGTGGTCACACCTCTCCTTAAGAAGCCTTCACTCGACCCTACTTGTCCCTCTATTTACCGACCCATCTCCCTCCTTCCATTTCTCTCCAAATTACTTGAGCGTGCTGTTCACCGCCGCTGCCTTGATTTTCTCTCCTCACATGCTATTCTTGACCCACTACAATCTGGTTTTCGCCCTCTCCACTCAACCGAAACTGCGCTTACTAAAGTCTCCAATGACCTATTACTGGCTAAATCCAGAGGTCAATATTCCATCCTCATTCTTCTTGATCTTTCCGCTGCTTTTGACACTGTCGATCACAGCATACTTCTCGATACCCTGTCCTCACTTGGATTCCAGGACTCTGTCCTTTCCTGGTTCTCTTCCTACCTCTCCCTCCGCACCTTTAGTGTTCACTCTGGTGGATCCTCTTCTACTTCTATCCCTCTGCCTGTCGGCGTACCTCAGGGTTCTGTTCTTGGTCCCCTCCTCTTTTCTATCTACACTTCTTCCCTTGGTTCATTAATCTCATCCCATGGCTTTTTCTACCATCTCTATGCTGATGACTCCCAAATCTACCTTTCTACCCCTGATATCTCACCTTGCATCCAAACCAAAGTTTCAGCATGCTTGTCTGACATTGCTGTCTGGATGTCTCAACGCCACCTGAAATTAAATATGACCAAAACCGAGCTTCTCATTTTCCCCCCCAAACCCACCTCCCCGCTCCCCCCGTTTTCTATTTCTGTTGATGGCTCTCTCATTCTCCCTGTCTCCTCAGCTCGAAACCTTGGGGCCATCTTTGACTCTTCTCTCTCCTTCTCTGCTCATATCCAGCAGATTGCCAAGACCTGTCATTTCTTTCTTTACAACATCCGTAAAATCCGCCCCTTTCTTTCCGAGCACTCTACCAAAACCCTCATCCACACCCTTGTCACCTCTCGTTTAGACTACTGCAATCTGCTTCTTGCTGGCCTCCCACTTAGTCACCTCTCCCCTCTCCAGTCGGTTCAAAACTCTGCTGCTCGTCTCGTCTTCCGCCAGGGTCGCTTTACTCATACTACCCCTCTCCTCAAGTCCCTTCACTGGCTCCCTAGCCGTTTTCGCATCCTGTTCAAACTTCTTCTACTAACCTATAAATGTACTCACTCTGCTGCTCCCCAGTATCTCTCCACACTCGTCCTTCCCTACACCCCTTCCCGTGCACTCCGCTCCATGGATAAATCCTTCTTATCTGTTCCCTTCTCCACTACTGCCAACTCCAGACTTCGCGTCTTCTGTCTCGCTGCACCCTACGCCTGGAATAAACTTCCTGAGCCCCTACATCTTGCCCCATCCTTGGCCACCTTTAAATCTAGACTGAAAGCCCACCTCTTAAACATTGCTTTTGACTCATAACCACTTGTAACCACTCGCCTCCACCTACCCTCCTCTCTTCCTTCCCGTTCACATTAATTGATTTGATTTGCTTACTTTATTTTTTTTTTTGTCTATTAGATTGTAAGCTCTTTGAGCAGGGACTGTCTTTCTTCTATGTTTGTGCAGTGCTGCGTATGACTTGTAGCGCTATAGAAATGCTAAATAGTAGTAGTAGTATATTCAATACCAGGGCATGGGTGGCTCCCAGCATTTAGGGCTCCTTTTACAAAGGAGCTCTAGCGTTTTTAGCTCATTAAAAATAAGCATGCGATAGAAATTAGAGACACCCATATATTCCGATAGGCATCTCTAGCATTTAGTGCGCTAAACATTAGTGCGCACTAAAAATACTAGTGTACTTTTGTTAAAGACCCCCTGAATATTCGGGCATAACCACCAACCTCAAAGTTAACTGGGCACTGGTCGATACTCAGATTAGTGCCTGGTTAATTTGGCACATAATGTTAGGACAGCTGTTTATGTGGTTACTTAACTGGTTAGTGAAAAAAAATCACCATTAACCCTCAAATTCTATAAATGGTACTTAAAATTGTGTGCACATATTTGGGTGTTTGTCCAATTTGCAAACACAGTTTAACTGAATAACGAGACCATTAGCACCATAATTGGGTCCTACCAATTAAAATTTACATGAGCAATTTTAGGCACTGACATCTGTGCGCAAATTTTACATGTGGCTCCAAAAAGGGGGTGTGGTCATGGGCAGATCAGGGGTGTTCCCACAATTTGTGTGGGCTGTTATAGAATAAGGGAGATCCACACCTATTTTAGGTGCAAGGATTTAGACCAGGGTTTATTTGGTGAAAATCAGGGGCGCAGCCAGACTTTGACGGGAGGGGGGTCCAGAGCCCGAGGTGAGGGGGCACATTTTACACCCTCCCCCCCGCCGACTCCCCGCCATTGCCGACCCCCCCCCCCCCCCCCGCCGCCGCCGCCACAAACTTTGACCCTCTCAACCCCCCCTCCCGCTGCCAACCCGCCATTGCTGTCGCCTACTTTTGCTGGTGGGGGACCCCAACCCCCGCCAGGCTTCGTTCTGTTTCTGAGTCTGACGTCCTGCACGTGTAGGACGTCATAGTAACATAGTAGATGACGGCAGAAAAAGACCTGCACGGTCCATCCAGTCTGCCCAACAAGATAACTCATAAGTGCTACTTTTTGTGTATACCCTACTTTGATTTGTACCTGTGCTCTTCAGGGCACAGACCGTATAAGTCTGCCCAGCACTATCCCCGCCTCAAAACCACCAGCTCCGTTTCCCACCACCGGCTCTGGCACAGACCGTATAAGTCTGCCCAGCACTATCCCTGCCTCCCAACCACCAGCCCTGCCTCCCACCACCGGCTCTGCCACCCGATCTCGACTAAGCTCCTTAGGATCCATTCCTTCTGCACAGGATTCCTTTATGCTTATCCCACGCATGTTTGAATTCCGTTACCATTTTCATTTCCACCACCTCCCACGGAAGTGCATTCCAAGCATCCACTACTCTCTCCGTGAAAAAATACTTCCTGACATTTTTTTTGAGTCTGCCCCCCTTCAATCTCATTTCATGTCCTCTCGTTCTACCGTGTTCGCATCTCTGGAAAAGGTTCGTTTGCGGATTAATACCTTTCAAATATTTGAACGTCTGTATCATATCACATCAGACTCAGAAACAGAATGAAGCCTTGCGCCGGAAGAAGAGGACCTCGGCTGGCAGGGGTTGGGGTCCCCTGCCAGCAAAGGTAGGCGACGGCGGGTTGGCGGCGGGAGGGGGGGTCGAGAGAGTCATCGGCAGGGGGGTCCAGGGTCAAATCTACGGGGGCCCAGACCCCCGTGACCCCACATAGCTACGCCACTGGTGAAAATCCACACACCTAAAGTTAGACACGGTTCCTGGTGCTAAGCACTATTCTATAAATGGTGCCTAACTTTGAGTGACATTTATAGAATAGCCCTTAACATAATTTTTTTGGCATCGAATTTTCACCACTATTTATAGAATTTAGTCCTAACTGACTAAGTGGCTGATCTGTCCTATCGCCACCACGGCTGGTTAGCGGAGATATTCAAAGACATTAACCGGTTAAATGTCACTAAATATTGGGTGCTAGCTCACTCAACAGGGTTTAATTGAGCACCAGCCTCCCCTCCCTGGTTAAACCCTTTTGAATATTGACCTCACATTTTATAAACATATAATTGCATACACAGAGAACAAGCACACATTTACACCTTCGGAGCAGGTGTAATTTTGTGTGAGAGAATCTGAGGGGCATTTCTGATATGACATTTAAGTCTGACTTTGGACATTTTGTTCAAAATCCAAATAGCAAATATAGTGATTTTTGAAATAGCAAAACATCTTTTTTTATTTCTGAAAATGGCCACATGCTTTTTGGTCCAGTTCTAACTATACAGCAAAGCTGCACTCATCTGCGGCTCTGTGCACGCTGCGGCTACTTCCTCCGGACTAGCCCTGCCTCCTCCCAAAGAGGAAGTTATATGGGAGGAGGCAGGGCAGGTCTGGAGGAAGTGGCCACAGCGTGCAGAGAGCTGCAGTCCTGTGCGGCTTTGCTATATAATTAGTACAGCGGCCACCAAAGATGACAACAGGAGGAAGGGAGGGAAAAGTGCTGCAGCTTAGAATACGGCTTAGAGGAAGAAAGACAATCTTACCAATCTTTTTTCCCTCCTCCCTGCACCCTTTTTACAGCCCCCACCCACCCACACACGCAGGACTCCATCCATCCACTCCAGCCCTGGGTACCCTCCCCAAACGTACCTCAATGCACTCTGGTGGTCTAGTGGCCTCTTTGGGGCAGGAAAGATCCCCACATTTTCCTGCTTGCTGCCACTGTTCCTTTAAAATGGCTGCCAAGACGTCAAGCGGTGGTCTCTTGAAGTCTTGGCAGCCATTTTAAAGGAACAGCGGCAGCGGGCAGGAAAGTATGGGGATCCTTTCTGCCCCGAAGAGGCTACTAGACCACCCTGAGGCTCGGGGGAGGGAACACAAGGTTTGGCTCGCCTACAGTTCCACGGGAACCCCATAGGAGCTGGGTCTATCCCCGCGGGATCCCTGCAGACCTGAAGGGGATCCCGTAGGATTGCCACGTTCCCCATTCCTGTGCAGCTCTCTAGTACCCTCTGCAGTGTTTACAGTGCTGGCTTCGGTATCCCTGCCACCAAAGGTATTTTTAATGCACCAGGGGGGATATGTTGCCCCCTCAGTCCACCTCTGGGCCCTCCCCAAAATTGGAGGGCTCGCTGGTGTCACCTATATGTGGGTAGAGTAGGTTTTTGGTGGGTTTTGGAGGGCTCACACTTTCCACCACAAGTGTAATAGTTAGAGTGGATTATTGGTCTGGGTCCCTTCTCTACATTGAACTGGACTAACAACTAGAATACTTCATGGACCTGCTTGCTGCTCATAATCTGAGGCTGTCAGAGGCTGGTATGTACTGTTTCTTTCATAACTTTTAGGGCTGAGGAGGTACGAGGGGGTCGATGACCACTGGGGTAGTAAGGGGGTCCATTCCTATATTCCTACAGTGGTCATCTGGTCATTTAGGGTACTTTTGTGTAACTTAGTTGTTATTAAAACAAGTCTAGACCAAAGCGTCTTAGTTTTAGATCTCAAAGTTTTTGTTTTGTTCCATTATGTATGAAAAATATCGAAAATCTTAGGAACGCCCAAATCCCACCCTTAACACGCCCCCTCAAGATTTGGACGCACTGCAGATAAACAGCATAGGAAAACATCTGGAAAATGGATTTCAAAAATACCAATTTTGACATTTTGGCAAGAAAAACATCACAATGCTGCTTTATGCCACTTTTAAACATTTTTCTCTTTTGAAAATAAGCCCCTCTGTGAGCTACTGGGGTCCTTGTAGTCCATATTCAGTGTTGTTTTTCTAGCAAAAAAGGTGCCGGTACTCAAATGCTAGGCCACCCTTCAGGAGTGGGGTAATCAAGGAGGGACCCACCCCATAATAGCCAGGCCACCTGCAACCAGTCATAGAATCTATGACAAGACAGAATTGGTGTGTAGAGCCTGAGCGCTTTTATTAAAACTTGGGTTCCATGGGTCAATTTTAGCAGGCAATGGAAAAGGTGCCGGTACTCAGTACCTCCAAGTACCCCCTCAAAAAAAGCCCTGTCCATATTTTATAAAGGAACAAAGCCATCTATGGTACCTTTATAAAAAAAATGCATAACATAGGCATCTTTTTGGACTTTTCATATAAGCACCCCATTATCAGATTTGCCCCCACCTTAGATATTGCCATTGAAAATTGGCACGATTTGGTTAAACTGAACCAGTTACCTCTCCTATAGTTAACTGGACAAGTTATGGGCTAGATTCTATACATGTCGCCTAAAAAAATCGGTGCCAACCCCACCCCGCTTTAACAGTATTCTATAAGCCGTACCTAAAATTTGGCATGGTTTATAGAATAATGCGTAAGCAGAGAGGTTGAACATAAATTTAGGCACTGCCATTTGCACCAATGAAAATCATGACTGCAGTTCACCCCGTCATGCCCATGACCCTCCCATTTCTGCGTTTCCTTTTTTGAGCTGCACGCAAATTTTAAGCGTGAATTGTGCACTTACATTTACATGTATTAGCCCCAATTAAATCTAATTAGTACCTATAATTGCTTGTTAAAAAGCCAATTATTGGCACTTATTGGTTCGTTATTCTATTAAATTGCACACACAAATCAGGGGCACACCTAAATTTACATGCCCAGTTTTTGGCGACTTTTATAGAATTGGGGGTACATGTTAACTATAACCTTTTATATTTAGTGGTGTTGACCTAGGTGCTCATTTTCAAAGCACTTAGACTTCCAAAGTTACATAGGAACATTGACCATAAGAAGGCAATTCTACTGTATAAGAGAATGCCTAATTTTCAGCATCATGAAAGTGCCTATGTAGAGCTTATAGTAGGCACCTACTTTTCTTTATAAAATACTATTATAACCTGTGAAATACAAGTGCATGCTTTTATGTATGAGCACTTATTCTAATCATAGAGTGCCATAAATGCTCGCATCTAGGTTGGGAAAATACAAGCGTAAATTATAGTATTCTACAATTTACACACGTGTGGGCCTCGTCCACCCTCCACCCAAACTCGAGTCATGTAAACCTCCACCTGCAAAGCATGCGCCATTGAAGCTTGGCATGTACTTACACATTAACATGTAGCTAGATTACTGTCATTTATATGTGTATACCTTGTGTTCACATAAGGGCATAAATGACTAGAATACCAACATTTATATGCATGCTTGTCACCTAAATCTAGAGGGCTCATTACAGAATTACCCCCTACTAGGAACTTAGTAATTCTACATGCCTGCAGTTGTAAGTCTGGTCCTGGTACTGCTACAATCCATATGTAAATAAACTACCACTGTGACATTACTATTTCGTGGACTTACTACAGGCAGTGGCAGCCCTACCATTAGGTTAACTGAGGCGGGGGTCTCAGGCAGCACTCATTATGGAGCGGCATCATTCCCCTCCACTGCCTACCTTCTTTTTTTGTTTTTCAAAAGTCGGCAGTGACAATGATCCCCATATGCTAACCTGCCACCGGCACCTCCTCTGAACTGCGGCCCACCTCTCTGATGTAACTTCCTGTTTCCTTGGAGTTGGGCCGCAGTACAGAGGAGATGCCAGTGCCTGTGGCAGGGCAGAGTATGGGGATTGCTGCCACCTCCAACTTTTGAACGCAACAATAAAAAAAGAAGGTAGGCTTGGGAGGGCGGGTGGAGAGATGCTAGACCACGGCTGTGAGGGTGGAAAGGAGTTGGCAGGGGGTCATGATGCTGGGGGGGGGGGGGAATTTCATCCCTGCCTCAGGCGGTAGATTGCCTTGGGCTGCCCCAGACTTCAGGGGCTTATTGTGCAGACTGCATTGACTCTAGCCTATAGCCTTTAGAGCAGTGCTTCCCAAGCTTTTTGTGGCTGTGACCCCATGATTTCCGCCAAATAAAATTGCGTGTTCTCCTGGAGCCGCAAATAGTGATATACCTGTAGATAACCCACCAATGTTGTGACCCCATTTGGGGTTCCGATCCCCAGTTTGGGAAGCTCTGCTTTAGAGATATGGCCTTCAGAACTAAACAGTGCTCCAGGAGAGGCCTTGTCAATACCCTCTGAAAAGGTATTATCCCTTCCTTTCTTTTTTTTTTTTTCTGGCTGTCACCACATCCTTGTCACATTGCTTTGCTAGCATGAGATCATCAGATAGCATCACCCTGAGCTCTTTCCCTTGTCTGATGCATATCAGCCCCTCCTCACCTTCTAAGGAGTATTGTTCCCTTTTATTTCTGTATGATTGTCTTTTCTGCACTATCGTTTGTGGCCAAACTCCTTAAAAAAATAATGTGTTAATCTGAAACATATATACAATATTGTTTTGACTGGGCATAGTTCAGCTCTTCAGCAATACTGCCCAGAAAGGCCCTGATGTATCAAATCTTCAAAGTTAAGCTGAGTTGAGTCTGGCTAGTATCTCGACAGATGACCACTGGAGAAAATGATATATTGCAGGATACAGAAAGCAACGGCAAACTGCTACACTATCCTATCTAGGATATCACAGTTACAAGGTAGGCTGTAGCTACCTAAGTCTATACCCAACAAGATGTCTACCACCACCACAGTCTGACTGATTTTGCATACTGGATAAATGACAAAAATTAATTTACATGTTTATTTATTCTTAGCATTTTCAATTTCTTTTCTCTGACATGACTTTGAAATTGATTCTGTTCACCCCCTGATTCCCAGTCCTGCTAATTCTGGAACACTTCTGAGATAGTTCAGGGACAGAGTTTTTCATGAATCACTAATCTGAACATTTGTGGGTCTTTATGTATTTGAAGACTCTATGATTTACTCCAATAGGCATTCATGGTGATATCTTTACTACCTAAAAGCTGCCATCTTAGTTTAGGGCAAAATTGATATCAAATTGAGAATATAATAATAAAACATGGACTAACAGAGACTAATTAGGAATGTCTTTACAGAGTTTTCTCTTCTGTTTTCTTAGAAAACATGCATTAAATACTGTAATTAAGAAACAAGTTGGCTTATGAAAATATCACTATCAACTTCAAGCATCAGCTGTAACTCTTTCCCTTTTTAAAGATGGTCACTTAGTTTCCAAAGCATCATTGACATAGGTCAGGTTAGGTCTGTTTTACAGAGTAACAGAAACAAGCAAGGAGAAAGAGAAAGAGAGAGAGAGGGAGTGCACACTAAGGTAATTACTTTCACTCAGTATTTGTATGACTCAAAGTTCATGAAACTGGAGATACAGTCCAAAGTAGAGCAAGACAGCTGAAGTCTGCAAAAGATGATCACATGGTCTATTGGCTGAAGAAGGGCTTCCTCCAAAATAGGCCACCTGAGCTGCATAACGAAGCAGATGGAAGCAAGGAAGAAAGCAAAGAAAAAGATTAAAATAGAAAAGAGAGACAGTAAAACAGTGCAATTAAAGAGTAAAGCAAAACAAGAATGGAAAGAACCAGAGAGAAAGAAAGAGGAAAAAGATAACGAAGAAAAGGGAGGGCAAAGTGAAAAACATACAGGTCAAAGGACAAGAAAAATAATGAACAGATAGGATGAGAGGGTGAACAAGAGATTATGAGGAAAGTTAAATTTGAGAGTGATAGGAGGAAAGGAAGGTTAGTGAGAAAGAGAAAAAAAGAAAGAAGAGAAAAGAGAGATTAACTAGTATCTTATGCATTTAGGGATAATTCTATAAAGAAAGTGCCAAGACTTAGGCACCAGGAATGCTTGTAAATGATCAGAAAACTGTCATATATTTACATATGTAAATGCCATTACTCCACCTATGTGCTATTCTATAAAATGGTGCCTCAGTGTGATGACATAGTTTGAGGATGGGTGTTCACGTGGATGGAGTCTGGGTGGAGCGTGGGCACGAAGCAATAGCATACACTTAGATTATAGAATACTATATTCTATGCATATTCCTTTGCAATTTAGATGCAAAGATTTATACAAGCTATGTTGGGTGTCAGTGATCATGCCTTAATTTCAGGCACATGTTTGACGTGTTGCTCTAGTATTCTATAAAGAAAAGTATGCACATCTTTTTCTTTCTAGAATAGGCCCGCGCTTCTCAACTCAGTCCTTGAGGCACACTTAGTCCCATCAGGTTTTCAGGATATCCGCAATGAATATGCATGAGATAGATATATATACCAAGGAGGCAGTGCATGCAAATCTCTCTCATGCATATTCATTTTGGATATCCTGAACACCTAATGGGACTAGGTGAGCCTCAAGGACTGGTTTGAGAAGCTCTCTAATAGGCTACAATAACAATATTATAAGCAGGCCTCAAAATGGCTTAAATAGCATTTTTTAAGAAATGAACAATAATGTGGTCCTTGTAGGACAGTAAAATTAGTATTTAAAAGAAGCCAGTTTCAAAATTAAAATATCCACAGCATTACAGTATTTTATTGGAATTAGGTCCATCGATAGATTGTGTTATTTTGAGTACTAAAAGTATAGGTGTAAGATTGGCAGGAAGGGGATCTTGCACCCCAAAATGTTCCAGGTGCTGGTGTAGAATTTCCAGCTTCTCCCCGAAACACTTCTAATATGACCTCCCTATCCTTTGCCCTCCAAAACTATGTAGGCAAATTACGTTTATGATTAAAAGGCATGATTTCAATTGATAATAGGATTACGCTCAAAGTGACTTGATATTTTTATGGGATTAGATTCAGGGATCCTAGTATGAAAACACAGTACTACTTACCCACACAAGCTGTGCCATCCTCATTGGGCTCAAAGCCACGGCTGCACTTCCGATTTGGGCGACATTTATAACCACCGTACGTGTTGATACAAATGGGCTTGTCCCTGGGACATACAAATGGGAACTGGATGCACTCATCTGTGTCTGGAAGTCATAGAATGGTAAGTGATATAGAAACTATATATCAAAAGCAATGTAGTGCAGACCATTTATACCACAGTTTCCCAGTCCTCTCCTGGAGATACACTAGCCAGTTGAGTTTTCAGACTTTTCACAATGAATCCGCATGAGATAAGTTTGCATATACTTGCATAAGTCTCCAATATATGCAGATGTGTTTTATGTATATCCATTTTGACTATTCTGAAAACCAGACCAGTTAGCTATGTATCTAGGATATGGTAAAACCTCTAATTCAACGGACTTTCTGATGGATTTATACATCTATGCTGTGCTCAGGATACTAATGGTTCTTTATTTGTTTTTAACTCTTTGCAGGTTTTAACATTTCTTAAAGAAACAGCCACAAGCTATTTTGCCAAGGTACATTTTGTCAGATCAGATCACACCAGTGTCGCTTGGCCACACTGGAAACAATCAGATGCATTACAACCAAAAATTTAAGCAGAAGCAGTGGCCAAATAATTCAAATGCTGCCCTTAGTGCAATTCTTCCACAGTTATGTGCTGAACTGTGACATCATTTGCTATAGAGAGGGAGTAAAGTAGCTCCCTCTATTATACTAATAGCTAAAATAACGTTATCAGCTAAGTGAAGTGACACTGGTAGCTTATTTGCCCTCAGTTTTTCTTGTTATTGCTTATTACATGTCATTCACCATCTCTTCTGTCAGTCAGCCACCAGGTAATGTGGAGCAGTAATTCGGTCTCACAGGAGAGACTCCTTGTATTGGAATGAAAGAACCAAGGCATGCAGTACAAAAGAGGAAACTACTGTAATCCAGAATGGAGAAAAAAATGCTAAAATCTCTACTGTTCTTTCAAACCACAAGCAGGGCGGTATTTACATTACTAAAGAACACAGGCCCCGATATTCAGACCATAGAGATAGCCGGGCTGTCTCCCGCGGTTGGCGCTGAACCCGGATATTCAATGCCGGTCCATTTCTGGTGACCAGCACTGAATATCCGGTTTAACTTTGGCCGGTCCGATTTTAACCGGCCACACTGATATTCAGCGCTGGCCGCTTAAAGTGACACCAGCCAAAGTTATTCCACCTATTGTAGTGGCCAAATAAGGCATACTCACATTAAAAATCGGCAGATAGCCAGTTATATCGCACAATATAATCGGCTATCTTTAAGCAGCTAAGTGGCGATATTCAATGCCGGATAGCCGGCTATCCAGCACTGAATAAAGCTGGATAGCCACTTAACTGCCATTTTAGTGGCCATTTTCATTTGAATATCGGGCGGACAGTCATTACCTATGGATCTGGGGGCTTATTTTCCCTCAAGCTTCTGGACACACAGCATATGCCATGGAATCACACAGCATATGCCATGGAATTACAGTATATGATCACATATAACAATCAGAAGACCCATCTGGTGACGGCTGGCCTGACCACTAAGCAGGCTAGGAGTTCACCTAGGTTGGGGGCAGCACTGATACAGCCATCAGCTTGTCTAAAGAAGACCCATTGCAGCTGGTGTAGGGCCTTACATATCCACACATGCTAGAGGCCTGCTGGGTCCTGCCTCCTCCAAACTTCCTGTTTCAGAGGGGTGGAATCTTGCAGGCCTTGGGCATGTGCAGGTGCTCAGGGCCCTGTGCCGACCACAATGAGGATTCTTTAAGCAAGCTGATGGGGGACTTGGTGTCACCCTGGAAGAGATAGAGAAGCAAAGCCTCTGAATACCTCAGGGGGTAGGAAATGTGAAAGGGAGCGAAGTTAAACCCTTTGTTGGGGGGGGGGTGAGATGGGGAAGGGGAGATGCTGAATAGCTTGGGAGGCAAGGGAGAGATGAGAAGATGATGAATACCTAGAAAGAGGGAAGTAAGTAGCAGAGAGATGCTGGTCATCTTGTAGGTGGAAAGGGAGGATACTGAACTCCTCAAGGATGGAGGGGGGAGGGAAGGAAAGATCTTGGATACCTTGTTGGGGGCTGAGGTGGAGGGGGATGCTGGACACCTGAGGTGGGTTAAGGGGAGATGCTGGACACCTTCCTGGTGGGCTACGTTGGGGAAGAGAAAATGCTGAACATCTCAGGGGGGCGAGGTAGGGAAAGGGAGATGTTGAACATCTTGGGGAAGGGAGGTAGGGAAGGAGAGAGATGCTAGACACATTGCGGGGGAGGGGAGATACACCTCATGGGGAAAATAGGGAAGGGATGATGATCGACACCTTATTAAGGGGGGCAGTGTGGAAGAAAAGACATTGAACACCCTGTGGTAGGGGAGCGGAGAGATGCTGGACACTTTATTGTGGGGCTTAGGTGGGGAAGGGGAGATACTGACCACCTTGGGGGGAGGAGATAAGGAAGGGAAGATGCTGAACACTTTAGGGGAGGTAGAAAAGCAGAGAGATGCATGTTGGGGGGGTAATGCTGGATACGTTGTTGGGGAAGAAGGTAGGGAAGGGGAGATGGTGGTCTATAGAGGAGTACAGAAGGGAAGTACAGATGGAGGGAGAGCCTTGCGCTGCCCCTTGGTGGGGCATGCATGGCTGAGGGTCACTAAGGGTGTCAGATACCCTTCAGTTGACTCTGCATCTGGTTTGTCCATTTTGTCCTCCCACTTCATCCTCCAGCTCAACCTCTTTTCCCCATAAATACTCTGTGCTGATCCTATGCTTTCCTTTTTGCACATACCATTTTTCATCAAAATATAATCCTAGTCCATTTATAGATACAGTATAATAGCAAAGAAACAGATATACACAACTACATAAGTACTGCCATACTGGGACAGACCAAAGGTCCATCATGTCCAGCATCCTGTTTCCAACAGTGGCCAATCCAGGTCACAAGTATCTGGCAAGATCCCCAAACAGTACATTTTATGTTTCTTAACCTACAAATAAGCAGTGGATTTTGCCCAAGTAATTTTAATAAAGGCTTATGGACTTTTGTTTTAGGAAGCTATCCAAACCTTTTAAAACCTCACTAAGCTAACTGCTTTTACTACATTCTCAGGCAACAAATTCCAGAGTTTAATTACACACTGAGTGAAGAAATATTTTCTCTGATTTGGTTTAAATTTACTACTTTGTAGCTTCATTGCATGCCCCCAATCCTAGTATTTTTGGAAAGAGTAAACAAGTGATTCACGTCTACCCGTTCCATTCCACTCATTATTTTATAGACCTCTATTATATCTCTCCTCAGCCATCTCTTCTCCAAGTTGAAAAGCCAAAGGAGGGGCATAATCGAATGGGGCGCCCAAGTTTTCCTGAGGGCGTCCTCGCAGGACGTCCTTGCAAACGGGTGGGAAAACCCGTATTATCGAAACAAGATGGGCGTCCATCTTTTGTTTCAATAATACGGTTGGGGATGCCCAAATCTCAACATTTAGTTTGACCTTAGAGATGGTTGTCCTTAGAGATGGTCATCCCTGGTTTTCAGCGATAATGGAAACCGAGGACGCCCATCTCAGAAACAACCAAATCCAAGCCATTTGGTCATGGGAGGAGCCAGCATTCGAAGTGCACTGGTCCCCGGCACATTCCAGGACACGAACTGGGCACCCTAGGGGGCACTGCAGTGGACTTCAGAAATTGCTCCCAGGTGTATAGCTCCCTTACCTTGGGTGCTGAGCCCCCCAACCCCCACCCAAAACCCACTACCCACAACTGTACAACACTACCACAGCCCTAAGAGGTGAAGGGCGGCATCTACATGTGGGTACAGTGGGTTTCTGGTGGGTTTTGAAGGGCTCACATTTACCACCACAAGTGTATCAGGTAGGGGGGGATGGGCCTGGGTCCGCCTGCCTGAAGTGCACTGCACCCACTAAAACTGCTCCAGGGACCTACATACTGCTGTCAGGGAGCTGGGTATGACATTTGAGGCTGGCAAAAAATATTTTAAAAGTTTGTTTTGAGGGTGGGAGGGGGTTAGTGACCATTGGGGGAGTAAGGGGAGGTCATCCCCGATCCCCTCCGGTGGTCATCTGGTCAGTTCAGGCACCTTTTTGAGGCTTGGTCGCAAGAAAAAATGGACCAAGTTGTGTCGGCCAAGTGCTCGTCAGGGACGCCCTTCTTTTTTCCATTATCGGCCGAGGATGCCCATGTATTAATCACGCCTCAGTCCCGCCTTCGCTATGCTTCTGACATGCCCCTGTGATCTTGGGTTGTCCCCACGACGGAAAGCAGTTGAGGACGCCCAAAATCGGCTTTTGATTATGTCAATTTGGGTGACCCAATATTTCGACACAAATCGCAAGATGGGCATCCTTCTCTTTCAAAAAAAAATAAGCCTGCTAGCCACTTTAGCCTTTCCTCAGGGAAGTCGTCTCACTCCCTTTATCTTTTTCTTTGCCATTCTCTATACTTTTTCTAATTCTACTATATCTTTTTTTAGATGCTGTGACCAGAACTGCACAAAGTATTCAAGGTGCGGTCACACCATGGAGCGATACAAAGGCATTATAACGTCCTCATTTTTGTTTTCCATTTCTTTCCTAACAATACCTAACATTCTATTTGCTTTCTTAGCCACCGCCACACAACAAGCAGAGGGTTTCAATGTATCATCAATGATGACACCTAGATCCCTTTCCTGGTCAGTGACTCCTATGTGGAACCATGCACTACGTTGCTATAGTTCGGGTTCCTCTTTCCCACATGAATCACTTTGCACTTGCTCACATTAAACGTCATCTGCCATTTAGATGCCCATTATTATTATTATTATTATTAATTGCATTTGTACCCCGCGCTTTCCCACACATAGCAGGTTCAATGCGGCTTACATAGTAAATAGAATTACAAAGTCTTGAAGGAGAATGTTACAAGTTGTAGTAAAGTTGTAGTCTCCTAGTCTCGTAAGGTCCTCTTGTAATTTTTCATAATTCTCTTGTAATTTAACAACTTTGAATAACTTTGTGTCGTCAGCAAATTTAATTACCTCACTAGTTACTTCGATCTCTAGATCATTTATAAATATGTTAAAAAGCAACGGTACCAGCACAGACCCCTGGGGAACCCCACTATCTACCCTTGTCCATTGAGAATACTGACCATTTATTCTTACTCTCTGTTTTCTATCTTTTAACCAGTTTTTAATCCACAAAAGAACACTACCTCCTATCCCATGACTCTCTAAATTCCTCTGGAGTCTTTTATGAGGTACTTTGTCAAACGCCTTTTGAAAATTCAGATACACAATATCGACCGGCTCACCTTTATCCACATGCTTGTTCACCCCTTCAAAGAAATGTAATAAATTGGTGAGGCAAAATTTCCCTTCACTAAATCCATATTAGCTTTGTCTCATTAATCCATGCTTTTGAATATGCTCTGTAATTTTGTTCTTTATAATGGTCTCTACCATTTTGCCTGGCACCAACATCAGGCTCACTGGTCTATAATTGCCCAGATCACCTCTGGAACACAGACAACTCCAGAATGGAAAGGCTAGATGCCTTTGTTAGAAGGAACTATTTATATTACATTAGTTTCAGTATCAGAGAACAGTACTGAACTAGCATGGCATGTTTAGACCACCTCACCTGCACAGCGTCCGTTTTCATTCAAGGAGAAACCTTGGCCACACTGTATACAAAGAGAAAGAGGAGGAATTTGCAAAGGTGGTACAAATATCCAGTTAATAATCTTCTGCTGCTGTAAGGATTATACTACTGATATGTATTCTGATTTCTTCTGAAAGATGGATTAGATTTCAAATTCTCAATAGATTGGCAGTGCAAGTGCCAGTTCAGTGACATTTAATTAAATGCTCAGTTCACCCATCATATTCTGTTGCCATTTAAAATCCTGAGTTTGTTAAATCCTTACAACTATAAACCATCTTCCACATAGACTTAGGTACATCTTTTTGCTTTATTTCTTTTCCAGATAATGCACACACACACACACACACACACACACACACGACACACACGGTATAAGATGACCAATACTTTATCTGTGGAGAAGGCACTCTCTTTGCAAATAAACAAGTTGGGAAAGTGTCTCGCAACAAACAGGGCTTTTACCAATGGGCAAAACGGGCAACTGTCCTGAGCCTAGCTTAAAAAAAGGCCCATAAGTAAAAGCAGCCCTGAGTACAGGGCCCACCTAGCATCTTCCTTCCCTCCGTTCCCCTCCTCTGATGCAAGTGCTTCCCAGAGATTCAAAGCTGCATAAAGGCACAAAGTCACTGTTAGTCCTTGCCACTGATGGGTTTTCCGGTCCCGCCCCTTCTGATGTCACTCCTGTTAATGGGGACAGGACCAGCAAAGCCAATAGCAGTGCAAAATCATGGCAGCTCAATACCTTTATTTCACTTTCTATTCTAAGAATGGTGATAAAGTGATCTGTAAGTCTTGAAATTAGATTAGACTTGATTAGTAAACTATGTTGGTGGTCTGGGAGTGATGACTGGATGAGGGGAAAGGGCACTGCTGGTCTTGTGGGGGACCCATCCACAGAAGTCTGCCCAGGGCCCTGTGGGTGATTTATGCAGCCCTGACAACAATAGTATCATTCATAAGCTTGTTGTCACTTATGCTCCAGCTTGTACTTTACCTTTGTCAGCTCACAGATGGCCCTGTTTTCCTGGTATATCAATAGGAGCTCTTCCATGGAAGAATTTCACTGTGGATGCTTACCAAAATTTCAATCAAATACATCCACGAAGAGAGCCCCATAAATATGTGTATGGATGGACAGATAGACATAGAAACAGCAAGAAGCACTTTGCACTGCTGAAATGCACCTAAAAACCGCCTTCTTCACGTTTAATAGAGTACATAACCTATTTTGTCTTGCTACATGAATATCAATATCACTGCAGACCCCCCACCTCAATTTCCAAAGGTTGAACCAGGCCATTTTCATCCTTTGGATAATAAATTTGCAGAACAGAATTAATTTCATTTTTGGCGATACCCCGGCTCAGAAACCTGCCATCTGGCCAAGTCACCTCTATGCTGCTGGCTTCATCTTTTCCTGTTTAGGAGGGACAAAAAGAGATAGGAAACCAATCAAAATCAGCATCCAGAGGTTATTCTAAGAGGCCTGTAGCATGCAACTCAACCTATTTGAGTGTCTTCATATTCATGAAAGGTGTCACAGCCTACAAAGGTTCTAGTTTCCTCCAGGACCAGCACAGTTCCTACAGCTCAACTTACCTGAACAACTGATCTGTCCTCTTTCAGTAATGCCTTCTCACCCTCTATATTCAGAAAAGGAAGCCCTAGCTTAGCACTCATTTGAGCAACAAAGAGGATTTTTAGTCATGAGTCTCCTCCAAATGGTTAATGCACTAGTTGCACATGTAAATGTTTAGAATACTAGCACCTAAATGTGTGTGTGTGCACATACATGCATGTATATGCATCTACATGCTATTCTGTAACTATCTTCGATAGCACTTACTTTGAGGGTGGGTGTACATATTGCAGAGTCTGGGTGAAATGGGGTGCACAGTTACACATGTAACTTATAAAATACTATATATTACATGGATATCAATGGAACTTAGGTGCACACACACCAGCTCTATGGATAGCGTAAGTGCTTACGGCTAAGTTAAATATGTGTATCACTTCTGTTTTACTAGTATTCTATAAAGGAAAGCAGGCACCTACTTTTTTATATAGAAAAGGCTCCTATTAGGTTTGCCTCTCTACCAGCACAAGCATTTGGGAACCATGCCCTATAAAAGGCATTGTGCAGCTACCTGTAGCTCAGTATTTTTTGTAACAAAGCATATGTAAACCCCTCCAAAGGCATTGTGCAGCTACCTGTAGCTCAGTATTTTTTGTAACAAAGCATATGTAAACCCCTCCCCCTCCAAGATCAACTCCAAATTATTTATTTATTTATTTAACACATTTATATCCCACATTTTCCCACTTAGTTGCAGGCTCATTGTGGCTTACACAATACCGTAGAAGTAGGCTCCGGTTCAATAATAAAAATACATAGTACAGTAGTAAGCATGTAAGAAACATAAGTATAAAGCAACAAAGAAATAAAGAAGGAGTGATGATCGAAGTCTAGTATGGTCCATATTTTTCTGTGTCGCAGGAAGTAGAAAGTTAATTTGGGTCAGGGGGGTAGACCTTCTTAAACAAGTTGGTTTTCAGTAGTTTCCTTAAGTTAAGATGGTTATGGATAGATCTCACGGTTTTGGGCAAAGCGTTCCACAGTTGTGTACTTATGTAGGAAAAGCTGGATACATAAGTTGATTTGTATCTAAGTCCATTGCAGTCTGGATAATGCAGATTTAAATAAGTTCAGGGTAGGCTGGTACTGTTTCTGGGTGGTAGTTTTATGAGGTCCAACATGTATCCAGGCACTTCACCGTAAATAATCCTGTGGACAAGAGTGCAAACCTTGAAGGCAATACGTTCCTTGGTGGGAAGCCAATGCAGTTTTTCGCGAGGGAGGGAGGGATGGTAATGGATACTTAGCCTGTTCACTTGGATGAATTCCAAAATCCCCACAGGCAAAATGACAATGATATGCAACTATGAACAAGAGTAACTGTGACTAGCAACGCTAATGCCCATAGGTGCTCGTTAATAGGGAATGATCAGCTCAATCATGGAGAAGAACAACTTTTGAAGTGTATTTTACCCTATTCTCATCAGGGGGACCTAATAAAACAAATTATTAACAAACACTGGTCCACTTGTTAAAATACCTCAGTTTGCATACACGAGGATTCGTAATATTGGAGAGATGCCATCTATATTTAGGAACATCGCCCATTTGAGTGAGATATTCGGTGAGGGGGGCATACATACCGTCGCAAATGTGTGGATTGTAGGTACATGATAATCACACAGTGTTATTAATCCACATACAGGTCAGGAATTTAAGTTACAATTCCACACAGATTGTAATTCAAGTTATATATGCAATTCAATGCCTGTGCCAAAAGTGGTATATAGGTCAGACCAAATGTAAGGCCAAACAGAGGATAGCAGAGCACTTGAGTAATTTAAGAACTCATTAAAAAAAAAAGCGTTCTTGGTTGAACATTGGGACCAGCATGGCCATTTAGATAATGATTTAAGTTTTGTTGTTTTGCCTCAAGTACATCTGCAGTGGGGAGGGGATGTGACTGCTATTCTGATTCAAAAGGAACAACGTTTTATATTTAATTGGGTCACAGTTGTCCCAAAAGGGTTGAACAGGGGGACTGAGTGGATCAGTTAATGTTATTGATAGCAGAATTAACCTATCAGCTTTTCAGTAGGTAGCTGGCAATAGTTAAAGGGTGTTTACTTCAGTGTGCATGTGTCAATGTTCCAGTACGGCGGGGAGGAGAGATGGTTAGGATAGCCTTCCCGTGGGTAGCCAAGAATTAATTTAAGTTGTCATTTTGAATTATGGATATGTTTCATATACTGATTTTAAATGTAGGTATAGGTAGGAGTGCAGAATAACAACAATTTTTTAAAATAGTATTAATTGATTAGGTAGCTATTAATAAGGTTAGCTTTTGATTGATAGCAGTTAAAATTTAATGCCAAGAAGTGCAGAGTGATACACTTGGGGTGCATAAATCAAATGGAGATGTACCAGATAGGAGAAGAGAAATTGATAAGCACAGCCCAGGAGAGGGACCTTGGGGTGATGGTGTCCAAGGATCTCAAGGTGACTAAACAATGTGACAAGGTGATGGCCACGGTCAGAAGGATGCTAGGCTGCATAGGGGTATAACCAGCAGAAGAAAGGAGATGTTGATGCCCCTGTAATAGTTGTTGGTGAGGCCCCACTTGGAGTATTGTGTTCAGTTTTGGAGGCTGTATCTTGTTAAGGACGTAAAAAGACTTGAAGTGACAAAGTGACCAAAATGTTATGGGGTTTGCATTGTAAAACGTATGAGGAGATACTTACGCACCTGAACATATATACCCTAGAGGAAAAGAGAGACAAGGGTGATATGATACAGACGTTCAAATATTTGAAAGGTTTTAATTTCCAAACAAACCTTTTCCAGAGATGGGAAGGTGGTAGAACTAGAGAATATGAATTGAGGTTGCGGGGAAGCCGACTCAGGAATAATGTCAGGAAGTACTTTTTCACTGAGAGGGTGGTAGATACCTGGAATGCCCTCCCTCTGGAGATGGTGGAGATGAAAACAGTAACCAAATTCAATAATGCTTGGGATAAACACAAAGGAATCCTGTATAAAAGGTGTGGAACCAAACAAGCTTAGAAGTGATTAGTAATTGGGAAGCGAAGCCAGTGCTGGGCAGACTTCTACAGTCTGTGCCCTGACCATGGCTGGACAGATTCAGCCTTTGTAATGGAAGAACAAGGCCAGTGATGAGCAGACTTCTACAGTCTGTGCCCTGAAAATGGCAAGGACATATCAAGACCAAGTATACGTATCATATCATATCATATCATATCTTGTACTATGAGTTTATCTTGTTGGACAGAATAGATGGACCGTACCGGTCTTTATCTGCCATCACCTACTATGTTACTATATGTTACCATGACTCTGATGGCCTAGCCTCGAATCATGGGCTAGCAACTTGTAACACCATCTGAAATGTCTCAGCTGGCAACAGAGAGGCTCTTCAGATGTGCGCCAGATGTGATGCAAAAGAAAACAGATCCCAGATAAACTGCTCAAAAACAAAATCTCTTTATTAAAACAATCACCTGATTTGGTCCAAGTTTCATCCACTCATGGGCTGGTTCAGGGGTACTAAAAACAATCATCAAAACAACAACTAACAATGATGCTAAGACCATCAAATAAAAGTACAAACATGTGGAGGGGCATTTTCGATATAACATCTAAGTCCGACTTCAGACATTTTGAACAAAACATCCAAAATCTGAATAGGAAAGAAGGTAATTTTTGAAAAAAGGAAAACGTCTATCTTTTTTTTTTTTTTAAATACCATTTCAAACAAGGTTTTGTGCTTTGTACTTTTGGGGGGGGGGCATTTTTGAAAAAAAAAGTCCAAATAAAAAAACATACAAAATCAAGCCATTGGGATGGAGGAGGGGCCAGAATATTTATTAGACTGGTCCCCAGTCATCCCAGGAGAGCAATGGGGCACCCTAGGGGGCACTGCAGTGGACTTCAAATAAATGCTCCCAGGTACACATCTCACCATTGCTCCCTTATCTTTTCTGGTGAGCTCCCCCCCCCCCCAAACCCACTACCCCCAACTGTACACCATTACAATAGCCCTTATGGGTGAAGGGGCCACCTATATGTGGGTACAGTGGGTTTCTGGTGAGTTTTGGAGGGCTCACAGTTTCCACCACAAGTGTAACAGGTGGGCCTGAGACCACCTGTCTGTTGTGCACTGCAGCCACCACTAGACTACTCCAGGGACCTGCTTGCTGCTGTGATGGACCTGAGTATAACATTTGAGGCTGGAATAGAGCCTGATAAGTAATGTTTTAAATCACATTTTGTTTTGGAGGGGGGTGGGAGAGGGTCAGTGACCACTGGGGGAGTATGGGGAAGTCATCCCTAATTCCTTCCAGTGGTCATTTAGGGCACCTTTTTTTGCTTTATTCATTATAAAAATAGGTGTAGCTCAAAATGTCTTAGCTTTAGTCCTGGAAGGTTTTGTTTTGTTCCATCATGGCTGAAAAATGTCCAAGTCTTAGGAACGCCCAAATCCCGTCCTTAAAATGCCCCTGACACGCCACCTTGAGATTTGGATGCACTGCAGATGAACAGCATAGAAACATCTGAAAAATAGGTTTCACAAATACCAATTTGGGAGAAAAACGTGCAAATGCTGCTTTATGCCACTTTTTAGACTTTTTTCTCTTTCTGCAATCAGAATCATAAATAATCATAAGTAATAGCAAAACATAAGGAGAAGCCTGCATGGTGCATTATTCCATTAAAGACTTCATGGATGTATCATGAGAACATTATCATTAATTATAAAAACAGGCATCAGAAGTGTATTATTGATGCCTGTTTTTACAATTAATGATAACTAGTGCACATGATGTTATTCCTGAATCCCACAT
This sequence comes from Microcaecilia unicolor, assembly GCF_901765095.1. Taxonomy (NCBI): domain Eukaryota; kingdom Metazoa; phylum Chordata; class Amphibia; order Gymnophiona; family Siphonopidae; genus Microcaecilia; species Microcaecilia unicolor. The sequence goes on from NC_044035.1 coordinate 53,950,554, forward strand.
TCATTCATTCATTTATTTAAGTATGTATATACTGCTTAGACCTAAGTGGTTTACAGTTTCATTTTACAGACACTGGGTCTGTCCCTAGTGGGCTCAAAGTGTAAGTAGTACATTGTACTACTGTTGTACCTGGGGCAACAGACGGTTAAGTGACTTGCCCAGGGTCACACGGAGCTGCAGAGGGAATTGAACCTGGTTCCTCAGGAACTCAACACACTGCATAGGTAGCTATTTACTTATTTAGTTTGCCGCTGTAACTGGCAACCTAGGCCAATGTCAGCCGAAGATGGTTTATAAATGGTGTTAATGTTAATATATGAAAAGTAGAAGTTAAGGAGTTAGGCTGCAAAAGAAAATCATCTATTGGTATATTGAGTGTAGCTTGCATTTATGTAAACATCATTACAGGGAACAAGAAATTATTTAATGTTAGAACGGTGTGTGAGTGGTCAGTGTGAGTATGTATGAGTTTATATGGTAAAATTAGAAAGGAGGTATAGTTGGATCTATCACTCAGAAGATTTTTTAAGAATACTTTGTAAGCAAATTAAGAAAAAAGTACAAGTAGTTACTTTTTTTCTGGAGAGATACTATTATATGTAACTAGACTGAAATTAATTTACTCATTAAGAAGGAAAGATAAATCCTGAAAACTGAACTGGTTTGCAGCCCTCCAGGATTGCAGTTTGACATCCCTGCTCTAGAAAACATATAACAAATGTCCTTACCATTATAAGAAATTACAACACACAAAGAAGAACCCAGTTTGAAACTAAATCTGAAATCTTCTCTCTTTAATAACATTCCATTCCAGGAATTTGTTGTGAAAAGGGTGATGGAAGATATTCTCCGCTTACCCAATTTTGTCTATGGACAAAAGCATGGAAACAAGTCATTTGAATTCTTAACATGAGGTGGATTATTTGAATTATAGAAATAGTGATGAATCTCTGATCCATAAGCCATCAGCACATGGAGATACAAATACTAACCTCTATCTTAAACTTCACCTATAATCCATTTATCTACCTGCAAGCAGGGTTGATGGTCAATTATTATAAATCTTTTGAGGCTGTCAGTTTTCTTCTGCTCCTCTGGGCTTCCAGCTCAATCAGACCCAACTTCTACTGGATCACAATGCCATAAACCTTCATTTGTAACTACCAAGGGATTTGTCTCCATCATCTAACCCAGACATTGTGGTGATCATCTTTGGCTAGAGGCTACAGACTGTTTCCTTGCAGAATGTGGTATTCTTGCACTGTCAGTCTGGTCATTAGGTGTTACTGTTATGCAATAGCTGTGATATCTTTCCCTCCAAGGGTGGTGAAACCCTTCTACCATGGTATCTCTAGCCCTCGAGTACCTTACTGCACTACTGCTTGACAGAACTACTAAAGAGCCACTGGTCTGGCGGCAGCTACAGCTACTAGTTTCTTGAATCTGTATTGCTATGATCCCAGACTAGAGACAATGATGTAACATCTATGGGGTGGAGCTACATAGTTGGCGTCCTATATCACCATTCGCCATTTTCTGAACCATTGTTCGCGATGGATTGAAAGGAAACATACTTTTTGTTTTTGTTTTTCAATATTTCTCCTGACGAAGATTGCGAAACAGTGGGTCCCTTGCTGTCGGGAAATCTAGCAAGATAAAGCGAGTGAGAGCAATACCTTTCAGTATTGCCCACTTTGAAATTATTCAACTTTACAACCGGAGTTACGTGTGATTTAAAACATTGAACATATGAATTGAACTTTTCACTTGTCGACAACGTGGATTAAGGACACCTCAGATACAGAAGAGACAAAAGTATCCACGTTTCAAGATAAGTGTTTGTTTTTGAATACTAGAGTGGATTCTATTAGATGAGTCCATTATTCAAATGTGTTTCCACTTAAAAAAAATTTTTCACACTATTAAGAGGTTTTTGAAGTAATTATATAAGTTCTTTTCTTCCATTTAGTATTCTCTGTAGTGTTGAGCATTAATCTGGACTTCTTAATAATTAACTGAAATACTCCACTTTCCGTTTTTTTGGTTCACAGGGCCTTTTTCTCCCCAAGATAGGGAGTTTTTTTGGCACTTGGGGGTTTTTTTTTCGGAAGGGAGGAGGAGCCTATGATGCTGGCCAATTCAGTGGAGTCCTAATTTAAGGTTCCCTGGGCTATTGAGGCTACTTGATTTCTATATATATTATACAATATTGTTCATGGTTTTGCATCAATCTACAGAGCATACAGCAGGAGTGAATTTTTGTATTTTGTTGTATATTATTGCACTCCAGACAATTGAAAAAAATTTTTTATGATCCCAGACTGCAATTCAATAAACCCTTCTCGTAGCAAGTGGTTAGAACATGAGTGCTTTTTGGCATTTTCATGTAGTCCCATGCATAGTTTAATGAATTTATGCTAATTGTGCAAAAATGTCTTTTCCTGAAAACATTTATGAAACATTACTGGACTTAATTTTTCTGAGACCAACCAATATTCTACATTCCTCCTTTACTATACTTCTTGACCAGCTGCTTTATCTACCAGCTTTGTGTGAAAAATCCCCTCATCTACTGAGCTGCGCAACCATTGGACTAGATGGGCAACTGTTATTTACAAGACAACCAACCAGAAATCCCCCACTCCAAGGTATGCAAATCAGAGAAAATATCCTCTCAATGCATAATTAAGATCTGTAATTCATTGCTAGTGGATGTGGTAAAAGCAGTTAGCGTAGTTGGGTCTAAAAACAAAAGGTTTGGACAAATTCCTGGAGGAAAAGTCCATAAATTGATATTAAGGTAGCAGACTTGGAGAAAGCCACAGTTTATCCCTGGGGAAAAGTAATTGCTACTATTTGGGATTTTGCTAGGTACTTGTGACCTGGATTGGCACTGTTGAAAACAGGATCCTGAGCATTATGGACCTCAGATATTCCTGAGGCATAAACGGGGCATTTTTAGGTACAATGGATTTGGAGCTTCTACTCAGGGGCGTAGCCACGGACGGGCCTGGATGGGCCCAGGCCCAGCCACATTTGCTCCAGGCCCGCCCACCCTAACTAGCCCCAACCCAACAACATCCAAAACTCATTTTACTAACCGGACTGAAGCCATGACTGCAGAAGCAGAGTAAAGCTGGCTCAGCCTTCCCCTTCTCTCTCAGCTCTGGTCCTGCCTCATTTCCTGTTTACGCAAGGGCAGGAGACTGAGAGAGAAGAGGAAGGCTGAGCCGGCTTTACTCTGCTTCTGTAGTCATGACTTCAGTCCGGTTAGTAAAATGAGTTTTGGATGTTGTTGGGTTGGGGCTAGTTAGGGTGGGCGGGCCTGGAGCAAATGTGGTATACACAAAAGCACATATGAGTTTATCTTGTTGGGCAGACTGGGTGGACCATGCAGGTCTTTTTCTGCCGTCATCTACTTTGTTATGTATGTTATGTGCAACTAATTGAATTGCTTAGACCTTGCTAGAATTGTGTGTGTGTGTGTGTATATGTATATATATATAGTGCCCACCCATATTAACTCTGGGCCCAGCCAAAATGTCAGGTCTGGCTACGCTACTGCTACAGTTGCTACATTGTGCCAGCTGATAGGATGGAGCTGTTCAAAAGGTTTACAAGAAGGAGTTAGTTTTAGTAGCACTGAAATGTTTTGTGTGTGGCATATTAACGTGCAGAAATATAGCAAAAAGATACAATGGTGATAAACATAGCACTCTTTTGATGTAAATTATGCTGCTTTCTGCAAATTTGACTCCAGTGACAGCAGAAACATGTCCCATAATGAGAATCACGGCAGCTGTATCGTAAGATACCACTGCCATGTTCCCTTTTAAAAATCTAATTAGGTGTGCTGGGATCACTGTTTATACAGGAGGCAATAAACTTGAGATTGTGGTACACTGTATGCAATAGCCTCTCTTGAGAGGGTTTTCTGTTTAAAGAACACCACAGTGTACCTTACTGCAGTGTTTGTGAGCAGACTTACAGAGACGGCATCACAGCACAACCTGAGCTATTAGAGCGATATATAACCTAGTTATTGCTATTTTTGCTCTAGACTTTACATACGAAACATAATACAGCAATAGATAAGCACTGTATAATCAATCCAATGTACCCAATTTAATCCCTGGTGCTTGCCGCAGACCTGGTTCATCTATAGCTTCTTTTTCACATCTTTGCAATTAGGGATCTTCAGGGATTACTTCATGCTTTCTTAAACTCTGCTACTGTTTTTCCCTCTACTGTCTCTCCTAGAAGGACGCTGAATGCACTCTCCAGCCTTTCCGTAGAGCAACATTTTCTGATATTATCATGTGTTTATACCACGGGAGCTCCGTATCATAATCTCTTGTTCTAGAATCCCTTTCTATTGAAAAAGGTTTGCTTCTTGCTCTTTATTTATATCTTTCAGCTACGCAGACATCTCTATCAAAACTCCTTCCCTCTTCTCCCTTGTCTCCACATATTTAAGGGTCCAATATTCAGCCAACATAGTCATTTTTTTAAAATGATGGACATGGTGTTTAAAAAATATCTGGAAATTCAGCACCCCTCTCCGGATAGTGGCCAGCACTGAATATCTGGATGATGTGGTCAGCACTGGGACTTAGGTGGACAGCGGTGATGCTCAGTCCACTATCCAGATAACTTAGGACAGCCGTTTTTACTGCCCTAAGGGGTCCTTTTACTAAGCTGCAGTAAGAAATGGCTTTAGCACACCCTTACGTGGGTCATTCCCCCATGCTGACCATTTTTAAACAGTCATACAAATGCTTTTTTGTCAATTCTTTTCATTAATGGCTGTGAACTAATGTTCGCTATATCAAAACAACGGGTGTGGAATCACAACTTCAGTATAGAAAATACAACAAAACTAATGATCCACTAGGAAAAATAAGAGACTCGTGTTCCAAATAATTATAAGTTAAAGGAAGGAAAAGCCTCAAAGAGCTCCAAACCCGAAGGTTTATAGAGCTAAACGTGATCACAAAGATCTGCTCTTCATCATCGGCTAAAAAACCTTCCCACAGTCTTCAATTATCGAAAAGTTTCAAAATATTTCAAAACATTTATAATCTTATCATATGTAATCCAATGTCCATAGAAAGCATGATGCTGAACGTATCTTACCTAAAAGTCAGCAGGTGCAGAGCACTGTCTGCAACTCCTCGAGGAAGGAGGCTGGCTTGAAGAGTTGCAGGCAGCGCTGGTCTGGTTCAAAGAAAACATAATTGACATGTGGAAAAGTAATCAAACACTTAGACGGAAATTTTAAGATAAAAGTAGCGAAAATTCTTGATTTCAATAACAGAAATTGCTTATGTCTGTCTAACTTGCATAGCTATTGACACGTTAGGAGAAACTTGAACTTTTTTCCACCACAAAAAAAGTCACACTTTCTAAAGTAATTTCTCAAAACATTAATCTTATCATTTTCTGAAGAGAAGGAGACTAGGAGGGTAGCACGAGATGAAATGTTATCCTGAGTAGATTCTGAAAAAGCTGTCAAATTCACCATCTCTTCCTCTCTTATGGACAACTCATCCATTCCTTCCGCACTCTGGCCGCCTCTCAAAATCTTCTTAGGTAAATAATATTTTGTGATAATAATTGTTTTAGCATGTGTCAGAGCTAATACTTCGTTGGCATATTTTCTCAAAAGGATCTCACCAGATTGTAATGCACACACTGGGAAATTCAAAAATCTCAAGTTGGTAGCCCTAATCTGATTTTCCAAATTCTCCACCTGTTTTTCTAAAAACAGACTGTCCTTAATCCCAGACACTCCCATTTGTTGGAGCAAACGAACCTGAGACACATTCTTTGGCCGCTGTCGGAGACGGAGTGCTGGGCTTGATGGACATTTGGTCTTTTCCCAGCGTGGCAGTGCTTATGTACTTACTAGTAAAAAAGGCCCGTTTCTGGAACGAATGAAACGGGCGCTAGCAAGGTTTTCCTGGGAGTGTGTATGTTTGAGAGAGAGAGCCAGAGTGAATGTGCGGGTGTGTGACAGAGTGAGACTGTCTGTGTGACAGTGTGTGTGTGAGAATGAGAGTGTGTGACAGGGCCCCCTCACCTGTTCCTAATACCCCTCACCCCGTTCCCTCCCCTCCTTTTCCTCCTCCTTCCCACACTTTGGGTTCCTTAAGGCTTTCAAAAGTCTATGTACCCCCGTGGCCCTAACGCCCAGTATCCGGATACCCCACCGCTTTCCTCCTCACCCCTCCCCCAAGATGTAATACTTTCACGTCCTTCATTTTTTAAAAAAAGTGTCCTATCTACCCTGTGTACAAATGCCCGGCATTCAGATTGTTTTCCTTTCCCAAATGTTCATGTCTTTCAGTCCTTCAGAACTCCCCCCTCCCCCATTTAACACTTTCGGTTCCTTCAGTCTTTTAAAACTCTCCTATCAACCCTGTGTCCTAATGGCCAGCACTCAGATTGTTTTGCTTTGCCAAATTGTCCGTCACTGATGTCACTGACGTCTTGCGTGCCTGCCTAGAAGACCACTTCCGGCAGGCACGGTCCCAGGCACATCCTGTTGGAGGTGAGAATTATTATATAGGATGTACTTTTTACAGAAACCATCCTATTGACTCCATTTATTATCCACATCTCCTGTCTAGGAGACCATTTGCTGAGAAAATCCACAGAGCTGCTGTACTGGACCTTGTAGCGTTGCCTCAGTCCTCTTAACCACTGTCCATACATCAAACAAAGAAATGTGCGATGCTTCCACTGAGGGAACTGGTGCTTCTTTAGAAAATTCAACAGCCTGTAAAGAAAAATGTTAATGAAGAGGGAAGTGGCTTTGGCTGCTGCAAGCTTACTATATCCCCTAGAAGAGAAAAATCTTCATGGGGTAAACCCCCACTAGGGGAAAGATGAAAAATAGGAAGGTCAGGGAAATGCTTCTCCCCTGAACTCAAAAAGGTACACGAGTCCAATCCTGCAGTTAAAAGAGAAGGATTATCTTTATTAAGAGATATCAAATGTCTTTCAATGGAGCCTGGAAGCAAAGGTATACTTACTGCCAGGTACTTAACTTTGGCCTTACGCTTCCCCATAATGAAAGATGAAAATACATACACAGTACTTGGAAGGGTTTGGATATTCCAAAGAATAAACACACAGAGTCTGGGCCCACTGAGGCTCCACAGGGACTCATAAGGGGCCTGGCATGCCCCTTAGGGCATGCCCTGTGGCCGCGCTGCAGGAAGTTGCTGTGATTTATTCCTCACAGCGGCCCCCACTTATAACATCAGCGGCTGGGGAGAGAATTCCAGGGACAGTTCTTAACCCAAGATCTTCCGGGTACCTCCAGGTGTGTTTCAGGCTCACTCTCTCACCCCTCCTTCTCTGGCATCTGCAGGAATCTGTGATTTATTCCACACACCGACCCTCCTTCTCTCAATGCAACTATTCTATAAGCGCATACAAGAATAGTTGGAATGCCTTGACATGACCATGCTCCTCCCACATTAACGCCTCCCTTTGCATTAACACACAACAGAAGTTGGGCATGCTATTTACAGAAGCATAAGTCTGTTACACGTGCAACTGCAAGTTAGGGCCAATTAGTGCTTTTTAATGCCAGTTATTGGTAATCACCAATTATTTGCCAGGTTAGTACCAATTAATCATGTTTTGTGCGTAACTTGTCCTATTCTTTAATGATACACTCAATTGTGCATCTAAGTTTTGGCACCATTAACAGAATTTGGAGAAGAATTGCCGTTATAGAATACTAGAGTAGATTGGCATCAACACACCTACATTTAGGTGCTAACATTTATGACAGGTCTATTACGTGCATAAATTTTAGTTCCTAAATTGCAGGCATAAATGTTGCATGCAAGTGTTGGCCCCATCTAAGCCCTACCCATGTAAACACCTCTCTGACAATTCCAAGCTATAGCATTTTAGCACGTAATTACAGAAGAGCAGTTAAGCGCATTATTACCATTTACGCACGCAAGCTGATTAAATTTAAGTGACCTGTTATAGAATGAGATGGAATATCCCAGTGTTTGAGGTATCATCCCCTCCTTTTTTCTACTAGTTCTGCTTGTCACTACTTTTACTATTACAGATCTATTAGTTGATGGCATAAGGTATACTTTAGAATCACAACTGAAAATTCTAGGGGTAATATTAGATCATTTTCTTACTCTTGGACCCCAAATTCAAGCAGTAACAGTAAAAGTGTTATGGAAGCTTAGAGGGATTACAGCTTATCTTGAATTACTTTTCATTTTACAGTGCAGACAATTATACTAGCACATCTTGATTACTGTAACATTATATACATGAGGAGTCAGGCACCGATTCAGAACAGACTTTACAGAATACGGCCACGCGCCTAATTTTTAAAATCTCAAAGTTTGAGCAAGTCACACTTTTGTTGTTGACGCTTCGGTTTCAGTTCAAGGTAGTGCTATCTTTAAAATGTCTAATTTACATAAGCGTTGGAAGCAAAAATACATAGTAAAAACTTTTTTAGATACATTAAAAGCAGGAAACCGGCCAAAGAGTCGGTTGGGCCGCTGGACGAAAATGGTGTTAAAGGGGCGATCAAGGAGGACAAAGCCGTAGCGGAGAAATTAAATGAATTCTTTGCTTCGGTCTTCACCGAGGAGGATTTGGGGGGGACACCGGTGCCGGAAAGAATATTTGAAGCGGGGGAGTCGGAGAAACTAAACAAATTCTCTGTAACCTTGGAGGATGTAATGGGTCAGTTCAGCAAGCTGAAGAGTAGTAAATCACCGGGACCTGATGGTATTCATCCCAGAGTATTAATAGAACTAAAAAATGAACTTGCGGAGCTACTGTTAGAAATATGCAATCTGTCCCTAAAATCGAGTGTAATACCGGAAGACTGGAGGGTAGCCAATGTTACTCCGATTTTTAAGAAAGGTTCCAGAGGAGATCCGGGAAATTATAGACCGGTGAGTCTGACGTCGGTGCCGGGCAAGATGGTGGAGGCTATTATTAAGAATAAAATTGCAGAGCATATACAAAAACATGGACTGATGAGACAAAGTCAGCACGGATTTAGTGAAGGGAAGTCTTGCCTCACCAATCTAATGCATTTTTTTGAGGGGGTAAGCAAACATGTGGACAATGGGGAGCCGGTTGATATTGTATATCTGGATTTTCAGAAGGCGTTTGACAAAGTGCCGCACGAAAGACTCCTGAAGAAATTGCAGAGTCATGGAATCGGAGGTAGGGTATTATTATGGATTAAGAACTGGTTGAAAGATAGGAAGCAGAGAGTAGGATTGCGTGGCCAGTATTCTCAGTGGAGGAGGGTAGTTAGTGGGGTCCCGCAGGGGTCTGTGCTGGGCCCGTTGCTTTTTAATGTATTTATAAATGACCTAGAGATGGGAATAACTAGTGAGGTAATTAAATTCGCCGATGACACAAAATTATTCAGGGTCGTCAAGTCGCAGGAGGAATGTGAACGATTACAGGAGGACCTTGCGAGACTGGGAGAATGGGCGTGCAAGTGGCAGATGAAGTTCAATGTTGACAAGTGCAAAGTGATGCATGTGGGTAAGAGGAACCCGAATTATAGCTACGTCTTGCAAGGTTCCGCGTTAGGAGTTACGGATCAAGAAAGGGATCTGGGTGTCGTCGTCGATGATACGCTGAAACCTTCTGCTCAGTGTGCTGCTGCGGCTAGGAAAGCGAATAGAATGTTGGGTGTTATTAAGAAGGGTATGGAGTCCAGGTGTGCGGATGTTATAATGCCGTTGTATCGCTCCATGGTGCGACCGCACCTGGAGTATTGTGTTCAGTACTGGTCTCCGTATCTCAAAAAAGATATAGTAGAATTGGAAAAGGTACAGCGAAGGGCGACGAAAATGATAGTGGGGATGGGACGACTTTCCTATGAAGAGAGGCTGAGAAGGCTAGGGCTTTTCAGCTTGGAGAAGAGACGGCTGAGGGGAGATATGATAGAAGTGTATAAAATAATGAGTGGAATGGATCGGGTGGATGTGAAGCGACTGTTCACGCTATCCAAAAATACTAGGACTAGAGGGCATGAGTTGAAGCTACAGTGTGGTAAATTTAAAACGAATCGGAGAAAATTTTTCTTCACCCAACGTGTAATTAGACTCTGGAATTCATTGCCGGAGAACGTGGTACGGGCGGTTAGCTTGACGGAGTTTAAAAAGGGGTTAGATAGATTCCTAAAGGACAAGTCCATAGACCGCTATTAAATGGACTGGAAAAATTCCTCATTTTTAGGTATAACTTGTCTGGAATGTTTTTACGTTTGGGGAGCGTGCCAGGTGCCCTTGACCTGGATTGGCCACTGTCGGTGACAGGATGCTGGGCTAGATGGACCTTTGGTCTTTCCCAGTATGGCACTACTTATGTACTTATGTACTTATGTACTTATGACACAACACAAAAAGATTATCAAATTATGGAAAGAAAATTTAGCAAACAGAAAAAAGAATGACACCTAAGTGTAATAATAATCAGAAAAAGGAAAAGATACAATATCGTCCACAATAGCAAGGAAATTTTTCAGGCCTAGATCAGAAAAGTTTACAGCAGAAGAAGTAAGAATTCCAAAGAACATCAGTCTACCAGCAAACCTAGGGGTTCCTTTACCAAGCTGCTGGAAAAAGGGCCCCCAGTGGAGGCATATGGATAGCTTCTGATGGTATTTTAAGCATTTCCTTAAAGTACTTCTGCAATATTTCCATTGGGGGGGATTAAAGGTGACTTGGGGAAATTCAGAATTCTAAGTTATTTTTCTCAGCTGATTCTCCAAATATTCAAGCTTCTGATATAAAGATAACTTATTTTTAATCATACTATATCCTAGTTCTTGCAAGGTTCCAACTTTCCACTCATAGTAACATAGTAGATGACGGCAGAAAAAGACCTGCACAGTCCATCCAGTCTGCCCAACAAGATAAACTCACATGTGCCACTTTTTGTGTATACCTTACCTTGATTTGTGCCTGTCTTTTTCAGGGCACAGACCGTGTAAGTCTGCCCAGCACTATCCCCGCTTCCCAACCACCCGCCCCGCCTCCCACCACCGGCTCTGGCACAGACCGTATAAGTCTGCCCAGCACTATCCCCACCTCTCAACCACCAGCCCTGCCTCCCACCACCGGCTAAGCACCACTCGAAGGCACCAATCCTGGTAATATGTTCATCTATCACCTGGAATTGTTCCACAACTGCCCCAAAAGAATTGAGAGCTTGTATTGCATATCAGAGTGTCTCAAGCGTCACTACAGCTGGTCTTGAAATTTCTCTAACAGCAAGTTCAGGAAGGTCCCCCCCCCTTAACAAAAGTTCTTTCACTCACAATAAGTTGTAATTGAAGGAACCATCCTCCATATCAAACCAAATTCCTAGGCTCAGGGGAGGATGACACTACGGGAATGGGGCCTCCAACAGATCAGGCACTACAGAGCTGCCTGCACTCTGTTCCTCTCCTGCAGCGAATCTTATTGGTTGCTGAGGAGCTGCTCTCTCTCGACAGGACCGATGGGCATTTCCACTGACAGAGCCAAAGGTAGTGCCAGTTCAGCTGCTCCAGAGTTGTCTGACGGGGTGGGGGGGGGGGGGGGTGTAAACTGGCTGCAGAGAGAGAAAAGCTGGTTTTCCCCTTCCCCCTGCCCATTCTCAAGCTAAATGGATGCTCCACACAACAGCAGAAATCTGGATGTAAGACAGAGCTCCCCCGCAAGTTCATCTTATTCAGACACCACCTTGGCCTCAATCTCAATCATCTCCTGCTATTTTTAAATAATGTTTATTCATGGTTTAGCTCTAAATTATATGTCCAATCTTACATGCTTATCCAGTAGAAATCACGATAGCGCTTCTAGACAGTATTTAACTCTTCACTACTCATTTCTTAAAACATTATTTATAAAACTGACTTTTCACTATTGTTTTCATACCAAGCGGCAAAATGGGGAATTTATTACCTAAAAATTTAAGACAAATTACCAACTAATTTTTTGTAAAACATTAAAAACCTTTTTATTACAAAGGTTTTCTTCATGCTGAATGTTTTTGAATTGATTTAATTATTGATGTAAATTCTTGGGTATGCCCAACGTCTTAGGCTGTAAATCTCACTGAACTCATGAGGTATGTATGTGTTATAAATGCCCATTGTAATGTAATGTAAAAATCTGTGTGTAACACAAGATGCTTAGAGTCGTTTAGTACATTGGTTATAGTGCGGGCCGCTACCAGTCACTGGGGCAATTACAGAAAACTTACCCAGACCAAAGTGTGCCACTGGTTCCATCTCACACAGGTAGCCTGAACCACCGTCAATGACTCGAAGATGTGCTCCACTCTTCTTAGTGTACAGAACAACCTTTGCCCCTCGTGCAAAGGCTCCGAATTTAGTACGTGGTATCACTCGCAACCAGTTGTTATTCTGACCCTGTACAGGAGCAGACGGCATTACAGCATGTTTTACTTAATTGTACTATAAATCTAAGAAGGTTGTAAAATATCATTATGGCTCTCTGAGTGTAATCTGTAAAGGAATAGTCTTAAGCAAACAGTAAGCTTAATGGGATGTTGGAAGCAGGAAACGCATGCTTTGAATAGTAAATACAACTGCACTGAATGGCTGGTACTGCAGTTCCTGAGAAGTGTTCTTTCTTCCTGATAAACGCACCTCCTCTGCATTGAGATCCAAGAACCTCTCCAAAGAGATACACACATTCTAAAGCAATAACCACCCATTAGAGAATATGGGGGAAGCATAGTGCTATTTTTCAACTTACTGAACTAATACATTTTAAACATTTGGAACTAGATTCTACATATGGTGCCTGAAAAATCGGCGCTGAAAATATTTCTGCATATGCGTTTTCTGTAAACCGTGCCTAGATTTAGGTGTGGTTTATAGAATATGGCTAGCAGCCATGCCATCCATTTACGCCAAGTAAAACTTAGTGTAAATACCAGTGCTTAAGTTAGGCACAGAGCAGGTGTTTTCTATAACTGTGCACTTAGATTTCTGGAAAGCCCACGGTCCGTCCATTCCATGCCCATGGCCACGCCCCTTTTTGGCAGCATGCATTAGAATTTACGTGCACCACACTTTACAGAATATGCCTAGCAAGTTGTGCTTGTAAATTCTAATTGCTAATTAGTATCAATAATTGCTTGTTAAGGGGCAATTATCGGTGCTGATTGGCTTGTTACTTGTAATTAAATTTGCACGTGCAAATCCAGAATACATCCGGATTTGTGCATGCAATTTCATTTGCACTATATAGAATCCTGGAGTTAATTTGGAAATCTGCTGGCTTGTCAGAGTATTTCAAATTCCTTATCGAAGACTTTTGGATCTGCTAATCGCTTTGGCTCTTCAAATTATTTTGCTCAACTGGAATAACATTTTGTTTATTGATTATGATGTATGGTGGAATATGGTTTGTCTTATCACTAAATTGACGCTGTAGCTGCAGAGCATTTTTTATTATTATTTATTTATTTCAGAATTTAATGCATTGCCAATCTAGAGCACAGCCAAATCTAGGCAATTTACAAAATTAGGGCCCCTTTTACTAAACTGCACTAGTGATTCCTGCATGGCAAATGTGACAAAGCCCATTCAAAACGAATGGGCTGCGTTGCATTTTACAATCCAGGAATTACTACTGCAGTTTAGTAAAAGGGGCCCTTAAAAAGTAAAAGAGAAAAGACGCAGAAATTAGAACTTACCTGCTTTCCTTTAGTCTCTCTGGACCGGCACAGATGGGTTACGCACACCTACCAGAAGATGGAGACTGAGAACACTCTGAGCTTGAAGTGTGTGTATAAGTGGGCTGTGCAGGCCCCTGAAAGTCAGCCTATGAATAGAAAAGCAGATCCATGGACGAAGAGCCCACTGCAAGAGGAAACCCCAAGGAACAAGGAAAGACAACCAACTACAGACAATGAAAGAACAAGTGAGGCCTGGCCCCCTTGCTGAACCACTGCCAACGAGCCAAAAATCCCCAGACCTGAGCCAAAAATCCCCAGACCTGTCGTCTAGGAACAGAGCACTAGGAGGGTTCCTGTAATTTCTTCATGTTTGTCTTTTTTTCTTTTTTGGTTGCATAACTTCATTTGTGTGCGCCCTGAGAAAAAGAAAAAGTCACACTGTGCCTTACACTGTCCTGAAAATTAAAAAAACAAAACAAACAAAAAAAAAACCTCTGGTGAAAGCAAACAGAGGGACTAAGGGAAAGCAAATTAGCAGATAAGATCTCATTTCTCCTTCCCTAGCGTCCCTCTGGACCGGCACAGATGGGAAGTACCAAAGCAGTGACTTTATGGGTGGGACCCTCAGAGCCCAGATTCCAACAATTGAGCCCCAAAGGTTTCATCTTACCGTACCTGCACATCCAAACGGTAATGACGCACAAAGGAATGCAAGGAGGATCAAGTCGCCGTTTTACAAGTGTCAAGTGACGCTACCAAGGAGTGCTCCACCCAGGAAGACACCTGAGCACTAGTGGAATGAGCATTCAAAAGGTCCAGTACTGGTCTCCCTTTGAACAGATAGGCAGAAGCAATGGTCTTCTTGATCCAACGAGCAATAGTCACTTTGGATGCCGCCTCACCTTTCCTAGCACCCCTGACTATCACGAAGAGCTGGTCGGTGCGACAAACCTCTTGTGATACCCTCAGGTAATGCCTCAGAACTCTGCGGACATCTAGACAATGAAGATGACAATCTTCTTCTGAAACAGAAAAATCACCGAGGACGGGAAGCACCACGGACTGGTTGACATGAACCAGAGAAACCACCTTCAGTAGAAAAGAAGGCACCAAACGCAACTCCACCATGTCTGAGAAGGGCTCTGACAGGACAATGCCTGAAGCTCCAAAACTCAACACTCGGAGGTCACTGCCACCAGAAACACTGTCTTCAGCGTGAGATCCTTTAAGGTGGAACCGGACAATGGCTCAAACGGCAGAGAAACTAATACCAAAAGGACCAAGTTGAGATCCCAAGAAGGAATTGCCGGATGCACGGGTGTTCAGAGATGCTAGACCTCCCCCCCCCCCCCGGGATATTCTGTATGTCAGGATGAACAGCCAGAAACTTGCCTTCCCAAGTGGCCGTGAAAGCAGCCCAAGACTGCTACCTGGAAACCACACTAAATGTCTGGAATGACCATCTTTCTGCAAAAACTGCAGAAGAAGCGGAAGAGATGCCCTGAATGGGACCACCCAATGGTCCTGATACCAATCATCAATGACCCACCAGAATGATATAAGCCAGCGAGGTTGACTGCCGACAGGAATGCAGAAGAGTATCAATAACAGAGGATGAATAACCTCTTTTCCTCAAATATGCCCTCTCAAGAGCCATGCCATAAGACAGAACCAACCTGGGTTGTCCAGACACACTGGACCCTGGGCCAGCAGAGAGGGTAATGCCAGTAGGAGAAAGGGCAGTTCCACCAAGAGACAGACTATATGATTCAGATATGCCACCGCCATAGCATTGTCAGAAAACACCTGCACCGCCTTGCCGAGCAGAAGGTCCTGAAACATGGCCAGCGCCAGGTGGATTGCTCTGGTCTCTAAGATATTAATGGACAGAACTGCTATCTCCGGGGACCAGTGGCTAGGAACCAGTGGGCCACTCAGCTTAAAATATTGGCATCTGTGGAAACCACTGTCCATATTGGGGCCTCCAGGCTGACATCCTCTGTTAGATGAGAGGTCACCAGCCACCACCGTAAACTGGCCTGTGTCAGAACCCGAAGAGGCAATCTGATGTTCAGATCCTGAGACTGAGGCGACCAGCGTGACAGAAGAGCTGCCTGGAGAGGATGCATATGTGCCCTCTCCCACCGAATGATGTCTAAGGACACCACCATGGACCCCAACACTTGGAGATATTTGCTCACCTTTGGACACCAATTCCAAAGGAGCAAGGACACCTGGCCCTGCAACTTCTGAACACACTCATATGTCAGAAATACCCTGTCCTGAGCGGAATCAAAGCAAACCCCCAGGTAGGTCAGGTTCTGTAATGGCTCCAAATGGCTTTTGGCCAGGTTTATCACCCAGCCCAGCTCCCGAAGCAACTATACCACCCGGTTCTGAAAGGACTTCACCTGAATGAGCCAATGGTCGAGGTAAGGATAAACAAGAACTCCCTCCTTTCGCAAGGCCGCTACCATGACCGCCATTACTTTGGGAAAAAATGTGAGGCACCATGGCCAGACCAAAAGGAAAGCACAGAACTGAAAGTGTCTCCCAAAAAAGGCAGAGCAAAGGAACCTATGGTGGGACTTCCAAATGGGGATGTGAAGATAGATCTCAGTGAGGTCCACAGAAGTCAGGAACTCCCCAGGCTGGACTGTGGCAATCAAAGATCAAAGAGTCTGCATGCAGAACAACAGAACCCACAAAGCCCAACTCATACCCTTGACATCAAGGATGGGCCGGAAAGAACACTCCTTTTTGGGGGACCTTAGACTCTCCAAAACTCGATTAGTTTGTCCAAATCCTCACCAAACAGGAGCGAACCCTGAAGGGAAACTTACTAAGCTTAGATTTAGAGGCCGCATTTGCCAATCAACCATGCAACCAAAGAGATCTCTGGAGGCACGGAGTAGATCAGAAAGGGCATCGGACAAAAAAGAAGCCTCCATCTCAATCTTGGCCACTTTTTGATCCACTAAGGACCAGTCTGGCACCTCTTCATCGAGGACTCATTCAGGCCAATGAAAACAGACAAGCAATCAAGCCACCACAAATGGCGACCTGCATCCCAAGAGCAGCCACTTCAAACTCCTGCTTGAGGGGTGTCTCCATACACCAGTCCTTAGGGTCCCTGAGGGTAGTACCCCCATCACCAGGACCATGTTTTTCTTAGTAACTGAGAAACCATCAAATCCACCAAAGGAGGATGCATGGTCTTCCTATCCTCCTTGGGAACTGGGTAGAGACACATTATAGACTTGCCAGATGAAAAGGGGCATCAGGCACCTTCCACTGGGTCTGTATAATGTACCTGATATCTTAATGCACAGTAGCGGATGTCGAGGACTTTCGGATACCTTTCAGCAGGGGATCCACAGTCTACGGTGGCTCCTTAGGAGCCTCCTCAAATTTTAAGGTGGCCAAAACTTGGGCAACAAGTTCCTGGAGCTCCTTCCTCTGAAAAATGCAGACTACGAAGGAATCCTAACCTGGCAGCAAGTCATTAAGTCATTCACTCTCTTTGCCAGGCCACTTCTGATCTGCCAGCTTTTCTATGGCCCAGTCAGGATCCTCCTCTGAAGGGGAGTATCCCAGCTCCTCTAAATCCTCCACGTCCCAGTCCATGCAGTGTTTCTTGGTGGGGAATCCAGAAGATGATCCCACAACTGGATCCTGCAGCCAGATCCCTCATGTCGCTGACAAAAGGCACTGCACATGGCCAGGACAAAATCCGGGTGAAAATCCACTGATGCAGGGCCAGGCCGCACAGCACTAGAGACTGCCAGCTCTCCTGCGGTAATAGGCTCCACGACAGCGGTTCCAATAGTGGTAAGGGATTCAAAATGGCAGCAGGATCAGACGCCGCATCTGAAGAATCTCCAGCTTTAACTACAGTCCCCAACATCACATGCAACTCAACCGCTGATCCCGACACCGAAGCCAACGGAGCCCGCACCCCCACACAAAACGACCTGCAGCCCAAAGCATCCACCCCTTCCCCCCGGGCACTGACAGGAGGCACAGTGGTTCAACTGTGGTGCTGCTATGGTGAAGAAGAGAGTGGGAACTAGATACACACTGAAAAGAAACTTCCTCCGGGCCTGTTAATAGCAGCTGAAGAGCCAAACGTCTCCTCAAAGAACAACTCAAGAAGCTCCCATGGAAATAAAACTGCTCTTTGTTGTTGTTGTTTTTTTGTTTGTTTTTGTATGAAAAACAAGCAGAACAGCTGCAGATAGATCCCTCACCTCTAGACAATCCTGGTGCCCTGCAGCAGCCAAGAAGAGCCGAGGACACTGAGTAAGTTTGTGGGGGGAGGGTCTCAGCCGCCTGAGTTTGGCACCCCTGGGGTGAGAGAGACCCCCCACAAGACTCAACCCCTGTCTGGTCAGCAGGCAAGCCCGGTTGTCTAGATGTCTTTTTTTTTCAACCCTCTTGTCTCTTTATACTAGAGCTGGGTCAGAAAGAGGTTATTTAAAAAAAAAAAATTTTATTAAAGAAAGACCTAAAACCCAAAGGAACTGCAAAGACTTACCACTTCTACCATCTGCTGAGACTGAGAACAGACTGGCTTTCAGGGGACTGCACGGCCCACTTATACACACACTTCAAGCTCAGTATGTTCTCAGTCTCCATCTGCTGGTAGGAGTGCATAACCCATCTATGCTGGTCCAGAGGGACGCTGGGGAACTCCAATTAACTATAGGAAAGAACAAACGTTATAAAAACCTTACATCCAACATAAAAACAGCAAATAAGTAAAAAATACAAAACAGGCCAATGCTACTACCTTTGCCCTTGAATTTCATTGAATTCAATCCTCTCGCAAGGTGTGGGAACCCTCAAGTGTTATTTGAAATTGACTGCACTGCACCTCACTTGTAATCTTAATGTGCAATTTCCGTGCACACAATCTTATTTATGTATCTGTTGTTGTTGGCGAAATTTCTAATAAATGTTGAACTCAAGGACTATATACTAAATGTACACAGATTAGACAGAATCATCTTTTAATCTTACTAAAAGATATTAGCCATGAATAAAATGCATCATAACTAACTGACTACAGTTCCTGTAGGCTTGTCTCCCCAACTCCACCCCATAATCCCAATGCCACCTCCCCAGTTTACCTGGTTTCCTCTGAAGACGGACAAAGGCTGGGCCATAGATTCCCCATGGGATAAGACTAAATCCAGTAAGCCATCCCCGTCAAAATCAGTCACAGCTCCACCTGAAATAATACATTTCCATCCTTTTAGTCCATCTCTTGTTGACTTAAGAGGTTATGGCTTTCACTCCAAAATAGGGAAAACCAGGGTCCAGATCTGAATTTCACTGTACAGCTTTGTGCAAGTGATTAATGTCACTGGTTCCCCACCTCTCTTTCGCAATGTCTCTGAGAGATTGCCAATGACTTAGTTTTAGAGTATTCCTTTACTTAAATCCTTTCTATTTGTTTGCATCAATATTTTTTATATTGTCATTTTGTTAATGCTATATGTATAGTTTATTTACTTAGGGCTCCTTTTACAAAGCTGCGCTATCATTAGCGGTGCGCTGAATGCAAAAAAGCCCATGGGAAAAGAATGGGCTTCTTTGCATTTAGTGCGCCACTAATCGGTAGCATAGCTTTGTAAAAGGACCCCTTAATTATTATAAAAAAACATGATATACTGATTCCTATACCTTGTACATCAAAGCGGGTTACAATACAACAGATATATTACAGTAATATTTGCTTGGGGTTCACTATAGATTAACAGAGCAGCAAGTTCACAATGGTGGGACTAGGTGTATAGAAGATGTCAGTAAAAAAAGGAAAACATGGTACACCCAGGCTCCTATTTGTACTGTGACAGCTTTTACTCCATTTGTGGTCTTCTTTCTCTATGTTACTAATATCACTAGTGGGGTCATTTTATAATGGACATACACCGAGTATGTGTGTACAAAATGGTCTGTGCATTCAGTACTCTTTTATAAGGGAGTAATAAACATATACACAGAAAGTCATGCAGAGAAGTATGCACCGAGGGCATGTACTGCACTGAGTGCAAAAACAGATGTACCCAGATTCAAGTGCCTGGCATATATAAAAATTATCCTCTTCGTATATATCACATGCATGCTTGAGTTCTGTATAGTTGGGCTCCAGTACTTTCCACTGGAAATCTGTTCCAGGTGTGCACCACCTTCTCTTAAAAATATATATTTTTTCCTATTCCTTTTCAGCTTCTCTCTCTTCAGCATCCTTGTCCTTGAACTTTTCCTTCTACGCAAAATGATACCTCCTAGTACAATACTCAACCCTGTCTGTAGGATCTCTCTCCTTTCCCTTCTTCTACAAAGTATATCTGTAACTCCTTAAGGCTCTCTGTATATATCTTATAGTGCAGATCATGCATCATTCTGAGGACCCTCTTTTGAACTGGTTTAACCTTGACACATTGTGGCCGGATAAATACTAGTTCTTCACCACCACCACCACATATAAGGTTATAACTCTGAGATTTCTCAAAATGTTTAAGTACCAATGTTACCTTAGTATTTAAAAGGCACAAAGAAAAATGTAAGGATCTCATTTTAATGTAAATTTTGAAAAGTCTGGTTAGATCTGTTGCTCAAAATGATTCTCAGCAAAGTTGTGCATAACTCAGGGTGAAACATACAGGTGTCTTTTGGGCCAAGTCCAATAGCAATCAAATAAGAAAATCTCCAAATATGAATGGCAATTGCTCAGAAATAGGCATACAAGTAGGAAATATGGATGATCATCCAATGAGCAGGAAAATCAACATTTTGATCGACCTTATTACTGTATATCTGTGTCATTTTCCTATTTTGAGACCATGAGCTAACCCTGAGTTAGAGAAACCAATTAGTCACTTCCTCTATTCGCAGTGTTATTCTTCTGTGACAGCAACTGGCAGCTTGGATTCTTTCCAGCTCTACTGCCCATTGCCATGACCAACATAGGATAGTCTAACTCCTCAGTATCACAGAGACCCGCCTAATGTCAGCCTGTTCCCATGTAGCACTCTACAGCACTGACCACCTTATACACATGTAATTCCCCATAATAATGGGGATTACTAACTGGCTCATTTTCAAACGAGAAGGACGTCTATCTTTGACACAAATCGGAAGATGGGCATCCTTCTCCCAGGGTCATCCAAATCGGTATAATTGAAAGCTGATTTTGGACATCCCCAGCAGCTTTCTGTTGCAGGGACGTGTCAGAGGCGTAGCAAAGGCGGGACTTGGGCATGCCTAACACATGTACGTCCTCGAATCATAATGGATGACTTTACCTGGTCCTGTTTTTCTTACGACCAAGGCACAAAAAGGTGGCCGAAATGACCAGATGACCACTGGAGAGAATTGGGGATGACCTCCCCTTACTCCCCCAGTGGTCACTAACCCCCTCCCACCCTCAAAAAACATCTTTCAAAATATTTTTTGCCAGCCTCAGATGTCATACTCAGGTCCATCACTGCAGTATGCAGGTACCTGGAGCAGTTTTAGTGGGTGCAGTGCACTTCAGGCAGGTGGACCCAGGCCCACCCCCCTCCCTACCTGTTACATTTGTGGAAGAAATAACGAGCCCTCCAAAACCCACCAGAAACCCACTGTACCCACATCTAGGTGCCCCCCCTTCACCCAAAAGAGCTATGGTAGTGGTGTACAGTTGTGGGTAGTGGGTTTTAGGGGGGGGGGGGTTGAGGGCTCAGCACACAAGGTAAGGGAGCTATGTTCCTGGGAGAATTTTATGAAATCCACTGCAGTGCTCCCTAGGGTGCCCAGTTGGTGTCCTGGCATGTGAGGGGGACCAGTGCACTACAAATGCTGGCTCCTCCCATGACCATAGGGCTTGCATTTCGTCATTTCTGAGATGGATGTCCTTGGTTTCCATTATCGCCGAAAATCAGAAACAACCAAGTCTAGGGATGACCATCTCTAAGGACAACCAAAATATCAAGATTTGGGCCTCCCTGACCGTATTATCAAAACGAAAGATGGACATCCATCTTGTTTCGATAATACGGGTTTCCCCGCCCTTCCATCGGGACATTTTGCGAGGACGTCCTCAACAAAACGTGGGCGTCCCTTTCGATTATGCCCCTCTAAGTGTCAAAATGTAGAACCCTTCAGAGTTTCCTGAGGGGACAGTTTAGGAATTATGAGTGGTAAAGGATCCAGCCCAAGGGTGTGGGTTCCTGGGTAAGTTATAGAGGGAAATGTTTGTAGTTGTTGAGTGAGAGTGTGGGAGGAGTTAGGAGTTAATAAACATTGTTGATGGAAGGTATATGAAGTCTTCAGTTGCCTGTAACCCCGCCAAGACCCTTGGAGGAGAAGGGGAGTCCTGGATGGGTTCAAGAAACTAAGGCTGACCAAAGAGGTGGTTTCTGCTAATTCCAGCATTAACCGTGAGAAGTAGGAGTGCTCCAGGTGGGAAACAGGGGATCCAGCCTGGAGCAGGAAAAGTGAAGAGCTGTTCAGAGTCAAAGGTGTTAGCCCAGAGAGGTACTCCTTTGGAGGAGAGGAGGTGACAGACAGGGAGGTCTGATCAATAGGAAGATATGCTTGCTGCACAAGTGCTGCAGGTACAGCCTTAGATTGTTTCACCCAGAAGGGATGGGTATGGACAGGAGGAACTGTAAATATGTATATACCATGGGGGAGATTCTATATATGGTGCCTAAAAAAAATCGGCCCTGAAATCAGTGCTACGTGTATTCACCAATTATAGAATATGTTTAGTTGATATCTCAGTGCTTAAAACTACATGCATCCATTTACACCAATGAAAATGTGGCGTAAATCCTGGTTTGTAGATTTATGCACACTGGGTCATATTCTATAACTACTGCGTAAATTTTGGAATGCCCATGAAATACCCATTTCCCCGCCCCTAATAACTCACCATTTTGCCTGTGCATGTTAGAAGTTCGGCACACTTTGTTACAAAATATGCATAGTAAGTTGTGCACATACATTCTAATCAGCTCTAATCAGTGCTCACTATAGCTTGTTAAGTGCTGTTATCAGTGATCATTAGCTTGTTAAGCTTGTTATTTTA
The DNA here is from genome assembly GCF_901765095.1 of Microcaecilia unicolor. Lineage (NCBI taxonomy): Eukaryota > Metazoa > Chordata > Amphibia > Gymnophiona > Siphonopidae > Microcaecilia > Microcaecilia unicolor. Next base: position 53,973,355 of record NC_044035.1, read on the forward strand.
CGTGCATCGTAATAGAATCTGTTTGGATTTTGGCATGGATCTCTAGGCGCACTATATAGAATCTGGGGGTATATCCCTAAATTGCTCTGGATTTACAGTTTACATATAAGTACATAAGTAATGCCATACTGGGAAAAGATCAAGGGTCCATCGAGCCCAGCATCCTGTCCACGACAGCGGCCAATCCAGGCCAAGGGCACCTAGCAAGCTTCCCAAACGTACAAACATTCTATACATGTTATTCCCGGAATTGTGGATTTTTCCCAAGTCCATTTAGTAGCGGTTTATCGACTTGTCTTTTAGGAAACCGTCTAACCCCCTTTTAAACTCTGCCAAGCTAACCGCCTTCACCACTGACTGTTCAAAGAGGACTTAAACTGCTTGTTGCAGAGTTCAGCAAAGTTTGGTTTTGCACAAAGCTACAAATCCTTGGTGTGGAGAGTATGTCTTGGAAGTGAGAGTGAAACACTTGCTCCTGAACTGATCAGCCTCAGGTAGTGGCAGCAGCAGTAGTAGCCAGGTAACTAGTATATAAGAACATAAGTGCTGACATACTGGAACACACCGGAAGTCCATCAAGCCCATTATCTTGTTTCCAACAGTGACCATACAGGTCACAAGTAACTGACAAGAACCCCAATGCTGCAATTACCATCACGTAATACCCATCCTGCATCAAGAGACTATCTACGTCTCCATTTTCCAAATTGTAAGAATCTCCATTACAAATCAATGTTTGATGCTAGTTTCTCATACCAAGCTACGAAGCAATGGAATTACCTCCCAAAGTCAATTAGGCATGTTTCTAATCACCTAAAATTCCATAAATTGTTGAAAGCATTTTTATTTATTGAATTCCTTGCCACTGTAATTCTCTAAGCTAGTTTGTTATTTTCAAATGACTCATTTTACTGTTTTGGTGTTACACCTCTTATTGTCTTTTACTTTTGATCAATCCTTATTATACTTTGCTTTAAAGTTTGATATAAGCCACATTGAACCTGAACTTGTTTGAGATAATGTGGAGTATAAACGCTACAAATAAATAACACTTGATGCCCAAATCCCATAGTGCACAACTCAAAAGGGGACATGGCCATGGGAGAGGCATGTGCAAGTAACATGGAATGTTGCTACTATTTGGGTACTTGTTACCTGGATTGGTCACTGTTGGAAGCAGGATACTGGAATAGATGGACCATTGGTCTGACCCAGTATGGTTATTCTTAAGTTCTTATAAGAAGTAGTTGTAGTAGTAGTAATATTAAAATTTGAAATCAAGTTTAGTCCAGCATCAGTTTTGACACTATAGGGCAACTTTGTAATAGACACATTTTTGAAAATTTTGCAGGCATCTTATTTTATGTAGCTTTATAAAATAGTGTCCTACTATAACCCCAGTAGTGCACAAGTGCTCCGAGGCAGCTGTAAATGTGTATGTTCTCCATGTGTGCACATGCATATTTTATAAAAGTATGCCTGCACATTGCAACTTGGTCCAAACTTCACCTATACATGATACACATATAAGTACACATGCTCTCGTCGTCGCGTGCATCAGTCATATTACGTGTGGAAACATGATTTATAAAATACTGTCAATGTCTGCGTTCAAGTGCTTGTCATCAGTAATGATTTAACCAAATCTGCACTGAGTGCAAATCATCAAAACACTTATTTATTTAAAAGACAAAACAGATAGGGACCTTTTCTACACTCCAAAGTTGATAGGTTTCATAGGTTTCCTATTTTGCTAGTTGTAAAATTTGTACCACCCAAGTGTATAGATCTGCAGAGAGATATTCATAGGCCAGGAACTCACAAGGTATCAGGAAGAAATGGCTGGTGATTACATGTGATTGCAGCAGTTCTGGAATAATCCATGACAGGCTACCCTTGTGTGATAATCCCCAACCGGTCAGAGGTATTTAATTCATTTTTTTTTTATTTAATTCACAACTGTGCATTCCTACAAAAGTTTCACAGAAAATCAGTACGCACTGTCAGATACAGCAAAACAATGTGGTGACAAAAATTGCTACAGGGCATTTTGGTGACAAAAGGATAGTTATTGATATATGAGGGAATAAACCTTACCACCTGTTTATTATTATTATTATTTATGTCCTCATACATAAATAGCTGTGTTTTGCTATTAAACAATTTTGATTTTTTTTTTTAATGTGCAGACTGAAGAATATGTTAACTTGCACCAATTTGTTGGCATGAACTAGCTTAGTTGAAGTTTGCTTATGGTGCTGGTAAAAGTAGGCATCTGAAAGGAGTCTCTCCCCTCCCTGTTATTACATCTGTTGTGGCTAGACAAAGGAGGAGAGAGGGGTGGGTTCTATTCCTGTCATATTTTGGGGTCTTCCATTAACATGTTAATTGTATAGAACAATCACTGGGATAATCTCATCTCATCTTTTTACACACAGCTTGGAAACATCAGTAAACAGGGCTCTGCTGCCATCTGCAGGGGAGTAAGTATAAATACAGTTTGAACTATAAGACACAGAGGGGCTCATGCAGAAAGCTCTCATGGGATTCAGAAAGTCACCGCAAGCTGCTGCACATGGTTAACAGTTTACTTGCTTGTTAATGGCTGTTGTACATAAAAAAGGATTTCTGTGTTGAATTATACACCCATGGCAGCCATTAGCACACAGCATATTAAAATGTATGAAAAGGAGCCTATTAATTACCCCACAGTACTGCATAGTTGTGTGCAGATATCTACCGCAGGGACACAATGCCAGAAACCTACTGCCAGGTCTGAAGTCTAAATTGACCCTGATCTCCCTCCTCCTGCTTACCCAACTGAACACCCCTCCCCCAAAATTATTTTTAAAAATCCATGTCCCTGGTGTCTAGTACAATCACCACACCCCTAATCTGACCCAACTCCCCCTTCCCCCCTCCCCGACTCACTTAAAATAAATATACCCTGGTGTATAGTGCACCTCCCTTCCCCATCTACTTAAAACAAACATGTCCTTTGCATCTAGTGCACCCTCTGACTGCTCCCCGAGGCCCCACTGAGATGTATCTTGATGTACCTTAATAGATGCAGAAGCGATGCCCACTCACTCCTTCCTCTGGTGCTTCCATCTTGAAAACATAGCAGCACCAAGCCCCGTGCACCTGTTGGAGTCAGTCTGCCATATCACAAATGTTTCCCTTATTTGGATCGCTTCACCCACCTACCAAATAAGGCAAACATCCATTATCTGGAAGACTGACCCTACCTGCATAGAGGGTTGGAAGCTGCCATATTTCAAGATGGCAGTGCCAGAAGCATAAGCGAGTGGGCACCTCTTCTGCCTCCTTTGGGTACACTTCAGGGGGCCTGAGAGAGGGATCAGGGTGCATCAGGCACCAGGGACATTTTGACTTTTAAGTAAGTTGGGGGATAAGTGGCAATCAAGTTGGATCTGAGGGGGAGAATGATGCTGAAACTATGTCGACAGTTTGCTTTATTATTATTATTTATTTTATTTTTTGAATGTCACTCTTCTTGTCAGTGCTTGAGCCAATCACTGCTAATGCACTGAGAGCTCATTGAAACCGCATCCCATGGGCAATTTTTTGCAGAACGCTTGCTGTAGAAGTCATGTAGTAGTCAGCGGCTCTACCGCTTGGCTTTCTGCTTTGGCCCCTCGGGGCTCAGAATTTTTTATTCCTTCTGGACAGCAGCTTCTCTCCAGCATGGTCTAAATCAGTGTTTCCTAACCAATTTGCCATGCACACTAGTGGGCTTTCAGTCCTGATAAAGGTGTGCCTCAGAAAAATGTTGCTACTGCCTGGTGCCCAGACCAAGTGCATTTCAACACCACACGTAAATAAGAGGCACCAACAGTGTCTCTTATACCTGTGTGAGTTCATTACTGAGCACGTGTGCTGCTAGTCTGAACCTGGGCATCAGATGAAGGTGGCTTTTTCCATGGCATACGCAATCAGTTCTGAAGACACAACAGTATCCCATGACACACTCATTGGAAAATACAGATTTAGACCATGCTGTTGCTGTTCTTCACTGGTTTAAGCTTCTCACCTGTACCCCGTCCCTCGGGTTCTGAGGCATCTCCCGGATTCAGTTCCTCAATGAGGGGATCAGTGTGCTCCCTGCGACTAACCCTATTGAGAGGGAGATAGAAATTACACATAATACAACATACTAGTGTGATGGACTAAAATATTTGTTGAAATCAGATCAGGCTATCATCTCTAGGGACTAGGGCTATCCAACTTTTGGGAGCTATGATCTACTTAATGAGGGCTACACGGCCAGTTTTACAGACTGGTCACCGTAAAATGTCATAGCAGCAAACACACAAAATTCCATGAACCATACCATGAACACGCAAATACCAAATAAAATCTCAGCACACTGCTTAGATTAACTTACTGTAAATGATGGAAATTCTATAAAGGGGCACCTATTGCAAGCACCAGGAACGCACCTAACTGAAGACTATTAAATAAAGGAACAGAAGTGCCTACTTTTCTTTTTAGGACACTAACGTTGCAGTGCAAATACGTGTGCATAATTTAGGCATGACCATTTACATCAGTCATAGAGTCAGTGTAAATGCTTGCCCCAAGATTGCTAAAACTTGCACTGTACAATTTATGCACATAACACTGTTCCTTCTAAGCTGAGCAGGAATCCTCCAACTGCATTGCTGCCAGGGGGGTGGGGGGGGGGGGGGGGGTGATACTTCAATGTGTTTTCAATCTCTAGGGATTGGCAGGTACCCCGTAGTCTGCAGAATTTACCTGTCCCTCACTACTGAAAACATGACCGTGAAACAGTTCCCCCCACTGGCAGGACTGTAGATGGAGGACTCCCGCTCAGTGCACATAAATATGCACACCATCCATACTCCGCCCTTGTGGATACCCACCTTCAATCTACAAATTATTGTATTCAGGTGCCATTGTATAGAATAGCTTGTATCCAGAATATTTATTTATTTGGATTTTACTCACATCTTTTTTCAGTAGTACCTGAAGGTGAGTTGCATTCAGGTACACTGGGTATTTCCCTGTCCCTGGAGGGCTCACAATCTAAGTTTGTGCGTGAGGCAATGGAGAGTTACGTGACTTACCCAAGATCACAAGGAGCAGCAGTGGGATTTGAATGTGGTAAAAGCAATTAGCTTAGCAGGGTTTAAAAAGGTTTAGATAATTTCCTAAAAGAAAAGCCCATAAACCCTCATTTAGATGGACTTGGGAAAATCCACTGCTTATTTCTAGGATAAGCAGCATAAAATTTATTTTACTGTTCTGGGATCTTCCAAGCTACTTGTGACCTGGATTGGCCACTTTTGGAAACAGGAGATTGGGCTTGATAGACTTGGAACACCCTGAGTAAACCACATTGCAGTAATCCATTTGAAGCAATAATAATAAATGAACAAGCAATATAAACGTAGTTGGTTCAAAATACTTCTTGATTGATCTTAGTTTCTTCAATAATATAAACAAACGTCTCAAGATTTTACTAACCTGCAAACCCAACACCAGCTGTCTACTTGAACTCCTAAACTCCAGGCACAGGTGTCAAATGTATATGTTTCAGTGTCAATGTGAAATGATTGATTAGTCCATATGTTATCAGGACTTCCTAATAAGAATTTGGTTTTCTCTATATTTAATTTCAGTCTATGTAATGACACTCAACTAACCATCAAATCCATACCTACTTACTGCCATAGTGGACAATTCTATACTAGGCAATTCCAGTGAAGCACCCTGAAGCCTCACGGTAGGAGCCCATTCTGTAATGGAACCTAGGCACTTATGTATGGTTATATTCATAGAATACCCATGTAAATCATTACTGACACACCTAACATCTAGTTGCCCACTCTTACACAAGAACAGAGCTGGTCTAAGTCTGGGAGTCTAAATTGCAGCAGGGACCCGTGTAACATGTGTATGTGGAAGCCCCGTCTGTGTCCTGTTCTATGCCCCCATTGCAAATACATGTTATGTAAGTTAAGCGGCTATTAACAAACAGCAAACAGGGTGGAGGAATGCAGTGGCATTCCTAGGGGGGCTGACACCCGGGGCGGATCGCCGATGCGCCCCGCCCCCCGGGTGCAGTGCGACCCCCCCCCCCACCCCGGCGAAAGAACCCCCCGGGTGCACGCCGCTGGGGGGGGGGGTGCCGCACGCCGGTCAGCTTCCTTCGTTTCCATGCTCCCTCTGCCCCGGAACAGGTTACTTGGCTCGTTAATCAATTAAACTGTGCACACAAATTGAGTGCACGCACAATTTTATAGAATTTGTGGGTATTCACAGGCATTTGCCGGGGGAGAGGGAAGAAAAGATAGAGCAGGGATGGGACTGGTTTTTATGTTTGCACTCTGTAAATATGCACATATGTACCAATTCTTTCTGGTGCATACCTACAATTGTAAAACCATGCATGTATTTTCCCACAGTAATTTCATAAATGCACATAGACATGCATGTTACGTTAACAAAACAGGCGCAAATGTGATGTACAGTCTTGGATTGCTTGAGATGAAAATATTTTTTGTACTAGAGCCACTAGAATTGTTAATTCGAATGCTGATGCTATATAAAGTTTCAAATACAATAGAGCTAATTTTAGAGGTATATATGCAGATTGAGATATGTTAATATGTTCTCGCTTGTCATTTATTTATTTATTGCATTTGTATCCCACATTATCTCACCTTTTTGCAGGCTCAATGTGGCTTACAATACATCATGGGTACTGGAAATAGAAGTGAATATGCATTAGGTTTACAGAGGGTTTGTGTTACATGATGGTGAATTACACGATGGTGTTAAAGCAAAAGACATTATAAGACAGTACTAAAAGTTCAAATGATTATACAATTACACATGTTGATCTTTGTGATATATCTCGTCGAAGAGATAGGTTTTTAATAATTTGCGGAAATTGGTCAGTTCACAGACCGTTTTCAAGTTACGTGGCAGCGCATTCCAGAGCTGCGTGCTCGTATAGGAAAAGGTAGATGCGTGCATTGATTTGTATTTCAAACCCTTACACTTGGGAGGATGAAGAATGAGGGGTGTGCGGGAAGATTTTTTTGCTTTCCTGGGTGGTAGTTCTATTAGATCTGACATGTAGGCTGGGGCATTACCACGGATGATTTTATGGAATAAAGTGCAAAGTTTGAATGTGATGCGTTCTTTTAGTGGGAGCCAGTGTAGTTTTTCTCGTAGGGGTTTCGCGCTTTCGTATTTTGGTGTGCCGAATATTAGCCTGGCTGCCGCATTCTGAGCTGTCTGGAGTTTTTTTGAGTATTTGCTCTTTACAACCAGTGTAGAGTGAGTTACAATAGTCCAGATGACTGAGTACCAGTGATTGTACCCGATTGCAGAAGACAATCCTTGGAAAAAATGGTCTAACTCTTTTTAGCTTCCACATTGAATGAAACATCTTTTTAGTTATGTTATTTGCATGGTTCTCAAGTGTAAGATGTCGATCAATGGTGACTCCAAGGATTTTCAGGGTGTCCGAGACTGGTAGATTTAGTTTAGGTGTGTTGATGGTGGTTTTCAATTCCTATGTTCTGTGCACACGATCTGGGAAATTTATGGGGCATGAATATTCGCACTCCTTACACTGGAGAGATTCTGGCTCTTTTGTTTTTCTTTCTTCTTATCTTTCTTTGAATTTTTGCAAACAATTTACATCCATAATAAATGGAAGCAAATGAATAATAATCAAACAATGTCAAAAACAAAGAAGAAAAATAATCAAGCTAACACTGAAAGGCCTTTTTACTAAGCTGCAGTCGAAAGTGGCCTTAGGGCGCCCTTACACAGGATTTTCCTGCACGCTAAGGCCATTTTTATTGAAGGAGTAAAATGGCCGATTTTACATCTTTTCCTTTAATGGCCATACACTAATATCACCGTTAGTATGTGACCATTAAAAAAAGTGCCGCATTAGCACTTACCGACACCTATTTTGTAGGTGGTAAGGGCCCCTGTGGTAATCCTGCACTAGTCAGTTCGTGCGTGGTAATGTGGATGCATCAACTGATTAGTGCAGAAATGCAAACTCTCTGTTTCCAGACAGGCCCCCTCTGTGAAAAGAAACAAAAAATATTTTTAGCGCACACCAATTGGGAACTTACTGCAGGATGCCTGAGCGTGTTCCTTGGTAAGCCCTTTTAAGCTTACCACGGAACACGCTGCCACCTACCGCAACTTAGTAAAAGAACCTCTGAGAAAATTACCCAAATGTCTACTTCAAGAGGATAAAGATTTCTTAATTAAGGGAAAGGGAAATGGGACTTGATATACCGCCTCTCTGTGGTATTTTGCAACTACACAAACAGGAAATTAGAAATTATAACAATTCCACACTCACGGCCCGATGCACAAAGCCATAAAATACGACTGCCTCGGTAAAATTTACTGAGTCACAAACAGCAACCGATGCACAAAGGGGATCACATGCAGATGAGATGCACGGATCCCCTTTCATAAATCGATCCTTGTTTGCGACTTGAAGCTGTCAAATGCATTTGACAGCATGCACAAAAAACCGTGGTGGTCCTGTGGACCGCCTCCCAACCCTCCCTCCACGCTCACCCGGATAAAATCCATTGGTGGTCCAGCAGACCGCACTCCCCCTGCACCCTGGCAAATGATCCTGGTGGTCTAGTGATTCCCTCCCCCTCTCTTCCTCAGTACCTTAAAAAAGTTGGGCAGGGGCAACACCTCCTCCCGCTTGCCCCGCTGCTTTCAAAATGGTGGCACCGAGCTCCTGCCCAGTGGATACACCAATGGATTGTTTCGGGGGGCATGGGGGGGCCAGGTCCACTGGACCACTAGGGAATTTTGTTAGGGGTGTGGGGAGTTCAGGAGGTGGGATTTGGGGTCTACTGGACCATCAGGGAATTTTGTTGGGGTTGCGGGGTTCAATGGACCACCAGGGAATCGCTTGCAGGGGGTCGCTGTGTGTGTGTGGAGGGGAGAGGTAGGGAGCACTTGCAGGCAGCCTTTACAGCTACCTGATTGTGCTTCCCTGCTCTCCGACAGCTCCAGAGCAGCTGTAAAATTTGCTCATTGGAGCTAGATTCTCTGGAGCTGTGCATCCCCTGGAATGCTCATTAGAATACTAATGAGCTCATTGTAATACATTCAGCACCACCGAGAGACAGAGCCGGACCCAGTGCAGGGACACCGCCAGCCCCCCACTTGGGCTGCCACTGCCCCCCACCCCCTTACCTTCCTGCGTGTGCTCCTCCCTCGGTCTATCATTCTCTTGTTTCTGTGTGCTGGGCCCTGTGTTATCGCGTTACTGCAATCACCAAGATCCCGACACATAGGGCCAGGAGAGACACAGACCAAGGGAGCAGAACCTTCTGGCACTGGACTCCCCTTGGAGGCCGGGCCTGTGGAATCTTGTTCCCCCCCCCCCCCCCCCCGGCGTCCCCTCTCGGCGGCCCTGAATACATTTGCATGGTGTTCTTGGTGGTTGGTAATGGAACACAAGCCACGGAAAAGCCCTTTGTGCATTACTGGCTAAATAACATTTGCTTTAGACTGGCTACAACCTATCTAAAGCAAATGTTTCCAGCACGGTAAGCTTTGTGCATTTGCCCCTCAGTGCTCTAACAATATAAATACTGCCCCCTATTCCATCTAGTTTCAACCCGCCCTCACCCTCAAAAAGCTTCTCCTAATGAGATTCTGGTTATTTTCTTAGTCTTAGTTAATTTCCAACTCTCTAAGGGTTCCTCTTACTGAGCTGTGGTAAGCATCAGCACATGCTTCCCGCGGCTTAAAAGGCTTACCGCAAGATGTGCTGAGGCATCCTGGGGTAAGTTCCGAATGTGCACACAAAACCCATGTACTAAATACTATTTTTTTATTTTTCTGGGAGGGGGGCTTGTCTGGGGGTGCGAAGAGTGGTTGTTTCAGCGCTAATAATTTAGCACATCTACATTGCTGTGCATTAACTAATTAGCGTGGGATTAGTGCATGAGCCCTTACCCCCGGATTCTATATAGCTCGCCTATAGATCGAAAGCAAAATCGGCACAGAATCTATAAAAATGAACGCAATTTAACTACTACTATTTAACATTTCTAGAGCGCTACTAGGGTTACGCAGCGCTGTACAATTTAACATAGAAGGACAGTCCCTGCTCAAAGAGCTTACAATCTAAAGCAATTGAATAAGCTTAATAAGGTAATGAGCACTGATAACAGCACTTAACAAGCAATAATGAGCATTAATTGGCAGTGATTAGAATTTAGGCATACAACTCGCTAAGCATATTCTGTAACACGTGCAGGCAAAAAGGGGCGTGGTTATGGGCAGGGAAATGGGCATTTTATGGGCGTTCCAAAATTTAGGCGCCTAGTTATAAAATATGGCCCAATGCACGTAAGTCTATGTGCCGAGATTTACTCCATATTTTCATTGGTGTAAAAGGATGCACTTAGATTTAGGTGCTGAAATATCAACTAAGTGCATTCTATAATCGGCGCCTAAATCTAGGCACCGATTATAGAACACGTTAAGTTGACACTGATTTCAGCGCCGATTTTTTAGGCACCATATATAGAATCTCCCCCTTAGGGGGTCTTTCACTAAAGATTAGCTTGAGTTGCCTGCAGCAGGGCCCATAGGAATAAAATGGGCCCTGCTGCAGATAACTCGAGCTAATCTTTAGTAAAAGACCCCCTTAATGCCTACAAAATAGGTGGTGTTAAGGGCTCACATGATAATTTTTGGTAATGGCTGCGTGCCAACGGCAACATTAGCATGAGTCCCAGAAAGCAAACAGGCAAGCGATCTGCAAGCGCCAGAATGGCAAAAAAGAGAGCAGCCCAAAGTGATCCAATATGGTCCAAAAATCAAATGTGGGGTACAAAACAAATTGCCCGACTTGGCATGTTTCGCCCTTCCCTGGGCTGCATCAGAAGCAAGCGGTACCAGAATGGTCTATTCAACTGCAAACACCAAACCCCATAAAAGTGTTTCACTCCCAGTGTCTCTGCTGCTGTTGCGAAGGCTGAAACTCAGCTGAGTCAGGCAATTTGTTCAATACTCCACCAGTACTGTTGCTATTTGAATACATTTTTTTGACCACTTTGGCCTGCAACGTTAGCGCGTGGCCATTAATTTGGAAAATATAAAATCAGCCATTTTCCAGCTGCAGTAAAAATGGTTTTAGCGAGCAGGAAAGACCCACGTAAGGGTGCGCTAAGGCTACTTTTTACCACAGCGTTGTAAAACGATCCCTAAGACTTTCAAGTATTAAACTGAACTTACTAACAAGATCTCTATATTACATAACTTAGGCATTCGCACCTTCCCCATTCAGAACTGAACATAAATCACTGAATAGGACCAGATGGTGTCATACAAGTCCATACATTCAATACATAACTCATCTCTTCACAGCCTGCGGTAACGCAAGACTGCAAATAATTTAAATTATTTTTCAAACCCCTTTTCTTTTAACCTAAAAGCATGGCGGTATCACATGTGCCTTACCGCCTACACTTCTAAAAATCACCACTCACTTCTAACTTCTATCATAAACACTTAAGCTGCAACAAAACCTACAATAATACAAGAACCTAAAACTCTCTAACCATCCAAAACCTACGTGGTGGGTGGGTGGGTGGGTGGGCAATTTTTTTTTTTTTTTTTTTTGTATATATAATTTTTATTGAGTTTTTAATACTTATACAGATATTATCAATACTGCAAAGTATAATACAGCCATTAAATAATAAGCTTTAAATCAGGAAATCAAGAAAATATTTTCTTTATATAACATGACTTCCTTAGACCTCAATATGGAAGATAAGGGGGGGTAGGAATATAGTGAAGTTTAAACATAATATATATACATAAATCATTATATTTTAATTATGGTTCCGTATTCCTTTCTTCTTTATTACTCTACAGATTTCTTGCTGTCTAGGAAGGTCTGAAGTTGGTTAGGCAAATAATAGGCATATTTTATCTGATTTAGTCTAATAATACATTTACAAGGGTAAGCCAGGAGAAATGAAGCCCCCAATTCCAAAACTTTTGGTCTCATAGAAAGAAATATTTTTCGTCTTTCTTGAGTAGACTTAGTCACATCCGGGTAAAGCCAAATTTTTTGACCAGCAAACAAACGGTCAGTAGATTTAAAATATAAACGCATTATTGCATTTAAATCCTGCTGAAATACAAATGAAACAATTAATGTCCCTCTTTCCGTTACATCTTCAATTGATTGTTCCAAAATATCTGTGACGTTTTGCAGGTCTATTGACTTCTCTGAATCTATTTTTTTCATTGTAGATGGTATATAATAAATTTTATTTAACGGTGGAAACACTTCTTGGCATAGGCGTAGTTTGACTGTTTCATTTGGGGGGGCAAAGAATGGGCGGAGCATATTAGCATATAATTTGCATATATACATATGCAAATGAATATGCTAATATGGAGGAAGGAAATGAAATTTACAGGCAAAATATCACAGATGCACATTTCAAAAAGCTGACACATTTCAATTAATAAATTATGAATAAAATACTTTTATTTACCTTTGTTGTCTGATCATTTAGTTTTTCTATTCGCTTTGATCCCAGTGTCTTCTGTTTTATGCAGTGTCTTCTTTCCAGTAGGCTTCCCTCTGCTCCCCACCCTCCCAGTCCCATCCATCTCTTGCTCCTTCCCTCTGCTCCCCACCCCTCCCAGTCCCATCCATCTTCTGTTCCTTCCCTCTGCTCACCATCCCTCCGTCCCATCCATCTTCTGCTCCTTCCCTCTGCTGTGCCTGACCTCTCCCAATCCCATCCATCTCCTGGTCCATCCCTCTGCTCCCCACCCCTCGCAGTCCCATCCATCTCTTGCTCCTTCCCTCTGCTCCCCACCCCTCCCAGTCCCATCCATCTTCTGTTCCTTCCCTCTGCTCACCATCCCTCCCAGTCCCAACCATCTCTTGCTCCTTCCCTCTGCTCCCCACCCCTCGCAGTCCCATCCATCTCTTGCTCCTTCCCTCTGCTCCCCACCCCTCCCAGTCCCATCCATCTTCTGTTCCTTCCCTCTGCTCACCATCCCTCCGTCCTATCCATCTTCTGCTCCTTCCCTCTGCTGTGCCTGACCTCTCCCAATCCCATCCATCTCCTGGTCCATCCCTCTGCTCCCCACCCCTCGCAGTCCCATCCATCTCTTGCTCCTTCCCTCTGCTCCCCACCCTTCCCAGTCCCATCCATCTTCTGTTCCTTCCCTCTGCTCACCATCCCTCCGTCCCATCCATCTTCTGCTCCTTCCCTCTGCTGTGCCTGACCTCTCCCAATCCCATCCATCTCCTGGTCCATCCCTCTGCTCCCCACCCCTCGCAGTCCCATCCATCTCTTGCTCCTTCCCTCTGCTCACCTCCTCTCCCAGTCCCATCCATCTCCTGCTCCTTCCCTCTGCTTCCCACCCCACCCCATCCATCTCCTGCTCCTTCCCTCTGCTGTGCCTGACTTCTCCCAATCCCATCCATCTCCTGGTCCATCCCTCTGCTCCCCACCCCTCGCAGTCCCATCCATCTCTTGCTCCATCCCTCTGCTCCCCACCCCTCGCAGTCCCATCCATCTCTTGCTCCTTCCCTCTGCTCACCTCCTCTCCCAGTCCCATCCATCTCCTGCTCCTTCCCTCTGCTTCCCACCCCACCCAGACCCATCCATCTCCTGCTCCTTCCCTCTGCTTCCCACCCCTCCCAGTCCCATCCATCTTCCCTCTGCTCCCCCCCCCCCCGCGAGGTCCAAGATGGTGACTCCGTTTACCCCCTCTCTTCCTCCCTCCCTCCCTCCCTCCGGTGCAGGCAACAATCTTCAGCTTTTTCAGCGTTCCTGGCAGCGGTAGCGATGTACACGCTGCCTTCGGTCTGCTCCGGAAGCCTTCTCTTCAAGTTCCTGTTCCCACCTATGCGGGAACAGGAACTTGAAGAGAAGGCTTCGGGGCAGAGCCAAAGGCAGCGTGTACAACGCTACCGCTGCCAGGAACGCTGGAAAAGACTGCTGCCTGCGCCGGAGGGAGGGAGGAAGAGAGAGGGGCATAGGCGGTCGGCTTATAGCCACAATTAACACAGAAAAAAAATAAGTAAAAATAAAATAGTCACAATACCTTTTATTAAATTTAGATATTAGATATGTATCATATGTCAAAGAATAAAGTGGTTGCTCAAAGCATATACTAACTACAATCGCTCAACTGCAAAACACTATGCACAAATTTGTGCAAAAACATACTCAAACCTTACTGTACCATAACACTAGGCAGACCCTAATACACCAATATACTACCCATATAGAAAATGCAGACCGTCAACAATATGAAACAAGGGATCATAATATCACAATTCTCATGTAGAGCCACAAAACACCCTTATAGGGTGGATAGTGTTCACAATGAGCTCCTTTTATTAACAACTATATATAGATCCTTCAAGAGGTAGTGTGTCATGATTTAGGCTCTAAAACCCTTTCCGATGTTTTGGTGCCACCTCAGTAATGCCAACACACAATCTCTCCACTGCAAAACACTATACACAAACTTGTGCAAAAACACACTCATAACCTTAGCAAACCATAACAGCACTAATTCCAAGGACAGGATGAGCTACAACCTTATGTGTGGAAAAGCAGCACTGTAATTACACCGGGCTCTAAAACACCAGTACACAACCTATTGAAACAAAAAAAAAAAAGGGCTGTAAATACTACACACTAGTAGAATACTGCACCTTGATTACACATGAAAAACACATGACACAACAGATATGAAGGCAAAACTGGAAAGTTACCTCAAGAAGTCAGACTCAGCATGCAGCAATACTAGAAAAATTGAAACTTACATGCAAAATATCACAGATGCACATTTCCAAAAGCTGACATATTCCAGTTAATAAATTCTGAATAAAATACTTTTTTCTACCTTTGTTGTCTGATCATTTAGTTTTTCTATTCTTTGGTCCCAGTGTCTTCTTTCCATTTGATATTTTTTCTCTCAACATGTCCACCATCCTCCTGTGTCCTTATGCGTCCTGTCTACCATCTGTAGCCCTGTCCTTATCCTTTCTCCAGTTTCAGCATCTGCCCTCAAAGTGTTCCAATCCAGCCCTTAAATTCAGCAATTTCCCCTCCATCCAAATCCAGAATGTCTCCCCTCCATCCATGTGCATGAACTTCCTCTGTCTTTCCTCCCCTCCATCCATGTCCGGCATTTCTCCTCTCTCCCTTCCACTCCATCCGTGTGCATCTCCTTCTTCCCTCCCCTCCATCCATCCATGTCTTTCTCTTCTACCCTTCCATCCAGTGTCATCCCTCTTTCTCTCTCCATCCTTCTACCCATTACCCTCTCCCAATCCTTCCGCCTATTGTCTCCCTCTCCTTCCATCCATTGTCTCCCTCTATCTCCCTTCCTTCTAAACAGTTCTCTCTCTCGACCCTTTTCCATTCAGCATGTCCTCTCTATCCCCATCCTTCCAGTGTCTTTCCTCTTTCCCTCCCTACCCTTACATCCAGTGTCTTCCCTCTTTCTGCCCCCTCCTTCCAGCATTTTCCCTCTTTCTCCCTCCTTTCATTCAGCATTTCTCCGTCTGACAGCTAGGGTCTGCCCCAGTTTCTCCCCAGCAGCTTCTCTCTCTCTCTCCCCATCTTTCCACTAATCTCTCTCTCTCTCCTCTTCCATCCAGCATCTTCTCTCTGGCTCTCCCATGCTCTCTTCCATGTCCCCTCTTTCGCTCCCCATCTCTCTCTGGCTCTCCCCTGCTCTCTTCCATGTCCCCTCTTTCGCGCCCCATCTCTCTCTGGCTGTCCCCTGCTCTCTTCCATGTCCCCTCTTTCGCTCCCCATCTCTCTCTGGCTCTCCCATGCTCCCTCTTTCTCTCCCCATCTCTCTCTGACTCTCTCCTGCTCTTTTGCATGTCCCTGGCTCTCCCCTGCACTTTTCCACTTTCTCTCTCTCTCCTCCAGCGTCCTCATGCATCCTACCTTTCTCTTCCCTCCCCTTCTTGCTCCCATCACTCTCACTCCTTTCTCCACCCCCCTTTTCCTATTCCCTGCCATTGCTTTCCTTCCTCCCTCTTCCCCTTAGATGTGGCACCTTCCACCCCCTTTCCCTTTGGTCTAGCAGCTGGCTGGCATGATGCATCGCTTCCCCCCCCCCCCCCGGACTAGTTCGGTATCGCTCTCCCCCTCCGCTCCTGTCATGTCTTTGAACGTCGAGGATTCCTTCCGGTAGCAGCAGAATCGGCAATGATGTAAGCGCTGCTTTCAGCCTGCCCCAGAAGCCTTCTCTGGACAGCGTCCCTCCTACACGGGAAACTGTACAGAGAGTGCTTCCGGGGCAGGCTGAAAGCAGCGCTTACATCATTGCCGATTCTGCTGCTACCGGAAGGAATCCTTGACATTCAAAGACGACGTGACAGGACAGGAGCGGAGGGGGAGAGCGATACTGCAGTAGTCGGGGGGGGGGGGGGGTGGCGGTAATGATCGCGCGGTCCACGGGAGGGAGGGAGGGAGATGTTCAAGGCAGCGGGAGCTGCACCCGGGGTGGTCCAGTCCGGTCCAGTCTGCCCTGCCCTTGCTGCACTTCTGGCTGGGGAGGCTTAGCCTCCCCAAGCCTCTTATACCGGGCGCCTATGGAGAGGGGTAGACGTACACGCTCCTCTCCGTCCGCTTGGCTTCCCTGCCCTCTCTGTCTGCGTCCCGCCCAAAAGGAAATGACGTCAGAGGAAGGCGGGACGCAGATAGAGAGGGCAGGGAAGCCAAGCGGATGGAGAGGAGCGCGTGCCTGCATGTGGGTTTGTTTTTTTTTTAACTAATGGCGCGGCGGCGCCTCGCGTCGTTTGGGGGGGCATTGCCCCCCCTCGCCCCCCCCAGTCTACGCCTATGCTTCTTGGGGAAATTTCAAATTTTCTTTTAAAAACCTGCTAAACATGTCATTCGGGGACACTCCCATCAATCTAGGAAAATTCAGTATTCGAAGATTTAATCTCCTATTATAGTTCTCCACTTGCTCTATCTTCCTTCTTAAATCCATATTATCCTTTATCACTGCAATTTTAAATTCTTCAGTTTGTTTGGATTCTCCCTGCAAGGCCTCAATTTTCAAAGACAGATCTTGTTTCACCAACTCTTGGGAGTTCTTCACCTCCTGTATATTAACATTCAATATCTTTACCTCTTCAGAAGATTGTTTCAATATTTTGTCCATTTCTACCAACTTTAGCCAAATCTTCCCCAGGCTCACCTCCATCTCTCCGGCAACTGCAATGTTTTCTCCAGATTCGAGCTCCCCTCTGGGCTCCTCGGGATCGCCCCTTCTGGGTTCCACAGGGAGCCCTGTTCGAATCGCAGCAGCTGCAGGGCAAGGAGGCGTCATAGAGCTTGGTGGGGAGAGAGATGTTTCAATTTCCAGCGGGGGAACCGCTTCACCGGTTTCTCCCGCTATGGACTCCGCATCACCACGTCGGGAAAGAGCGGGGAAGAAGCGCTCGAGGCCCACAGTTACTGGCGTGGACGTTCCAGAAGGTAGGGGATTCTTCCGAATCGTTCCCTTTCGTTTTGTATGCGGCATATTGTAATGAGGCAACTAGAAAAAACAAGTTTTAGCAACTGTAGAGCGGAGAACACCTCAAACATTACCGCTCACGGCGCCATCTTGACACGCCCCCTGTTATCCCCGGGCAATTTTAATACTTAATTTAAATAGAAAATTTCACAAGACTCTCCTCTCTTCAGCTGACTACTCCCTTCAGCTCCTTTCCTGCTCAAACTTTTGTACTCCTACTTCATCCAATCACCTTCCTCCACACCTAAAACTTCCTCACCTGCCCAACATTCCATTGCTAATTCCCAGAAGCACTTCTTTTTCTGGAAGGGCTCAGCCAACTTATAGCGCCCTCCTTTAACTTAGTCGGGCTAATATATTCTCAGCGGTAGCTCTAGGCACCGCATCAAGATCCCATTTCCCCAGATTCCGACATTCAGTGCCAATTAATACCATGTTAGTCTTGGAGTCTTTCCAGGTTTGACAGTTTTGCTCACAAATGTCAAAGCTTTGCTAACCAAGCCCCTTTAATCCATGCATCACTATTCATCAAATATGTACGTGCACATTTCATTCCTTCTGCAAATGTCCTTAGTCTGAGCCACTTTCTTGTACCAAGCTGGTGATCAAACAGTCCTTTGTCCTTTGTAGAGGGGTGGGGGGGGGGGGGGGTGGGGGGGGGAAGACAAGATCCTCTGCAAGTCTGTACAACAGAAAATTTAAGTGGCTGCACAACTGAAGATTTTATAAGCTGATATTTCCCAGAGCAAATTATAGAGCAGTGACTAAGATCCCTGCAATGAAGTGATTGTACACAGTCAATTACCCTGGTCATTATACACTCAGCACCCTTCTCTCATGAGTGGCATTACAGCTGCTTAATGTGCTGGTGGGAAATGAAGATATGCCTGGCCATTATTCTTTATTCCAATTAAAATGCATCTAGAACTAGTGAATGCGCACATACATTCGGGTCAGAAATGTACCCATCACCAGCAGCCGGTGAGGTGTTTGATACCCCTGGAACTCGCATATATACTTCCTCTTGACCAGATGTCCTGCCCGAAGATAATTTCTTTTTCAAAGACACATTTCACTTGCAGTTTCTCATCTCCCACCACCTGCTTGCCACACTATTTTCCCCTAATACTCCTGTGCCCCTTCCTTTGATTAGGCTTCTTTTTTAAAAAAAGCTACTGCATCCAAATTATGATAGGATCCCCCCCACCCCCCCCCCCCCCCCCCACACACACCATGTCCACTGTACCTGTCTTATTCTTCATAAATAGTTTATACTTGGTTTAATGTATTTACTGGACCTATGCATTGCTGGCTGTATAAAAATACCCACATCTGGCAGGAGAGGCTGCTGGGATTAGCTGGCGCAGGTGAAGCAGAATTTTACCAGACCTAACATTTACATTCAAAAGGCAAAGCAGATGCTGAGATACTGCTGAGAACAATACCTGGCACTGCATGTCCTGGTCCCCTAAGTTGTCCCAGAAGTGTCCCGGTCTGGAAATAACTTTCCAAATACTGAGTATGAGCTGGATCTTTCCAGTTTTTTGAAATTCTACAGTAAAGGTCACAAAATCCAGCCCTCACCATGATATCCACTGGGGGAGACCGGGGACAAGATCCAGGAAGCCGAGGCGAGCAAAACCAGGTAAGATGTGTTGCCTCAGGCTATTGCCATCTCCTGTGCCACCCAGAGTCCATCCTGACCCTTGTAGTCAAGGTGGCAACTGGAGCTAACATAAATTTAACATAAATATCTACATTCTGCAACACAGCAAAACCAAAGCTCGTAATGGACACTATATAACCTCTCGTCTCTTCGATCCCCATTGTGCCTGAACCTTAATCGACCACAACATCACCATGTATTTGTTTCTCTACCGGACTTGGCAAATGCCTTTACGGTACTATGTAAGCCACATCGAGCCTGCAAATAGGTAGGAAAATGTGGGATACAAATGTAACAAACAAATAAATAAATATGCGGAGACAAAAAAAGAGGACACAAAAAATAAAATTCTGCCCCACCCCCAGCCCTGCCCTAGCCACACCCCCAACCCTGCCCTGACATGTCCAGGGAAATCCAGACTTATGGTAACCATATCCCAGATGGCAAATGTAGCTTAGGCCTGAAGCATGCTGCCCAGCAATTCCTGCTGATTCACACTGGAGCCATAGAAACTCTCAGAGGAAGGAGGGGTTGACAAAGTGAGGGGAGCTGGAGGGATATGTGTTGAGACTAGCTGTGAGATGAGTAAGGGATAGAGTGGAAAAAGGGACATCTCCAGATCCTCCCTCTCTCTCCCTTCCTTTCTCTCCCTCTTGCACCAAATATTAAGATCCCTTTCTCCCACTAAAAATACTTAACTAGACTTCTAAAATAAATTAGTCAGGTACCCAAGAAAGGCTGGTAAATGGCTAGGCCTGAAATTTGTAGGCACCAGTAGTGACCACATTAAGTCTTTAAAAAAATATTCAGGCTGGTTAAACATATAAGGGCCCTTTTATTAAAGTGTATTAGGCTTTTAATGCAAGGTTTAGTACATGGTAACAGCTAAGGCACAAAGACGCTAACTGCTTTTGCAATATTTTTAAGATTACCACAAGCTAAGTGGTGAATTAAGGGCATTTTGTGATAAGGGGCGGAACTAGGTGGGGCATGGGCAGAGAATGGGCATAATGAGTGTACATCAATTAATGTGCTGCACTTGCTGTGTACTACCTAACACGATATGGGACCATAATATGGGACCACTTACTGCTTTCTAACAGGAGGTACTAAGTGACTCAGCACTACCTGCAAGCTGATTACTGTATGCTAATGCAAATGTTACCGCGTGACTGGCAATGGAAAATGTTTGGCAAGCCCTCAATAGTTGCTGCGTTAGATTTGCAGCTACTGTGCACTCATTTATTTCATAAGAACATAAGTGGTGCCATATTGGGACAGACCAAAGATCCATCAAGCCCAGTATCCTGTTTCCAACAGTAGCCAATCCAGGTCACAAGTACCTGGCAAGATACCCAGAACAGCAAAACAGATTTTATGCTGCTTATCCTAGAATATGCAGTGGATTTACCCATTCTAATAATGGCTTATGGACTTTTCTTTTAGGAAATTTTCCAAATCTTTTTAAAAATCCTGCTAAGCTAACTGATTTTACCACATTCTCTGGCAACAAATTCCAGAGTTTCATTACTCAGTGAGTGAAGAAATATTTTCTCTGATTCGTTTTAAATTTACTACTTTGTAACTTCATTGCAAGCACCCTAGTCCTAGTATTTTTGGAAAGAGTAAACAAGCGATTCACATCTACCTGTTCCACTCCAGTCAGTATTTTATAGACTTCTATCATATCTCCACTCAGCCATCTCTTCTCCAAGCTGAAGAGCCTTAGCCTCTTTAGCCATTCCTTATAGGGAAGCTGTTCCATCAACCTCTTCAAAAAGGCCTACCCCAATGATCCTACGTAAACCTCTTCACCCAGAAACACAGCATGCCTAATGATCGTTCTGGACAACACACAATCTTCATCCCTTCTGACCCTCCACATATACCTCATTCGATCACTATACAACCTTGTATTTGCTATCAACCGACTGGGCAAACGCCTTGATGGTACTATGTAAGCCACACTGAGCCTGCAAATAGGTGTGAAAATTGTGGGATACAAATGCAACAAATAATAATAAATTATTTTCATCATCCTTCTTTGTACCTTTTCTAATTCCACTAAATCTTTTTTTTTTTAGATGTGATGACCAGAACAGCACACAGTATTCCAGGTGCGGTCACAACATGGAACAATACAAAGGCATTATAATATTCATTAACCGTGTAGTTTAGTAATATGACCTCATAATTCAGCCACAGGTTGTACATACTGTCCAATATTCAAAGCAATTTAAATGACCTGGAGAGGCTCATAGCTGTTAAAATGGCTTATCTGGGGCTAACTGCAAATATTCAGTGGCACTTAATTGGTTAGTGCCTAAGTTGAAACCAGTTAACTTTGGCCGTTCCAGGGGCAGAGTTGGCATTTATGTGTTTATGTGTGCTGATAAGGAAGGCAAAGAAGGACTTTGAAAAATAAATTATGCTGGAGGCAAAAACACATAGTAAAATCTTTTTTTAGGTATATTAAAAGCAAGAAGCCATGGAAGACAAAGCCATAGCAGAGAGATTAAATTAACTCTTTGCTTCGGTCTTCAGCGAGGAAGATTTGGGAGAGATACTGGTGTTCAAAGCTGATGAGTCAGAGAAACTGAATGAAATCTCTATAAACCTGGAGGATGTAATGGCGCAATTTGACAAATTAAAGAGTAGCAAATCGCCTGGACCGGATGGTATTCATCACAGAGTACTGATAGAAATGAAAAATGAACTTGCAGAACCATTGTTACTAATATGTAATTTATCTTTAAAATTAAGCATGATACCAGAAGATTTGAGGGTAGCCAATATAATGCTGATTTTTAAAAATGGTTCCAGAGATGATCCAAGAAATTATAGACCAGTGAGCCTGATGTCGGTGCCAGGCAAAATTACAGAGCATATTCAAAAGTATGGATTAATGAGAAAAAGCCAATATGGATTTAGTGAAGGGAAATCTTGCCTCACCAATCTATTACATTTCTTTGAAGGGGTGAACAAATGTGGATAAAGGTGAGCCGGTTGATATTGTGTATCTGGATTTTCAAAAGGCATTTGACAAAGTACCTCATGAAAGACTCCAGAGGAAATTGGAGAGTCATGGGATAGGAGGTAGTGTCCTATTGTGGATTAAAAACTGGTTAAAGGGTAGAAAACAGAGTAGGGTTAAATGGTCAGTATTCTCAATGGAGAAGGGTAGATAGTGGGGTTCCTCAGGGGTCTGTGCTGGGACCGCTGCTTTTTAACATATTTATAAATGATTTAGAGATGGGAGTAACTAGTGAGGTAATTAAATTTGCTGACGACACAAAGTTATTCAAAGTTGTTAAATTGCAAAAGGATTGTGCAAAAATTACAAGAGGACCTTACGAGACTGGGAGACTGGGCATCTAAATGGCAGATGACATTTAATGTGAGCAAGTGCAAAGTGATGCATGTGGGAAAGAGAAACCTTAATTATAGCTATGTAATACAAGGTTCCACATTAGGAGTCACCGACCAGGAAAAGGATCTAGGCATCATCGTTGATATGCTGAAATCCCCTGCTCAGTGTGCAGTGGTGGCTAAGAAAGCAAATATAATGTTAGGTATAATTAGGAATGGAATGGAAAACAAAAATGAGGATGTTATAATGCCTTTGTATCGCTCCATGGTGCGACCACACCTCAAATATTGTGTGCAGTTCTTGTCAACGCATCTCAAAAAAGATATAGTGGAATTAGAAAAGGTACAGAGAAGGGCGGTGAAAATCATAAAGGATGGGACAATTTCCCTATGAGGAAAGGCTAAAGCGGCTAGGGCTGTTCAGCTTGGAAAATGGATGGCTGAGGGGAGATATGATAGAGGTCTATAAAATAATGAGTGGAGTGGAATGAGTAAATGTGAATCGCTTGTTTACTCTTTCTAAAAATATTAGGACTAGGGGGCATGCAATGAAGCTACAAAGCAGTAAATTTAAATCGAATCAGAGAAAATATTTCTTCACTCAACGTGTAATTAAACTTTGGAATTCATTGTCAGAGAATGTAGAAAAAGCAGTTAGCGTAGTGGGGATTTAAAAAGGTTTGGATAGCTTCCTAAAAGAAAAGTCCATAAGCCATAAATGGCCCTGGGGAAAATCCACTGTTTATTCTAGGATAAGCAGCATAAACGTATTGTACTGTTTTGGGATCTTGCCAGGTACTGTAACCTGGATTGGCTACTGCTGGAAACAGAATGCTGGGCTTGATGGAACTTCAGTCTTATATGTACTTATGTAGTTATTCAACCTTTCACCGCATAAGATAACTGCATAAATTGGGCCACATAAAAATCAGTCCTGTCTTATGCAGTTGAAATTAAATCTGGGTGTAGCGCTATTTTCAGCTGAAAATGCCACCAAAATTCTCCCCGCTACCCACTGCTGATACACCCTCTACCTTAGCAAGCCCTGGTAGTCTAGTGGTCTCTTCGGGGCAGAGGCATAACCAGACCTTGACTTGAGGGGGAGGCGTAGCCCAAAGTGGGGGGGGGGGGGGCAAAATTTTGGCCCGCCTCCCCATTGCTCTCAGACCCTCCAACCCCACATACCCGGGCTGGCGGGGATCCCCAAGCCCCACCAGAAGAAGCCTTTCTGCAGTGATACTTGGTGCCACGCTGCCTGCCCTGCTTTCCCGCCCTGGCTTGCATGCTTGGTGGAATTGAGCATGTGCGAAGCTCACACATGCTCAATTTCATTAAAACTAAGCATGCGCGCAAGAGAGGGGAAAGCAGGGAAGGCAGCGTTGAGGCAAATATCACTGCAGGAAAGCTGCTGGCGGGGCTTGGGGACTCCCTGCACCCAAACCTGCAGACTTTGGGTACCCAAACCCAAATTGAGGGGGCCCAGGCCCCCAAGGCCTCTTGTGGCTGCGGCACTGATTCAGGGACAGGAATGAACTCCACTCGTACCAGCCCCGTGCTGCTTCGCCAATGGAAATGGCTGCCGAGACTGCTGCAGGAGGTCCCGGCAGGCATTTTGTAGCTGGAACCAGCACAGGCAGAGAAAAATAGCTGCTGGGATCTCCCACAGCAGTCTTGCGAGGCTGCAGCAGGAAGTCTCAGCAGCCATTTCCACTGGAGCAGCGGTATGGGGCAAGAATGAGTGGGGTTCATTCCTGCCCCCAAGGCAGCCATTAGACCACCAGAGCTTCCTAGAGTAGGCCCAGGGAAAGCCCATTGGTGTTGGGTGGGGGAGGGGGGGCAGGGGGTAATTGCGAGGAGGCAGGATGTAATCGTAGGGGGGGTCTGTCTGCCAGGGAATAATTACGGGTAGGGGGCTGCCACCGGGGGAGTGGGAATTTTTGGTTGGGTGTGTGTGTATGTGTTTGGGGAGGGGGGGAATTTTCATTTCAGGCTCTACCAAAATTGAGCAGCCAAATTTTTTTTGTTACATTTGTACCCTGCACTTTCCCACTCATGGCAGGCTCAATGCGGCTTACATGGGGCAATGGAGGGTTAAGTGACTTGCCCAGAGTCACAAGGAGCTGCCTGTGCCTGAAGTGGGAATTGAACTCGGTTCCTCAGGACCAAAGTCCACCACCCTAACCACTACGCCACTCCTCCACTCCAGTCACAGATTGTTTTTCAGCAGAAACCAAAAATTCTGAGTTTGGCTAGGCTCCAATCTTATGCGGTTAAGGACTGCATATTGCACTTAAGAGCATAACTTTTAGCTAATAACATACAACCAGATATTTAATGCTGGTGCCTGGACAGAGACTGGCATAGAATATCCAGGAATACAGC
Source organism: Microcaecilia unicolor (assembly GCF_901765095.1). Lineage (NCBI taxonomy): Eukaryota > Metazoa > Chordata > Amphibia > Gymnophiona > Siphonopidae > Microcaecilia > Microcaecilia unicolor. The sequence goes on from NC_044035.1 coordinate 53,998,370, forward strand.
TGGCGGTGGACATAAAAACGCTGACCTCCACCGGCTGAATATGAGCCACATTAAAATTATGAGTTAATCAAGAAATGGGATTCAAGGTAGACAAGGTATGAAAGTTTTATGCATACAACCTTTACACAAAAGTTAGTCCAGACATAAAGCAGGCCTAAATTAGGGGCCTTTTTACTAAAGTGTGGTAAAATCCGGGCTTAGCACGTTCTAACGCAGGACTTTCCCATGTGCTATGCACAGATTTAAAGGCACTTTGTAAAGCATATCATTTCTTTCTTTCTTTTAATTTTTATTTTTTTGCAGGTCATGCACTATCTTCAGCGCTGCGGGTCTTGGCCTGCCGCTCGGTTAGTTGCTGGCCGTTGGACGTTGTGGCGGCATCGTTGGGTCCTCTTGGTCAGTGCTGTCCTGCCGATTCAATCTGCGACAATGGCCTGCTATGACTGATTGTTGGCTGCCACATTTCATCCAGCTGTTTATCGTTGAAGATGTCGGATGGTGAGTGGGTCGCTGCGCCAGCTGCCATGGGAGCAGGAGTGGATGGATAAAAGAAGCAGATTTCAGCGCCGTTTCCATCATGCAAGGTCATCTTGGTACGTCCAGTCGAATTAGAGATTCAGCCTACGCCAAGAAGTTACCATATAATCTGGAGTCCATCTTACCAACATTTCTTCGGACCATTTTAGACACTTTTATCCTTTCCCTATCTTCTTCTTTCCCTGTTTCTTCTATTCTATCTAATTTAATTGTAACCGTATCTCCTCTGATCTGGCGATAGCCTATCAGTACATTGTAAGCCACTTTGAGCCTGCAAAACTGTGGGAAAAATGTGGGGTATAAATGTGCAAAATAAAATAAAAAATTTAGGAGGCTCTATGTGCTCCAGCGTTAACTCTGTGTTATCCAGTTAGTGCATGCTAATCAGAATGTGGTAGCTGGATAAGGTGGGAACGCCCACTGTCCATCCATAACATGCCCCCTCCTAAAAATATTTTCAAAAGATAGGTAACGCACAGGATAGGTTACGCATTCTGCAGTAGACTGTTGGTGCGTGCCAACCACGCATTAAGGCCTTACCACCCTTTAGTAAAAGGGCCCCTCAATATGTAAAAACAGCCATGTGATTTGTCACTTCCATGTACTTTCAGCAGCGCCAATGAATGTAGAAATAAAGTAAAGCTCGGTCAGTGGCCCATTTTTAAAAAATAAAATAGAGTTACCATTATTTAATATACAAATCTGCATGAATATACTGTGTAATAGCCACATACTTTTCAGAAACGTTCCTGCCAGATTTTGGAACTCTTGCCACAGAATCTGTCCCTCAGTTGCCTCAGAAAAATGGATGCCGTGGGCATGTGGTTCTCTGGGGCTTAAATAAGGAGGAACCATGCAGTTTCACTGACTTGTCCTCTCTACAAGTGGAGTTCGTGGGTTTGACGAACAGTACAAATGCCCTGGGTTCTACAAAGCCCACATTTATAGGACACACAGTACTGGAATGGAAAGTAGCCAGTTGTTTCTAGCTGCTGTCCCCTCCTTTCTATTCCCTCTCTCCCCACCCCCTTCCCTGCCCCATCTCAATGCCACCATCAGAGCATGATGTTACCTTTCAGTCATGTAATGTACACTCTAGTGACTGGAAAATCCCAGAGCACATTAAGACTATAAAAGACTTCATAAATCATAGCACAGCCATAATAAAATGGAGCATAAATTACTAAGAAGGGTGATTTAGCCAGCAGAGCCACTTAAGAGCCTCACGTGAACAGTCTAACACATCCACTGACTAATTGCTGCCCAGAAGTTCTTCAGCTTTCTCGTGAACTCTAAGCTACAGGCTGGAAGAAGTTTCCAGCCCCTCAGCCTGTGTGAAATACAAGACACAGGTTAGAAATTTATTTATTTATTTATTGCATTTGTATCCCACATTATCCCACCTTTTTGCAGGCTCAATGTGGCTTACAATATATCATGGATAGTGGAAATGAGAGGAGAATTGACATTTTGTGTTACAGAAGTATTTTGGGTTGCATGGTAATGGAAATCATGATAGTGATATAATATAAGGCATTCTTAACATTACTAGATATGTGGGGATTTCACACATATCTAGTATATCTTGTCGAAGAGATAGGTCTTCAGCTGTTTGCGGAAGTTGGTCAATTCATAGGTCGCTTTTAGGTTACGTGGCAATGCGTTCCAGGAAAAGGTTGATGCGTGCATTAGTTTATATTTTAGGCCTTTGCAGTTGGGGAAATGAAGGAATGTGCAAGATGATCTTTTAGCATTCCTGGGTGGTAGGTCTATCAGGTGAGACATGTAGGCTGGGGCCTCGCCGTGGATGATTTTATGTACTAGGGTACATACTTTGAACGTGATGCGTTCTTTGAATGGTAACCAGTGTAGCTTCTCTCGTAGGGGCTTTGCGCTTTCATATTTTGGTTTTCCAAATACGAGTCTGGCTGCTGTGTTCTGGGCTGTCTGGAAAGGTATCATAACAGAGGCAGGCTATATCTTTTTGCTTTATATCCAACTAGCCCTACTCCACTCCACCCTCCCCTTTACCACGTCTCTGGTGAGTAATGGACTCCCATGTTCTTCTCTTCAAACCGTCTTTATTAGATGGATGAAAATGGACATGGCTTTATTCATTACAGTAGCTGTGCTGCACACAGTTTCACCCTCTGCCTCCCTGACATAAGGAAGGCATAATGCATAAGGAGGATAATTATTCGTTTATTTATTGTGTTTATAATTAGGATTTATTACCACCTTTTTGAACAAATTCACAGCAAGAACAAGTCAAACATAAACAACAGACAATTACAGCAGTAAAAATATTCAAATAACAGTACAAGTAGGGCATACTATGCTACATTACAATGTCAACACAATACACAAAAAAACATTTTAATAGACAGCAAAGGGTGTAAGCAAAGATGGAACATATAGATAGATAAGATAGGAGTAAGAAAATAAGGGACTTCGCCTCCAACTATTCACCTTCTAGTTTCCTTGCCTCTGATCTTCCCTCCTCTGATCACCATCTTATAACTTTCACACTTAAATCTCCTCCCTCCCAGTCCCATCCTATCTTATCTAATTTATCTAGGAATCTTCACGATATTGACCCTTCATCTCTATCCTCCCATGTTTCAAACCTCCTGTCTACTGTGGCACCATCCACGTCTGTCAACGAGGCTGTTTCTTCTTACAACAATACTCTATCCTCTGCCTTAGACACTCTTGCACCTTTGATGACCCGCCCTGTAAGGCGTACAAAACCCCAACCTTGGCTGACTTCTAATATCCGCTACCTACGTTCCTGTACCCGCTCCGCTGAACGCCTCTGGTGGAAATCTCGGGCCCTTGCTGATTTCTTACACTTTAAGTTCATGCTGACCTCCTTCCAATCTGCTCTTTTACGTGCCAAACAGGATTATTATATCCAACTGAAATTAAATATGACCAAAACCGAGCTTCTCATTTTCCCCCCCAAACCCACCTCCCCGCTCCCCCCGTTTTCTATTTCTGTTGATGGCTCTCTCATTCTCCCTGTCTCCTCAGCTCGAAACCTTGGGGTCATCTTTGACTCTTCTCTCTCCTTCTCTGCTCATATCCAGCAGATTGCCAAGACCTGTCATTTCTTTCTTTTTTTACAACATCCGTAAAATCCGCCCCTTTCTTTCCGAGCACTCTACTAAAACCCTCATCCACACCCTTGTCACCTCTCGTTTAGACTACTGCAATCTGCTTCTTGCTGGCCTCCCACTTAGTCACCTCTCCCCTCTCCAGTCTGTTCAAAACTCTGCTGCCCATCTCATCTTCCGCCAGGGTCGCTTTACTCATACTAGCCCTCTCCTCAAGACCCTTCACTGGCTCCCTATCCGTTTTCGCATCCTGTTCAAACTTCTTCTACTAACCTATAAATGTACTCACTCTGCTGCTCCCCAGTATCTCTCCACACTCGTCCTTCCCTACACCCCTTCCCGTGCACTCCGCTCCATGGATAAATCCTTCTTATCTGTTCCCTTCTCCACTACTGCCAACTCCAGACTTCGCGCCTTCTGTCTCGCTGCACCCTACGCCTGGAATAAACTTCCTGAGCCCCTACGTCTTGCCCCATCCTTGGCCACCTTTAAATCTAGACTGAAAGCCCACCTCTTTAACATTGCTTTTGACTCGTAACCACTTGTAACCACTCGCCTCCACCTACCCTCCTCTCTTCCTTCCCGTTCACATTAATTGATTTGATTTGCTTACTTTATTTATTTTTTGTCTATTAGATTGTAAGCTCTTTGAGCAGGGACTGTCTTTCTTCTATGTTTGTGCAGCGCTGCATATGCCTTGAAGCGCTATAGAAATGCTAAATAGTAGTAGTAGTAGTAATTTAAAGAAAGTTGCAAATGAGCCAGAAAGGTGCTTGAACATTATCTTAGCTACGGTAGGAGTGGAAAATGTTCTGCTATCGTATGCTTCTCCCATTAAAGGCCTGGTTTAAAAGCCAAGCTTTCACCTGCCTTCCCGAGCCCTTATGCCAAGCCCCCTCCCTGCCCATCTTCAAGTCTTTGCTTAAAGCCCACCTCTTCAATGCTGCGTTCGGCACCTAACTCTTACCTTTCAGGAAATCTAGACTGCCCCAATTTGACTGCCCCTATCAGACTAACTGTTCACGTGTCCTTTAGATTGTAAGCTCTTTGAGCAGGGACTGTCCTTCTATGTTAAATTGTACAGCGCTGCATAACCCTAGTAGCGCTTTAGAAATGTTAAGTAGTAGTAGTAGTAGATAGTCTTGTGTTAAGCAAAGCCTTTCAGGGAGTACAATCCAGAGTGTGGGGGTTACTCCAGAGAAGGCTCGCTTGGGGTATCACATCGCATGATGTTCTTTAGAAGATGTGGTTAGGGATACTCCTTGGGGGACCAGGACCTTGAAGTTGTGTAATGGGAGATCCTGTTCTTCAGGTACTCTGGGCCATTTCCTTTAAGGGCCTTGAAAGTCAAACAGAGTTTTAAATTTGGCCCTGTATTGCACTGGTAGCCAGTGAAGTTTTTGCAAAAATGGTGTGATGTGGGCACGTCACTTACAACCTTCTATTAGTCTTGCTGCAGCATTCTGAATCAATTGGAGCTGGTGCAGGCCCTTTGTAGTCAGACCAGTGTAGAGAGCATTACAGTAATCCAGTCATGGCATGCACAATTGAGACAAGATTTGCCTTCTCAATGTAAGGAGGCAATGTAGTTGCCGCAGGCGATAGAAGCTGCTCTTGAAAGTTGTTCAGATTTGGGGGATCAGAGTACGTGTTGAATCGAGCTGTATTCCAAGGTTCCTGACTTGTGATTTGAGGAGGAGTTTCTATTTCATAAAAAGAGATTTTGATATCAGGTATGTGGGTATGTGCCCACTTGTGTTAGGGACCCATGGAAGCTAGGCTTTATTTAGGTTCAGGCAAAGTTTGTTGTTTTTAGCCCATTCTTGGATCGATGTTAGACAGGTAGTCAGTTTGAGGCAGCTTGGACAGAGAAATCATATTAATTTGTTAATTCTGTTTAAGTTTGGTTCAGTCTTGCAAGTGGTAGAATGCCATCTGGGTTTAATTACTCAAATGTCTAGCTTTTGCTAGACTAGAGGTTAGAAAGGTCAGAGAGAAATAAAACTTTCTTTGTCCCTTTTTGAGTGATGGATTGTTCATAATAAATAAACCACATCTGGATGCCATTCTAAGTAAGGCATATTGGACAGTCTCGAAGGGATTAGCAAGTAGGCAGTTTTAAAAAGATTAGGCTGAATGCTGTTTAGAGGTTCTAGATAATTTAGATTTTGTCTTATAAGGAATTCTGATTTCTGCTTATTTTAAAATATGTTTTATTCTGTTTAATTAATAAATTCTATTTCTCTATGTAAAATATCTTTTCAATTCAGTGTTACATCTTTTTCTGACTTTTCGAGTGAGATTTGTCTGCAGTTTAAGAGGTCATCATCTGGTTTGAATTATCCACAGTCCTAGCTAGGTGAAAGAGGTCAGGAAAAGTCAACTTTTCTCCTTGATGGATTATAGCTAAGTGTAGGACTGGTCTCCTGAAAGTAATAACAAACCATGTCTGTGTGCCATTAAGCAAGACTGGCCCCTTGGCCCCTTAATGAATGCCAGAGTCCAGTTAGTATTTCAAGTTATGAAGTTAGCTGGGAATCTGAGAATGTAATAATAATAAAATGCAGGAGATAGGTGCCACATTGTCTAGTTTGATAGGCCCCAGGTCATAGGTCAGTTTAGGAAATATCTCAAACCTATGTAACTGATATTTTTGAGTAAATGTGTAGAGATAATTAGTTCAAGACAGGGTAATCAATCTATTCTTTACCATCTGGTGAAAAAGGGGGGCTAGAGGGGTTTAGGACCCTATATAAATGAGAACAGAAGCAGCTTACGTTAGACGAGAAGGAACCAAGACAGGAGACACAAGACACAGAGAGCTGAAGAGAAGGAGAGAGCTAGCGCTGATGTCCTACTTTGTTTGCTGGCAAATAAAGAAGATTTCTCTCTCATTCTGGTGTGTGGTGTTTGACTCCTGTAGTACCACAGATTCTGCTAACAATAGTGGTAATTCCTGCAACAAGTTTATTCAGGGCTGTGGGTAAGTCAGGTTCAATGGGTATGAGTAGCTGCACGTCATCTCCGTAGATGTAGAACTGAGTGTCAATCGACTGAATCAGCTCGGCTAGTGGCTTGAGGTAGATATTGAACAGAATAGGTGACAGTATCGATCTTTATGGTACCCCACAGGTCAGTGCCCATGGTGGTGATGAGGTGCTGCCAAAAACTATGGACTGTTGCCTGTCTGATAAATAGGATCTGAACCAGACACGTACTGTTCCACTGATACCTGTTTCTGCTAGTCGTGCTAGCATAATATCGTGATCCACAGTGTCAAAAGTTGTTGAGAAATCTAGCAGTACTAACAACGAGGCAAATCCCCTGTCTCGGTTTCTGTGAAGATCATCTAAAATCTTTCTACCGGTAAAGACTATTTTAGATACAGGAAAGGCCTTGTGAAATTTCATGCTTGTATATCAGGGCCAGCTCGAGATATGAGCAGGTAAGACACTGGTGAAAGGACAGCCACTGGAACTGCTCCAGGTTTAAATGCAAGAACAGATACTGCGACTGAATGCGGAGAAGAGAACAGCGGTGAGATTAAAGTGACATAATTTTGCCATGTAAAAGAGCAAGCAGAGAAGGATGCCAGGGCAGAGCAGAGTGGGAGATTCCGATGAAGATGAGGAGAGGTGCCAGAGCAACAGTTGGGCTCAGGGCACAACAACATAAGAATAGTCCATCTAGCCCAGTATCCTGTTTCCAACAGTGGCCAATCCAGGCCACAAGTACCTGGTAGAAACCCAATTAGTAACAACATTCCATGCTACTAATCCTAGGGTAAGCAGTGCTTTCCCCCATGTCCATCCCGATAACAAGACTATGGACATTTCCTCCAGGAACTTATCCAAACTTTTTTTAAAAACCCAGATACGCTAACCACGGTTACCACATCCTCCGGCAGTGAGTTCCAGAGCTTAATTATTCTTTGAGTGAAAAAATATTTCCTCCTATTTCATTGAGGAAATTTCATTGAGTGTCCCCTGGTCTTTGTAGTTTCTGAAAGAGTGAAAAATCGATTCACTTCTACTCGTTCTATACCACTCAGGATTTTATAGACCTAAATCATATCCCCTCTCAGCCATCTCTTTTCCAAGCTGAAGAGCTCTAACCTCTTTAGCCTTTCCTCATATGAGAGGGGTTCCATCCCCTTTATCATTTTCGTCGCTCTTCTTTGAACCTTTTCTAATTCTGCTATATCTTTTTTGAGATACGGCGACCAGAATTGAATACAATACTCAAGGTGAGGTCGCATCATGGAGCGATACAGAGGCATTATAATATTTTTGGTCTTATTTTGCATCCCTTTCCAAACAATTCCTAGCATCCTGTTTGCCTTTTTGGCCACCACTGCACATCAGGCAGAAGATTTCAGCATATTGTCTACAATGGCACCTAGATCTTTTTCTTGAGTGCTGACTCCTAAGGTGGACTCTAGCATTAGGTGACTATGATTCAGATTATTCTTCCCAATGCGCGTCACTTTGCATTTGTCCGCATTAAATTTCATCTGCCATTTCAGTCCAGTTTCCTAGTCTTCCTGCAATTTTTCACAATCCGCATGTGTTTTGACAACTTGGAACCAGTACTATTTTATGTGTTTCTGAAAAGTACCCACAAGTACCTTGCACACAGGCATTCGCAGGGGCATAGTTTAGGCAGAGCTGGGGCAGAGTTGTGATGTACACGTGTATTTGATTAAATAAGTGGATACACACAGAACACATGCACACATTTATACCATCTATGAGAAGAGGTAAATTTGTGCGTGCATATTTACATGCTATTGGTCTGGTTCTGGGTGCATATTTTATAAAGGTACACAGGTACCTATGTTGTCTTTATAAAAAAAAGTCTTATCAGATGCACACCATTACACCTGCTCCAAAGTTCATGTAAATGTCTGCATGTACACAGTGAAAAATTTTGGTTCAGCTCATTTTGGATACGAAATCATTCATTTTGTGTGCTTCAGTTAAATCGACGGCAGAGACTCCAAAGATGGCCCATCCAAAAGAGTGAGATTCACTACAACAATGGATGAGATTGAAGGCCAATGAGTGAGGATTTCTAGTGGTGCATATGGGTATAAAATTGGAAAAATCTAAATTTTGTTTTGCTTTCTAAATGCTGTTGAGACTCTGGGTAAGTGGTTCTCAACCTGTTTTTTTTATTTGGGACACACCAGATTGATAATGCCTGCATATGTGACACACTGCATACGAGACTCTCACAAACAGAGGTGCAGCCAGACCTTGATTTTGGTGGGGGACTTGATCCCAAAGTGGGAGGAGGGGCACATTTTGCCCCACCTTTCCACCATTCTCAACCTTTGCCGCAACCCCACATAGCGAAGATACATACCTGTAGCAGGTATTCTCCGAGGACAGCAGGCTGATTGTTCTCACATGTAGGTCGGCATCCTAGCACGAGTTGGTCGTTCCGCAGCCATTACCTTCGATCCAGACGTCGATGCATCCCTCGATGTCGATGTTGCTGACCTCAGTACCGATGTTGACGTCAAAGGACCGGACCGAGCCCCAAAAAGCTTCTTTCGTTGGGCTTCTCGAGACGCTTGGGTCCGTTTCTTCATGTGAAGACAGACTGCAAGTGGCTGGGCTATGGTCGGGCCCAAGGCACTGGATACATCAAGCGTGGGTATCGGTACCTGAGATGGTCCGGTTGCACAGAGTACAACGTTTGAAACCGCTGGGTGTCTTTGATGACATGGAAGGGAAAATGGCTTCGGCGAAATTAAACGACGCGATCGTGCCAAAAAAGTAAAAAGCACAAAAGGGGGAAAAACCCGGCCGTGTCGAAAAGAAAGAAAACTTAAAAAGTGGAAAAACTAAGAGAAAATACCGGGTTTTAAGTTGTTAAAAAAAAAAAAAGAACAAATAACGATAAAAAAAAGAAGAAATATCAAAAGAATTATCAAGACTCTCTTCCTGGGCCAGCAAAGCGAACAGGGAAAAACCTCTTCACCTCACCACGGACAAGAAAAAACTGAGCGGGAACGCTCAGGTGACGGTCGGGAAGTCGTCCGCGCATGCGCAGTGCGCACAGTTCGCGCGCCAGAAGGCTCTGGCGAAACATTTTAAATTTTGCTGTGGAAACATTTGCCATTTCCTGGGCCGCCGTGGACGCCGACACACATGTGAAAACAAGCAGCCTGCTTGTCCTCGGAGAAGTATGTTTATGAGATCAACATTGGGATTTACAGCTGTTTCCGGGGATATCGAGGTTATCTAAAGGTGCTTATTTTTGCAGTGCCCCTTCATTCCCCCCCTTTCCCCCTCCCCAAAGCGATACTGACAAATGATATTGGGCTCTGTGACAGCATGGGGAAACAGATATGTAGGTTTATAAAATGGTAGACATATGCAAGTATGTGTGGACACATGTATGTTCTGAAATCCAACATGCACATGTATGTGCCTGCACATAGATGTGTATACTGCCATGTTGCCTCCACTGATCTTGTAGATGTCAAAATTTGCAAAATGCCCCCCCAAGCTCTGCCAGCAGAATCCTTCCTGCAGTGATATTCGACACCACACTGCCTTCCTCACTTTCCCACCTCGACATGCATGCTCAGTTTTAGTGAAATTGAGCATGTGTGAAGCTCATGCATGCTCAATTTCACTAAAAATGAGCATGTGCACGGGGAAGGGGGTTCAAGTGGTTGCTGTCCATTTATTATTTCTCTTCTCTCCTCTTTTCTTGTTCAATTCCCTCACTACACCTGTCTCTAACATATTGATCTTTCCTTTTTAGCTCTTTCCTCTCTTTCTTTTCGGCCTCTCTGTCCACTCAGATTTCACCCTCTTTATTGTTTTTACTTTTCATCTACTTATCTACTTTCCATTTCCTTCTCTCACCCCTAGCAATCTCATTTTCCTCCTTCCCTAGTCTCCTATTCCATTCTATCTTTCATCTACTCCCCATTACCACACTCATACTCACTATTCTTCTCATAGGAGCCAGCTCTGTGGGTGCTTAAGCACCCCCAATACTACTACTACTACTTAACATTTCTAGAGCGCTACTAGGGTTACGCAGCACTGTACATATTAACAAAAAGGACAGTCCCTGCTCCAAGAAGCTTACAATCTAATGGGCGAAATGTCAAGTTGGGGCAGTCTAGATTTCCTGAATAGAGGTATGGTGGTTAGGTGCCGAAGGCAACATTGAAGAGGTGGGCTTTGAGCAAGGCTTTGAAGATGGGCAGGGAGGGGACCTGGCGTATGGGCTCAGGGAGTTTATTCCAGGCATGGGGTGAGGCGAGGCAGAAAGGGCGGAGCCTGGAGTTGGCGGTGGTGGAGAAGGGTACTGAAAGGAGGGATTTGTCTTGAGAACGGAGGTTACGGGTAGGAATGTAAGGGGAGATGAGGGTAGAGAGGTAGGGAGGGGCTGTAGATCGAGTGCATTTGTAGGTTAAAAGGAGAAGCTTAAACTGTATGCGGTACCTGATCGGAAGCCAGTGAAGTGACTTGAGGAGAGGGGTGATATGAGTGTACCGGTCCAGGTGGAAGATAAGACGTGCGGCAGAGTTCTGAACGGACTCCCTGACTGTGTCCAAGGAGAGGTAATTTCCGTTGGGTTTATCACCCCCAATAATTTTGAAAAGTTGGCTCCTATGATCCACCTCACTTATCTCCTTGCAAATGCCCCAAGACCTCTCCCACATGGTTCCACCATCTTCCCTCCTTCTCCATTTCCCCTTGCTCCACCCTTGTAACCCAACATCTCCTCCCTCTCTCCCCCCACCCTTGTAGCCTGATGTCTCCCCATCCCTTCCCCTCCACCACTTTGCATCTCCCTATCCCACCCCTCTTCCTTACTCTCCCTCCACCTGTAGTCTAGAATCTCTCCTTCTATTTTCTCCTCCATGGTCAAGCATCTTCCCTCTTTTCTGTCATTCCCCCCCCCCCCCCCCCAGCATTGAGCATCTCTCTCTTTCTATGATCCTTCCCTCTCTGTCCCTGTGGTCCAAAATCTCTCTCCTTCTCTTCCCTCCCTTCTTCTTATTGTTCAGCATCTCTTCCTCCCCCTTCCACCCATGAGCCCAATATATCTCCCTTTCTCTTCCCTTCCATTGTCCAGCATCTCTCCATCCTATCCTTTCATCTCCTGATCCACCATCCGTCCTCTTCTCCATTATTTCTCACTTCCTCCCTTTCATCCCCAGGTCCAGCATATCTCACTCTCTCATTTCTTTCCCTCCACCCCTGGCTCTATTTTTCCCTCTCTCTTTTCTCTCTCTTCCCTCCCTCTGGAATCTCTCCCTTCACTCCTTCCCTCTAGCCTCAGTCTAGCATCTCTAGCTGGACTCCCCTTCCCCACCCCATGGTCTGGCACCTCTCTCTCTCTGCACTCCACTACCTTCCCCCACATGCATCTCCTCCTCTCACTCAAATTCCCTGCCTCCTGGTGTACCTTAAACTTGACTTTCACCAGCAGCAGCAATGATGCGCATAGGCTGCCTGTGGCCTTTCCTCTGACACATCCTGCCCATGTGGAAACAAGAAGTTAGATCAGATGAGAGAAGGATGCATCAGAGGGAAGGCTCCAGGGCCAGCTTCAAACAGCCTATGTGCAACTCTGTCACTGATAGTGAAAGACAAGTTTAACAGACTAGGGGGTTCGGAGAGAGATGGAAATATGCTGAGATGCTGGATCATTGGCAGGAGGGAGGGGAGTGGAAGGAGAAATGCTGGAATGCATGTGAAGAAGGATGCTCAGTGTGTGATTGTGTGAGGTCAAACAAATGCTTGTGTCACATGTCTAATGCATGTGACTTGGCATCTCTGCAATGGGGTAAGTAATTTTGCACTTACAGTTGAAGTATTCCATCCGTTTTCTGTGAAGGAGTAACCCAGTGGTTGGAGCAGTGACCCAAGAACCAGGGAAACCAAGGTTAAAAGTATACAAGCTGAATATGGCCTCCTTCATAGCATTTTCCTACTAGAACTAAAACAAGTGCACACCCTTAGTGCATGTACTCTACCCACGTACCTGCATAATTTAAAAATTATCGGGCCAATATTCAGGCCACGGGAGTTAGTCTGGCTAACTCCCGCAGTCAGTACTAATCCCGGATATTCAATGCTAGGCTATTTCTGGTGACTGGCATTGAATATCCGGTTTATTTTTTGACTGTATGCAGATAACCAGCTAAAGATATCCCATGTATTCACACAGCCAAATATAGCCGCTAAAGTGAGGCTGAAAAGTGGAGGATAGCTGGTTATATCGCTTGATATAACAAGCTAGCCACTAACCGATGATATTCAGTGGGAGATAGCCGGCTATCCCCCGCCGAATATCGCCGGATAGCCGGTTATGAGGCATTTAACTGGCCAGGTGCCGATTCTGGCTGGTTAAATGCTTTTGAATATCAGGGGATATATGCTTATACCGCAACTCTACACAACTTTACTGTAACTTCACCTTGTAGGTGTGCATACACATATGTACGTAATTGGCCACACAATTTCATAAAAGGTCTTTTCCAAGCATAAAGCTGGCTTTATATGCAGAAAAACCATTAGAAAATTACCCCTTAATTATATGTGAAGACTAATTTTAGGTAGAATGTAGATCAGAACTGAGACATCTAGATGGGGACATTGCAAATTCTGCTAGCAGTTTAGAAAAGGATCTGCTAACATGGAGCCTTTTCTAAAACGTATGTAGGAATGAACATGTATGTGCTGGCTACATGCAGTGGCAGCACCCATTTTGCAAATTTTGACATCTACAAGATCAATGGAAGCAAAATGGCATTACACACATCTATGTGCAGGCACATACATGTGCATGTTGGATTTCAGAACATACATGTGTCCACACATACTTGTATATGTCTACCATTTTATAAACCTATGTCTATGTTTCTCCAAGCTGTCAAAGAGCCTGATATCATTTGTCAGTATCGCTTTTGGGGGGAGGGGAAAATGAAGAGGACACTGAACAAATAAGTACCGTTTGATAACCTCGACATCCCCGGAAACAGCTGGAAATTACAATTTTGATCTTGAAGGACGTAAACATACATTCCTCTTCTGAAATGGTTAACGGATATGTACATTTTAGGCCTGCTATATTCCTGCCCAAAACATGACTGGATTACACTACTTGCTACATGTATGTATTTCCAATTTTGATTTCTATATCCTGGCTTTCAAAAACCAGGATCTAAACATGTATGCAATATGCATGTCTAAATGCCGGTTTGTGCATATCCAAATCATGAGTAGAGCTTCTAAAATAACCAATCACATGTAAGACCCTCAGAAACACTGCTATTACTTATAAATCTAATGGCAGTAAGATAGCTAAAACATGAGCTATATTAATCCAAAGTTAGATAGTGAAACAGTTGTAGATGTCTATAAATATAACCCAAATCAGCTTCATAACCAAACATGCAAGAGCATAATCACAATGCTCAATCATTCAGATAACAGGAAGAATACTGTTTCATTTTGTTTCTATGAACTGTTTTACAGGAATCTCTGCACTTCATCATAATCCATAAACAGCAAACTTTGAATGCAAAATATGAACAGGCCACGTGCACATTTGGAGTGCCAAGTCCTGGAAAATATGCGTGCATACACCGTTGCCCACAATCTTTTTTAGTTCATCTAAAGATATAAGGAGGTCCTTATCAAAGTCTGTATAAAAAGGGCCATGTAAGGTTGATGAACCACGTAATTACCACCTTTATTCTTTGCAGAAAAGGGTGGTGGATGCATGGGTCAGCTTCCCAAGTGGAGCAGTTGGAGACAAAAACAGCAGTAGAATTCAAGAAAGCACGAGAGCTACAAAGATGATCCCTGACTACATTAACTGTAAGGGATAAATGGAGTCGGTGGCTTTGCAAAAAGAATGAAATTGGGTAGACTAGACAAGTTTTAAAGTTCTTATCTGCTGTAACATTTCATGCTTCTATGTTTGCTTGATATGATGGTAGTTCTAATTGCTGAACATGATGACACTAAATGAGTATTGCTTCCCCAAAAAATGAAAATCTTGGAGAATATTTCTCTTCCCTCCCTCCTTCCTGTTCTTTTTAGCATCTCTCCCTCTCCCCCCCCCCTCCCTGTAATACATGGGATTGAAGGTCAGCTGGGGATGGAATGAGTGGAATGTTTTGGCTGTAATTATGTGTTGATATTCTCTGTTATGGGAAACAGGCTAGTTGTTTAAGGGATGCCAGCACCTCTGGGAAAGGCACCTTCAGCTTGTGCAAGTCTGGGAAAGGCACCTTTGTTTCACACTATAAAAGAGGGTGGAGCACGGACCTTCTTTAGAAGCTTGCCTGAACGTAGGGACGCCTTGTTCAGTGATGTCCCTGCAATCTCTGAGGAAGAGCTAGTGCTTCCCTGGTGGTCTTCCCAGATGCTGACTGAATTGCGGGTGCTGTAAGTATCTTGGTGTATGTGTTCACATATGTATCACCAATAAAAGCGATATACCGCATATTGTGGCTGGTGGCTTTTGTGTTGTCATAAGAACAGCGCCCCCTAGTGTTACACTCCCCGATCCAACATCCTCTCACTTTCCTCCATCCATCCTGTTGTCCAGCATCTCTCCCTCCTAATAAGCAAAAGGTCTTTGAAATTAGTTGAAAGAATTGTTAGCAATAATGCTGTAAATTCAGGAAGACCAATCATCAAACAATTTTTAGAGAGATTCTACTTATTAATGATTCATTCTGGTGTTGAAGCATAACATTTTCCTTACTTACTAACCCAGTAATAGCTTTAGAAGATTCAGTTTGATTAGTGATAGCGAGGAGCTCTGGATGTAAGGTTTTAATGTCTCCTCCATAATTCCTGCAAGAGTTGTATGAGATTTTAATTTACTGTCAATTAGATCTACACATCGATTAATGCTTTTTTTCTAGAGATTTTATAGCAAGAAATGGTGTCTGAAAATTTACCTCTCCTGACAAAAAAAGCTTTCAAAATTTGATTCAGTGTCCTCTTGGGATTTTTTTTTCAAGCACAGAACTGGTGCTATGGTTTTTGAAGTTGGAAGAGAGGCTTCTGCTTGTAAATCTTCTTCCCAGCAGTATCTACAGTCTAAGTCTGCTTACCCTCACTACGTATAAAGGGGGATATGCTACCAGGAGCAGAACACACCGACCTTTCACCTCTTACTTCATTCAGAAGACTGCATGTTATGTATCACTCCATCGGAGTGGGGCATGAGGTCTACAGCATCTGCAAACCCCTATGGAAGCAGGAGAAAGTGTAGTTTTCCTCTGACAAGCTTAGTGAGCCTTAGGAAGTTTTTAGAAACATATTTACTTTGTGAGGTTTTTAGTTAAATCATCACTTGATCTCATTTAACTGTGGATGTGCCATTGTTTGATCTTTGTTATATTTTTAATTATTAATTTTATGTATGCCATGATGTCTGCTGCACTGAATGGTCTGACCAGTGTAGCAGGATATAAATGATGATAAATTAAATACACAATTAAGGGGTCCTTTTACTAATTACCACAAACATTTGCAATTAATGCATTTTCATATGGGATTTTACTGCACGATAAGTGCAAATTTTATGCGGCACTTTTTAAGGACATTCACACGCTTTTTCTTTTTTGCAGGTCACAGTCAAGCTCATTTTCAAAGCACTTAGCCTCCCAAAGTTCCATAGAAACCTATGGAACTTAGCATCCCAAAGTGCTTTGAAAATATGCCTGAATATGTTCTGCCCCCGGCAGCCTTATACTAGTTTTATTGTGTAGCCCTATAATTTGTTTAATGCCTTTAGTGTTATTCTCACTTTAAGGATTTTTACTGCTGCCATCACTTCCTGCAAGGATATATAAGAAATGTATTATGTGAAGTGTAGTCTCACATGTACTGCAGCCACCCCTGCTTGTTTGTATAGTTTGTTACTAGTGGTCTATTCTCCTGCAAAGGCTTCCTCCCTTTCTTAGCCAAGCTTAATTCCTTTGTTTACCTACTGTCATTTCCTGATTACTTCTATTATCTTTGTCTTGATGGGTCAGCTACAGTATGACCTGGCTCTCCAATCCAGGACTGCCCTCTAGGACCACCTCTGCTACCTGGTTTCAAGTTCTATCCCTATTGGTCTTTCTATATCTCGCTCCCCTGGACTTGTGGGTGCTTCTCTCTGTCCCATGAGCTCAGATATTCTCTCCATCTTGTAAGATGCACAGGTTTCCCTGCACAAAACTTGTCTTTTTACCTCGTTCATTCTTTCTCTGAAGATACTGCATGAATCAGCATTACATCTCTGAACCACCTTCATTCACTTGTTGGCTCTCCCACCTTTGCCATAAAGCTTCCTTCTCTTCAAATGTCCATCTCCACCCTCCGATACAGCTCTCTGAGCTACAAAGTCTCTTGCCTTGGGGCAGTAACTTCTGAGAATCTACTAACTGTGAGTAAATTGGCTATATTTATTCAATAAAAGTAAATTTCAGAAGAAGAAAGGAGATTTCTGGTGTTTGCTGCCATGCTGAGGTTATACTATCTGATTATTTTAGCACACATTTGCTTTAAGAAGAAATTGCGCTTTAACAGATCAGAAACAACACGCTAATGTTACCAGAATGGAAACCGCAGAGAGTTAATACAGGAGCATTTACTGCCTCCTGTTTAGCAGGCACTAAGTGTGTATGCGTTAACTCTGTGTTAGCCAGCATACGTTAAGTATAACCCATGCCACGTCCCCTCAGACCAAAATTAAGAAACAAACACTCATCAGCAGTTTAACACACGGTAATAGGCAAACTACTACTACTACTATTTAGCATTTCTATAGCAGGCCAAAACACTTTAACACGTTTGAGCAGTAGTCTGTTAATGCATGCTAACCAAGTGTTACGTGCTTAACGCAGTTTAGTAAAAGGATCCCTACATAAATAAATGCTAAGGCCAATGCCCATGAGCACTGTTCCCTCTAAGCTGAGCAGGAATCCTCCAACTGCATTGCTGCCAGTGGGTGGTGGTTCTTCAATACTGTGTTTTCAATCGCTAGGCAGGGTTGCCAGGTAGAAATTTTTTTTCCAGCCCAATCCGGGCCAGAAACCAGCCCAAAACCCGCCCAAACACAAACCCCGCCCCTGACACCCCCACCCCCGCGTCACCGGCCCCGCCCCCGCCGTCACCGGCCCCGCCTCCTACGTCATCGGGCCCGCCTCCCCGTCATCAGCCCCGCCTCCCACGTCATCGGGCCCGCCTCCCCGTCATCAGCCCCGCCTCCCCGTCATCGGCCCCGCCTCCTACGTCATCGGCCCCGCCTCCCACGTCATCGGCCCCGCCCAAAACGTCACTAACCCCGCCCAAAAACGTCACTAACCCCGCCCCCCGCGGCCGAAAAAAATCAAAAAGCCGCCCAAAAAGCCGCCCGGAAGCCTAAAAAACCGCCCAAAAAACCGCAACCCGCCGCGGGCAAAAATTTCCCGCGGAGGGGCGCGGAAAACCGCCCAATTGGGCGGTAAAACCGCCCACCTGGCAACACTAGGGAAAGACCTGCAGATCTTGCCTGCCCCTCACTATTGAAAACGTGATAGTAAAGCAGCACCCTCTACTGCCCAGACTGTAAGTGGAGGACTCCTGCTCAGTTTAAAGAGAACAGTGCCCATGAGACAGCAACTAGATAAACTCAAGCTGCACACTTCAAACCCACCAATCATCTAAAAAAGGCCATGAATACCTGCTTCTTAGTTACTGTACGGCAGGGTGTGTTCGGCTGTAACTGACTGACATATGTGTCTGCAGAAACACACTGGTAACCATTGGGGAGGGATGAAGCATGAGGCAGTTCAGGTAAACAGGGACCAGGCCCATGGTCATCACTTCCAGTTCTTGAGGGCCACCAACGGGTAACGTTTTCAGGATATCCTTAATGAATATACATAGAAACAAAAAAGCAAACAAGGAGATTGGATCAAACTGATACACTTTATGAAAAATATTTATTATATTTAAATAAATTAATGACATATACTCAGAAACAGATATCCTCAACAGAGGACCACCTACCATCCCATCATCGCACATAAAAAGTCCTATAAAATCAATCAATAATTGCTGTATCATATGAAGCAAACATAGTCTCAATGATGAAATATCCCAAATCTGCAAACATTGATAATAATAACTGTAAAAAAATTTTTTTTCAGAACTTATGATGAGAAAAAGTTGTCCAAAAAATCCATCTGAAGTGGAATAGTATTATACGGTGGTAGGACAGCCTCTGTGACTACTCCAAAAGTGATTATAAAAACTTAACACATACAGGGACCCTTTTACAAAGGTATAGGAGGTCTAATGCACGAGTAGCATGAGCCAAATTGGCACTACCGCTGGGAAAGCGCGTGCACCTGGCGGTAATTCTGAGTTTGGTGTGTGCCAAATCCCATGGTACAAAATATTTTTCTATATTCTACCATGGGGGTGTTCCCAGCGGTAATGGGCAGCGCGGCCACGTTGGCATGCGCTGCATGGTTACCATGCAGGTAACACGTGAGTCCTTACCGTGAAGTCAATAGCTGGTGGTAAGGGCTCAGGCTGTAAATAGGCGCACACTAGTTTTAATTTTTGCGCAAGCCCATTTCCCGGTTCATTAAAAAATGGCATTTTTCACAGCTGCAGTAAAAATTGGCCCAAAGCACCCAAAAGACACGCTCGTACTACCGCACAGTGGCGTAGGAAGAGCGGGGCGGTGGGGGGCGGTCCGCCCCGGGTGCATGCTGCTGGAGGGTGCAGAGAGCAGCCGCGCGCCTGTCGGCTCCGATGGTTCCCTGCTCCCTCTGCCCCGGAACAGGTTACTTCCTGTTCCGGGGCAGAGGGAGCAGGGAGCCAGTGGAGCCGACAGGCGCGCGGCTGCTCTCTGCACCCTCCAGCAGCCAAGAATGCACCCGGGGGGGAGGGGGGCTTGATGCACCGAGGAGGGGGGTATCATTGCGCCGGGGGGGGGGGTCGTGCTGCACCCTGGGTGGACAGACGCTGCTGCACCCGGGGGGGGGGGGGGGGTGCGCAGTGGCGATCTGCCCCGGGTGGCAGCTGACCTAGGATTGCCACTGCTACCGCAGGCCACTTTTTACCATGGCTTTGTAAAAGGATCCCACATTTCTCCATATCTCTGACACCAGCTGTGTTTCCCAAAGATGCTTCTTCAGGGATATAAATGTCAGTGCTGTATTTATAATCACTGCTGAACACCATCAAAATTTATTGATTTATTATTTTATACATTTATTTGGATTTTGCTCACACCTTTTTCAGTAGTAGCTCAATGTGAGTTACATTCAGGTATACTGGATATTCCCCTGTCCCTGGAGGGCTGCACCTGAGGCAATAGAGGGTTAAGTGATTTGCCCAAGATCTCAAGGAGAGGCAGATTTGATCCAGGCACCTCTAGATGTCAAGACTGGTGCACTAACCACTAGGCCACTCCTCCACTCTATCAATACATATTATAAAAAACTTCTAATATTTACTTCAACCAAATTTTAATTTCATGTACAGTAACCCATGAAGTAAACACTCCCTGGTCCTCACTGATCTAACCGCTCAGAAATGCTGATTCTCTTATAGGGAGACAACCTCATTTATATCATCCCAACCTCATGAGCTTCATTGGTTGATAGCTGGATTCAAAACATTAAACAGGAGTAAGCCATTCCACCTTCTGATTGAGGCCATGAGTTTGCACAGTCTTCCAATCAAAAATATGTCACTATTCCTTCGCATGCAAAACTCGTGTGGCATTGCCCCCACGGGATAAATGAACTTTTATAAGTGCTGCAAAAGTAAATCCGCCAAATTATTATGAGTGTCCCTCTGCGTATTGTAATCTGATGTTACTAAGGTGTTGAACAATTCATTTATCCCATGGGGACAATGTTGCGTGAGTTTTGCATGCGAAGGAACAACGACTTATTTCTGATTGGAAAACTGTGCAACCTCATGGCCTGAATAGGGAGGTGGAATGGCTTACTCCTTTTTAATATTTTAAATCCAACTATCAACCAATGAAACTCATGAGGTTGGGATGACGTAAATGAGAGTGTATCCCTATAAAAGAATCAGGGTTTTTGAGCAGTTAGATTGCTGAGGACCAGGGAGTGTTCACTTCACGAGTTACTGTGCATGAAATTAAAATTTGGTTGAAGCAAATATAAGAAGCTTTTTATAATATGTTTTGATAGATTATTTTGATACTGTTCAGAAGTGATTATAATGTTTTGTTTTTACAGTGTTGACATTTATCTCCCTGAAGAAGCATCTTTGGGAAATATAGCTGGTGTCGGAGATATGGAGAAATGTATGCTTGAGTTTTTTTAATCACTTTGGGAGTAATCACGGAGACTGTCCTACCACCATATAGTACTGTTCCACTATGGAGCTTTTTTTGGACAACTTTTTCTCATCATAAGTCCTGAAAAATGTTTTTTTACAGTTGTTATTATCAATGTTTGCTGATTTTGGATATTTCATCATTGAGACTATGTTTACTTCATACGATACAGCAATTACTGATTGATTTTACAGGACTTCTTATGTGCAATGATGGGATGGGTGGGCGGATCTGAGCACATATCACTAATTTATTTAAATATATTCAATATTTTTTCATAAAGTGCATCAGTTTGATCCAATCTCCTTGTTTGATTTTTTTTGCTTCTATACACATATAGGGATCAGTATTTTAGCTTTTGTTCCCCATTTTTGTTATTATTTAAAGAATATGCAAGAGAGAAATTTGTATGCCTACTACCTGGATGAATGAAAGTGAACGAAGAATGGTTGAGGAGGGAATGACAAAGAACTCGGGAGACCACCTTGGTTTAAAGATCTAGGGGGGCTTTCTAGAAATGGTGCAGAAAGATTGGTACTGGCAAAAATTGGCACAGGGCGCTATTCTATAAACAGTGCTTTGGGTTGAGCGCATGTTTATATACTAGCTGTCTCCTCCGATTCCCATGCCCAAAGTTGGGCATCAGTATTTACGTCAGCTGAAACCTGGGCTAAATGCTGACGCCCAACTCCTCTATTTTTAAACCACCAGAATAGGAAAAATGTGGGGACTATATATCAATGTCCAAAATCATGTCCCAAACATTAACATATTCAGCAGGAAATTTCAAAATCTATTCAGAACAATATTCAAATCTATATAGCAAAATATTTCTCATAATCTTGTATACGCACTTATAGGGATTATCAGATCTATATGCATCTCGCAACCATCTGAACAATCTTGTTCTATCGTTATAAACAAAATGGCGCAGTGCAAATCCTCATAGAATCCCACTTTTATTTTAGTATTTGTTTGCTTTTGTTCAAAATTTTTTTTTAAATTCCAACTTATCTTTAATGGCAGCAACATAAAGATGTCAGGGAACCCCCGCCGACAACTCCTGGCATTTTGGTGTAGAAATAGGGCTATTCTATAAGCCCTTGTGCAACTTTTCGGAATGCCTCTGCCCCTCCTCTGGCCATGCCCCCTTTTGAATTGTACACTAGGATATTTAGGCGCCTGGGGTTATAGAATAGCACCCAGGCAGAGGCGCGCGCAATTGCAAATTACTGCCAATTAACTGCAATAATTGTTACCATCAATTAATTGCTTGTTAATGGCTCATTGGCTAATTAAGATGAGTGTACATCTTGCATCCATGCTCAGTTTTTGGTGCCAAAAGCAAAGTTACCCAGTTCTAGGCTGGAGATTTTGGGCCAGTCCTGGTTTTGAACTTATACCCCAAAGAGTGTGGGATTTGTAGTGCCTGATCCTGCCCATTGAAATCAGTGCTGCAAGTCCCATAATGCACCAGGATGGGGTGTTCCGAAATCCAGGACTGTCCCCGAATCTCCAACCTGGAACCGAGTAACTTGGCATCTCTGGTAAGATGTGCTTCTTTTCTACCAACGGAAATATTCCATGGGGTAGGGTTCCAGGTTCGCCAAACAGTGTTGATCCAGTCCTGGCCTTACCCCATCGCTTACAGGGACTTGTGGTTCTGATTTCCCTATCGGATTCCATAGGAAAAGCAAGGCTACAAGTTCTTGTATGCATTGGGGTAAGCCCAGGACTGGATCAACCCTGTTGAGAGAATCTGGATCTAGTTGGCCAACCCTACGTGGGAGGGTCTGATCTTTGGCAGCCACAAGTTAAATCTCAGTTTGTCCTTGCAGATCTCTTGTTTTCACCAGGTCTTCCACTTCCTCTTCTCCCAGGTGGCCAATTCAAGCTCTGCTGGCTACAGACACTAACAAACTCCTAGTCTCAAGAGGTTAAAATAAGGATTTCAGCACTTTGAAGACAGAAACCCACCAGGAACTCATCAGCTCTCAGCATTCATCTCTGTTTGTATTTATGAGTATGACTAAGTGAAAAGTACTTTGAAAAACCTTTATAAATATTAATCCCACCTCACAGATTACATTAAAAGTCAGTACGATAAAGTTGGATTTTAATGATTTGTTTATTTTAACTGCAACCCCAAATTATTTAAAATACATTGTTACCAGTACTGCTGTATTACATTGAACGGGTTGAAATTCTTTTTCTGGTAACTATTTGAACCTCAAGTTCTGTCGTTACCCTAAATTCAAGATAGAACTATTAATGAAAACGAAGTGATGTCTCTAGGGGATATATATATATATGGAAAGGTACCTTACCAAAAGTTTTATTACTTTAAAAAATATATATTAAAGTTAACAAGCAATTGATCCTTTGCAATTAATCTGAAAGCCATGAATGAGCTGTGTGTAAGAGATAATTAGCAGAAAACACTCTGCCTTAGGGGATCATTATGTCTGACCAACTCAGTTCAGGACTGATGCTTGTTAATAATTATATTTTAAAAGACTCTTAGTTACAGATCAGGTCTTTAATTAATGGGGAGCCGGGGAGCTCCCAGCTGCGAGTGCAAATTAATGCACTCTGTAAGGGAATAACTGGGAAGGATTGTGGGTAAACACTGAGTAGCGGTTAGTTGACAGTCCTAGTGAATTATAGCTTTTGGGAATACTGACAAGAGTCAATCTCTCACCTGTTTAACAGCTTGCCCCATGTCACAAGTGTCTCCAGAACTAGACAGCCTTAGCAATATTTTAGATCCACAAAGAGCTCTACAAGCGAAATATGAAAATACATATACTGTGTGTCAGAAGGAGCTGCGTTCAGTGACCTCTGCTGCGGCACAGAAGTGACAGGGTTAGAGCAGAGGACAGAGGGTTGTAACAAATAGGGAACCCCCCCCCCCCCCCCCGGGTAGTTGCAAATGAAGGTTCACAGCGCAGGGCAGATCAGTTTTATTTATTTATTGATTTGTTGCATTTGTACCCCCCCCATTTTCCCACCTATTTGCAGGCTCAATGTGGCTTACATAGTACCGTCAAAGGCGTTTGCCCAGTCGGTGGATAACAAATGCAAAGTCGTATAGTGATCGTATGAGGTATAAGTGGAGGGACGGAATGGATGAAGATTGCGTGATGTCCTGTTCGATCACAGTCATGCTGGGTTGGTAGGTGAAAAACAGAAAGAGGCATCAACCATCTGAAACCACAGACATCCTTTTCCTGGTCACTATGGGGTAATTTTGTGATGACGCACCTGGGAATTGTTTTTTCTTTTTAAAGCACGTATTTCATAAAAGCAACAACGGCATCTATCTACCTTTAAAAAAATTGGTTCCTCCTACAACCAACTCAGAAATGCTCTTGCACAAATTTACACCTACTCCAAGACAGGTGTAACTGTGCATATATATATAAGTAAAGTAACAAAGAGAGGGAACCAAGTACAAAAAAAAGAGACCAAGCACAAAAAAACAGCACAAAGGGCCTTTAAAAACGAAAGGGAACACAATTTTTTCATTTAAAAAAATCCTTTAATAGTGAATTTTGATTGAAGAAAGACCCGACACGGGCCTTGTTTCGGTGCCACCCAGTGGTGTGCTGGAGGGGGCTCTCAAGGGCTCGCGAGAGCCGTTTGTTAAGTTTTTAAGAATTTTGGGAGCCGGTTGTTAAAGTAGGCCTCCCCATGGCTATTCTAACAACTGACTCCCAAAATGTAGGCTTGGGCCCCCTCCTGAATTCTCTTTTACTTTGCTGGCAGTGATGCTGGCCCCACCAGCCAAGTAAATAGACTGCTGCTGCTCCCTGCTCCTTGTTTCTGACTCTGAGCATCAGGCTGGAACTTTTCATGCAAGCGCAAGAAGGTTCCATCATGCTGCTCAGAGCCAGAAACAAGCAGCAGAGAATGGTGGCAGTCCATTTATTGGCTGGTGGGGCTCGGCAAAGGTATGCCTAGCGTGCCCGCACAAGGGAAGGGAGAGAGAGGCATGAATTCCCCCCTCCCCCCAAATTTCAGGGCCGGCTATGTCTGGAGAGAGAGCCTGTTGTTAAAAATTTACCAGCACACCCCTGGTGCCACCGCACCTGCATCAGGGGTCACACCAATGACAAAGGAGGATTCAATAGACCAATTTCAAAAGGCTGATGCTTTCCAAAATTCTGTGTGATATATTCCTGGGTCTTTGAGTTGTACCTAGTATCTCAGATCAACTAGGTGCCATTTCCAATTCTGACCAGATCAGCAGCCACCAGCTCTGTCCACTCATATATATAAGTACACACATGCATGCACAGAATACACGTGGACATTGTAACTCCACCCCGAGCTGTCTATGCACAGATCATGTAAATTGCAGTCTCTCGGGGTGCCTTATTTTTACGCTTGCATATGCACGCCCGATTTTATAATAGACAACTTCCATGTGTAAAGCATGCTTTACATTTGAAAATGCTTTATAAAATTACACTCTATCTGGATGATATTCAAAATGATTTAACCAGACGCTGACCGGTTAAAATCGCTTTTTCAGGGCTATCCACCAGTGTTCAGCAGCACTTAACCGGTGATCAGCACTGAAAAGGAGTGGTTAGTGTCTCATTGAAAGACAGCTATTTTGGGGGTATTCTGGGGGCAAAGTCAGCAGTTGGCCAGTTAAGTGTCGATATTCAGCAATTAACTGGCCGGGGTAACCACATAAATGGGATGAATAAAACACAGTCCTAGCTTTACGTGGCAACCTATGGCCGGTTACGTTCTGAATATCAATTTAAGCGGCCATGTGTTAGCCAGTGCCACATAAACCTGGATAATTAATGACAAAGCCTAGATATGGCCCGACACTGAATATCCAGGAATAACACCGGCAGTGGCCAGCATAACGCTCACGGCCACCGGCTGAATATTTACCCCTACGAGACTAATTTCATAACAGGCCACCTAACGTGCAGCATGTGTGCACATAATTTACACCAATCTTAAAAAGTAAGTGTATACACACATTCACACCAGCTCTAAGGCACGCACCAGTTTTCTTGTTCACTTTAGGCTCATACATGTACAATTTATAAAGTATGGGGGAATTCTATAACCATACACCACAGAGTGGAGAAGTAGCTTAATGATTAGTAAAGTGGGCTGAGCACCTCAGAAACTGGGTTCAGTTCCCACTGCAGCTCTTTATGACACTGGGCAGGTCACTTGACCTTCCATTGCCCCAGGTGCAATACTTAGATTGTGAGCCCAACAGGGACAGAGAAAGTTCCTGCATATAATAAATGTGAACCACATTGATTGTACTGTATAAAGGCAGTATATCATTATGCAACATTTAGGTGCCCACTTTTCCCAGGCTGTGATCTTGTTCTATAATGAGAATTATGTGCATCATTTCTGCTATTGAATGCTAGCATGAGTCAGCAGTTAAGTGCCTACATTTAGGCATGCACACTTACACCATGGGGGTCTTTTACTAAGGCGCGCTAGAGTTTTTAGTGCACGCTAAAAATAGGCATGCGCTAAACACTAAAGACGCCAATGTATTCCTATGGGAATCTTTAGCGTTTAGCGCACGCTAAAAATGCTAGCACACCTAAGTAAAAGACATCCCTTGTCAATAGCAGGCTAAATGTGCATGTCTAAATGCGGCTTTTACGCACCTAACTCACAGTGTTCTATAAGTTACATGCAGAAGTAGGAGACACACCCATGCTCCTTACACTGTGAATGCTCCTTTGAATTTACATGTTAAGGCATTTGCATGCTAAACTTATAGGGGCCGATATTCAGACCGCGGGAGGAAGGACAGCTAACACACATTTTCGAAAGAGAAGGACGCCCATCTTTCGACACAAATCGGGAGATGGGTGTCCTTCTCACAAGGTCGTCCAAATCAGCAAAATCGAAAGCCGATTTTTTGACATCCTCGACTGCTTTCCATCGCGGGGATGACCAAAGTTCGCAGGGGCGTGTCGGCAGGGTAGCGAAGGCGGGACTGGGGCATGATTAGGAGATGGTTGTTCTCGGCCGATAATAGAAAAAAGAAAGGCGTCCCTGACGAACGAACACTTGGCCAACTTTACTTGGTCCATTTTTTTTCACGACCAAGCCTCAAAAAGGTGCCCCAACTGAGCAGATGACCACCGGAGAGAATCAGGGATGACCTCCCCATACTCCCCCCACGGTCACTAACCCCCTCCCACCATAAAAAAACAAGTTTAAAAATACTTTTTTGCCAGCCTCAAATGCCATACTCAGGTCCATCGCAGCAGTATACAGGTCCCTGGAGCAGTTGTAGTGGGTGCAGTGTACTTCAGGCAGGCGGACCTGGGAGGGGGTTGGGGGGCTCAGCACCCAATGTAAGGGAGCTATGCACCTGGGAGCAATTTCTGAAGTCCACTGCAGTGCCCCCTAGGGTGCCCGGTTGGTGTCCTGGCATGTGAGGGGGACCAGTGAACTACAAATGCTGGCTCCTCCCATGACCAAAGGGCTTGGATTTGGATGTTTTTGAGATAGACGTCTTTGGTTTCCATTATCGCCGAAAACCGAGGACAACCATTTCTAAAGTTGACCTAAATGTCAAGATTTGGTCGTCCCTAACCGTATTATTGAAACGAAAGATGAACGTCCATCTTGTTTCGATACTACTACTACTTAGCATTTCTATAGCGCTACTAGGGTTACGCAGCGCTGTACAAGTTTAACAAGGGGAAGGACAGTCCCTGCTCAAGAGAGCTTACAATCTAAAGGTAACAAACTATGTAGTCAGTGTAGGTATCATGAATGGGGAAGGTGGTTAGGTGCCAAAAGCAAAGGAGAAGAGATGGGCTTTGAGTAAGGACTTGAAAATGGGCAGGGAGGGCGCATGGCGTATGGGCTCGGGAAGTCTGTTCCAGGCATAAGGTGATGCGAGGCAGAACGGGCGGAGTCTGGAGTTAGCGGTGGTGGAGAAGGGTACAGAAAGGAGTGATTTGCCCTGAGAGCGGAGGTTACGGGTGGGAACATAGGGGGATAGGAGGGTAGAGAGGTAATGGGGGGGGGGGCTGCAGATTGAGTGCATTTGAAGGTCAATAAGAGAAGCTTGAACTGTATACGGTAGCGGATCGGGAGCCAGTGAAGCGACTTGAGGAGAGGGGTGATATGAGAGTATCGGTTCACGCGGTAGATAAGACGTGCGGCAGAATTTTGGACAGATTGAAGATTGTTTCGATAATACGCGTTGCCCTGCCCCTTCGAGGCACCGTCCTTAGAGTTGGGCACCCTTAGAGATGGCCGTCCCTGTTCGAAAATGCCCCTCTAAGTGTCACAATTGGTATTGAGCCCGGATGTTCAATGCCAGGCCATTTCTGGTCTATTCTGGGCCAGTTTAAACTTAACCGGCCAAGCCAATATTCAGCACTGGCCAGTTAAGTTTATAGCAACCAAAGATAGGTCTGCTATTTGGGCGGTTCGATTTGGCTACTAAACTTAGCCGGTGATGCACTGAATATTAGCGGATAGCTGGTTATATCGCACAATATAACCGGTTAGACGGTACGTGCTGACTGCGAATAGCGAGCGGGAGATAACTGGCTATCTCCCTCTGAATATTCATGGATAGCCAGTTAAGTGCTATTTAACCAGCCAGGAGCCATTCCTGGCTGGTTAAACTTTGCTGAGTATCGGAGGGATAGAATATCACTTAGCGTGTGCTTAGAATTTACTCACATAACTGTTACGGTTACGTGCATAAGCACTAATATTCTTTAACTTATGTGCACAACTTATGGCAACTAATTTTAGATGACTTGTTATAGAATGTGTGCAAGTCCACACTGTATCCTGACCCTGCCTTCAGGAAATGACTACAGTCTCTATCAATGGTATCCAATAGATCAATTTTTTCAAAGTTCTCAAATAGATCAATTTCTGAAGAACTAGTATTCAAACCTGCTTATAATCAAAAGAGAAAAACGCCTATATTGCGACCCAAATTGGGAGATGGGCGTCTTTCTCCCGTGGGCGCCCAAACCGGTATAATTGAACACCGATTTTGGGCGTTTCCAACTGCAATCCGTCGCGGAAATGGGTAAAGTTGACGGGGGCGTGTCGGAGGCGTGGTGAAGGCGGAACTGGGGCATGGTTATCGGCTGAGGAGAGACGGGCGTCTTTAGCTGATAATCGAAAAAAAAGGCGTTTTTACCGCGATTTTGGGTCACTTTTTTGGGACCCTTTTTTTAACAGGTCCCAAAAAAGTGCCCCAACTGACCAGATGACCACTGGAGGGAATCGGGGATGACCTCCCCGGACTCCCCCAGTGGTCACTAACCCCCTCCCACCAAAAAAAAAACCCACTTTACAAACTTTTTTTCCAGCCTCTATGCCAGCCTCAAATGCCGTACCCACCTCCATGACAGCAGAATGTGTTCTATCCTGTGACAGCCTTTCCCTGGTTCTGATGTGGCTCTCGGGTGAGTGTGACACCCTTTCTGTTATGCGCACTGCAGAGTCACATCAGCAATGCATTGTGGTGGGTGTAGGGTATTGGGCTCCGTGATTCCACTAGCTTGTGGTAAATGCTCACGATGTTGGTAGTTGGTAGGCTCTACTCCCATGGTGCTTTTCCCCCTACTTACTGGGTCAGAGTATGCCCTGTTTTGTTTCCGGTAGTCCATGAGGTAGTGGCCATTTTTGCAAGACACGTTTAGATCCCTTTCACGTGTTAGCCACGTTACAGAACTGATTGTGGCTGAAAGAGGGCATTGTACAACATTCTGCCAGCTCTGACCTACTGCTAATCTCAGTACCAGGGAGACTCGTTGCCAGTGGGGCACAACCTCTGATCTGCAGTTAACTGTGAGTAAGCGTGCTTATTCCAATAAAGGACGTTTTCGGAGAGATTAGTCTTCAGGTGTCAACTGGTGTGCCAATGTTACATAGCAGCAACAAGTCCTAGAGGCCTGCGTGTATGCAGGTCCCTGGAGCACTTTTAGTGGGTACCGCAGTGCACTTCAGCCAGGTGGACCCAGGCCTATCCCCCCCTACCTGTAACACTTGGGCTGGTAAATGGGAGGTCTCCAAAACCCACTGTACCCACATGTAGGTGCCCTTCACCCCTAAGAGCTATGGTAGTGTTGTACATTTGTGGGTAGTGGGTTTTGGGGGAGGGGGGTTGGGTGCTCAGCACCCGTGGTAAGGGAGCTATGCATGTGAGAGCTTTTTCTGAAGTCCACCACACTGACCTCTAGGGTGCCCAGTTGGTGTCCTGGCATATCAGGGGGGCCAGTGTACTAAGAATCCTGGCCCCTCCCATGACCAAATGGCTCGGTTTAGAATGTTTTTGAGCTGGGCGTTTTTAGTTTCCATTATCGCTAAAAAAACCAAACGCCCAGCTGAAAAACGTCCATTTTTTCGAAAATACGGTCTGTCCCGCCTCTTCACGTACCCGTTTTCGGACATAGACGCCCATGGAGATAGGCGTTCGCGTTCGATTATGCCCCTCCACGTGACTTATCTTATTTAATATATATTGGTGACCTCAGCGGTGCTCATTGCTAATACATAGACATAGCAATGTAACCAGCACCCACCTCTTCATCGGCTCACCCGATTAACCCTGGAGGGCTCACAATTTGAAAGAAAAAAAGATCACAAAGAGTTGAAGTGGGATCTGAACTGGGACCCTCTACATCTCAGCCCACTGCTCTAACCATTAGACTACCCCTCTGCTTCACATGGATGTCTATGTGGCCATTTCACAAAGTCGCTCAGCCCTTTTTGACCTGTTCAAAATTTGGATGTTTGTAAACTGGATGTTCATGCTGGATGTTACCAGCACACGGACATTCATGTCTCATGTATTTTAGAAGAGGTTATATGTCGGCACATTCTGTTCTAAAATATATGAGAAATGGATGTACATATGTGACGTACAAACTTAGATGTTCATATTCTGAGTTGGAAGTCCTTTCTAAAATGCCACTTTTATTGCTGAGAACGTTTTTCTTTATTTCTGCCTGTAATATAGTTGCTGTTGATAGCTGTCCCATGTTTTGTGCCTGTAAACTCTAAGAGACATAATCAGGCCATCCCTAGACATTAAGTAGTTCACAGAAGTTTAGAAATGAAGGGTGGAGGTGGATAATTCATAACTCCGCCCATTTCTAACTTTTAGCCAACTTCCTGAACTGAAACAAAAGCTTATAATTCAGAAACTCTCAACAGAATCTCCAATTGAGAAAAAAGACACAAAAACTTGCAAGACACCATGATGCTAGTTATGCCAACACATATCACAGGACCCTAAGCTACCCACATCTGAAAGACATTCAAAATTAAAAGCTCATATTCATGATTTCCTATGAATGTGGTATATATGATCCAATGCAAAAAATGTGAAGGACGCTGCATCTGAAAAACAAGCCAAAAGTTGGAGACACATATCAATCTTCATAGACATAAGAAAAACTATGATGCAAAAACCCAGAATGACAGCTCAGTAAGTGAACATTTCTCAAAGGAAGATTACTCCCTGATGACTTCACAATAAAGGTTTAAAGAATGCTAAAGAGTACTCTTTTCTTCCAGACTGGGTTTGCTTTTTGTTGCACGCTAATATTGGTCAAGGACTTCTACCAGAAGAACTAAATCCCATCCCTTATTCACCAATTTGATGAAGGAAGTTCACTGCAGTCATCAGCAGTTTTCATAGTGAGACACCCTTGTTCTTCTCACATCCTGTGAATTCACATTCTGTGAACTATTTTTCTTTACCAAACACAACACGAGTGTTAAAGGTTTCTTGTTAATGATATTAGGAGTGAAATCTTACCGGAACATGCGATTAGCAGAGGAACCTCTGTTAGCGATGTTATTGAAAAAGATTTCAAGTTCTTGGTCATTGTCGAAGTCAGCAGCAATCACAGTGCGAACTGGAGATGGCATAGAGAACTTTTGCGAGGCTATATCCTACAAGACAGAGAAACGCATTCACAGTCTGATCTTATGGATGAAGGAAGGGATACAGAAATAAACCAAAGAAAGAAAAGACACCCAAGGGAAGCAGGGTTACTGAAGGCCTCTTGAAGATTTTTAGAGATAAGTAGATCTGCAAATACATGTTTGCTCTGTGATCTAACCCTAAAAGTGTCATTATTATTAAAATCTTTGCTTATTGAAAATAACAAAAATAAACCATAAACAATTTTATTTGTTATTTTGCTCACACCTTTTTCAGTAGTAGCTCAAGGTGAGTTACATTCAGGTACATTAGGTAATTCTCTGTCCCAGGAGGGCTCACAATCTAAGTTTGTACCTGAGGCAATGGAGGATTAAAAGGTTTTTTTTACTAAGGCGCGCTCACATTTTTGGCGCGCGCTAACATTGTGGGCACGCTAAACGTTAGAGACACCAATGCATTCCTATGGGCGCCTCTAATGTTTAGCGCGTCCACAATTTTAGTGCGTGCTAAAAATGTGAGTGCGCCTTAGTAAAAGATGCCCTAAGTGACTTGCCCAAGATCAAGAGGAGCAGCAGTGGGATTTGAACCAGCCACCTCTGGATGTCAAGACCGGTGCTCTAACCACTAGGCCATTCCTCCACGAATAACTTCATAACTATATCACAACAACTCTTATAGGTGCTAACAAGCAAAAAACACACTAGTAAGGTTTACAATTTTACCCCAACCCAACAACCTTACCCTCCATTTCCTACGTGTCATTAAAGTACAAAAATATTAAGCATGGACCATGTGCTAATGACACTTCATTGCCATAGAAAAGTTAGCAAAGAACTGCTGTCTCCTCAAGATGTAATCAAGAAGTTTAGCTACCACAGTTACCAAGGATGTTATCAATGACTTAGATTATTGACCTTATTCAGAAAAAGACATTTGTCTGTTTTGTAACCTATGGGAAAAATGCTCATCACTGTATAAGGTCCTATGACTCAGCTATGACAAGTGCTTCTGCTAGAGGATCTTTAACAAGTTCAAAAGTGCATGCTATAAGTATTGCATAAAGGATGTTTTGCTGAGTGAGCGGCTGGGTGGAGAGACTGTGTGTGAGTGAATGTGTGATTGCTTATATGTTGTACAACTGGGTGAACTACTACTACTCCTACTTATCATTTCTATAGTGCTACTAGATCAATGCATCGCTGTACAATGAACATGTAAGAGACAGTCCCTGCTCTACAATCTAATCAAGACAGACAAACAGGACAAATAAGGGAATTACTTAAGGTGGGAAAGATAAAACAGACATGGGTACTGAACAAGTGAATAGGAGTTAGGAGTTAAAAGCAGCCTCAAAAATATGGGCTTTTAGCCTAGATTTAAAGATGGCCGGAGCTGGAACTAAATTCAGGAAGGCTATTCCAAGCGTATGATGAAACAAGATAAAAGGAACACAGTGGCAGTGGAGGAGAAGGGTACAGATAAGAGAGATTTTCCAGATGAATGGAGTTCCCGGGGAGGAGTATAGGGAGAGATAAGAGTGGAGAGTTACTGAGGAGCTGTAGAGTGAATGCACTTGTAAGTCAATAAGAGGAGTTTGAATTGTATGCATAAATGGATAGGGTGCCAGTGAAATGACTTAAGGAAAGGGTTAATAAGAGCATAGCAACACTGGCAGAATATGTCGTGCAGCAGAATTTTGAACAGACTGAAGGAGAGAGAGAGAGAGAGAGAGAGAGAGAGATGGCTTAGAGGGAGACTGGTGAGAAGCAAGTTGAAGTAGTCCAAGTGAGATGTGGACAAGGGTTTTGGTAGTGGGCTCAGAAAGGAAGTGATGAATTTTGGTGATGTTATAGAGAAAGCACTTCAAAGGAAGAAAAGCAGTGAGACTGAAGTGGAAGAAGAGGTTGAAATCTACAAGAGGGTGAGAGTAGCAGCCCAACACCACCTCCGCGGCCAACCAGGGCAGGTGTACAGAAACATAGAAACATGACAGCAGATAAGGGCTGAATGGCCCATCCAGTCTGCCCATCCTCAGTAACCATTAACTTCTCCTTTTCCTAAGAGATCCCACGTTCTGTCCCACGCTTTTTAACATTCTGGAACATTCCCCGTCTCCATGACCTCCACCAGGAGGCCATTCCACACATTTTCCATCCTTTCCATGAAAGAGTGTTTTCATAGATTCCTCCTAAGCCTATTTCCACTTAACTTCATCCAATGCCCTCTCATTCCAGAGGTTTCTTTCATTTGAAAAAGGCTCACCTCCTGTACATTAATGCCACTGAGGTATTTAGATGTCTCTATCATATCCTCTCTCTCCCACCGCTCTTCCAGCATATAAATGTTGAGGTTCATAAGCCTGGGACAAGGAGCGCTCAGGGAGGACAAGACCATAGCGGAGAAACTGAATAATTCTTTGCTTCTGTCTTTAATGAAGACGATATAAGAGATCTACCTGTACCGGAAATGGTTTTCAAGGGTGATGATGCAGAAATATCGGTGAACCTGGAAGATATATTGAGCCAAATTGACTAAATAGTAGTAATCACCTGGACCAGATGGCATACATCCAAGGTTACTCAAAGAACTCAAGCATGAAATTGGTGATCTGCTGTTAATAATATGTAAACTGTCGTTAAAATCATCCATAGCACCTGAAGATTGGAGGGTGGCCAATGTGACGCCGAATTTTTTAAATGGTTCTAGGGGTGATCCGGGAAATTATAGACCGATAACCCTGACATTAGTGCCGGAAAAATAGTGGAAACTATTATAAAGAATAAAATTATAGAACACGTAGACAAACATGGTTTAATGGGACAGAGTCAGCATGGGTTCAGCAGAGGGAAGTCTTGCCTCACCAATTTGCTTCATTTCTTTGAAGGCGTGGATAAACCTGTGGATAAAGGTGAGCCGGTTGATGTAGTGTATCTAGATTTTCAGAAAGTTTTTGACAAAGTTCATCATGAGAGAATCCTGAGAAAATTAAAGAGTCATGGGATAGGTGGCAAGGTTCTTGTGTAGATTAGAAATTGGTTATTGGACAGAAAACAAAAGGGTAGGGTTAAATGGTCATTTCTCTCAATGGAGGAGAGTGAATAGTGGAGTGACGTGGGGGATCTGTACTGGGACCAGTACTGTTTAACATATTTATAAATATGAAAATCGGAATGAAGAGTGAGGTGATCAAATTTGCAGATAATACAAAACTATTCAAGTTGTTAAAACACGTGCGGACTGTGAAATATTGCAGGAAGACATTAGGAAAATGGAAGACTGGGCGTCCAAATGGCAGATGAAATTTAATGTGGACAAATGCAAGGTGATGTACATTGGAAAGAATAATCTGAATCACAGTTACCTAAAGCGTGGGTCCACTTTGGGGGTCAATGCTCAAGAAAAAGATCTGGGTGTTGTTGTAGATAATATGCTGAAATCTTCTGCTCCGTGTGCGGTGGCGGCGGCCAAAAAAGCAAACAGGATGCTAGGAATTATTAGGAAAGGGATGGTGAATAAGACCGAAAATTCTATAATGCCTTTGTATCGCTCCATGGTGTGTCTGCACCTTGAGTACTGCATTCAGTTCTGGTCTCCATATCTCAAAAAAGATAGCAGAATTACAAAAAGGTTCAAAGAAGAGCGACTAAAATGATAAAGGGGATGGAACTCCTCTCATATGAAGAAAGGCTAAAGAGGTTAGGGCTCTTCAGCTTGGAAAAGAGACGGATGAGGGCAGATATGATTGAGGTCTACAAAATCCTGAGTGGTGTAGAATGAGTAGAAGTAAATCGATTTTTTACTCATTCAAACAGTACAAAGACTAGGGTACACTCGAGGAAGTTACATGGAAATACTTTTGAAACAAATAGGAAGAAATATTTTTTACTCAACAAATAGTTAAGCTCTGGAAATCTTTGCCGGAGGATGTGGTAACAGCAGTTACCGTATCTGGGTTTGAAAAAGGTTTGGACAAATTCCTGGAGGAAAAGTCCATAGTCTCCTGTTGAGACAGACATGGGAAACAACTGCTTGCCCTGGGATTTGTGGTATGGAATGTTGACAAAATTTGGGTTTCTGCCAGGTACTTGTGACCTGGCTTTGCCATTGTTTGGAAAACAGGATACTGGGCTAGAAAGACCATTGTTCTGACCCAGTATGGCTACTCATGTCCCTAAAAGGTCCTCTCACAATGAGTGTCTTCCTGAACAAGGTCTTTATTGACAGTAGCAGAAATGACCCGACACGTGACGTGTTTCGGCCGTGAGGCCTGCGTCAGGGGTCTATAAAATAATATAATATACAAAGACATGCATAAAAATACAATTATAATTAAAAACATGAATAAAAACTTGAACATCCATATACAATTTCTTGTACAAATTTAGACAAATAAAACATCAGAATGAAAGATGCAAAGTATATATAATAAAAAATATATGATAAAAATATAAGAGTATATGACTTTAAAAGAATAAAGAATATTGAATTATGTAAAGATATGAAATTATACCACATAGAGATAATGAGGACAAGGCATGGAATAAAATACACAACATAATAAAGTATAAATATAGAGGACATACCTAGTATTATCTGTAGAAAAAAGTACCTTGTAGATCAGATGAAAAAAAGCACTAAAGCTGCTAACAACGATATCTATAATAAATATGTAAACGAAGGCATAAATCACTACATACTCTCCATACATACATATACAACAAAATGAAATGATACTGAAAAAAGTGAAACATAGAATATATGGACAGGGATCCCAAAAAATTGTTTTGATGATGGAGAATAATGAAGAAGACCACATGGGTATGAAAATAAAAATAAAAAAATGAAAATGAAAACAAGGCACGGCTGCCAAATGAATCAGCAAATGTCAAAGGTGATGAACCATAAAATGATAAGGATGGGAGAAACAGAAAAAAGAATTGCCTGATATTACTGTGAAAAATAGCATATATTAAAAAAGAAGACCATAAACTACTAAGAAAAATGGACCATAACATAGGGGAACCACCTAACTGAAAAATAATATTACCTTTGCAAAAGTGCATAAAGAACCACATAACATGCTGGCAGAGTACACCTGAAGGCCATGTTTAGACGATACTGTCACCATGAAAAATATAAAATAAGAGTCAGCAAAAGTATATTGGCATGTAAAGATAAATAAAGCTGTGCCCACAGGGATGATGACATAAATATCCTCAGTGTAAATCAAAAAGGGGGCAAAATTACAAATAAAAGGTAAATGCCAATCGAAATGAGAAAAAATAAATAAGAAAAAATAATGGGTGTGGGGCATGCTATAAGCTATTACAGCAGCCAGCATAGCTATCAGCAATACAACGCGATCGAGCCATGAAAGCACCAAAGTTAATACTGAGTACTGAAAAGTACGCTACTTTATGTAAGGCACCATGCTAAACTCAATAACTGCACTAAATCAGCACTAATTTAAGTGAAGACTTAATGAAAGTTGGAAAGGCAGAGGAGAAATTGAAAAAAAATGCTTATCATACACAAGAACCCGTTAATACATATGAGAGCATATGAAGACAATATGAAACAATACTATCAACACGGAATATAGCGGTTTGCATTGTGCCTCACACAAACGAATTTGCTTCCCAGTACTCAGCAGTCATTTAGGCGCTTTTATGGCCTGATCTTGTGCAATGCCGATAGCTATGTAGTCTGTTTTAGTAGTTTATAGCATGCCCCACACCGACTATTCCATTCATTTTCATTGTTATATATTTTATCTGCAATAATCCCCCCTTTTTTGATTTACACCTAGGGGAGCTACGTCAATATTCCCTTGGGCACAGTTTTAGATATTTTTAGATGTTAATATACATTTTTAGACTCATTTTTTTCAATATTCCGTGTTGATAGTATTGTTTCATATTGCCTTTCATTGGTTTTCCTGTGGAGAGTTCACCCTCTGTGGGTGTTTACTCATGTCCCTATACATTTTATGACGGACTGCTAACCAATTTTGGGAATACTTCTGAGATGCCCGTGCAAATACATTTTGATAATAAGCTCTGAACCACTAATAATTGGGTGCTAACAACCTATTAATGATGCTAATTGACACTCATTAAAATTTGCATGCACATCTGGATGCACGCTATTCTATTTGACAGGGCACCTAACTCCCGTGGTGCCAATCTGAAAGGAGGTGTGGCCAAGGCCGTGTTAGAGGCATTCCAAAAAGTTGCGCGCAGAGTTACAGAATACTGCATAAGATCGTCTAACTTGGGTGCCGGCATTTACACCAGGTTTCAGCAGGTATAAATCTGGCATCCAAAAGTTAGGTGCAGAATCCGCACTAAACTCTATCCTATATAAGGAACGCGCACTTCATAGAATTTTTTTGCCACTGTTTATTGAATTCCCTTCACTGATTATAAAATAGTGCCTAGCAGTTACGCAAATAACTGCAAATTATCGGTGCCAATCATGCACATAAGTACTACTATTCTATAAACTACGGCCCCCTTTTATCAAGCCACGTTAGTGGCTGCCGATGTGGTAATGCTGACAAAGCCCATTCACTTTGAATGGGCTTTGTTGGCATTACTGTGCGACAGCCGCTAGCGCGGCTTGATAAAAGGGGGCCCTAAGTGAAACTATTGGTGCCTAAATTTAGGGTCCACAACAGCAGCATGGAGAGAGTTCAATAGCAAAGACCACAATATAAAGCACAAAGATGTACCAAGAGCATTCAAAAATGGGACAAGTCCTTTTATTCCACAACGTAGATCGATCTCACAATTCTGTACATCAATGACCCGACACGGGCCATGGTTTGGCATACAATACCTGCATCAGGGTTCTACATAAAGAATAATAATACAAATAATATATATACTTAATCTTTAAAAAATACAAAAATATATTAAAACTAACATAAAACAGATACACATATAAAAATGATTGTGAAGCAATGCATATGATAAAGACACAAGTGTCTGAAAAGATGTTAGAGATATAGTGTAAATATATACAAAAAATGAGAAATGAAAGAAATGTGACAGCCATCATTCTAGTGCTTGAGAATGAAATATGAAGTGAACATCAATATAACAATTACCAAAGTGAAGAGTGAAACAAAAAAATGCTCACCATCTGACTTCAAAAGTCCAATATAGATATGCTCAGAATCTCAGCTAAAGGCAAACAATAAAAGCCTTGTCCTTAGAGAACAATAAAATGAATAGAAAAAAAATCAATAAAGTGCCTAAAAACTTCCTAATGTCAGCATAAACCGATAATTAATAACATTAATAACTGCTTTAGAATCCCCAAATTTGGTAAGTGAACCTTTATCAAACAAAAATAAACTGAAATGTGGACATGTCATCTTTTATCCTGCATAAAGTTTCTCTATGTACTGCTCAAAAAACAAAAGCATGAATAGGGAGATTAAATATAAAGATTAAAATATGTAAATATAAAAAAGCTAATTTTTATTGGACCACACAGCATGAATGACACAATCAAACGTTGATGTACACTAACTCCAAAATGACTTGAAATACGTTCTAATTAATCAGGTCAAGCTTATCATAAAATGTTGGATGGTCTTACTCTGATATAACATTGAGTAGTTAACTAGCTGTTAAATCGCAAGAGGATTGTGAAAAATTACAAGAGGACCATACGAGACTGAGAGATTGGGCATCCAAATGGCAGATGAAGCAAGTGCAAAGTGATGCATGTGGGAAAGAGGAACCCGAACTATAGCTACATCATGCAAGGTTCCACGTTAGGAGTCATGGATCAAGAAAGGGATCTAGGTGTTGTCGTTGATGAGACGTTGAAACCTTTTGCTCAGTGTGCTGCTGCGGCTAAGAAAGCAAATAGAATGTTAGGTATTATTAGGAAAGGAATGGAAAACAAAAATGAGGATGTTATAATGCCTTTGTACCGCTCCATGGTGCGACCGCACCTCGAATATTGTGTAGAATTCTGGTTGCCGTATCTCAAAAAAGATATAGTGGAATTAGAAAAGGTGCAGAGACGGGCGACGAAAATGATAAAGGGGATGGGACGACTTCCCTATGAGGAAAGGTTAAAGTGGCTAGGGCTCTTCAGCTTGAAGAAAAGGCGGCTGAGGGGAGATATGATAAAGGTCTATAAAATAATGAGTGGAGTTGAAGGGGTAGATGTGAAGCGTCTGTTCACGATTCCAAAAATACTAGGACTAGGGGGCATGCGATGAAGCTACAATGTAGTAAATTTAAAATGAATTGGAGAAAAAGTTTCTTCACTCAACATGTAATTAAACTCTGGAATTCGTTTCCAGAGAATGAGGTAAAGGCGGTTTGCTTAGCGGAGTTTGAAAAAGGTTTGGACAGCTTCCTAAAGGAAAAGTCCATAGACCATTATTAAATGGACTAGGGGAAAATTCACTATTTCTGGGATATGCAGTATAAAATGTTTTATACTTTTTTGGTATCTTGCCAGATATTTGTGACCTGGATTGGCCACTGTTGGAAACAGGTTGCTGGGCTTGATGGACCCTTGGTCTTTCTCAGTATGGCAATACTTATGTACTTATGAACTGAAACATATAAATCTATTAAAAAAGTCAGCTTTAAAAAGTATATTGTTTTCAACTATGTCTGAATCGTAGATAGTCATCTTCAAGCTCAAGATCCCTTGACAATGGATTCCATAAAAAAAGAACAGAATGAGAAAATTCATATAGGCACCAATTAAGGGCCTCTTTTATCAAGCCGCGCTAACAGTTCCTGTGTGGCAATGCCGACTGAGCCCATTCAAAGTGAATGGGGCTTTGTCGGCATTACTGCACTGAGAGCCGCTAGTGCGGCTGGATAACAAGCCCTAAGTAGTGATGCTAACAGGATGATGCGTTTTCTACCTACTCTTCTGCACGAGAAACAGGTGGGGTTCTTTTAGGGGTGCTCTGTTGCCAAAAATGTTCACAAAATCCTTGCTTCTCTAGCACACCAGGAGTGGACATTTCTACCTTCTCTGCTAGTAAATTTTGACCAAGATATTTATGCCAACCCAGAGATCAAGAGGGTGGACCTAGGAGACCACTTTTTCAAGCTTCCTGCTTTTGCGAATGATCTCTTAGTGCATCGAGTAGATCCTTTTGACTCTTTAGCAGCTCTACTGGAGAGTTTTTCAGAATATGGAGACTTTGTGGGCTTCAAATTGAATGTTCAGAAATCAGTTGCGCTACCATCAGATGATACAGTTTGGCGACTCTCGGGGCATAATTTTCCTCTTCGCTGGGCGACTGGCACATTCTGCTACCTTGGTGTGCAGTTCTGCATCTACTCTGAGGACCTTTATTCAGTAAATGTTTCCAAAATTTTGGAAGAGACTAGACATCAGCTGGAAGCTTGGCACACATTACCTTTGCCCATAATGGTGTCGTGGTCACGGTCTCAGAAAAACTGTCACGGACTCAGGGACAATGTGAACTCTTGGGCTGCTGTCAATGAACGGCAGCAGCAGACAAACCCTCCAACCAGGACTTGAGCAGATTAGAATTGCAATAAGCACACAGGCAGAAACAAACCAGAAGTGCACAGAACACACTGACAGTACTAAGAAACAGCACTTGACTAGGCAGGGGACATAGGGACAGAAACAAGTAAAGCCAGAAAACACTCAAATGGGCTGCAAGGCCGAACTGGAGCCCGTGCACACAGAGCCCTCTCATACGGGCATCAAGGCCAAAGTGGAACCCAAGCGCAACAGTAGAAGGCAGAAGAGACTAGGCAGAACTCTAGGCAAGGCAGACTAGGCAGAGCTCTAGGCTGGGCCGCACGGCCACACACACAAACAGAACAAACAGGCAATAACCAAGACAGAAGTGCTAACACTAGTACACAGACAAACTGAAGAACTAAGGCAGAAGTGCTAACCCTTGCACACAGACAAACAGAAGAACTAAAGCACCAGTGCTAATCCTATCACACTAACTAGAAAACAAGACAGAAGTGCTATACAAGATCACCGACTAGGAAACAGGGCAGAAGTGCTACAGCAGCACACCGACAAACTTGGAGACGCTTGGCTTTGCAAAGGCCCTGAATGAATGTCCTCACCTTCCTTATGACGGCCTTCACTGATGATCTCACGACTACAGGAAAGAGGCTTGAAACACACTAAACACCAGAGTGAGGCTTGGAACACATAGGAAGTGTAGCAGAGGCAACAATGCAAAGAAAAGAACAGAACAGACTAGAGCCACCTCTGAAGCTGACCACCGGAAGACAAGGTGAGATTAAAAGTGGAGTCACAACCACAGTTGTGACAAATGGACAGGATAAATCTGATAAAGATGATTCTGTTCCCTAGGTGGCTGTATTTCTTCCAAACTCTTCCACTGCGATTCCTAAAAAAGGACCTTACTCGCTTGAATAGGTTGTTTGCCAGATTCTGTTGAGCGGGAAAGAAAGCTAAAACAACTTGGCCTGCCTCCTACATCATCTATTTGATTGGATAACTGGGGATCAGGATTATACTCCGATTCTTTACTAGAAAGCCTTATTCTCCCCATATCAATTTCTTTCCATGTTTCAAGCTCCCTATCGGACGGTTCCGTGCCCTTGGGTTTAAGTGTGCTCCTCTATCCTTTACGAGAGGCTTGGGAATTTCTAGTTTGCGTATTGGAAGGGAACTCACTGGAAACTCCAATGATCCCCAACATGGAAAACCAAAGGCCTCACATATGAGGCCAATCATGTTTCAACGCCCATCCACCCCAACACAGCCTTTCCCCCACCTTAAAACACTTCCATTCCAAAGCACTCCAGCATTCTCTCTCATAATCATACCCATTCGGCCCTCCAGCAGTTCATCATGCTCTCCAAAGGTCTTCCAGGATTACAACCCTCCCTCAAAACTTCCAAGTTTCTATCTGTTTTCTAAATCTGAGACAATTTATATTTATTCTGTGGTCAATACATGACATAAGTAATTTATGAACCTCAAGTTATGTTTCTTTAGCTCACACCATGCAGCTAATATTTTATGAATTATTATAATTTTACAGAGTCTAAGCCTTGTAAAGGCGATAGTACCTCACTCCCTATGATTACCATTGACACACGTATTTGTGTCTGCATCTGAACAGAGACATTACAACATTCACTACGGCCTTTCCCCTTCCAGCTGCCACTCAGGTCCAAGGTAGATGAGGTTAATAAACTTTAATAATGCCGACTTACATATTTGCAGTAAAGAGGATCACTCACTATAGGTTTATGAGGCATAGTCAGTGGTTTTCCACACTAGAATAACTCAGGAAATGAGAGTCACAGCAGGGCTGGAAAGCGCAATACCCACTGTCAGCAGAGAGGAGAATCAACCAAGTAAAACTCCACTGAGGATGAAGGAGAAGTATTTATTGGCTTTTAATTGTTAATTCTGAACAATGCATTAAAGGTGATGTTGGCAGTAATTACAAAGCATGCATTTTTATCTTTCTTGTGCTCTTCTGAATGGTCAATCCTTATTCCCTGCTGCTGAACCTCTTTTTGCTTTCAAAAAATATAAAGTTCTAACTAAAGTTTGTAACATAGGTTCTTTACCTGCGTTAACTGTAAAAATGTTGTTCAAAAACAATGTGCCATATTAACAGTTAGCATATGTCATGTGGCATGTTAAATATTGGAAGGG
Organism: Microcaecilia unicolor; assembly: GCF_901765095.1. Classification (NCBI taxonomy): domain Eukaryota; kingdom Metazoa; phylum Chordata; class Amphibia; order Gymnophiona; family Siphonopidae; genus Microcaecilia; species Microcaecilia unicolor. The sequence goes on from NC_044035.1 coordinate 54,042,008, forward strand.
GGAGAGTTATTCTATAAAGGAGCAACCTAAGATTTAGGAGGCAAAAATGTGCATAAATATTGGAATTCTAGTCATTTACATACGTAGATGGAAACATATATGCAAATGACAATATTCCAGGTACTTGCTATTCTGTAAATACATGACAATCTTTGATTGCACGTACTTTGCATATGCACATTTATATGGATATAGTTTGGGTGGAGTGTGGGCGGAGCCATTTAGATTACTGCAACGGAATTTATGCAGGTTGTAAAGAACAACTAATTAAGAAACTTCAGACCGCACAGAATACAGCAGCCAGACTGATATTTGGAAAATCAAAATTTGAAAGTGCACTCTGGTCCACAAGATTATTTACGGCGAAGTTCCTGGATACATGTTGAATCTCATAAATCTACCACCCAGAAATAGTACCAGCCTTTCCCGAGCTTACTTAAATTTGCATTATCCAGACTACAATGGACTTAGATACAAATCAACTTATGTATCCAGCTTTTCCTACATAAGTACACAACTGTGGAATGCTCTGCCCAAAACCGTGAGATCTATCCATAACCATCTCAACTTCAGGAAATTACTGAAAACCAACTTGTTTAAGAAGGCCTATCCCCCTGACCCAAATTAACTTTCTACTTCCTGCGACACAACAAAACTATGGACTGTATTGGACTTTTATCACCACCAGGGCCGGTCTTAGCAAGTGCGGGGCCCTATGCAGACCAATTTGATGGGGCCCCACCCTAGCCCTGCCCCCACCTAACTCCGCCCCCACCTAGCTCCACCCCCGGCTACCCCTCCCTCCGAGCTCCCGGGCTGCTCCCTCTGAGCTCCAAAGCCCCCAGCTCCAGGGCTTCCCCCCCTAGGGCTCCCAGCTCCAAGGCCCCCCTCCCTCCCGGTCATTTTTTAACACCCCCTCCAAAATCCAGTACTAGGTATGCCGAGAATACAAAACACTCAGGACCTATTGAGCAATTCTACCATACCATAAGCAGTCATTTCTACTAGTCACACAAGGAAAGGAAAGCATCTTAAACACTACAGTGAGCACTAGAACATCAATTCACCTATTGTAAAATAAAACCAGACAGAATAGTACAGATCGTCGATCCTGCACAGTCAATGCCAACTGAAAGCCATGTCTTTTTCACAAACACAGATACACCCTAATCCACTATAGAATAAGTAGTAATATTTAAACTTTCTATTAAGACAAAAATTAAACTGAACCCCCAAGATGCCAGACTCTGCATACAATTCAACACCACAGAAACAGAAAATGACCCCTAGTACTGTGCAAAATATAAAGACAGCAGATGTAAATTTGAAAAAACTAACAAATACCAATCACCACTTTACAAATTAACAAATAGAAATAAAACAAATACAGAAAATAAAATAATATCATTTTATTGGACTAATACATTTGGCTTCCAGAGGCCAAAATCTCCTTCCTCAGGTCAATACAGTATAGTAGTGTTACAGTATCCTATCCTGACCTGAGGAAGGGGGTTTTGTTCTCTGAAAGTTAAGTCGAAATGTATTAAAATTAGTCCAATAAAAAGATTACCTTATTTACATGTTCTATTTATAAACATTTATTAACACAGCTACAATACTATATCCTAAAGCAAAAAAATAAAAATATATATTTTATTTACAGTTTGTTGTCTCTGGTTTCTGCTTTCCTCATCTTCTTTTCACTGTCTTCCTTCCATCCAGCATCTGTCATCCAGTGTCTGCCCTCTCTGCTGTCCCCTCCATCCAATGTCTGCCCTCTCTCCCTGCCCCTTCCATCCACATCTGCCCTCTATCTCTGCTCCTTCCATGATCCATCCACCATCTGCCCCTGTCTGCCCTCTCTCTCTCCCCCATCCATTCACTGTCTGCCCTTTCTATCCCTGCCATCCACTGTCTGCCCTTTCTCTTTGCCCCTTCAATCCACAATTTGACCTCCCTCTCCCATCCATCCAGGGTTTGCCCTCCCTCTTGCTACCCCATCCAGGATCTGCCCCTTTCTCCGCCCCTTTTTCAGTCCCCAGTTCCAGCCCCACTATCCCACCAGTCCCCCATTTCAGACCCAGCCCTTTTTTCCCACCAGTCCCGAGCTTCAGCCCCCCAGCCACTTCTCCCTATCCCGTTTTCAGCCTCCAGTCCCAGTACTAGCCCCCTTATCCCACCTACCCTCCTTTTCAGCCCCCAGTTCCAGCCCCCTTCATCCACATGCCTTGTATTTCAGAACCATTCTCCCATCTGACCCACGCATGCCCCATTTTCCCACCAGCCCCAGGCATGGCCCCCATTTTCCCATATGGCCCCTTCTCAGACCCCAGTGCCTGCCCCCTTCTCCCATCCGAGAACCCCCTCCCCAGTCCCCTTCTCCCATCCAAGAACACCAGTCCCCTCCCCACCCGTCCCCTTTAACCATCCAAGAACCCCCTCCCCACCCCCTTCTCCCATCCGTGAACCCCCTCCCCACCTTGGTCCCCTTCTCCCATCCAAGAACCCCAGTCCCCTCCCCACCTGTCCCCTTCTCACATCCGAGAACTCCCTCCTCAGTCCCCTTCTCCCATCCAAGAACCCCAGTCCCCTCCCCACCCGTCCCCTTTAACCATCCAAGAACCCCCTCCCCACCCCCTTCTCCCATCCGTGAACCCCCTCCCCACCTCGGTCCCCTTCTCCCATCCAAGAACCCCAGTCCCCTCCCCACCCGTCCCCTTCTCACATCTGAGAACTCCCTCCTCAGTCCCCTCCCCACCCGTCCCCTTCAACCATCCAAGAACCCCCTCCCCACCCCCTTCTCCCATCCGTGAACCCCCTCCCCACCTCAGCTTTAGAAATGTTAAGTAGTAGTCTCCTTTCCATTTGAGAACCCCCTCCCCACCCTTCCCCTACCTGAGAACCCCCACCCCACACACCCTTCTCCCATCTGAGTCCCCCCCCCAACCTACCTACTAGCTTTGTTCTCCTGCCGCCCACCACCCTCACTGGCTTTAAAAAAAAGAATTTGGAAGCGCCAGAGGGACAGGCAGCGCCTCGTGTCTGCCCTCCCTGCTACTAAAAATGTCTTCGACGTCGTCATTGGGCCTTCTCACATTGAGTCCCGCCCACCCTCGCGGTAATTGGAAGTTACCTCAGAGAAGGGCGGGACTCAATGTGAGAAGGCCCAACGACGACGTCGAAGACATTTTTAGTAGCAGGGCAGACGGGAGGCGCTGCCTGTCACTCCGGCACTACCAAATTCTTTTTTTTTTGGTAGGACAGGGTGGGAGCAGCGGGTGCAGGGCACCCCCCACCCGCTGACATCTGGGGCGGACCGCCCCCACCACTCCGCCGTCGCGCGCCATCCGAGGGAGGGAGGACTGGAACTCAGGCGGTCGGGGCGGGGCGACCTTAGGCGCGCCGCGTGGGGCCCCCCTGAGCGCGGGGCCCTATGTGGCCGCCTCGGTCGCCTCACCTTAACACCGGCCCTGATCACCACCCCCTCTTTATTTCTTTGTTGCCTTATACTTATGTTTCTTACATGCTTACTACTATATTGTGTATTTGTATTTAACTGAACTGGAGCCTGGCTCTTCGGTATTGTGTAAGCCACATTAAGCCTGCAACTGAGTGGGAAAATGTGGGATATAAATGTGTTAAATAAAAATTACACACCTAAATTATAAAATAATTGTTTTTCACAACCTAGGTGCAAGCATTTACGCCAGCTCTATGGCTGGTTTAGTGGCATAGGCAGGCGGCCAATTTGGTTGGGCCTTAGCCTGAAGTGTCTGGACACATAATTTTCTCTCCACTTTACCTTCTCCTCACTCTCCGCTCCCCCAGCACTCCCTCTGGTGCCCCCCTGCAAACTATCAGTTGGCACCCCCCACTCCCCGGTCCAGCATCTCCTTTCTTTCTTCTCTCTCCCCTTCTCCCACCCTGCTCCCTTTTTCAGCCAAGTGCCTTAAAAGGTGAAGAACAAAAGTTTGTTTTTTTTACTGAACAGCTTTTTAATTTATTTGAAAGCTTCCCCATATGTAGATATAAATATCATGAAATAAAATGAATACCACTAAAACTGCTTAAAAATTATTGTAGATGGTGAAAATAGCACTAATAAAGGCTGTATTTTGTGCTCCTTTTTCTACACTGTTCTATACAATACAGTAATAGATGGCCAAATTGATGTCATATGTGTGTGCCTGATGCAAAGAGCTCCTAGCTCTCAGAAAACGTATCCGTTCTCTTGAGGCTAGAGTAGCAGACTTGGTGGAACTGAGGGAGACAGAGAGGTACATAGAGGAGACCTACAGGGATGTTGTAGAGAAATCCCACCTCCAGTCTGGTAGCCCCTGTGCTACCTTAGAGGAGGGAGGTCTCCTAGAAAGAGAGCATCACCCTGGTGAAGTAGGAAGTACTCCTGTAGCCAGGACCTGCCCACCAGGGGAAGCGGGACTGGTGGTTGGGAGGCGGGGATAGTGCTGGGCAGACTTATACGGTCTGTGCCAGAGCCGGTGGTTGGGAGGCAGGGCTGGTGGTTGGGAGGCGGGGATAGTGCTGGGCAGACTTATACGGTCTGTGCCCTGATGAGCACAGGTACAAATCAAAGTAGGGTATACAAAAAGAGTAGCACAAATGAGTTATCCTGTTGGGCAGACTGGATGGACTGTGCAGGTCTTTTTCTGCCATCATCTACTATGTTACCACGGGATGTACTATCCTCTCGCAACGAGGATATGTCTCCATGCTGCCCAGGAGGGAAGGGTTAGGACAGCTGTTGTAGTTGGTTATTCGATCATTAGGCAAATAGATAGCTGGGTGGCTGGTGGATGTGAAGATCGCCTGGTGCGAAGGTTGTGGACCTCACGCATCACCTAGATAGGATTTTAGATAGTGCTGGGGAGGAGTCAGCTGTCTTGGTACATGTGGGTACCAATAACATAGGAAAATGTGGGAGAGAGGTTCTAAAAGCCAAATTTAGACTCTTAGGTAGAAAGCTCAAATCCAGAACCTCTAGGGTAGCATTTTCTGAAATGCTACCCGTTCCACGCGCAGGGCCCAAGAGACAGGCAGAGCTCCGGAGTCTCAATGCGTGGATGAGACGATGGTGCAGGGAGGAGGGTTTTAGATTTGTTAGGAACTGGGCAACATTCTGGGGAAGGGGGAGCCTATTCTGAAAAAATGGACTCCACCTTAACCAGGGTGGGACCCGACTGCTGGCATCGGCATTTAAAAAGGAGATAGAGCAGCTTTTAAACTAGAAATGGGGGAAGGCCGACAGTCGCTCAAAAGCGCATGGTTTGGGATAAGGTATCTTTCAAAGATATCACCAAAACAGGGAAGATATGGTATCCTGATAGTGAGGTTGCAAAAGAGACCATAGTAGATCAGGTGTCCTTAAATAAAAATAAAAATCAGACAAAAGATTGCAAATTAATACTGTCAAGTACTAAGCATGATGTAAACAGGAACAAACATAGTTTGAAATGTCTATATGCGAATGCCAGGAGCCTAAGAAATAAGATGGGAGAGTTAGAATATATTGCACTAAATGAAAAATTAGATATAACAGGCATCTCTGAGACCTGGTGGAATAAGGATAACCAGTGGGACACTGTCATACCGGGGTACAAATTATATCGTAGTGATAGGGTGGATCAAATTGGTGGAGGGGTAGCATTGCATATTAACGAGAGCCTTGAATCAAATAGATTGAAAATTCTGCAGGAAACAAAACTCTTCTTGGAATCACTGTGGATTGAAATTCCATGTGTAAAGGGGAAAAGGATAGGAGTGTACTACCGTCTGCCTGGCCAGGATGAACAGGCAGATGCAGAAATGTTAAAGGAAATTAGGGATGCAAACAAACTGGGCAACAAAATAATAATGGATGATTTCAATTACCCCAATATTGACTGGGTAAATGTAACATCGGGGCACCCTAGGGTGGTAAAATTCCTTGATGAAATTAAGGACTGCTTTATGGAGCAGCTGGTACAGGAACCGACGCGAGAAGGAAAAATTCTAGACCTAGTTCTTAGTGGAGCACATGATCTGGTGCGAGAGGTAATGGTGCTGGGGCCGCTTCATGACAGTGATCATAATATGATCGGACTTGATATTAGCTTTGAAGTAAGTATACATAGAGGGGCATAATCGAACGAAAACGTCTATCTCCATGGGCGTTTATCTCTGAGAACGGGTCCGTGAAGGGGTGGACCGAACCGTATTTTCGAAAAAAAAAAGACGTCCATGTTTTATTCGACAATTTGTGAGCTGGGCGTTTTTGTTTTTCAGTGATAATGGAAAATGAAAGCGCCCAGCTCAAAAACGAATAAACCCAAGGCATTTGTTTGTGGGAGGGGCCAGGAGTTGTAGTGCACTGGTCCCCCTTACATGCCAGGACACCAACCGGGCACCCTAGGGGGCACTTTTACAAAAAAAAAAAAAAGGTAAAAGAGCTCCCAGTTGCATAGCACCCTTCCCTTGGGTGTTGAGCCCCCCAAATCCCCCTCAAAACCCACCGCCCACAAGTCTACACCATTACTTTAGCACTAAGGGGTGAAGGGGGGCACCTACATGTGGGTACAGTGGGTTTGGGGGGCGGTGTGGAGGGCTCCCATTTACCAGCACAATTGTAACAGGTGGGGGGGGGGGTGGGCCTGGGTCTACCTGCCTGACGTCCACTGCACCCCCTAATAACTGCTCCAGTGACCTGCATACTGCTGCCAGGGAGGTGGGTATGACATTTGAGGGTGAACATAAAAAGTTGTGAAACAGCATATTTTTGTGGTGGGAGGGGGTTTGTGACCACTGGGGGAGTCAGGGGAGGTCATCCCCGACTCCCTCCAGTGGTCATCTGGTCATTTAGGGCACTTTTTGGGGCCCTATTCGTGGAAAAACAGGGTCCAGGAAAAGTGCCCTAAATTCTCGCTAAAAACGCATATTTTTTTCCATTATCGGCGAAAGGCGCCCATCTCTGATCGGCCGATAACCACGCCCCAGTTCCGCCTTCACCAAGTCTTCAACACGCCCCCATCAACTTTGTCCGCATCCGCGACGGAGTGCAGTTGAAAACGTCCAAATTCGGCTTTCGATTATACCGCTTTATTCGTTTTTGTGAGATAAACGTCTATCTCCCGATTTGGGTCGCAATATAGGCGTTTTTCTTTTTCAATTATAAGCTGGATAGGAAATCAAATATGTTAGCGTTTAACTTTAAAAAAAGGAGACTATGATAAAATGAGAAGAACGGTGAAAAAAAAAACTTAGAGAAGCAGCTGCAAGGGACTTCCGGCAGCCATTTTTAAAATACAGTGGCGCCACCCATCGCACAGAAGAGCAAAGCAGAGACAGAGTAGTGGTAGCAGGCAGGAAAGAGTGGTATTTCTTCCTACTCCACTAGCCACAGAGACCACTACATCACCAGGGTGGGCCCTAGCCTTCAAGGTAGGTCTTTGGAGGGCTGTAGTGTGCGGCGGCAGTGGCCAGTGGAGTGCAACACAACAGGTAAGCATGGCAGTTTCTAGCGCCCCTCAAATGTTGGCGTCCCCCTGTCGTGCATACCCTGCTTACAGCTACCAGCCCTGCCGTCCCCCAAACTCAAAATACAAATACCTGAACTGGCAGGGTTCCCTAAGCCCTTCCAACTGAACACCTCCTCCTCCAGCAGCCAGAACTCCTTTCCAGCTCAGCCACTAACAGATCCCCTCACATGAAAACTGAGCATGTGCGAAGGGCCAGTGGTGATGGCTCAAGAGACTGTTAACTAGCAGTAGTGGCTATTGCTCTATTTTAGTGGTAGAGCTGCCCAGTGGCGTTCCTAGCCTCGACGACACCCGGGGTGGATCGCCGATGCGCCCCCCCCCGGGTGCAGCACCCCCCCTGGCGAAATGACACCCCGGGTGCACGCCGCTGGGGGGGGGGGGGCCGCAGCGCGCGCCTGTCGGCTGCGAGTTCGAATCGGTATGCTAAATTCTCTCGTTCGCTGCAGCTCCCTCCCTCTGCCCTGGAACAGGAAGTAACTTAGGCCACCAGGCTTCTCTTAAGGGAGGAGGAGAGGGGGTGGGGAGAGGGCTTCAGGGTCCACTTGGGTAACCAGAGACTTTTTTGAACCAGATTAATTAAAGGTGATTTGAGGTAAACTGCTGTACTTCATCTCAGATAAACATTAGAAATAGTATTACAGCTCGAAAGATTTAGCACCAAGGGGGGAAGATAAACCATGTGACAATTTAGTACACTATTTTACATTAGCATAATGGTTTTAATGCAAATTTTCCCATGCTAAAAGTGTGTCTACACTGGGAAGTAATGTTAGTGCAGGAAAATCCTGAGTAAAAGATAGCACCACTTACTACATTGGCCCTTACATGGGATACATTTTAGTTTAGTGTTGTTTAATTGCTTTTTATACTGCTTTTCTAAAAATAACTAGCATTTTTATGTTTATTAGATTGAGTTAGGCAAGCAGCATGGTGCCTGATGCTAAGTGCAGATTATACCATTACAATTTTAGAGGTTCTTTTATGGTTCACTGAGACAATGCTTAGAGAAACGTATTTAACCAACAAAATGGTAAAGCTCAGCCATTCTACCCAATACCTGTCTGAAGAGACCTGTCCTAGTTATCTTACGATCAGTCAGGTTTTTGGGATGTTCACAGTAAATATGTATGGGATAGGTTTGCATTTACTGGGTCATCAGTTTGGCTTTGGGGTCTCCAGGAAGGTTATTTTTTTTCCCGCTTACCTGATGAGGTAGGTGGTGAGCTGCAAGGGTCCTTAGATTCTGGTTCCAAGCACCCAGCACAAGCCGGACATGATCCACTTCAGGGATAGTGGCAGGTGGGGAGTGTGACTGTGGCACTACACCCGTTAAACCATAATGCAGGTGAACTCGGGAACGAGAGGAACTTCTCATGGAGCAGAAGGGAAAAGCTTGCTTGATCTTGATTTTCAGTATGAATACAGACCATGAAAGTGGGACCTCACAATCCTTCTGACATTTTGGGAATGATATTCAGACCGCAGGAGATAGCCAGGTTGACTCCTGCAGTTGGCACCGAGTCTGGATATTCAGTGCCAGGCTGTTTCTGGTGACCGGCATTAAATATCCAGTTTATTTTTGGCTGGTTTCAGCATCACGGACCAAGTTGATATTCAGCACTGGCCAGTTAAGTTGAAATGGCCAAAGATAGGCCTATTTCGGCAGTCTAATTTGGACGCCAAACTTAGTCGGCGATGCGTTGAATATCAGTGGACAGTTATAACCTGTGATCCACTAACCAGCAATATTCAGCAGGAGATCACTGGCTATCTCCTGCTGAATATTGCCTGATAGTCAGATAAATGCCATTTCAACAGCCACGAGCTGTTCCTGGCCGGGGGGGGGGGGGGGGGGGGGGGGTTAAGCAGGTGGTGTCAGAAAATTTAACACAGGGATAGCTAGTTTGTGGAAGCCAATCAATTTATAGCGATACGTATCCTTATGAAGCAGAACTCTGCAAGCACTAGACTGTTCACCCATTACTAGGGAATGTGTGTTAGGTTTAGACCACCACAGAATAGGTTAGTTTAAAGATTAATAGCTGTACTCCCATTTTCGATTTTGAGCACAAAAGTGTCAGGTTTGTTGCATACTCATTGGAAGACACTACAGATACATGAAGTATTTGAAGAACCAGAGCCACCGAGGGGGGGGGGGGGGGAAGGGGGGCAAAATTCCACAGACCCGGCCTCCAAGGAGGGCCTGGTGCTAGGCCTTCAGAGGGCGCTGACAATCATCGTGGATACAGAAACAAAATGTTTTACCACCCCATGCCGTGCGCAATCCATAACTACCACCAGGCTAGCGCAGGAGCCCGGTGGTATTTCCCATCCCCCGCGCCATTTCTGGAGCTACAAAAATATTTTCTATTTTTGTAGTGCTGGTGCTTACTCGGCAGAAATCGGGCAGCGCCATGCAGTGCCCGGTTACCGCCAGGTTAGCGCGGGACCCTTACCACCAACTCAATGGATGGCGGTAAGTGCTCCCCCCCCCCCCCTACCGAAATGGCCATGCGGTAAGTGGTTCACTTACCACACGGCCATTTCTTGTCAAGAAAAAAAGACAGCCTTTTACCCGCTGCAGTAAAAGGGGGTCTCAGTGCGTGTCAAAAACACGCGCTGACACTAGCTTAGTAAAAGGACCCCTTAGTGAACGGCAATGTAGCTGCGCTAATCAATTAGCGCAGAACATGTCTACTCTCCACCCCAACCCACCTCTATCTCTCAAAAATAAAATATATTTTTTGGCATGTGGAAAGTGTGCACCGATCACAAAATTACTATGGGATGCCTGAGCGGGTCCCACAGTAAGGCCTTTCTTGCTAAGGTATGCCCGCATTAGTAAAAGGACCTATATGGGTTTAACTTTGTTCAAGTTAACATTTTTTATATTTTACTTTCTACAAACAACCTTCTGCAGTGCACCTGTTCTTACTGAAAATAATTTTAATCATTTTTTTTTCATATTTTACTTTTTACATTTTAAAAACTCTTATTTCTTCCATGTTTATTTTATCCTTTATGTAGGTACAATTTTGGCAGTCTGTATGTGTTGTATTTATACCCCTTGCTCATCTGCCACTTTTGCTCACTTTCCAGAAATGTTTTGTGCCAGATGTAGCTAACCTCTCACTAAGGGGCCAAGATAGCCTCAGAGGCCCTACAATAAAAGAGATTTAAGGGTGACTGGTGCTTTAAGTAAGAGGAAAACAGTGAAAAACGCAACCTAGTGGAGTAATGCAAACAGTGCACTTATATATAAAGGCCCAAAGGGCTCCTACGTGGCATCTACTTTCCTTTATAGAATAATAGGCCGACAGGTGAAATACATGCCTATATTTAAGGAATGAGCACTTACACCAGCCACAGAGTGTAAATGCAGGAGAGATTCTCAGTTTCACAGCTAACAAAATCTCAGGACAACATAGGTCTACAGCAGGGGTTCTCAACCCAATTCTTGGGACACACTTATTCAGTCCAGTTTTCAGGATATCCACAATGAATATGAGTTTGATAAATGTGCATGCACCACCTCCACTGTATGCCAATCTTCCCTTATGACTATGCATTGTAGGTATCCTGAAAACCTACTGACAAGGTGTGTCCTGAGGACTGGGTTGAGAACTACAAGATGGCCGCCAGATAAGTGGGCACAGAGTCATCTAGCTTCGGGATCCTGAATTGGTTCAGGCCGAGATCGGGTAAGGAGTAGCGACCTGATCATCCTGGGGAAAGCACGGGTGTTGAACGGAGATGGTGGACACCATACTAGCTGAGAAGGCGCCGTTCGGAACCATAATTGGAGACGAAATCAGCTCGGGCATACCTGCAGGCCTCCTTGAGTCATGTTGGAAAAGGAGACTGCCCAGCCGACCACTGCTACACTGACCCGAGCAATCGGATGACGCAGAGATAGAGCCGCCAATGACGACCGACGAGTGGGGGGGGGGGGGGGGGGGTTTAGAAATAGGAAAAATGCAATAATGCCACAAAAGATCCACTCTTTCAATTCATTCCTATTTTTCTTATATTTCCTCTCCTAACCTCTTGTCTGTTCACCCTCTATTCCCATAACTGTACATAATTTGGCCTTTTTCTCTTCTCCATTCTTCTCTTTTCTCCTGTCTCTCACTCGTCTTCATTCCCACTTCCTTTTTCTCCTCTTACTCCCTTGTGTCACACTGCCATGCTTTCCATCCTTTGTGTATTTTTGTGTGTGTGTGTGTGTTTTTTTTTCATTCAAATTTCTGCCAGGCTCAGCAGTTCTCAGAACCGCCTGCAGGCGCACAGCGTAAATCAGTGAGCAGGGAGACCATCCGGCTGGTCGTAAATCCACTAAAATGTTGCATGGCAGTAAAACCTGGATGGTATCTGTTTACTAAGCATGAGGATAGTGCTAATTGAAATGTTTTGCCATGGAAATAAAGAAATGGCTTTAATTCCAAAACAAGGGAGCACCGCTCAGAGACCCCTGCCTCATATCACTGTCATTAAATATTCTCCTTATGTTGCCAGACAGACATAAAGCAGTAATATAAAAATTTAGAGAGTAAAGACAACCTAGCTGGCCCCCTAACATTTTATTACAAAATTATTCTCTCAATAGCAGGGACTTCTTCCTTTCTGTCCTTGGACTGCTACACCTCTAGGTCTTGCCATTGTAACTACTAATAGATTATAAAAATGTCTCAAATACCAGGGACCTTGAGTAGAAGCAGATCACAGGAGTAAAAATTATAACTAGAAACTTGTATATACAAGCGATCCCTGCAAACTGTGGTGCTTGACTCTTTTTCATGTCTCTACTTCTTGGGTGTGTATTGCTCTCTAGAAACATACCTTGTCAGGGTCAATTCTCAAATAACTCATATAGCTGCAAAGAATATGGGTGCTTTCAACACACCTATTTTACACAGATTTTCAGAAGGGCTACCCATGTTACATCTCATTGAAAACTGCGAAGTGCAAATGTCGGGCAGCTGGTAGTCTGGCAGTGTGGGCGCCTGCATAGACTTGAAGAGTCTCTACTAAAAGCAGAGTAATTTTCCCTTTATCGGACTTCAGCGGTTACCAGGAGGAGTGCTACTCTACAGGGTGAGGCAAAAACAAGATCCTCCCCCTTGAGTCTTTTCTCAGCAACCACTTAGAATTTCAATGTGAAATTTTACAGCATTATTTGCTGTTACTATCTACGTTTATGTGCCAAATGGAATGAGATTATCTTTACACATGGCAAAGTTACAGAGTTTTTAGGGTAACCATCCAGCAATTTTCATGTGTTCAACAATGTTTGCACTGTAAAACTGCTATTATATGAAAAAAAAAACCCAAACACACAGGGTACCAGTTTACATCACAGGCTTTTGTCTGGGGAGCAATGTTGAAGGCCTGTCACCAGGGCCGCCGAGAAATTGGGCCGGGCACGGGGAAAAGCCGCCCCCGCCCCGAGGTCGTCATCGCCGCTGCCCCCCCCCCCCCCCAGGCTGCCAGGCCGCAGTCCCCACCCACCCCCCTCCATCCGCCACCGGGCTGGGCCCCCTGCATTGAAATCATCACAGCGCCTCACCTGTCACCTCACTCCGTGACTGAAGTTACATCAGACAAGGGCGGGACACAGGGAGGGAAGGCCTGAAGGGAGGCGAATCCGATCTGCCGCTGCTGGCTGCGCTTTCAGTCACTGAGCGAGGTGACAGGTGAGGTGCTGTGATGATTTCAATGCAGGGGGCCTGGCCCGGTGGCGGACGGTTGACGAAGCCGAGGCCGGGTGAGATCGGGGACTGCGGCGCCGAACCCCCCTTGGAGGCCCGGGGAATTTTGTCCCCCCCTGCCCCCCCCCCTCTTGGCGGCCCTGCCTGTCACAAGCTCCACCCAAGGCCATCCATCTCAAGGAAACGCTGCAGATGATCTGGGACAGCTTGCCATAGGGACCAATTGACAAGGCTGTTAAGAACTTTCCAAAGTGACTGAAGGTCTGTTTTAAAGCTGGGGGTGTTAACTGAGCATTCACAGTGACTGCCATATTCTGACACATTGTTAATTGTATCATTTGAATTAACATTATTTTACTGTGTTTTAGCTCGAACATTTTTAACGCGCAAAATTTGCTAAGTAGTAATGCTAAAATGTCAGTAACATCAACATAGTTTAACATAATGTACAGCAGAGGGGTAGCATATTTAGAGCAGTGGGCTGAGACCTAGGTGACCTGTGCTCAGGTCTCATTTCAGCTGTCTGATTTTTTTTTCTTTTGGACTGTGAGCCCTCCAGTGGCAGAGGGTTGACTACTGTACCTGAATGTACTCTGCTTTGATAGACTTCAAGCTTACAAGCTACATTTGGGTACAATGTGTGTTTTTCTGTCCCTGTGGGGCTCACCATTTGAAGGAAAGGAGATCACACAGAGCTGAAGTTGGATTTGAACCTGTGTCCCTGGGTTCACAACTAACTGCATTAACCATTAGTGCTTTTGCATCTCAAAAGTGTGGGAGGAGTCCAGCACAGTGTGGTAACATCATCAGTAAGGGCCATAAAGAAACGCTGACTCCTGAGGTGTTGCACCAAAGGGATGTGCCAAAGGGGTAGGCCTGTCCCTTTGTGGGGGAACTGAGGGGTATACTTAAATTTTTTAGTTTATGGGAGTTTTTATTTCTCCTTTTTTGTGTGAAACATTTTATATTTTAAGTTTAATGAGTTGGTGAAAGTAGCAAAATGGGATTATTTGGGTTTTACATTTTAGCAATGCTCTTGGTGGGCAGATTAGTGCTAAGTATACAAGGAGAATGGCCTATTCCCATTCTGATAACCGCCGAATGGTGCAGCAAGCAAGGTACGGGACATAGCATTGATAATTTCTATATTGCCTGCGATTATTATGCTCCTAATTTGATGGAAGTTCTAATATGTAATATATTTGATAGGAAAAAGCATCAGAATAATATGACTGCCAAATCATGACCTATGAACATATGTTCTAGGTCTAGGGAATACACTTGCTCTAGTATTCCTATACCACGCCTATATAATAACACAAGATCAGTAGCAAACAAGGCAAATGAGTTAAGAGAATGGATAGAATTAGAGCAACTTAGCTACATGCTAGGAATAATCCTGTATTGAGAAATTTCATTCCATATGGCTATAAGACTGTACATTAACAGAGAGAAGGCAAAAGAGGAGGAGGGATAGCCATTATTTATAAGGCTTTTATGGATATTTGTATTATAGCTTTGCTTCAATCCCAAACCCTAAACCTTTTTTCTTGTATAGTGCGGCTATAGAGTGGAGGAGTGGCCTAGTGGTTAGGGTGGTGGACTTTGGTCCTGGGGAACTGAGGAACTGAGTTTGATTCCCACTTCAGGCCCAGGCAGCTCCTTGTGACTCTGGGCAAGTCACTTAACCCTCCATTGCCCCATGTAAGCCGCATTGAGCCTGCCATGAGTGGGAAAGAGTGGGGTGCAAATGTCACTAAAATAAATAGAGAAAAAACTGAATTGTATCCTTTTTTACTGGTCTGCCAGAGAAATGGAAAGATGCAAAAGAAGATTATTATGACTTTGTAGCTGACCAAGTATTGAGAGCAGAGGAGTCCATTCTTCTGGGTGGACCTGAATGTTCATTTAGATGATCTGGTAGGAACAACAACTACAGAGATCCTAATTTATTTAGAAAATATGAAAATGAAGATAACATCACATCAAGCTACCCATGAGAAGGGACATCAATTGGACTTGCTAGCCTGTACTAATACAGGGACTGATAGGTTTAGGATAGAAGACCTAGAGTGGTCTCCAGTCATATGGTCAGACCTTTATGTTCTACAGTTTATGGTTTTTTGGAGATAGAAATATCACAGTAAAAAAGATAAACAAAATGTAATTATATATCACGTGGAAAAATAGCGGGATCATTTTTTTGTTCAGAAATAGATTTTGCAATAGAAAAATAGGATACATGGCCAACATCACCAGCAGATTGCTAGAATAAGATTAGTAACTGTGTATTAGATAGCACGGCACTATTAAAGACACGGAAGCAAGTAATCCTTGATTTCATGAAGAATTGTTGAAAATTAAACAGCAATGCAGGCGAATACAAAGTACCTGGTTAGAAATCAGAAAAAATTAAAATAAAGTGGAGAAATATGATAAATCAATATAAACAGCAGATAAATGAGTCCTTTTACTAAGATGTGCTAATGGATTTAGTGCACGCTAACGATTAGCATGTGCCAAATGATAACACATACATAAGTACATAAGTAGTGCCATACTGGGAAAGACCAAAGGTCCATCTAGCCCAGCATCCTGTCACCGACAGTGGCCAATCCAGGTCAAGGGCACCTGGCACACTCCCCAAACGTAAAAACATTCCAGACAAGTTATACCTAAAAATGCGGAATTTTTCCAAGTCCATTTAATAGCGGTCTATGGACTTGTCCTTTAGGAATCTATCTAACCCCTTTTTAAACTCCGTCAAGCTAACCGCCCGTACCACGTTCTCCGGCAACGAATTCCAGAGTCTAATTACACGTTGGGTGAAGAAAAATTTTCTCCGATTCGTTTTAAATTTACCACACTGTAGCTTCAACTCATGCCCTCTAGTCCTAGTATTTTTGGATAGCGTGAACAGTCGCTTCACATCCACCCGATCCATTCCACTCATTATTTTATACACTTCTATCATATCTCCCCTCAGCCGTCTCTTCTCCAAGCTGAAAAGCCCTAGCCTTCTCAGCCTCTCTTCGTAGGAAAGTCGTCCCATCCCCACTATCATTTTCGTCGCCCTTCGCTGTACCTTTTCCAATTCTACTATATCTTTTTTGAGATACAGAGACCAGTACTGAACACAATACTCCAGGTGCGGTCGCCTATTATATTTCTATGGGTGTCTTATCATTTAGCGTGGCTAAATCTGTTAGCGCACCTGAGTAAAAGGAACCCAAAACAAGCTAGATGAAATTATTATTCAGATTAAGTGGGAAAAGAGAAATTAGACACAAATAAACTGTTCAAATTGGTAAATTTTCTTATGAAACCAGATGATATTTTGGTTAGAGACACTACTATACCATCAGCTGCAGCGTGGGTTTATGACACTTAGGAAACTGAGGGCTGTTTCTAATTTGGTAGACCATGATTCTTTTTTAATTCTTTTGCATTGTTTATTTATGTCTCAGTTTGACTATGCTAATGATTTGTTGGCTGCTATCCCACAGGCTGAAATGCATAAGTTGCGGACCCTGCAAAATACGCGGATCCGTCTACTGGGGGAGGGTGAGATGCCTAGGTATGATCACGTCAACCCATTATATATACATCATCACTGGTTACCAGTTTATTATAGGGTGCAGTTCAAGGTTTTAGTTTTAACCCATGTGGAAGGGCATAATCGAAAGGGACGCCCAAGTTTTGCTGAGGACGTCCTCGCAAAACGTCCCATTGGAGGAGCAGGGAAAACCATATTAACAAAACAAGATGGACGTCCATCTTTCATTTCAATAATATGGTCAGGGACGCCCAAATCTGGAAATTTAGGTTGTCCTTAGAGATGGTCGTCCCTAGACTTGGTCATTTCTGATTTTCAGCGATAATGGAAACCAAGGACGACCATCTCAGAAACGACAAAATGCAAGCCCTTTGGTTGTGGGAGGAGCCAGCATTCATAGTGCACTGGTCCCCCTCACATGCCAGGACACCAACCGGGCACCCTAGGGGGCACTGCAGTGGACTTCATAAATTGCTCCCAGGTACATAGCTCCCTTACCTTGAGTGCTGAGCCTCCCCCCAAAAAACCCAAAATCCACTACCCACAACTGTACACCACTACCACAGCCCTTACTGGTGAAGGGGAGCACCTAGATGTGGGTACAGTGGGTTTGTGGTGGGTTTTGGAGGGCTCACATTTACCACCACAAGTGTAACAGGTAGGGGGGGATGGGCCTGGTTCCACCTGCCTGAAGTGCACTGCACCCACTAAAACTGCTCCAGGGACCTGCATACTGCTGTCATGGACTTGAGTATGACATCTGAGGCTGGCACAAAATATTTTGAAAGATATTTTTTGAGGATGGGAGGGGGTTAGTGACCACTGGGAGAGTAAGGGGAGGTCATCCCTGATTCTCTCTGGTGGTCATCTGGTCAGTTCGGGCACCTTTTTGTGCCTTGGTCGTAAGAAAAACAGGACCAGGTAAAGTCGTCCAAGTGCTCATCAGGGACGCCCTTTTTTTTCCATTATGGGTTGAGGATGCCCATGTGTTAGGCACGCCCAAGTCCCGCCTTCGCTATGCCTCCAGCACACCCCCATGAACGTTGGTCATCCCCGCGACGGAAAACAGTTGGGGATGCCCAAAATCGGCTTTCGATTATACCAATTTGGGTGACCCTGTGAGGACACCCATGGTATTCCATCAACATTGCGGAAGCTATTAGTACTGTATGTCCCAGGGAGAACGTTGCGTTCCAGAACTGAACGTCTGTTGCAAATACCAGTAGTGGCGTGTGCCTGTTTGGAGGTTACATGTAAGGGGGCATTTTTTTATTTAGCACCCCAGCTGTGGAATGCTCTGCCCCAGGAACTTCGGGAGGTACAAACCCTGGTCCAATTTAACAGGTTGTTGAAGGCGTACTTTTTTCAGCAGGCCTTTTTGGTCTCACTTCCTGAGGGTTTGCCTTGTTGGAAGATCAGTGAGCTCAGATGAAGGGAAGGGAAGGGAAATGGAACTTGATATACCCCCTTTCTGAGGTTTTTGCAACTACATTCAAAGCGGTTTACATATATTCAGGTACTTATTTTTTGTACCAGGGGCAATGGAGGGTTAAGTGACGTGCCCAGAGTCACAAGGAGCTGCAGTAGGAATCGAGCTCAGTTCCCCAGGATCAAAGTCCACTGCACTAACCACTAGGCTACTCCTCCACTCCACATGAAGATGAATAGTGTCTTTGTTTTTAAAAGTGTTTGATGTGGATGGTTGTGAGGTGATTGTGCTTTACTATTTTTATGAAGTTCCTTTAATATGTTTTAATATGTTATTATAGTTTGTTATTATAAACTGCTTTGATTGCTATGATAGGGAAGAAGTATATCAAGTTTGAATAAATTATAAACTGTAATTAGCCAAATATTTTAAAAGCAAGATTGAAAATGCTAGATCTGCTATTTTAGCAAAAGACAGTAGCTTAGGGAATTTAGATATCATGTCCCGTAAAAAGGACCACCGCCCCAAACCCTGCGTCCACATGAGCTGCAACATCCAGACAATAATGCCTGTAAAAAGTGTGCAGGGTCGACCATGTTGTCACCCTACAGATTTCATCCAAAGAAACCAGATGCATCTTTAGTGAACACCCCTGACCCACCCATGTCCCTCCCATAGCTACGCCCCCTTTTCAGTTATGTGTTAAAAGATTTATGTGCACATCTTTATAGAATAGCACCTAGCAAGATGTGCACATAAATCCAAATTGTTGCAAATTAGCACCAATAATTGATTGTTGGCGATTTGCTAATTGGAACATGACTCAAATTGCATGCAGAAACTGGGCATGCACTCAAATTTGTGTGCGCGCCTTTGAGCACCATATATGAAATCTGGGGATAAGCGGCCACCTGTGTTCCTCATCTCCCCTCCCCCACCCCACTGTTACACAAAAATGCACATTCAATGCATCTACATGTTTGGCACTCACTATTTGGGCAAAAGGATGAGCAGGGCGGAAAACAATTGCACATGCACATTAGAAAATCAGACTTGCACACATTCAGGCCAATATTTAAAACTATTCATGCAGTCCACAGAAGGGTCAGCTGCATAAGTGTTTGTTTTTTTTAATTCATCTGAGGAGAATGCATAATGTTCAAGTGTTTGAACTCTCACTGGCTGATACTCAAAAGTATTTAACTAGCCAGGAATGGCACCTGGCCAGTTAAATACCCTCAAGCAGGCTATCTGCCAATATTCAGCAGGAGATAACTGCCTATCTCCTGCTGAATATCTGGGTCAGCGACTAGCCTGGTCAGCGGCTATGTCATGTAAGTTAAGAGTAGTGGCCAGATAAGCCCACGTAAATAGCAGGTCTATCTTTGGCTGCTAGAACTTAGTCAGTCAGCCAATGAATATCGGCTTAACCGGCTATGTTGGCGGTGCTCAAAAAAAAATGGTAATTCAATGCTGGCAGTTGGATACAACCCCAGCATTGAATTTCTGGGTTCACTAGTGAGAGTTAGCCATGGACTCAATATTGGCCCCTCAGAATTTATGTATTTTAAAAGGGGTGAACTAAAGGCAGGCAAGAAGTTATACGAGTGGAAAAAATCAAGTCATTGTCCACATAACTAACACCTCTAAATTGTGGTAGCCAAATAGCAGATATAACTTGTATAAATTATTCATTAATGTCTTTTAGATCAATATTCAGTGGCAGCACTTAAGGGATAAATCATTAAATTATGTCCTAGCATTTACATATTAGCATGCACACATATATATACACATATACACATGTACATGCCAGATGTGCACCTATACATTACTCTGTAAATATAGTGCATATTTTACAGGTAGGCATGCACATGGGCAGACTCTGGGTGGAACGAGAGAGGGGCACAAAATATGCATATAAATTAGGGAATATTATAAGTTGCGCGTGTATTTTTGAAATCTAGGCATGAGTCTGTTCTATACCTACATTTGCATGGATATGTCTGTGAGAGAACGAATCGCATTCAAGATCTGCACTCTGACACATAAAATAATCTACGGCTTAGCTCCGGAATATATGATTCCTCTAATAGATCTCCCACCTAGAAATGCCATCACAACAGCACGCACCTTTTTACAACTACATTATCCATCTTGCAGGGGTGTTAAATACAAGCTTCTTTTTGCCTCTACTTTCCACTTCTCCAGCCCGAAGACTTGGAACGCTCTTCCCCTGTACCTAAAATCGCAAGCTGACCACCTTCTTTTCAAGAAGCTACTGAAAACGTACCTTTTTGAACAAGTGTATTCCATTAGTAATTCTGCTGTTAAGCCATCCTAATTGCTGCTAACGTTTTATCCTTATTCTACTGCTAAATTCATGTGTTGTATCTTTTAACTTTTGTAATTCATGGAAGCCACATTGTGTCTGCATTTGTGGGAAAATGTGGGGTAGAAATGAACCGTAAATAAATAAATATATCCAATTACATAAGTATTCTATAAATGAAAATAGGTCCCTCCTTTCCTTTATAGAATATGAAGGGCTGCCAAGAGACAGAGCCGGGCCCGAGGTAGGGCTGCCACAGCCACTACAAGCACTACCCCCCCCCCCCCCCCCCCCCACTCAGGTTGCCGATCGCACCCTTACCTTCCTGCATCTGCTCCTCCCTCGGTCTGTCACTCTCCTGCCCCCATGTGCCAGGACCCGGTTTATCATATTAACACAACCACCTGAGTCCCGACACACAGGAGCAGAAGAAAGACAGACCGAGGGAGCAGAACCTTCTGGCACCAGGCCTAAGGAATCTTGCACCTCCTGCCCCCCTTCTCGGCTGTCCTGAGAATATGCGCCTATATATAGGTGCATCATTATAGAATTTACCCCCTTACTGTTTACCGCTGCCAAACAAGAAAAACATATTAAACAAGAGAGCTTAGGTTGTGAGCCCACTAGGGACAGGGAAAGTACCTGCATGTAATAAATGTAAACCACTTTGGTTGTTCCACAGAAAGGAGGTGGTATATCAAATCCACAAATGTTACTTTTTTACTTATCCATTTAAAGTTACACTGCTAACCTGCAGCTGAATATCAGGCCCATTGTTTTATTTCCCCGACCTAAATGCCTACAGGAATACCTCTTTTTCCCACAGCTAACCTTACATGCACTATAAAACCTACACATACATCTAAGGGGAGCAATTTTCATTAAGGCCATTTTACCTGAGTCAATGCCTTCGAAAATCAATCTCCCCACGTTTAAATATGTGATCAGTCAACCTCCTAATCTTGTCTTGGAAACTAAGAAACATATACTTCACCTGTCAGCTCTCTTCCCTAGTGCTCCTGCTGATTTCAAGGGTAGCCTAACCTTATGTTTGACAAACCTTCCTAGTCTAAAATGTACCTAGCTGAATAACCTACAAAGGAGTTTTAAGGCTATTTTAGCCATTATTTTAGAAGGATCTCCATGTACAATAGCAGCATGTACACAGGTAGATCAGCTTCGCATGCAAATAACAATTTTAGAAAGCTGCTAATTTTTTTTTGTTACATTTGTACCCCACGCTTTCCCACTCTGCAGGCTCAATGCAGCTTACATGGGGCAATGGAGGGTTAAGTGACTTGCCCAGAGTCACAAGGAGCTGCCTGTGCCTGAAGTGGGAATCAAACTCAGTTCCTCAGGACCAAAGTCCAGCACCCTAACCACTAGGCCACTCCTCCGCTCCATTCACCCATGGAGATTGACACCAAACAGAGATCTAAGGAGGCATGGATTGGGCATGGACAGAGGGCATGGTTAGGGTGGGCTTAATATATACGCGTGTTCTCTGTTTAATAATACTGTCAGTTATGGTCCCAAGATTTCAGATTTGGTTTTCATCTGGTTCTGGGTTCCTTTCTTTTGGTCCTGGATCTACTTTTCAGAGGCAGTGACTTTTGTAGAACAATAATACAACACACAAGTGTGGCTTGGAAGAAAAAGGTATTTTATATAGAAATAGGCTTACGGCACTTTTAGGGCAGAAAGGTATTGCAGTTGTTTCTGTGTGTGTCTATCAGTGAGAGTGTCTGTCTTTCTGTCAGGGCTGAGAAAGGGTATGTGTGGGTATGGGTCTAAATGTGTGTGTGTGGGGGGGGGGGGGGTGTCTCCTGGGTGTGAACGTTTCCTTTTATATCCCTGAACTCTCTTTTTCTTGCATATTCCTGTGTAACAATTTGGTTTATTTATTTATTTATTGGGATTTATGAACTGCTTTTATGAAGACATTCACCCAAGGCAGTGTACCGCAGATACGGCTTAACATAAAATTAGCCATGGCAGGTGAGGTGTTTTCTTCATCAAGTTTTAGCAGAATATCATAAGGTTTGTTTGATCTCATGTCTCCTGATTACCACAGAGGTGTGGATTCCTTTGAAGATCCACTAGTTGGAGTCAGTTCATCTGGCCTTCTTTTGTTGGTATCTTTTGTTGTTCTAAAATACAGGTGTTAAGGCATGTAAACTATGCCCAAAGGGTAAGAGACATCCTGTCTATCTGTATTGACATCATCAGAGATCAGACTATGGGGGGGGGGGGGGGGGGGGGGTGAATGTCAGAGCTACTTGCATTATTTCCCAGAGGTCTCTGGGTAGGCCTCATTTAGGCTAACTTTTCCATTATGCTCACAATGTAATGCTGACATATACCAGCAGTAGTCTCACAGTATCACCGGTAGTGGTCAAGCTGCTAAATAATGGTGCCCTTATTTGGCAGCTTCAGCACTAATAGTAGTACAGTATACTGCTAGGAGTCAGAACAGCCATTTTGAACACAGGCTGGAAATAGGGCAGGAGTATCTGAGATCACTTCTACTTTACCACTAACTCACCAAGTGCTGAGGAGATTGAGGGAAATAGGGGGTTGGTACTTATTTATTTTTTTGTTACATTTGTACCCCGCACTTTTCCCACTCATGCAAGGCTCAATGCGGCTAACAAATTATATACAGGTACTTATTTGTACCTGGGGCAATGGAGGGTTAAGTATGTGGATTGTAGGGGGTTGTTGGTGTTTGTGGAAAGCTGGGGAGTTGGGTATGATCAGGGCCACTGAGAGGTGAAGCATCTGTTTACGCTTTCCAAAAATACTAGGACTAGGGGGCATGTGATGAAGCTACAATGTAGTAAATTTAAAACGAATCGGAGAAAAGTTTTCTTCACTCAACGTGTAATTAAACTCTGGAATTCGTTGCCAGAGAATGTGGTAAAGGTGATTAGCTTAGCAGAGTTTAAAAAAGGTTTGGCAATACTTATGTACTTATGTAGGGGTAGGCAGGGGGGAAAGAATTCCCCGGGCCCCCCTCTCTCTCTCTTTCCTGCTCCTGATGGGACCCGGGTGATCATGTCCTGACAGGAGCAGGAGAGATAAAACTCCAGGGCCAGGCCCCCCTTGGAGGCTGGAGAGGAGCAGACACAGCAGGGCTTTGGGCCAGGGCCTCTGGTTTGAGGCCCCGCCAGCAGAAGAGCTTTTCCTCCAACGCTCCTCTTCACTCTGCCACACTGCCTACCAAGCGGCTGTTTCCCTCTCAGGCTGCGCATGTTTGGTTCTGAGAGAAAAAGCTGCCACAGGGGAAGGGCAGGCAATGCAGTGGAGTGAAGAGCAGTGCTGGAGGAAGACTTCTTCTGCTGGCGGGGCCTCAGGATCCCCACCAGCCAAGGTATTTGGAGTTGCAGCAGGGGGGAGGCAGCAGTTGTGATCTTAGAGGGGTGGCGGCCTTGCCTCAGGCCCGGCGGCGGCGGTGGCCCTGGGTATGATATTGGGAGGGAGGCGGAAGTGATCAGCATTTCAGTAAATGCTTTGCTGCTTCATGAGGTCATGTTAAGAACATCTGTACTATCGGCAAGTGGGAGAGTTAATGCACCGTAAAGTTCATGCACTAACTCAATGTGCAGCCTCCGCCCATAACTCACCCGGTTACTTCCCATAACAGGGCATACAGTTAAGCACATGAATTAGTCCACGTCATGCTTGCGTGGTAACAGCTGCCCTGTTTGTGCACACATGTAAACAGCTTAGTGCACATCAGTAAACAAAATTCTAAAAGATTTTGCTTGTTGTTTCCAAACTACCAATAAAAATATATATTTTTTAAAAGTGACATCTGTATTATCAAAAAAAATATTTTTTCTAATATTTTTGTTTCAAATATAAACACTTTAAAACCTGACTCTAAATAATTTCCTAGATTTTGTTTCTGGATATTTTGAGGGTACAATATTGATTTATTTATTTTATTTATTTTATTGCATCTGTATCCCACAGTTTCCCACCTATTTGCGGGCTCAGTGTGGCTTACAATACATTGTGAATGATGGAAATACAATGTGTTACAGTACAATTATGGGTTACATTATGAGGAGTTATGGGAAGACAAAGTCAAGTCAAAACAACATTTGGAGCATAGAAACTATGGAATGTTACAATGGGGAAAAGATAGGGCGATAGAACAATAGCACGAAAACCTTAAGGTATAGCAATTTTATATGTGGGTGGAGTATTCGGGGTAAGAGAATTTAGAAGAAAGTGTATTGATGCATTTCTGTTAGTGTGTGTGGACTTGATGTGTTTTGATCCTTGCAATAAATTCTCTCAAAGAGATGTCTTTAATCGTTTGCGGAAGTCGGTTAGTTCGTAGATCGTTTTCAGGTTGCATGGTAGTGTGTTCCAGAGTTGCGTGCTCATATAAGAGAAGGTTGATACTTGCAGTACTTTGTATTTTATGCCTTTGCAGTTAGGGAAGTGGAGATTGAGGAAAGTTCGGGATGATCTTTTAGCGTTTCTGGGTGGTAGGTCTATTAAATCAGACATGTATGCAGGGGCATCACCGTGGATGACTTTGTGGACTAAGGTGCATATTTTAAAGGTGATACGTTCCTTGAGTGGGAGCCAGTGCAGCTTCTCACGTAAGGGTTTTGCACTTTCGTATTTTGGTTTTCCGAAGATGAGTCTGGCTGCTGTATTCTGGGCTGTTTGAAGTTTCCTCAGTATTTGTTCTTTGCAGCCTGCGTATAATGAGTTACAGTAGTCCAGATGACTGAGTACGAGTGATTGCACTAGGCTACGGAAGACGGATCTCGGAAAGAATGGTCTTATTCTTTTCAGTTTCCACATGGAGTAGAACATCTTTTTGGTTGTGTTGTTTGCGTGAGTCTCAAGTGTTAGGTGGCGGTCGATTGTGACTCCTAGGATTTTTAAAGTTTCGGAGATTGGCAGTTGTAGTTTAGGTGTGTTAATAGTGGTAAATTTATTCGTGTTGTATTGGGAGGTAAGTATGAGGCATTGAGTTTTTTCTGCATTCAGTTTCAATCGGAATGCATCTGCCCAGGTATTCAAGATGTGTAGACTCTGGTTGAGAAGGTTGGAGGTCTTCTTTGGATTTCTTTTTGTGTAAATATACTGAGGATTGGGAAAGGGGGCAAATACACAGCAACAGCATATCGTTTATCGTTTATTCATTTACTAGACCGTCACTTATTACAAAGGTAAATCAGAACGGTTTACAATATAATATAAAATTAAAATATACCATTAAAATACTCTATAACATACTCTGAAATCCATTTATAATAGGAAAGCACAGCAAACCAGACAGTCAATTAAACAATATGAGTTACTAAAACTATTATCATCGTTATAAAAACATTTACTACAAATCTAAAAGAAAAGAAGAGAAAATGTATTCTCTCCCTTCTGGATAAAGGTATCTGGATAAGTTATCCAGCTGTCTGTGCAGATTTTTAATGAGTTGTCTGTAAATCTGAAGCGCTGAATAATGCTGTCAAAGATATCTGGACTTCTTTAGGCCTGTTGTAACTGTGGCCAAGATATCAGGATAAAAATAGGCAGTTAGTAGCTATCTGGTTAACTATAAACCCTGCCCCTAGACTGCCCATGGCCTCTCTGCACTTTATACAACTAAGTTTTGGCCATATATCAACTTGCTCAGCCCAGAGTAATCTATATCAAAATGAGAGACTTATCTGGATACTTATCGAGATTGCCCAGATAGTCCCGTTGAATATGTCCCTCTTTGTTATTTAGATCATTTTATATTTATTACTACGTACAAAAAATAAACAAGAATTTAAATCAGTCCACATCATTGAAGAGCAAAAGGAAATTATCCAAAAGGAAACATTCTTAGGAAATAAACAGGACATACTATCAAATACATTCAGACACATAACTACAGGCCTCAATTTTTACCTTTCCCTTTTCTCTCATTAGAAGAAAAGATTCTAGTTACCCTCTTGGTTATTTCATTTGCTTTATATCCAAAGCACTCATGAGGACCCTTGCAATACAGCCCCTCCAAAATCTTACCCGGAAGCGCACTTTCCCATTGGTGTTCATTTGCAGGTAGAGGCGATGAGGTCCATTCCAGTTTCCATACACAATATCCACCTTGCCATCTCGATTGAAGTCGGCCAATGCAACACCACGTCCGTGTTGATAAGGGTCATCAATGCCTATGGAGGCAGAATGGAAATATAGATCAGGGAGGAGAGATTCTAAGAAGTTAGTGGATAATATGGTCATTGATTGGAACCACAGAAGATACCAAGTCAGACAAAGCAAGCCAAATAAGAGCAAACACATTTTTTTGGAAGGAGAGTAGTGTTTGGCCTGAGTTTCTCCCTTAGGCTTCCAGTGAAATCAAAATTACCCTTCATTCACATTTAATTACAATATACAACCTATTCCGTCTCCCCTTCTAGCTCACCCATGTTGTGTTCGCTCTTGGCTATGAACTATATGGCACAGTACCATAAAGAACCCAATACAAATTCAACATGAGACCGGCGCTGGACAAGGCTTCAGCTGGCGGGGGTTGGGGACCCCCACCAGCAAAACCAGGGGCCAGACAAAATTTTTTTTTTTTTTGGGGGGGGGCCAGGCCCCCGTGACCCCAGCTAGCTATGCCACTAGTTGCTATATGCAATAATTCCTAGTGGTGGAGGAGCATCTCAGTATCAGCTGCCTTTGAAATGTGGCAGTCTGTGTTTAAGATACAGATCTGCCAAGTCTTCAGTGGGAGACTCCTGCTTTGGCGGGTTATCTCCTGTACTCTCACCACAATGGGAAAGTCTCCCACTGAGACACACTACCGGGATTATTTTTCCCACACTGCCACCGCCGCTGCTGCTTCTCCCAATAAGCAGCAGTGGCCGTGGCAAAACAACAAAAAAAGCAGGCGCAGGGCTGAAGCAGCTTTCAGGAATGCACTGTTGGCTCTGCCAGTCCTCTACCCCCGGAACGGGAAATTGACGTCAGCGGGGTCAGAGGACCAGCAGAGCCGACAGCTTATGCCTGAAGGCTGCTGCGGCCCCGCGCTTCCTTTTTTGTTGTTGTTTTGCCGTGGCCGTTACTGCTCATCGGGAGAAGCAGCAGTGGCCAGGAAACAGATACCGGGGGGGGGGGGGGGGAGGAGGCAGAAGGCGCTGAATGGAGATAGCAGGGGGGAGAAATGAAAGAAGAATGGGGACACAGGATAGAAGAGGAGTACAGGAAAGCAGAATCAAGAGACTGGGACCAACACAATTAGAAAAAGTAAATGGCCATACAGAAAGGTACAGAAAATAATTTTATTTTTAATTTAGGATAAAGTAATGTGGTAGCTGTGGTAATAAAGGTTAATAAATGCAAATAAAACACAAAATAGAAAATAAAGTGATACCTTTATATTGGACTGATTTTAATACATTTTTGATTAGCCTTCAGAGACCAACACTTCCTTCCTCAGGTCAGGAGAGGATACCATAACAGCAGTATACTGTCCTGACCTGACCTTGGGCAGCAGGTTTTGACCTCTGAAAGCTAATTGAAAAAAGTAGGCTAGTACAATAAAAAGGTATCATCTTATTTTCCATTTTCAAGTGCCTGAACTTAGCATATGTGGGAGGGCTGGCACTGACGGCTGAAGCACGCTTCCAACTGCTGCACTGCTCAAACAGCACAGTAGGGGGCTCATGTAGTGGAACTCTTGAAATAGCGGGGCTTGGGCAGCTCCGCCAGCGATTCAACTAGTGCTACAATTTTGGAGTGGGCTTAAGTTTAAAGTGGGGATGCCAAGGCTCCCTTGCGGTTATGTCTCTGAAGGGAATAGATGCTGAATAGGGGGTGTAAGAGTGAACAGAAACACTCCCTCTTGCCCATCTCTGCTGTCACTGGTGTAAATAAAATATTTTCTGAAATGGCCATGGGATTGAGGTATGCCAGGAGCCATGAAGTAAAGTGGAGCCATGAAGTAAAGTGGACTAAAATCTCCCTTTCAAAAATTTGGACCCCTTGGCAGCTCTGAATATATGAAATCTATGCTTTAATATCTCTTGAGAGGCATCTAATGATTAGATATATTACCTGTCTGGGTTTCATTTTATTATTCTTTCCAAACCAATAGAACGTTTGGGAACCACTCCATTCAAACCATTATTCCCCTCTCCTCTGCGGGTTAGAGATACACAGAGGAAACACAAACACATGCATGTGCGCACACAGACACCCCACACACATACTGAAGGAATGGAAAGAAATCCATGAGCCATGCTCTGCAAGCTTCCTCCACTTGTTAAGTATAACAGGACCACAGGGTGAGATACCAAATTAAGCCAATCCAAATCCTAAACAAGAGCATCCATATATTGTTGTTTTACTAATATAAAAGCAAGATGGCAAACACTACAATGCACTGGAATGTGTGATAAGCTTTGATGCTCCTGTCCTCCTTCCTGATCTGAATTACACCGAGAGGGTAGTTAGTAAGAGTTGGGTTTGGGAAATATGAGCCCGATATACTAAACTTATTTCCTTTCCTGTATCTATGGGGAAAAGCTTAGTAAATCAGGTCCATATTACCTTACCACATCCAGATTTCTTAAATGGTCTTAGCCTTCAGAATCAGTATGTTTTTCTCTCACCTTGGCAAGGAGCCGCCTCCCTTTAACCAGAATAATGGGGTCGAGAGTCACATTCAGCGCCATCTGTTTGGTTGATAAATGCACCCTTGGCATGTCTTGTTAAACTTCTGCAGTCGTTTGGGCTTTCAATTACTGGGATGGCGCTTTCACCCTTCCCCCTCCTTCTTTTACACTCATGCACTCCCTATATGTCCTTCTTACACTCTGGTTTATGTTGGTCATTTTATTACCTTATCAAAATCATCAGTGTTTTTATTATTTCTTGTCAACTAAGCAGACAGAAAAGATTTTTTTTTACATAGAGGATATCATTCAGCAAAAATGAGATTTTAATGAAAGGCTAGATTACAGTTTACAAATGTGCCTTAATGATGCCACAGAAAAGAAAAGCTTCTCATACCCCCCCCCCCCCCCCTGCACCTGCATGCCACCTCCCCATATCTGGTTCTCTTCCCTTCTTCTAAAGGAAGCTGTGAGCAGTGAAGAGCCTGAAAAATACATGCAACAAGCAGAAAAACATGCCTTCCATCACTGGAAAAATCTAGTTGTTAGGTGTTTTTTTTATTTCCTTGACGCAGCCCCCCTGTACTATACATTTAGGATCAGTCAAGTTAGCAAGAGATTTACAACTGACCTCATACTTCATGGATTTATTTGGTCCATAGGAGCTATTAGAAATGAATTTTGTCTTTTCTGTTCTTAGACACTATCAGTGTGGGCTCTTCATCCTCTCTTCTGGCCCTACCCCCTTTCACAGACCTCTGGGTTTTCTCAAGCTAACTTCCTGCATGAGACAACATTTTTCCCTGCAAAACTCCAATGTCATTCTCTCCTCTTTTTCCCTCTCCCATCAAATCCATTGAACAGTTTTGATTCCCGTGCCTTCCCTTTGTTTTGGTCGCCTATTGGACAGCAAAAGGTTAAAAATTGGCAATAGAAAATGTTTAATGTTTTAAAATATTTTCTTTACAGCATTGCTGTCCAAATATTCAGTGTGATTAACAGATAAAAACATCCAGTACAATGCATAAAATAAATATAACACTGAGTACAATACATAAAATAACATCATCATATCACAAGAAAACACAATATCAACAAATAAAAGCCAGATTTTGGGCATCGGCCAGGTTACAATTAGGTGTCAGGTGAGCAGAACAATAGAGGAAGGAGGATTAATAGCAGTAGCAGCAGTAGTTGCTGTAATCCTCCAGGGCATTAGGTGGGGCCAGCAGGCAGAGTATAAACCTGGTGAGGGGGGGAATTGACCTGCCTCCTGATAAGAAAATGCAAGAGACAGTGGTGTGGAGGGTCTAAGTCCCCTATCTATTGGTAGCTGCACAGAGCAGCAGGAGGAGAGACCACAGTATATAGCAGGTCCCATGGCACCATGCAGGAGGTGGAGTAGAAGTCATAGGATGATTTTGCTTCTCCCCCCCCCCCCATGCGGCCCACCATAGACGGCCCTCGCCATATAGAAAAAGCAGGGTATACAAGTGTAATTCCTTGTTAGGTTGGGATTACTAGAGGGATGAGCCCTGGTGGAGAGTCATGGGGGGGGGGGGGGGGGGGGGAGTGACTGGGAGGTCCCTGGGTGGGAGGAAGCCCAGCCCATGGGGAATGTGTAAGGAATAAAATGCAGAGATAGTGCCCATGTGGGGAAGAGTGGCAGCTCTGGGAGAAGTTGAGAGGAGATGTAAGAGAAGAATTAGAACGTGAAAAGGTCTTTGGTTGCCTGCAAGCCCCTGCCAAGTGACCCGAAGAAGGAGAAGGGGGATCCTGAAGTGCTACCTTAAGTTTGAGCTATAATCAAGGGACAGTTGTTGACTTATCTATAACAGCTGGTGAAGGAGCCAGAGCTTCAGGCAGATTGGAGAGTCCAACCCGTAAGTGGGTTTGGAGCAGGAAGAAGCCTGCCCAAGGCCGGGGTTCTGCCCTGCGAGTTACACCCATGGAAGGAGGACAGCCATAAGGGATCTGTGCCTGGTGGTAACGACTGTCACGGTTGTGGCCGTGCCCTTATGTTCAGACCTACTGTTTCTCTGTATCTAGCTCTGTGACCTCTCCAGTGTGCCTTTTTTCCTGTTGTTCTTCCTGTTAGCCAATCCTCGCTTTGGTCTCCCTGCTTCTGCTTCATTTCCTACTTGTGACATCATCAGCCTACTCCTTTAGAAGGACCCAGGGAGCTTTCTTACGTTGCCTTTGCAAGAGGTCTCTTAATCTTGTGTTACCTGTTTAGATCATTTCCCTGCTTGGCTTGGTTCCTGAGAGTCTTGCTCCTGAAGGTCTGTTCTGTGTTTCAATGCTTTGCTATGTTTCTGTGTGTTTGCTTTTGTACCTTGATCCTGAAAGCCTGGCTCTAGAGCCACACCCTGCCCTTGGTGTCTGTATCTGTTTGACTCTACCCTTGGCTCCTGCTTTTAGTCTAGCCCTGCTTTTGACTCTTGCTATAGTTAAGCTCTGTGTTTAAGCCAATCTCTGTGTTTAGCCAAGCTCTGTTCCTGTTTTCCCTGTTCTGTTTCCTGAGTGTGTAGTTCTTGTCTGTTAATTCTGAGTCTGTAGAAGCCAGCATCGTCCCTGATTACTTCACTGCTATGCACCTGTGTCTGCTGCCTCTCAGTCTGCCTGGCCTTTCCCTTTCCAGCTGTGGGTGCTGGTAAGGACATTGCTTCTTTGTTTGTTTGTCTTCCTTTAGTCTGCTTAATACTTTGCCTGCTATGTTTGCTTCCTGGCTCTTGAGCTCTGTTTCTGCCAAGTTCTGTTCCTGTTGTGTGTTTGAGCCAGGTTCTGCTCCTGCTCTATGTTTGAGCTAGTTCTGTCCCAGTTCCCTGGTAAGCCAAGTCCCTTTCAGTATCCTGTTCCAGTCAAGCCAAGCCCCTTTCAGTATCCTATTCCAGTGAAGCCAAGCCAAGTCCCTTTCAGTATCCTGTTCCAGTGAAGCCATGCCAAGCCCCTTTCAGTATCCTGTTCCAGTCAAGCCAAGTCCCTTTCAGTATCCTGTTCCAGTCAAGCCAAGCTCCTTTCAGTATCCTGTTCCAGTGAAGCCAAGCCAAGCCCCTTTCAGTATCCTGTTCCAGTGAAGCCTTTCAGTATCCTGTTCTAGCCAAGCCAAGTCCCTTTCAGTAGCCTGTTCCAGTGAAGCCAAGCCAAGCCTCTTTCAGTATCCTGCTCCAGTCAAGCCAAGCCAAGTCCCTTTCAGTATCCTGTTCCAGTCAAGCCAAGTCCATTTCAGTATCCGGTTCCAGTCAAGTCAAGCCCCTTTCAGTATCCTGTTCCAGTCAAGCCAATCTTCATGTTGTTTACTATATAAATCATCCTTTACTTGCAGTTTCAATAAGTTCTCCGTAACCTCTATATCTTTTTTAATCGATAGAACCATCTCCTTAGTTTTACCAATAATCAGGACCATCAGGTCCAGGGAGCACTTATTTAATATCCCTGTCCATTTCTCTAGAAATTCCTTATCTTCAGCAAATAATTTTGGCTCCATGGCTATCCGCAAACCTCTGGGAATATATTCCTTTTTACAATATTCTATCATGCTAGCCCCATGAAGTTCTGCCTTTGCTAACGTCCTTTGCATGTTCTGCAAAACAATCTTTATTCTCTTGTTTATACCCATGCAGGGGCGTAGCCAGACAACAGATTTTGGGTGGGCCTAGGCAATAATTGGGTGGGCACCAAGTGTTCTCCCCCCCCCCCAAAAAAAAAATCTCAGCTGGTGGGAAAACGCTTCTTTCCACCTTGACAGCAGGAATTCACTGAAAACTGAGCATGCGCAGAGCCCGGTGTTGTGGAGAGTAACGTTTTCGTTACCATCATGGAGAAATCTTTAGCTGGCAGAGCTTGGGATTCCCACCAGTTACCACTAAACATGTGCTACTGTTGGGTGGGCCTGAGCCATAAATGGGTGGGCCCTGGCCCACTCAAGCCCACCTGTGGCTACGCCACTGTACCCATGTCTTGTCATTATGTTTGAAGACAATCAAGAGATGGATGGTTGCCTACAAACTCTGTTTAAACTTGCAGAAAACTGAAATAATGCTTCTGTAGGGATTATCTGCAGTGAAATTTCTCTCCTGTTTTACTATTGCTTGGTTTTGCACAGTAATCTCCATATTAATGATTTTCTGAAAATATTTTTCAGAGAAGTGTGTAATGGATGGAGAGTGGGCATTCCTGCCTTATCCAGTTAATGTATTATTAATACATGCTACCTGGGTAGTGCAGAGTTAACGCAGAAGTGCCTAGCACCTCCTATATAGAATGCATGAAGTGGTCCCACAATAACGCTATGTAGGTGTCACACTCTAATGACAAAATTAGTGCATGACCTCCTAATTTTTTTAAAGCTCTGAAAAAACAGCCACATTAAAACTGGGCTTTTGTCCAAATATTGTTAATTTGTAATAGTCTCTGCTAAAATTCACCCCGTATCTTCATCTCAGACCATGCAATGATTTCTCTTACATTAACAACTGATGCAGTACCTACCAGCAGAGTTCAATGCAATTTTAAGAACTGCTTGTTGTCCGATCTAGTCTTTTTGCAAAAAATCAAAGATTTTTTTAATTGATTTCTTTGCCCATAATGAATCTGAGATGTATTTCCCATATTGTGTGGCAGGCACATAAATCCACTTTGAAGAGTGAAATGATCAGCTTTTCAGCTTGAATGCACAAACAAGACACTCAGGAACTCATGAAATTAGAAATTAGAAACCAAGCCAACAAGCTGGTCATTATGGGGACGATATTCAGACCATATGAGGTAGCTGAACTGCCTCCCGAAGTCGGCGCTGAGCCCGGATATC
Source organism: Microcaecilia unicolor (assembly GCF_901765095.1). Lineage (NCBI taxonomy): Eukaryota > Metazoa > Chordata > Amphibia > Gymnophiona > Siphonopidae > Microcaecilia > Microcaecilia unicolor. The sequence goes on from NC_044035.1 coordinate 54,076,011, forward strand.
CAATGCCGGGCCATTTCCTGTGACCAGCATTGAATATCCAGGGGTTTTTGGCCAGTTTAAAGTTAACCAGCCATGCCAATATTCAGCACTGGCTGCTTAAGTTTAAACCCGCCAAAGCTATTCCAGCTATTATAGTGGCCTAATTTGACTGCCAAACTTAGCCGGTGATGTGCTGAATATAGGCGGATAGCCAGTTATATCGCGCGATATAACCAGCTATCCGCTAAATGCTATCCGGCAATGTTCAGCGGGAGATAGCCAGCTATCTCCTGCTGAATATTACCAGATAGCCAGTTGTGTCATATAACAGGCCACTACATAGAATGGAATAAGACTGAAGAGTTGAGGCACAGTACCTCAGATTTCAAAAACAAAGGCACCTCATTGCTTCAGTGCTAAACTCACAGTCAAATCTTAAACCGCAGAGACATTGCTGCACAATTTGTTGATTACTATTCCAAATTGTTTCAATCTGAGGGCAGAAACCAGGTTCACTTCCCTCTGCAGCTCCGTGTGACCCTGGGTATGTCACTTAGAGGGGCATAATCGAATGGGGCGCCCAAGTTTTCCTGAGGGCATCCTCGCAGGACATCCCAGTGAAGGGGCTGGGAAACCTGTATTATCGAAACAAGATGGGCAGCCATCTTTAATTTTGATAATACAGTTGGGGACACCCAAAGATGGTCGTACCTAGAGATGGTCGTCCCCGATTTTCGGCGATAATGGAACCCGAGGAAGCCCATCTCAGAAACAACCAAATCCAAGCCCTTTGGTCATGGGAGGAGCCAGCATTCGTAGTGCACTGGTCCCTCTGACATGCCAGGACACCAACCAGGCACTCTAGGGGGCATTGCAGTGGACTTCAGAAAAAGCTCCCAGGTGCATAGCTCCCTTACCTTGTGTGCTGAGCCCCCCCAACCTCCCCCCCCAACCCACTCCCCACAATTGTACACCACTACCACAGCCCTTAGGGATGACGGGGGGCACCTACATGTGGGTACAGTGGGTTTGTGCCTGAAGTGCACTTCAGTACCCACTAAAACTGCTCCAGGGACCTGCATACTGCTGTCATGGAGCTGGGTATGATATTTGAGGCTGGAAAAAATATTGTAATTTTTTTTTTAGGGTGAGAGAAGGTTAGTGACCAATGCGGGAGTAGGGGGAGGTCATCCCTGAATCCCTCCGGTGGTCATCTGGTCAGTTCAGGCACATTTTTGTAGCTTGGTCGTAAAAAAAAAAGGACCAAGTAAAGTCGGCCAAGTGTTCGTCAGGGACGCCTTTCTTTTTTCCATTATGGGTTGAGGACGCCCATGTGCTAGGCACGCCCAAGTCCCACCTTCGCTACACCCCCGAAACGCTCCATGAACGTTGGTCATCCCCGCGACGGAAAGCAATTGGGGACGCCCAAAATCGACTTTCGATTATGCCGATTTGACCGACCATGGGAGAAGGACCCCCATCTTCCTATTTGTGTCGAAAGATGGGCGCCCTTCTCTTTGAAAATGAGCCCAATAGGCTATAGCCATCCAATGCCACAGGTACAATATATAACTTAGATTGTGAGCCCATTAGGGACAGTGCAAAGTACCTGTAATATAAATTGTAAACCGCATAGTTGCCTCAGGGATTACTTGTGGTATATCAAGTGTTGAAAATAAAATAAATAAAAAGACTAACCTACTATCAGGAAACATTAGGTTCACTTATCACCACGCCAGAAATAGAGCTGGCCATTTGATCTCTGCAGGGCATCAATACTCCTGGACCTCACAGCTATACAGCATCATTTTAAAAACAATTTTGCACAGATTTGGCTCCTCACCTTACAGCGCTATATCAGTATCTCTATGAGACACCATCAGGCGCTGGCTCTTTTGCAGATGGCCAAATAATTGTGATACCCAAACTCTGGAGAGACCCATCTCAGGTACACAATTATAGGTCCATTTTTCTTCTAAACCTGGACTATAAGATTTTAGCCAAAGTCCTAGCAGCAAGATTAATTTATATGCTTCTATCTTTAATTCATAATGATCAGATAGGGGTTATGGCAAACAGATGTACAGATGATTCTTGAATAATCTCATTGTAGTCATCAATGTCCAGAAGTATCCTTCGCTTGACATCGAGAAGACATTCAATGGCCATATCTCTTGAAGATTCTCAAGTAGTTAGGTCTTCAGTGGATTCAAGTTTTATATACCACCCCATATCAAGAATAATGATTAATAAAGTTGTATTGAACCTGGTATCCCTGAATCGTGGCATTCACAGGGCTGCTCCCTATCTGATCTTATTTAATTTGGTTCTACAGTCTCATCTATTGGCTATTTGATTGGAGCCAAAAATTAGCAGACTTACATGTATAAACTTTGAATGTAAGCTGGCTGCATATACAGATGATCGTCTACAGTTCCTATTAAAACCAAATAACTTGTTTCTAGCCCAGCACAAAGAGATTAAAAAGTTCTCTCAGTTGGGAAAAACCCAAGATAATGCCCATAAATAATGACATGACCTGGACAGTTACTGAGGCCTTACACTTTAAATGAACGCCATTACAGCTTCAGTACTTAGGAGAACACTTTACTAAAGAACAAATTCTTCAAATTAATGAAAGTAATCAATACTGTCAAAGAGACTTTACAGTGGTAGTGTCACTGCACTGCCGTGATCCTGGCCTGAGCCCACCACACTTGCCCACAGAGCAGCTTGTGGATGACGTTCTTCCACTCCCACAGTCGTGCCCACCCACCTAGGGTCTGATTCTTATAGGGCTAGTGGTGAGATGACGGGGAGGCATGGTGAACTGAAGTCATGGGCCGGAGAATTTTTAGGCAAGCCCAGCCCCACCTCGAGTGCCTTCGTAAATGGTTCCATTTGTCTTCTAGTTCCTGCTGGCCAAGTCCACTTGTTCCTTCTGGTCAAGTTCACTTGTCTCCTGGTTCCTGCTGCCAAGTCCGCTTGTCTAGTGGTTCCTGCTTGCAAGTTCTGCTTGGTCCCTGGTCCCTGCCTTGCCAAGCTTCAGCCTTGTCTCCTAGCTTCCTGTTGTGCCAAGCTTGTGTCTTGCATCCTCGCGCCTTCTACTCTGGAAGTGACCTGTCTGCTGTGGTCAAGTATCCAGCTATGGTCCTAGGGCTCACCACCCAGGATCACAACAGCTTGCAAAAGCGATGAGGTGATGAGAGTCATCTGCTCTACAGCTGCTGCAGCAGCTTGCACTCCAGCTGCAACAACTATCCAGGGCCATACAAAAACACTGACCCATCGATGGACAAAATCTAAGGGCTGGATATCAATGGCGTTCCGTGCTTGGCTGACACCCGGGGGCGGATCGCCGCTGCGCGCACCCCCCCCCCCGGGTGCAGTGCAACACGACGCCCCCCCGGCGTGGAACGGCACCCCCCCTGGCGTCGGCACCCCCCTGGTGTGGACCCTAACCCCCCCGCCCCCGACGCAGCGCCTCTCACTCCCCCCGACAGTCCCCACCTGCCTACCAGCTGAGCTCCGGCCGGCACCTCCAATCTGCAGCGCTGCTGACTTTAAATGAAGAAAACCGTCTCGTCGTTGGCCCTTCACTACTGAGTCCCGCCCTCGAGGACATAGGAAGTTATATCAGAGGGCGGGACTCAGTAGTGAAGGGTCAACGACGAGACGGTTTTCTTCATTTAAAGTCAGCAGTGCTGCAGATTGGAGGTGCCGGCCGGAGCTCAGCTGGTAGGCAGGTGGGGACTGTCGGGGGGAGTGAGAGGCGCTGCGCCGGGGGTGGGGGATTGGGGTGGACAGAGCACCCCCCTCCCGTTGACACCAGGGGCGGACCGCCCCCACCGCCCCGCCCTTGCTACGCCACTGCTGGATATAACTCTAGTTGCAGCCTCGCCTTCTGTCTCAGAATCAGGACTGGCTGTTGACCCCAGTGGCCTGGGGATCCACACTGCCCCACCTCCATGCTTCGATGGGAATCCAAAGACCTGCAGGGAACTCCTGAACCAATGTCTAATTTTATTTGAACTAAAAGCAAGAGACTTCATTTCTGATAGGGGCAAAGTGGCCTATCTCATTTCCCTCTTTACTGGTCCTGCTCTCACCTAGGCCTCCCCATTTTGGAGAAGAATAAGCCTATACTAAACAACCTGGCCAAGTTTCTTATCCAGTTTTGTAGAATTTTTGAGAAATTTGGCAAACCTACCCCCACAGCCACAGAGCTACTGAACTTACGACAGAGATCAAGACCCTAGGTTCTGGACCCTAGTGGCTGAGCTGGAATGGAACAATGATAGCCCAGCCATTGTATTCTGGCAAGGTGTATCCTCACATATTAATGACTATCCGGCTAGGTGTGAACTCCCTACAAATCTCAATGATCTAATTCTAAGATGCACCAGAGTGGATATCTGCTTCCATGAGCAAGCCTTAGAGCGCTAGGCTGGTCGCAGGCCTTTTCGGTTGGCTCCTACATTCCAGAACAAACTTGCACCTCCCCCTTCACAGTCTGCTTCACCCACGAGCAATGGGGAACCTGTGCAGGTGGATCGGCTGGGGCTATCAGACCAAGAGAAGCAGCAGTGACAGGCACAGGATTTGTGCTTGTACTATGGGGAGAAAGGGCACTACACCCACCACTGCCCTAAGAAGCCAGAAAACCCGCAAGTCTAGTTCTGGCTGGGAAGGCAAGACTAGAACCTTCTCGATGAACTCCTCACACCCAGTTATTGGTTCCAGCCGCAACTGATCTGGAACCTGAGTTCTTCATTGAAGCGTTCATAGATTTTAGGGCAGGAGGCAACGTCATTGATGAGGCCCTGGTCCATCATTATCATATTTCTACACAAAACTTGTCTCGACCCCTCCCCATGTCCCCGGTCTATGGGCACATTCAGAGAGTCATCAAGACCAAAACACTTCCGCTCAGTCTCCAGACTGGGGTGTTACATAGGGAGGCTATAATGCTGTATGCTCTACAAACAGATGTGAACCCCATCATACTGAGCCTCCCTTGTTACAACTGTACAACCTCCATATTGACTGGGATCAGGGTCATATAGTAGCTTGGAGTCGGCCCTGTTGAGGACGGTGCTTGAGTTCCATTACACTTCCCATATCGATGGTCATTAATAAGCTGGAAGTTGGGAAGACCCTACCTCAGGCCTACCAGGAGTTTGCAGATGTTTATTCTAAACAATGGGCAGAGACCCTTCTACCTCACCGGGCCTACGACTGTCCCATTGAGCTGTTGCGTGGGAAGACACTGGCCCCCGGGCAGAGTCTACCCACTTTCGAACCCTGAGACCGAAGCCATGTCTGCCTGTATCAAGGACAATCTGCAACAGGGGTTCATCCATCCCTCTACGTCCCTGGGCAGGGCAGGATTCTTATTCATAGGCAAAAAGGATGGGGGGCTGCAGCTGTGCATTGACTACAGGGGCTTGAAGAACAATGTGAAGAACAAATATCCCCTACCACTCATCTCTGAACTCTTTGATGAACTTCAAGGCAGCTGTGTCTTCACCAAACAAGATCTATGAGGAGCTTATAATCTCATCTGGGTCTGGGAGGGGGATGAGTGGACAACAGTCTTCAACACCAGAGATGGATACTGTGAATATCTTGTTATACCCTTTGGCCTTGTCAATGCTCCTGCTGTTTTCCAGAACTTTATTAACGATATATTCCAAGGTCTGTTTTACAAATGCATTCTTGTCTATCTCGATGACATCCTGATCTTGTCCCATTCATTTGAACAACATAGACAGCATGTCAAGATGGTGCTCCACTGTCTGCACCTGAATCAACTATTCCATGAATTGGAAAATGTGTCTTTGAAGGCTCAAAATTATCCTTTTCAGGGTATGTCATCTCTGATCAGGGGTTGTGAATGGAGTTGGCCAAGCTGTCTGCTATTCTTGACTGGCCTCGACCTTTGAAACGCTGAGCTCTCCAGAGATTTCTGGGCTTCGCCAACTATCACCAGCAGTTCATCCTGAATTACTCTGCTAGTACAGCACCTCTGATGGCTCTCACCTGGAAGGAGGCGAATCCCCGGGACTGGCCACCCAAAGCTGTAGCTGCGTTTGACAATCTGACGTAGGTTTTTACAACTGCTCCGATCCTTTGATACCCCAATTCTGGGAAAAAGTTCTATGTCAAAGTTTACGCCTCAGCCACTGGAGTGGGGGACATCGTATCCCAAACCCATACTGGCAGTAAATTGCTTCCCTGTGCTTTATTCTCACGGAAGATTTCCCTAACTGAGAAAAACTATATATCATGCCACAGTGCCGTGGTGGTACACCCTACCTCTTTCTACTCCCTCTGCGCCTATCCTACCACTGGCTTCCTCCGCAGTGCATCTTCCTCCTTTCTCTGACACTCTCATGCTGCACAGCATATATTCCTGGGGTGCGACCCCGACTACTGGGAGCATTGGGGCCATGCCCTGACGTCAGATGCCATCCTCCCTTTATCCATGGGCATCTCACTGCAAACAGGGCCTCTGCAATAGGTCCTGCTGGCAGTCTCCCTGCCAGCATTTGTACTGTCTATCTCTAGATTCCGACCTGACCTGTGCCCGTATACCGACTTCTTGATGCCCTCCAACTGCCTTACTGAAGATCCAGTCCTGCTGGCCACCCGCACCCAAGGGCTCAACTCTCAGGGAACAATGGTTGGTTCAGGTGAAGACTCTGAGGCTCGTTGACTGCCAATCACCACTACCTGGTCTCAGTACAAGGGTTCACTTCTACTGAACTCCAGACCGTGACAATATACAGTAGGAGACCAGGAGCTTTTGGCCATAAAATTGGCACTGGAGGAGTGGCACCACTTACTCAAGGGGGCTACATTGTTCTTCATTGTACTGACCAACCACAAGAATTTGTTATATCTTCAGGAGGCATGTCGGCTTAACCCACAACAAGCCCGATGGTCCTTGTTTTTCTCACTTTTCAATTTCCAACTATGCTTTCAACCAGCGGAGAAGAAGAATAAGACAGATGCCCTGTCATGATCATTGGAAATGGAGGAAGAGACGTCTGACCTCCAGCATGTCATCGACCAAGCCCGGATCTTGACCGCTGCTGTCACATTGGTGCCACTGAGCAAGACTATCGTCCTCTGATGACTTCGGAAGGACATCAAGTGGGGGCACCATTCCAAAATTGCTGATCATCCTGGAATCTTGTTAGTCTGGTTGTGAGCCCTTGAGCCCAGGCCAAGGCCTAGAATAGGTGTTAGGCCAAGGCTGGGGTGGACCAAGTAGGTGCTACACACTACCCCAGCTACCAAGTCCTGCACACATAAGCAAGCAACCAACTTGCACCTCCAGAAAAGGGAAGATAGGGCATTCAGGCGGGCCTCATGGCCTATTGGGAACCCATTTACTCAGAATTTAAGCATGCGGGCCTCACGGCCTAACCGGAACCGACTCATAAGTAGGGAGGGGAGAAAGAGGAAAAAAACAAGGATGTCTCCACGGGAACTAGAGCACCAGCACAATTATGGTGCTGGATAAGGACACACAGGAAAAGAAACTGACAGATGTATCTACAAGAAACACAAGGCAGTACCCTAGGCAATCAAGGAGAAAAGGAAGCACACACAGAAACACGTCAAGCAGTACCCCACGGCACACAAAGGAAATGAGGGACTGCAAAATAAAGATACTGTAAGCAGAGACCCTCAGCGGACAGGAGAGGGAAAAGTCAGCAAAGCGGACTGCGGAGCCTAACCCCCCCCCCCCCCCCCCCAGCACAGGAAGGAACAGTGCTCAGCAATACAGGCGATAATTACAGCAAAGAAAGGATTGACAGTCACAAGGGAAAACTGCACCAAGCAGACAACTGCCAGAAGCAGGGAAACTCTGCAGACAAAGGGTTAAACCAAGCTCAAACACACAGCTGCCAGAGGCAGGGAACACTGCAGACAGGGAAAGAGCAAACAAACAACCCCCACGGGGAGAAACAAAGGGTCCCGAGCCTGCTACAAGGGCAGGACGTACAAATCAGAATACAAACATAGCAACAAAGGGTAACTCCGAAGGAAGGGGAACCAAAACAAAAACTGGAACGGAACAAGGTAGGAACTCACCACACAGCACCACAGCCAAACAGAGAGAATCCCAGGTGCAGTGTAGAGAGGTAATTAGACACACGCTAGAAGCAGCCGGCGAACAGAGACAGAGGAACAGAAACTGCAAGCAAGGTAAGGAGTAATCAAACCCCACGAAAGCACAGAGCTAATAGCTCAAACAGAGCGCAGGTAAGGCTTCAGCAGAATAGGAATAACCCCAAAGCAGGGGTTGTAGGGAAAGGTAAGCTTAAGTAGATCAGTTCAGCCCCTGACGGACCAATCAGGAACGATTCCAAGCATTCCCCTGTCTGACTAGCAGAATTGTAACAGAATCATAACAAATCTGAAGTACCACGGAGCTCATCTCCCACTCATATTGGTGGCCCACTCTTAAGAAGGATGTAAGGGAATTTTTTTCGGCCTGTCCTGTGTGTGCCTGCCAAAAACCCTCCTATGCATTGGGGCCTTCTGCAGCTGCTTCCCCTAGCTATGAAACCCTGGACGCACATTGTGAAGGATTTCATTATGGATCTTCCCCACTCTAAGGGTTACACTACCATATGGGTGATGGTGGACTACTTCTCAAAAATGGCCCATTTTGTGCCCCTTGCTGAATCCAACCACATCCACTTTGGCTCAGCACTTTCTCAAGGATGTCTTCCAATTGCATGGCTTATCCATGTCCATCGTCTCTGACCGGGGTGTACAATTCACCTCCAAGTTCTTACAAAGCCTCAATTGCTTCCTACAAGTGAAACTGGAATTTTCAGGAGAGCATCTGCAGATTAATGGTCAAACTGAGAGAATGAATCAGTCTGAAGGCCTTCTTGTGAGTCTATTTCTCTGTCCCACAGGACAACTGGTCTCAGCTCTGTCATAATAATCATGTGAGTGTGTCCATCGGGGCCTCTCCTTTTTGGATTATCTTTGGCTGACACCCCCGGGTACCTATGCCTGTACCCCTGGTGGTTGCAAAGATTATCACATCACTTTCTCAAATCTGGAAGACCACCCGAGATCTCCTACTTCAGACAACCCAGAGATTCAAGAAACAGGCTGAAAAAAAGAGACGCCTCATGCCCCGCTTCCAGATAGGGGATCTGGTATGGCTTTTCACATGGAATCTACACCTTAAAATGCCTTCAGCCCAGTTTGTCCCTCGGTTCACTGGGACGTACCCAGTTATCGTCAGATTTGCTCTGTCACATACCAACTAAAACTCCCAGCTAACCTGCAAATTCGCAAAACCTTTCAAGTGTCCTTGCTGAAGCCTCTGTTATTGAGAAAAATGACTAAGGCTTTCCCTATACCGCTACCAGTTGATGAGGACCCCGACAAGGAGTATGAAGTGCAGGGTATACTAGACTCATGAAGGGTACAAGGCCGATTGCAGTATCTCAATGATGAAGGGTTTTGGCCACGAGGACAATTCCTGGGCACCGGAGCTCAAGCCCATGCTCCATTCCTCATCCACTGGTTTCACCACCTGTTCTCTCACAAACCCAAACCTAGGCCTGGGCGAAGAGGGGGCCATTGAGGAGAAGGTACTGTCACGGCGCTGACATAACCCCGGCCCCGACCCTGCTGCACTTACCCAAGGAGCAGCTTGTGGATGTCATCCTTCTATGCCCACTGTCACGACTGTCCACCTAGGGTACACGCACGAGCTGCAGCCCGATTGTTATAGGGCTAGCGGTGGGACTACGGAGGGGCACAGGGGAGTGATTTCATGGGCTAGGGCGCCTCGAGTGCCTTTACAACTGGTCCCTGCTGGCCAAGTCCGCTTATCTCCTGGTTCCTGCTGGCCAAAATAATATAGAATCCCATGCGTCTTTCCTCCAGTGTGAATAAATGAAATGTTCAATCCAGTGGCAATATCACAAAATCAAATAAAAAGTTCTCCAGTTGGAAGTAGCGAGATTGGAAGATGCATGATATTAGAAAACTTTTTATTTGATTTGTGATATTGCCACTGGATTGAACATTTTATTTAATCACATTGGATACCATAATCAGGTACACACTAAATGCAGCTTCCATTTTCAATTATTTATGTACTGTGGTGTTTTTTTATTGAGATTTTTATATGATTAATATAATTTATATTTTATGTCATTTATATATCTATATCTATCTATCTATCTATCTATCTATCTATCTATCTATCTATATATATATATATATATATATATATATATATATATATATAATTATTCATGGTTTATGATTGCTATTGTTTTTATTTCTTTTATGCTTATTTATTGATGTTTATTTGTCTTAGACCCCTGACGCAGGCTACAGTTGCTGAAACATGGACCATGCCGGGAGTTGAGACTCCCCCATGTTTGAAGATTCCTTGTGCTTTTTTGGAATGGACCATGTTTTAAAAGGACTTTCCGTTTTATCCCATAATTAGGATTTTCATTACTGCCCAACCTTTCTGCAGGTAAAGGTATGCATGTCCTTCAACACACATAATTTAGCCATAGATGGAGGAGGCATTACTTTGGGCAGAGCAAGCAAAAATGCATGTAGTTTTCATTTCACAAAATTACATGTGTTTTAGAACAAAAAATGAACTACAGAGAAAGCAAGCACAACTCTCTTTGCTATATAACAATGAAAGCATAAGTATCAGCAGTGAGCTTTGCTGATAGTAAACAACATGGAACTATTTGCACAACCATGGCCAGATTCTTGTCACCTTTGAGAATGTGATTACTACTACTACTATTTAACATTTCTAGAGCGCTACAAAGTGTACGCAGCGCTGTACAAACACAGAAGAAAGACAGTCCCTGCTCAAAGAGCTTACAATCTAATAGACAAAAAGTAAAGCATTTAAATTTAAAATATTTAAGCAGTCAAGCACAAGAGAACAGTCACAGTTTCTGACAGAAACAGAAGGAAGCCTTTTGCAAGAAGAGGACCTCGGCTGGTGGGGGTTGGGGTCCCCCGCCAGCAAAGGTAGGCGACAGCGGGTTGGCAGCGGGAGGGGGGGGGGTCGAGAGGGTCGGCGCTGGGGGGGGAACTCAAATGTGCTCCCTCACCTCGGGCTCTGGACCCCCCTCCCGCTGGTCTGGCTACGCCCCTGCCCTGTACAAGTCATTGGTGAGGCCCCACTTGGAATACTGTGTTCAGTTTTGGAGGCCATATCTTGAAAAGGATGTAAAAAATAAAATTGAAGCTGTGCATAGAAAAGCGACAAAAATACTATGGGTCTTGTATCACAAGGCATATGAGGAGAGACTTGAGGACCTGAACATGTGTACCCTGGAGGAAAGGAGAGACAAGGGTGATATGACATAGACATTCAAATATTTGAAAAGTATTAACCTACAAATAAACTTTTTCCAGAAATGGGAAGCTAGTAGATATAATTAGAGTTTTGGAGCCATTATTTATTGGATTTTATATGTGTATTTGTTATTACATATTTTATTGAAGGTATGATTCCATTTGTGTAATGTTTTTTGGGGTACTTTTACTAAGGCATGCTAATAGATTTAGTGCACGCTGGTGAATTAATGTGTGCTATGTACATGCAGCCCATAGGGATACAGTGGGCTGTGCTGCATTTCTCTGTCCCTACCCACCCATCCCGTATTACCCTGTTCCTTTTTCTCTCCCCTTCCATATACCAATTTTCCTCCCTCCATCCTCTTGCAGTTCTGCTGGCCTGCGCTAATAAATAACCCAAAGAAGAGGCGCGGGACCATGGCTCTCTGCCTGCTGCTACTATTTCCTGTGCTGGTACTGCCTTCTCTCATGAACACTTCCGGGCTGGCAAAGGAAACAGACAGTAGCAGCAGGCAGAGAGTTCCGGTCTCCTGTGCCTTTTTTGGGTTATTTATTAGCGTGGGTCGACAGAGCTGCAAGAGGAGGGAGAGAGGAAATTTGTGCTGCTTGATGTTGGTACATAGAAGGGAAGAGAGAAAGGAACCGGGTAGTACGGGACAGTGGCGTAGCCAAGGGTGGGCTTGGGTGGGCCCAGGCCCACCCACTTTGGGTTCAGGCCCACCCAGTAGCAACACATCTATAATGTGGCTGGCAGGGATTCCCAAGCCCCACCAGCCGAAAACTCCCAACAAGTGTCCCTCCTGCATACCTTGTAAGTAGCAGATCTTCGCCTGCAGTGAGCAGTGACATACATACTGCTTGCACCGGCCTCACAGCCTTCCCTCTGATGTATTTCTGTGTAGGCGGAAACAGGAAGTTGCATCAGAAGGAAGGGTGTGGGGCCAACAAGAGCAGTGTGTATTAGTTGCTGCTCGCTGCTGGTGAAAATCTGATATTTAAAAGGTATATGGGGAGAAGCCTCGGGGGGGGGGGGGGGGGCGTGTCAAGATGGCTGCCTAACTGGTTGGACGGTAGAGAGCTCTGAGCGTTTGGGGAGGATTCACTCTTTTTTTTAAAAAAATGCCTCATTCCAAAAGAAAGGGGAAGCTAAGGTTAGTTCCTCAGCCTACCTTGACGTCTTCCCCGGCCCAAGCGTCTCTTGAGCGGTACTTCTCCGGTTTTTCCAGGTCCCAGAGGGAGGAGGATCCCATAGCGGGAGTTCCCGGAGAAGTGCGATCCCCGCTGGGAGAAGAAACCTCCCTTTCACCACCATCTACGCTGCTGATTCCTCCGTGTCCAGCGTCGACGGCATCCCTGGAGGGAAACCCCGCTGATCCCGGAAGTATATCGGTAAGGGCAACCAGCGAGGACCCGGGCATGCAAAAATCGACTCTGAAGCCTGAAGGAACTTGGTTTCCTTCAGTGAAAAACCCAGAGGTAACACTGGAAACGATTGGGGTGATGTTGGACCGGATGAATACTACACTGCAAAAAAACTTCAGGTCACGTGGTAAATTTAAATGCCAAGTTTGAAGAGCTAAAAGCAACTGTTGAATCTGTTAAAGAGCACTTAACAAAGCAAGTGTCTAATCTTGGAAAAGAAGTAGAATCGTTTAAGCAGTTTAAGGTTATGTTTGTCAAAGATAATACGGATATGAGAAGAAAAATTGAACAATTAGAGAACTATAACAGACGGCTTAACCTCCGTCTGTTAAATTTTCCTAAACTATCGGGGGTAACCCTGATAGATACATTTAGAAGATACCTGAATGAGATTCTCAAAATTCCCCTGGATGCTATTCCTCCGGTGAACAAAATTTACTTTATTCCTAAACCAAAAGGGAAATTGCGAGGAACGGAAAACATTACTCCTGACTTACAAAACATTTCTGACATATTGCAACAATCTTCAGAAATAATACTTGATAGAGCTACATTGTTAATTTCCCTTGTATTTGAACAGGATTATAATAACATATTAAGATTATATTTTCGCAATGTTAAGGCTCAATTTTGTGGATCTAAGGTCTGGATTTATCCAGACGTGACTAAACAAACACAACAAAAAAGAAAAGCATTTCTTGCTTTGAAGCAGAAGACAACTGATATTGGTGGCTCTTTCTGCTTGGCATATCCATCTAAGCAGGGGCGTATCTGCGTGGGGCCTCAGGGGCCTGGGCCCCCGCAGATTTTGCCCTGGCCCCCCCTACCGCCATCAACCCTCCCCCGTGCCCGTTCTTACTTTTGCTGGCGGGGGACCCCAACCCCCGCCAGCCGAGGTCTGCTTCCACCTGCCGCTGCCTTCAAAACTTCTTCTTCAGCCGGCGGGGGACCCCAAACCCCCGCCAGCCGCCCCGCGCTGTTTAAAATTCATCTTCGGCCTCCGTGGCCGTGCTGCTGGGATAGGCGGCGCTGTTGAAATCCACTTCGGAGTCTGACGTCGCAGCACGTACAACGTACAACGACGTCAGACTCCGAAGTGGATTTCAACAGCGCCGCCTATCCCAGCAGCACGGCCACGGAGGCCGAAGATGAATTTTAAACAGCGCGGGGCGGCTGGCGGGGGTTTGGGGTCCCCCGCCGGCTGAAGAAGAAGGTTTGAAGGCAGCGGCAGGTGGAAGCAGACCTCGGCTGGCGGGGGTTGGGGTCCCCCGCCAGCAAAAGTAAGAACGGCAGCGGGGGAGGGTTGGCGGCGGGAGGGGGGTGGAGAGACTAAGTCATTGGTGGCGGTGGGGGCTCGGCGGCGGCAGCGGCGGCGGCGGCGGCGGGGGGGGGGGGCGCTAAAATGTGCCCCCTCCCTCTGGCTCTGGCCCCCCCTACCGCCGGAGTCCAGATACGCCCCTGCATCTAAGTGTGTAGTTAAGTTAGGTCAAAACAAATATACTTTCTTTTCACTGGAACAACTGAAATCGTTTCTAGAAATGAAGCAGTTGAAGTAATATAATAACCTGGAGTATAAGACAGCTTTTGCTTAATAATATTGTTTATTTTCTTTGAAACTTCTCTGACTCTATCACTCCCCCCTCATTATTGGGGTCTAAGAAAGGTTAAACTATTTTCTGTTTTAAAATATAGTTAATTGGTAACTTTCTTGTCCATTGTAAGATTTCTCTTTTTTGATGTTTTTCTTCTTTGGTATGAAACTGGTAAAACACTGGATGAGAACGTTATGATGTATATTATTTGCCTGTGTTTCTATGCAAGGATTACCTTGTTAAATGTATAATAAAATTATAAATTAAAAAAAAAAAAGGTATACGGGAGAGGGGGGATGTTTGAGAGACCATATGGCATGCAGGCGAGAGAAGGAGAGACCAAATCACCTGTGGGACGGGGCGAGGTTCGTCTGCCCACCCATCTTGGGCCCAGGTCCACCCAAAATTGGGTGTCAGGCTACGCCCCTGGTACGGGATGGGTGTGGAGGGAGAGAAAAATGAGGTAAGACTGAATGGGAGGATAGAGGAAGTGGACACACAGACTCTGGGGGGGGGGCCTGAGGCAATATAGGGGGGACCTGATTGGGACACACTTGATGGACGATGCCCATATATGTGACAACATGCATTCATCAACTTCATGGACCTTTGGACTGACACAGCACAGCAGTTCTAATTAATTAAATGTAAACATGCTCTGTGGCTATAAAAACCCTACCTCCCCCAAAATAACAGCTGACTATTACAACTAGGACATTTCTCCATAGAAGTCATCATGCAACAACTATTCTGATTCTCATGTTATCTGAGAAGTACCATCATAAATCTCTTCACTATCAGCCACACTGTAAAATAATACAAAACCTGAAAATCTCCTGACATTAGCAAACACTGATTCCTATGATAGGCAACACTACAAATATTATACTGGGTCCCAGGGGCGTAGTCAGACTTCGGCGGGAGGGGGGTCAGAGCCCGAGGTGAGGGGGTACATTTTAGCCCTCTCCCCGCCCCCCCGTCACTGCCACCAACAACAACAACTTTGCCCCCCCTGTCGATGAACCTCTCGACCCCCCTCCTGCCGCCAACCCTCCCCCGCCGCCGCCGTCGCATACCTTTGCTGGCGGAGGACCCCAACCCCCTCCAGCCGAGGTCCTCTTCTTCCGGTGCAAGGACGTCAGACTCACAGAAACAGAACAAAGCCTTGCACCGGAAGAAGAGGACCTTGGCTGGTGGGGGCTGGGGTCCCCCGCCAGCAAAGGTAGGCAATGGCGGCGGAGGGGAAGGGTTGGCGGTGGGAGGGGGGTCGAGAGGTTCGTCAGCAGGGGGGTCCAGGGCCAAATCTACGGGAGACCATGGCCCCACCTAGCTACGCCACTGCTGGGTGCTGCAACTCCCAGTACACCTATTACAGGTTTAAAAAAAAAGGAACAAGTTACACTGCTACAGATTTCTACATAAAAACTACAAGCAAATAGAATATTACACCTCAGTTGCATATAAAACACAGACAAACCTTTCCCAAATACAGATCAAGGTATTACAAATTATAACTACAAATATGAAGACAAAATTTGAACTGGGAACCCCAAGAAATATAACTTGGCTCATACCGGATCACTGGAGAAATAAAAGAAATGCATTTCCTTTTGTACTGAACACTATACAGAGACATCTGTGATGCACAATTCCAAAAGCAAACATATTCCAGTTACAAATTCAAAATAAAAGCACTTTTTCCTACCTTTGAGCATTATAATTTTCAATCATGTTGGTCCCAGTTTCGCTTTTCTGCTTTCTTATCTGTCTTCTGCTCTCCATTTGTAATTTTTTGCTCTCTCCTCATATCTTTTTCCATGTCCTCACTACATATATATGAAATATTGATCTTTTAGCTGTTTCCACCTTTCTCTTTCTTTCTTTCTTTTTCCCTACTCCCCTACTCAAATGTCACCCTCTTGACACCCTCTGGTTCTCTTATCTCTTTCTTTTAATTTTCACCTACCTATCATAAAAACATAAGAATAGCCATACTGGGTCAGACCAATGGTCCATCTAGCCCAGTATCCTGCTTCCAACAGTGGCCAATCCAGGTCACAAGTACCTGGCACAAACCCAATTAGTAGCAACATTCCATGCTACCAATCCCAGGACAACCAGTGGCTTCCCCCATAGCCATCTCAATAACAGACTATGGACCTTTCCTCCAGGAACTTGTCCAACCTCTGTTACCACATCCTCCGGAAGTGAGTTCCAGAGCTTAACTATTCTTCGAGTAAAAAAATATTTCCATTTAATTTCATCAAGTGTCCCCTGGTCTTTATACTTCATGAAACAGTAAAAAATCAATTCACTTCTACCCGTTCTACACCACTCAGGTCTCATTGTCTCTTTTCCAAGCTGAGGAGTCCTAACTTCTTTAGCCTTTCCTGATATGGAAGGAGTTCCATCCCCTTTATCATTTTAGTCACTCTTCTTTGAACCTTTTCTATTTCCACCATATCCTCTCTCACACGGTTCCACCATTCCTAGCAAAGCCCCTCTATCTCCTTCCTTCTCCCCCTACAGTGCAGCATCTCCCTTTCCCCTGTCTTCCCCTGCTGTAGAGCATCACTCTTGCCCCTCCATTCCCCCTTGTAGTACAGCATCTACTCTCCCCTTCCTCCTACAGTGCATCATCTCCTTTCTTCCCTACCCCCCTAAGGTACAGCATCTACCCTCCATTCTCTCTTTCAGCACAGCATCTAGCCTCTCCCCTTCCCTTTTCAGTAGCATCGCCCCTTTCCCAACAATACAACATCTTCCCCTCCCCTGAGCCTCCCACAGTGCAGCATCTCTCCTCTCCTCTGAGCTCCCTACAGTAGAGCATCTTCCCAGCCCCCATACAGTGATGCATCTTCCTTCTCCTTTGTCCGCCTACAGCAGTGTTTCCCAAGTCCAGTCCTGGAGTACCCCTTGCCAGTCAGGTTTTCAGGATATCCTCAATGAATATGCATGAACTTGATTTGCATACACTGCCTCCATTATGTGCAAATCCTTTTCATGCATATTCATTGTGGACATCCTGAAAACCTGGCTGGCAAGGGGGGGTACTCCAGGATCGGACTTGGGAAACACTGCCCTACAGCACCTTCCCTCTCCCCTCCAATCCTCTTGCAGTACAGAAGTGGTTGGAACAGCCCCAGCACTCTGGTTCAGGGCAGTGGCTCTGAAATGGTGGTGGCAGCAGCAGCAGGAAGCAAACGGGCAGAAGATGCAGCCAAACAAGCGCCAGCAATCTGCCTGATTTTTGACAGCAGCGTTCTTTCCCCGCATGGCAGCTGCTTGTGGCACTTATTTGGTTTCATTTCCAGCATGTGGAGCACGCTGAAAATGAAATCATATTAAGCACCACTTGCAGCTGTGAGGCAGGGAAGGAGCACGGCTCTCAAGAAATCAGGCATACTGCTGGGGCTTGTGTGGCTGCGCCTTCTGCCCTTATGCTTCCTGCTGCCACTGCCACCACCACTACTATATCAAAGCCTCTGCCTTGACACACACCAGAATGCTGGGGCTTGTGCGACAGAGCCCCGCAACACACCTGCTGGGTGCCATGTGATGACACCTTGGTTGAGAATCACTAGGGTCGTACCAGGCAGTCTCTTACAGAATTGCACTGTAAGTATATATTTGGGTATTTTATAAAATACACACGTACACTGCATCTCCCCATCTGTGATCACAGGAATTGACTAAATGTGGTACGTGTATTATGAATACGCCATCTTTTTGCAACATGTATAGCCCTGCATAAATTTTAAAAGGGGGATGTTTAGACTGCTCAAGTGTGTGTGACGTCCATTGCTATTTTTAATCTGCAGGCTTCCCATTGATGTTCAAAGTGAAAGCGCATATGGTTTTTCACTTTGAAAACTGTCTAAGGAAACGTACCTGTGCACAGTTTTACCTGCTGGTTTATGTGAGTAGTTTTTCTGAGAAAAAAAAATGGGTACATGAATAGGAAAAGGTGCCTGAGTATTTCTGAATCCTACCCCAGTGCCCCAAGAAGCCCCTGCCCGTGCTACAGGTAAAAGTGCATATTTACCTACATATACAGTGGATAATTTTTCAACCCCCTTTTTCCACCACAAATGCATTGTTTTATCCACAAAAATAGCTTTTACAATTACTATTCCTATGAAATTCCCATTATGCATAAGACCACTTATCTTAAAAAAAAAAATCCAAATATCAATCTAGTGGTATTACAAGTTTCATTATAGTCTTGGCTCGTGGCGTGGCATTATTATGAGTTAATAGCGCATTTGAGAAAATTATGGAGCTTGGCATTGCCATATATCTGCATTCTCTAGAGTATATGGTTACCAGTATTTCAAAACACTATCACTTCCCCATTGTGTTTTATTACTCAATTTAAATATAGAGAGTAGAATTGCAGTTCCAAAAATTTATAAAATATAGGTGTGCTTTGAGTCCAATATGAAACAATGGTTATGCAAAACGAAAAAAATACAAAATCCGTTTTACGTTTAAACATTTTTACAAGTTTCAGTCATATGCCCAACCTACCTCAAAGTAAATTAAAAAACAACATCAAAATGTTTTTTTATATGATAACACCATATCTTTGAATCCCTAGCCCAAAGCAGTAAAATATATTTTTATTATTTAATATTAACATGCAGAGCTTTATTTGCTATGCTGTTCTGTTAAATATATTAATGGCAGATTTTAATGTAGTTAGCCATGATTTTAATGCCCAGTCTATTAAAGGACATAAAGAATTTAGTAAATTTATTTAAAGTTATTACTACCTAATTGGAGAGGTACTCTAGGCAACGTACAACAGAATACAAACCATCAAAGCATATTAAAACAGGTTTTGTGAATTTTAATCATCATATTAGTGGCTTCAGTAATGAATCACTATTAACCAGAAGACTTAATGCAAGGTCCCCAATTACAGATCCCTTAACGTTCACCCCCACCAAGACTCTAAAGAAGATCCCCTCCCTGGGTGAAGTCCTGCCACCCCCTTCCCCCAAAACACCAGTGAAGGTTCACTGTGGGCAACTCCCAGTCCTTCATCACAGTCCCACAAGACCACAAATGTGGCTGCGACAGGTTGATTTCGCTGCTCAAGACAGCAAAGAATCCTCCTCCCCACCAGAGAAAGTCCCAACTTCTCTCTCGAGACACCAAATAAAGTCCCCATGAATGGATTTATCTCTCTCCCAACCACACTCAAGACCCCCCAGGCTAAAGACTCTGCTGAAAGCAACAGTAGCCTCTTAGAGCTGATTCACCATCAACCCTCAACCCCATCAGAGGCATCAAATACCCCTGTGGGCTGATCCTCCCATCTAGCAATGTTATGATTTATTAGTGTTATTGTACCACATAACAATGCAGTGTACTAAGTAAAATAAATCAGGAGGAAAGGAACTCCACATATGGAAGGAAAGGGGGAAAGGAGAGAAAGAAAAGACACAACAATTTATTAATTAATTAATTTATTTATTTATTGCATTTATATCCCACATTTTCCCACCTATTTGCAGGCTCAATGTGGCTTACAGAGTTTTGTTATGATATATTCATTACAGGATATCAGATACAATTTGTAGTGTACCAATTAAAGATTAAGTAATGGAAGAGTGAAGGAAGGTGTTAGGGAGGATAGTACAGAAGGTGGATTATCATAGCTGGGTGGATTAGTGGGGTAGTTTTGTAAGGTTATGGGTTCTCTTTGTAGGCCTTGTGGAAGAGATGTGTCTTCAAAGATTTTCGAAAGTTAGTTATTTCGTCAGTAGTTTTCAGGGCTGTAGGTAGTGCATTCCACAACTGCGTGCTCATGTAGGAGAAGGTGGTGGAGTGTATCAGCTTGTATTTTAGTCCTTTACAGCTGGGGAAATGCTGATTGAGAAATTTGCAGGATGATCTTATGGCGTTTCTGGGAGGTAGGTCTACGAGGTTTAGCATGGCATCCCATGTAGATGGGATGCCATAGGACTCCTCCTCCGAGAAGTACCATCTTCAACAGACTCCCATATGCGCTCCTCATCAGTGTCGGTGAAAAACTCCTCGTGGGAGCCTGCCTCGAAACAGAGGAGCCATGTCCTCAAGAAGGGCATCAAGGAGTGGGTTCCAGTGAAGCTTCCTCTACCGACATCAATGGGGTGCCCACAAGAGTGGCTGTTGACACCGGTGCCAGCACCCCAGATGCTGATGCAAACTGCTGGAAAATACCCCAATAAGAGTGCAGGGAGAATGGCCTGGATGCGCTTACTGAGAGAGGCCATTGGGAAAGGTTGAGGTTCAGAGACAGATTGCTGAACTGCTGGGGTCAAGACAAGTATAACGCCAATGGCCAGTAAGCACTGTGTTTGAAGTCTGGCGTCGGCTTTAGAAAAGTCACTTCAATGAGAGCACTTAGTCCCCTGAGGAAGCTTATATAAAAGTGAAACAGAGAGCCCCGCTAGGTACAAGAATCAAGAGCTAAGTGCTTTAAAGGCTTTAAAATGCAGTTATTTCATGTTCAAGTAAATTACAATATTTGAAGGAGTTTGAGTGCACAATATATAAAGATAAATTAAAATAAAAAAAATTCTTAAAGGAGGTTTTCTAGACCGATGAGTCTGATAAAAGCTGGCATTAAGATTTCATTGCTTGCTGCCACGCTGGGACATTTGAGGTCTTTTTCCTCCTTTTTAAGATTTTTGAATGCGATACTAAATGAGGTATCTATTATAAGATTTACAAACATTCATGAGTCTTCAGCTTCAAAGATTCTTCTTCTTCCTGCAACCATTTTGTAAGCCTGGGTTATGTTTCAGTGAATGGCTTCACTCCTTAAAGCAGCTTCTTCAGCAAAACAGGGAAACCCTTTTGGACAGTAGAGATCACTGTTCTGCCCCCTCGAGAGTATTGGCAGCTTCCACAAAGATAAGTGCATTTAAAATGAACATTTTAAGTACTTAAGCCTATGAAACTTAAGTGGAGGGGAGACAGAGTTCGTGTCCACTGACATTTTTGCACTTTAAGACCATTATGTTTAATGTAGGTTTTGAATTTTTGGCCAATGATTACTGTAACTATTGAAAGTCAGTTTAGACTGTTTATGTAAAGTTGACTGAGGTTTTTTCCTCCACTTTTTTTTTTTTTTTTTTTTTTTTTATTCAATTGTTTTGATTTTGATGTAAATTTTCAAATTCAGATTTCATAAAGCCTTTACAGTAGATTTATTTTATTTTTGCAAATTTCTAGATGTTGGGCGTCTATTCTCTCTCTTAGGGCCTCTTATCAAGTCACACTAGCGGTTCCTGCATGGCAATTACTGCATCGGGAGCCACTGGCACAGCTTGATTAAAGATGACCTTAGTTTTTTAATTAGACCAGGGTATATCCCATGCCTTGAAGACTGAGTACCATGAGACTGGTGCTAGAGGCTGCAGCAGCCACTTTGTGAAAGGAGCCATGATGGACATCGCTTTTGCTCCTAGGACCCCACTAGACCACCCGTAATCTACAAGGTAGGCCCGGAGGGGGGCTACGGGGATGGGAAAGGGAGGTTGTGGAGGTGGTGGGCGGGAGGAGCCTTCATGACATCAGGAATGGGAGGAAGAGGGGGATCAGAATCACAGGGGAGGGAGGGAATACCAGTAAGCCTAGTGCTGCTACCCAGAAGTTTACCGGGCACTGGCAAATATTCAGACCAGTGCCCAGTTAGCTCAGTGGCTAAAGTTAGAATAGCCTCCTGCTACCCAGTGCAGTTTTTCTAGCGAAAAAGGTGCTGGTACTCAAATGCTAGGCCACCCTTCAGGGGTGGGGTGATCACTGAGGGACCCACCCCATAATAGACAGGCCCCCTGCAACCAGTCACAGAATCTATGACAAGGCAGAATTGGTGTGTAGAGCCTGAGCTCTTTCATTAAAACTTGGGGACCATGGGTCAAATTTAGCAGACAATGGAAAAGGTGCCGGTACCCAGTACCCCCAAGTACCCCCTCAAAAAAAGCCCTGCTGCTACCAGACAGTACAGGGGCACAGTCTGCTAAACTGACACTGAACATAAAGCAGTTAGGCAGGAATAAGCAATTTAATCAGGCAAGAGCAGGGGCGTAGCCAGACTTCGGCGGGAGTGGGGTCCAGAGCCCGAGATGAGGGGACACATTTTAGCCCCCCTCCCCGGTGCCGCCGACCCACCCAGCCATTATTGACCCCCCCCAGCCATTGCCGACCCCCCTGCTGCCGCTGCCGCCAACTTTGACGACCCCTGCCGACGACCCTCTCGACCCCCCTCCCGCCGCCAACCCTCCCCCGCCATCGCCGTGGGCTACCTTTGCTGGCGGGGGACCCCAATCCCCGCCAGGCGAACAGGTCCTCTTCTTCCTGTGAAGGCTTCATTCTGTTTCTGACGTCCTGCACGTTGTATGTGCAGGACGTCAGACTCACAGAAACAGAATGAAGCCTGGCTGATCTGCAAGGCTTCATTCTGTTTCTGCGAGTCTGACGTCCTGCACGTACAACTTGCAGGACGTCAGAAACAGAACGAAGCCTGGGGGGTCCCCCGCCAGCAAAGGTAGCCTACGGCAATGGCGGGGGAGGGTGGGCAGCGGGAGGGGGGTTGAGAGGGTCGTCGGCAGGGGGGTCCAGGGCCAAATCTACGGGGGCCCAGCCCCCCCTGGCCCCACGTAGCTACGCCGCTGGGCAGGAGGCTCTTCTGCCTGGTTAAATTGCTTTGAAAATTGACTTATGTATAAAACAGTAAGTAGATTCTTACTATATGTAACCAGGTAAATAGTTTGTCTAATTACTTACTTCTGCTCTTTGGATAGATTTTCTGGGCCCAGTAACGGCAGCATTAGCAAATTTATCAGAGGTCTCCTTTAAATCTATTCCTTACAAAAGCATTTCTTCAGGACTTAACTCCTTTTATTGGGTCCCTGGCTGCAACTGCCACCCTAGTTTCCCTTGCTTGCATACATTTGGTCACATTTTGCTTGGGGCTGTGCTCTGTGCTCTTATTGGCTAATCTGCCAGTCAGTCTCCTAGGATCTGCTAACTGACCTAGAAACAACTAAGACAGGAGACAGAAGGATGGCACCTTCCTTAAACATCTCCAGTACACTCCTCAAGGTCTGACACTAACCAGGGTCTACTCAGCCATTAATGTCAAAACTGATCACTGCTAAATGAATAGCCTGCCCCCAGAGCTTCCCATACAAATGTGTCTCTGCATACCTAGAGTAACTTGACTGCTGGAACAACTGGTCTCTCACCACAAACTGCCTCAGTGGTGGACAGCCTGCCTGACAGCCTTTTTTAAATGTGAAATCAAGCTGGATTGCTTTTGTCACAAAGTCAAGATTTTTTGTTATGCTAGTAACACAAATTGAACAAATACTTTGAAAAAAAAAAAAAGGAAGTAAAGGTGGAGGTGATGGAATAAAATTATTTTCCATACTCAGAAACCTAAATAATCTGCTCCAAACCTTCTCTAAACTGAATTTTTATTTATTGGGATTTATGAACTGCTTTTATGAAGACATTCACCCAAGGCAGTGTACAGCAGATACGGCTTAACATAAAATTAGCCATGGCAGGTGAGGTGTTTTCTTCATCAAGTTTTAGCAGAATATCTTAATCATCCAGACACAGAAATCTGCGCTTACCAGCACTAGCAGCCATGTCAACAAAAGTCCCATCCCCCTTGTTGTGAAAGAGAAAGTTAGGTCCATTTTCATTGTCGCAGAATATGTCTGAGGAACTTGAGCTGAGAATTGGTCCAACAGCAACTCCACGCCCACCTGGGAAAGTCAAGAAAGAAGGTTTCTTATTATTTGTAATTAGAAAAACAATTCTAAACTATGTTTCAATGAATGGTGGAGTTATGTATGCGTTATTAGAAAATATGAAACTCTTTTGGCCTACAAATATCTTCCGGCTAAATAGGCGTCTAAAAACTGGGCCCTTCTAGACTCTTTCTGTCTTAATATTCAACCTAAAGCATCATAGGTGACCCTTTTGTATCCTCATGTTTAACTTGTAAACTCATATATCATAATGCATCTTATTTTTATGATATATACTGAAGCCATTGTTAATTTGTTTTTCGTTCTTGTTCTCTATTCTTCACAATTGTAAACAAAATCTCTTTCAATAAAAATATTAAAGAAAAAAAAAGATATTTGGTCGCTGCTGACAGAGGTTTTCCACCTCTTGGGTCCATTCTCTTACAAGTATGTGATACTTAAAGACCGCTGCTTTCGGAATAGTTTACATCCCAATGAAGGTGCGATTGTTATTTATTTATTAGTAGCATTTGTATCCCACATTTCACCACCAATTTGCAGGCTCAATGTGGCTTACATTTGCCGTAATGGCAGTTGCCATTTCCGGGTAACAGAATTACAAATGGTATTGCGTTAAGGTGCATACATACATGGTAACATATATGGAACATAGCATATATGGATCAAATCATGGTATATATATATATATATATATATATATAAAAGGCAACACCAACGTTCTATGAAGCCTCCAGCCGGAAGTGTGAAGGGGGAGAGATATCCGGTTTCCCCATGAGTGTCTGCCCCGCCCTCTCTGTAACACAAACAGTCAGTGAAGGAAAACAGCAGAGCACGAAATCAAATCCCTGGCTCTGTAACAGTGAAGGACTCAGAGGGGGGAGGGGAGAGAGGCCAGAGGGCAGGGACACACACACTCCCACATGCACACAGAAGAAAACATTGCTAGCCCCCGTTTCATTTGCATCAGAAATGGGGCTTTTTTACTAGTATATATATATATATATATATATATATATATATATATATATATATATATATATATATATCATGTGCATACATACATGGTAAAGAAGAATATATTATGGTCTTGCATGAAGGTTCCTGAGTAATAAATTGGATTATAGCAAATATTAGGTCAACGACTATAGAGAGACCCTATTCAACATAAGGTTAAATAAAGTGGTTCATTGGCTCTGAAGGTAATTCTCTTGCACTGGAAATCATTGAACCAGGTCACATATCAGGAATGGTGGAATTTATTGTTCCAAACTTATAAATATGAAACATATCTCGCAAAACAATCATTTAAGTTTGCCTTGCACGAGGAGAAATGGTCTCCACTTGTATCCTACTTCCAAACTCCTCAAGTATCATGCTGTGCTTAATGTTGCTATCACTAGCCTCTGCATGTAATGGTTTTTTTCTCTCTCTCTCTCTCTCTCTCTCTCACTCTTTCTCTCTTTCTTGTTAACTTTGTACAACCGTCACTGACTCCTGTTGCATAGTTGTTGCTTCTTGCTTGTCATGTTTTGAAAACCAATAAAAATATTAAACTATATAAAAAAGAAAGAAAGAAGGTTTCTCATGGAGAACTGCAAATCTGGACACAGTGTTGAAAGCAATATACACAGAAACAGGGAATAAACCAGCACACGAAGATTGTACTTTATGAAGATAAGCTTCATCATCATATTGGCATTTTGATATTGGGCTACTGATTACCCCTGAACTTAGGGAGTTTGTATATTAAGATACATTCTGCATTGCTTCATCATCCCTCCATAATAGTAGACCTGTTACTGAGAGTGGGTGTGGACTGCTATAGTGAATATATATATATACATACATGTTACAAAGAATCAGCTTATACATATATGTCTATTAGATTGTAAGCTCTTTGAGCAGGGACTGTCTCTCTTTGTTAAATTGTACAGTGCTGCGTAACCCTAGTAGCGCTCTAGAAATGTTAAGTAGTAGTAGTAATATATATATATATATATATATATATATATATATATATATATATATATACGTGTTTTATGAATCCGCACAAGAATTGGTAATATTTTTTTATAAAAAATGTATTTACAATCTCTTTGGAAACTTGAAAGGCAGTCTATAACAGGGCAGCATGCAAGTGCCATAGGGGTCCTTTTACTAAGCTGCATTAAAAAGTGGCCAGGATTCCTGTGCGTTGCAACTAGTTTTAGCGTGGCAGCAAAATGTCCACGTTTGGGGGGGGGGGTTGTGTGTGGCCATTAATGCCAGGAGCCCTTACTGCCACATATTTAGGAGGCGGTAGGAGCTCCTGAATTACTCCTACGCTAATCAGGCAGCATGCACTAATGTGCCCGCACTACACAATTAGCGCAGGCATACCTATTCTCCGCCCCCAGACACGTCTCCCATGCTTGAAAATAAAAAATATTTTTCTAGCGTGGGATTAGCAAGGTCTAAGCAGAAAACTACCGCGGGCCCCCTCAGCATGTCCCATGGTAGTGTTCTTTTAGTGTGCAGTAGGCCCGCGGTAGGCCTACTATGCCTTAGTAAAATGGACCTGTGGAGGGGCATAATCGAAAGGGGTGGCCAAGTTTTCCTGAGGATGGCCTCGCAGGACGTCCCGGTGAAGGGGCGTGGAAACCCATATTAACGAAACAAGATGGGTGTCCATCTTTCGTTTAAATAATACGGTCGTGGACGCCCAAATCTTTGACATTTAGGTCGTCCCTAGAGTTGGTCGTCCTTAGACTTGGTCGTTTCTGACTTTCGGTGATAATGGAAACTAAGGATGCCCATCTCAGAAATGACCAAATGCAAGCCCTTTGGTCGTGGGAGGAGCCAGCATTCATAGTGCACTGGTCCCCCTCATATGCCAGGACACCAACCAGGCACCCTAGGGGGCACTGCAGTGGACTTCAGAAAAAGCTCCCAGGTACATAGCTCCCTTACCTTGTGTGCTGAGACTCCCAAAACCCACTACTCACAACTGTACACCACTATCATGGCCCTTACGGGTGAAGGGGCACCTAGATGTGGGTACAGTGGGTTTCTGGTGGGTTTTGGAGGGCTCACATTTACCAACACAAGTGTAACAGGTAGGGGGGGATGGGCCTGGGTCCACCTGCCTGAAGTGCACTGCACCCACTAAAACTGCTCCAAGGACCTGCATACTGCTACGATGGACCTGAGTATGACATTTGAGGCTGGCACAAAAGATTTTTAAAGTTCTTTTTTGAGGGTGGGAGGGAGTTAGTGACCACTGAGGGAGTAGGGGGAGGTCATTCCCAATTCCCTCCGGTGGTCATCTGGTCAGTTCGAGCACCTTTTTGTGCCTTGGTTGTATGAAAAACTGGACCAGGTAAAGTCGTCCAAATGCTCGTCAGGGACGCCCTGTGTTTTTTCCATTATGAGTCGAGGACGCCCATGTGTTAGGCATGCCCAAGTCCCGCCTTTGCTATGCCTCCGACATGCCCCCATAAACTTTAGTCATCCCACGATGGAAAGCAGTTGGGGACACCCAAAATCGGCTTTCAATTATGCCGATTTGGGTGACCCTGTGAGAAGGATGCTCATCTTGCGATTTGTGTCGAAAGATGGGCGTCCTTCTCTTTCGAAAATAAGCCTGATAGTGTGTAATTGCAAAGGGGTGTACATGTGGGCAGAGCATGGGAGGGGCTTGGGCATGTCTCCAACTTACACATGTAGCTTATACATGCATGGAACACCCAAGTGCGCCTATTTGCACCTGTCATTGACCTGGCATAAGTGGTCGTGCCTAATTTTAGTCACGTCAATTCATGCTTACACTAGTAGTCTAATATGAATTGGCATGACCAAAGCTGTTAAAGAATAGGCACTCCCTGCACTGCATTGGGAGCATCTAAAATTGGGAGCCCTTTTATAGAATTGCTCCCTCAGGGATTATGAACCTTGATGGGGAGACCAATGATGGTTGAAATGAGCAACTAATAATGAACAGCTATTTGTTGTCCAATGTTTTCATCTGAATATACACTCCTGGAAACCACAAAGTCAAAATTTCATTTTCAGTCATAACTTTCACTCTCAATCACCCAATTTGGGATTAGGGGAATTTTTTTTTAATTGTATTGTTATTCACTCTCCTGGTTAGGATTAGAGATCATAGAATTATTTTTCATAAAGACAGGACACCGTTCTATTTTATTTCATTTCAACCTGTAAAACGCAATGACCTGCTCCTGGCCAAATCCAGAGGCCTCTACTCCATCCTCATCCTCCTCGATCTTTCTGCCGCTTTTGACACTGTCAATCACGATTTACTTCTCGCCACACTGGCCTCATTTGGGTTCCAGGGCTCTGTCCTCTCCTGGTTCTCCTCCTATCTCTCCCACCGCACATTCAGGGTGCACTCTCATGGATCTTCCTCCACTTCCATCCCGCTATCTGTTGGAGTTCCCCAGGGATCTGTTCTTGGACCCCTTCTCTTCTCTATCTACACCTCTTCCCTAGGCTCACTGATCTCATCTCATGGCTTCCAGTATCATCTTTACGCTGATGACACCCAGCTCTATCTCTCCACACCAGACATCACCGCAGACACCCAGGCCAAGGTATCGGCCTGCCTATCCGACATTGCTGCCTGGATGTCCAACCGCCACCTGAAGCTGAACATGTCCAAGACCGAGCTCCTCGTCTTTCCACCTAAGCCCACTTCTCCTCTTCCCCCACTCTCTATCTCAGTTGATGGCACCCTCATCCTTCCCGTCTCATCTGCCCGCAACCTCGGGGTCATCTTCGACTCCTCCCTCTCCTTCTCTGCGCATATCCAGCAGACTGCCAAAACCTGTCGCTTCTTCCTTTTCAACATCAACAAAATTCGCACTTTCCTCTCTGAGCACACCACCCGAACTCTCGTCCACGCTCTCATTACCTCTCGTCTCGACTACTGTAACTTGCTCCTCACTGGCATCCCACTCAGCCATCTATCCCCCCTTCAATCCATTCAGAACTCTGCCGCATGTCTCATATTCCGCCAGAACCGATATACTCATATCACCCCTCTCCTCAAGTCGCTTCACTGGCTTCCGATCAGATACCGCATCCAATTCAAGCTTCTCCTCCTTACTTACACATGCACTCACTCTGCTGCTCCTCACTACCTCTCTACCCTCATCTCCCCCTACGTTCCTGCCCGTAACCTCCGCTCACAAGACAAATCCCTCCTCTCAGTACCCTTCTCCACCATTGCCAACTCCAGGCTCCGCTCATTTTGCCTTGCCTCACCCTATGCCTGGAACAGTCTTCCTGAATCCCTACGCCAAGCCCCCTCCCTACTCATCTTCAAATCCTTGCTTAAAGCTCACCTCTTCAATGCTGCATTCGGAACCTAACCTTTCGAACATATAGGCTGCCCCAATCTGTCTGACCTATCAGATTAACTGTACATTTGTCTTTTAGATTGTAAGCTCTTCGAGCAGGGACTGTCCTTCCATGTTAAATTGTACAGTGCTGCATAACCCTAGTAGCGCTTTAGAAATGTTAAGTAGTAGTAGTAGTAGTATTTTTGCATAGCCCCTGTCTATTCCCTACCCCCATTCACTGAGATATAGGACTTAAATTGTCTGTTATTAGATGAAGTCATACTATTTAACCCCACCATAACTACATTGAGACTGATATTCAGACCACAGGGGGCACTCAGCTAACTCCCACAGTCAGCGGTCAGCCCAGATATTCAATGCCGGGCTGTTTCCAGTAACCAGCATTGAATATCCAGTTTATTTCTGGCCAGTTTAAACTTAACCAGCTAAGTTAATATTCGGAGCTAGCCAGTTAGTTTAAACCAGTCAAAGATATTCCAGCTATTTAAGAAGCCTGTTGTGGCCACTTACCATAGTTGGCTATGTGCTGAATATTCTGGGATTACCGGCTATATCGTGCGATAAAGCCAAGTTATCTCCTAGCCATTAACTGGAATATTGAGCAGGGGATAGCCAGCTATCCCCCACTGAATATCGCCAGATAGCCGGTAAAGTGCCATTTAACTGGCCAGGTGCCATTCCTGGCCAGTTAAATGGTTTTGAATATCAGGGAAACTGCTTTTTGTCATTGATCTATTGAAAAAAGGATAACTCTTGAAAGCTTGTCAGATACATTCAGTTAGTTCTACAAAAAGTTATCACCTACAACTTGGTAATTGACCCTTATTTCCATATATCAAAGTGGATTAAGAAGAAAATCACAATTCTCATTTTCACCTTACAAATATTCGTGTATATAACCTAGTGAACTTACATTTCTTAGACAAGATGAAATCTCCCAAAGGAAGGAAAAATTGAGACATGGAGTGGCATTTTACAAAGGACATCATTATCGGAATTTATACATCTAAATCGGGAGGTCTGAAGTTGCACTAGCATCTTAGAACAGGATCTGCAGACATAGAGACTGTTCTAAAATACATGGTGAGATGGATGTCTGTGTGCTGGTGACATGTGGCATGAACCTCCATTTTAGAAATACAGACATCTAAAATAGCAACAAGGCAACTCAGGTACATACATGTCTCTCTGGCAGCATATGAACGTCTATATTATGAAATAGCAACATAGACATTATGTGCTGGAACATAAATAGTTATGTCAGCCATTTTAGAAACAGATGTTTATCCCTTGCCAGTTTTACCTTCAGGGAAGCATGACCTACTTGGAGTTTAAGGAGCTGACCTCCCTAATCCATCCAGTGAAGTGCTGCTCAGTAGGAGCACATTTCTGAAAACTGGATGTCCTGGTTATCAGGTCTAACTCCTGACATCCATCTTCTTGGACACAGATGTTCATTCCCCTTCTGAAATGGGGAATAAACATCTATTTTTTTTTTCAGCCTGTCCTAGTTTCACCCACAAAACGATTACATCATACCCCCTTGCCTTTTGGACATTCTTTAGCTTTGGACATGGCAGAACATAAACATTTGTCAGCCATTTTAGAAAGATGTTTATTTTTCCTAAGCTGTCACAGAGTTCAAAATTCCCTGCCAGTTTTGCATTTGGAGGGAATATCAACCACTGGGGGATCAAGGAGTGATTTTCCCTAATGAGCACTTTCCTGAAACCTGGATGCCCCAGGTAGCAGGTCCAATGTCCAGCTTTATAAAATCATAACTTAGAAGTCTGTGCATGATAGACATCTAAGAGCCACTTTATGGATGTCAAAAACATGAGTGGTGCTTCTAAAATAAATACCATATTGTAGCAACTCTTGACCATTTAAAACTGGGTAAAGTAATGGACAGGGAAATATTCCCCTGACTTGCTGGTCAGCATTCTCAGCATCAGGCTAGGCTTCCTCCTGATTCTAGTCCTGAGATGGTAACCCTGTAAGGTAGCACAAGTTCTTAGAAATTAAATCAAAGGTTCTGAGGAAGGTCCCAAGCCAGACTTTGTAGGTAACTATGGCAGCAGCAACAGTTCAGTTCTTGATAACCAAATTAATTAATTGTCCCTTCTTTGTAAGTATAAACCGTCAAAAATAACGGGAAGGGAAAAACGTGTTGAAATAAAGATGAAAAAGATCAAAGCTACTGCACAATGTTAGATTCCCATCTGAAAAAACATAAATGATATCAAACAAGAACTACTGAATAATGTCTTTCCCCCTTATACTTATAAATTTGTGTATAAGGACGTGCTCATATGTTTTCTTAGGACAATCACATATGTCAAGATCTCTAAAAGTTGTCCAGACATTTAGTCACAGCACATCTCTATCAATATAAAGTGATGCCTCCAAATGCCACCCTTTATAGTGTTGCTTCTATGCAAAAAAGTAATATATATTGCTTTCACTTAGCTTTTGCAGTTGAGAAATGGGTCTCGACGTGGGCCATATTTCGCCAAGGCTGTTTCACACCTGCCACTGAAGCTTTTGAAAATGAAATCATGTGAGTGTCCCTTAGACGCTTCAGTTGACAGTCTAAGGGACGCTTTCACATGATTTAATTTTCAAAAGCTTTAGTGGCGGGCGTCTTGAAACAGCCTTGGCGAAACATGGCCTATGTCGAGACCCGTTTCTCAACTGGAAAAGCTACGTGAGTGGCCTAGTGGTTAGGGTGGTGGACTTTGGTCCTGAGGAACTGAGTTCAATTCCCACATCAGGCACAGGCAGCTCCTTGTGACTCTGGGCAAGTCACTTAACCCTCCATTGCCCCATGTAAGCCGCATTGAGCCTGCCATGAGTGGGAAAGCGCGGGGTACAAATGTAACAACAACATGGAATGTTGCTACTATTGGAGATTCTACATGGAATGTTGCTACTATTGCAACATTCCATGTAGAAGGCTGCGCAGGACGTCAGACTCACAGAAGCAGAAGCCTGCGCGGCCACATTGATGATCTGCAAGGGCCACTTAACCCTCCATTGCCCCATGTAAGCTGCATTGAGCCTGCCATGAGTGGGGAAAGCATGGGGTACAAATGTAAATAAAATAAAGGGTGGCATTTGGAGGCATCACTTTATATTAATAGAGATGTGTTGCGATTAAATGTCTGGACACTTTTGGAGATCTTGACATATGGGATTGTCCTAAGAAAACATATGAGCATGTCCTTATACACAAATTTATAAGTATAAGGGGGAAAGACATTATTCAATAGTTATTGTTTGATATCATTTCAGATGGGGAATCTAACATTGTGCAGTACCTTCTTGGTAAGTTTGCCTGATGATGCTAGAAGAGAAACTGCAAGAGACTGAGGAATCCACTCTGGAGAGAGTGTTCAGTCTTCTCTGCGGATAGGGATCCTCATGCTGAAGAGCTCATGAAGCTTTATCTATACCAGGCAGATGGCTGGAGTATTTTAACAGAAGTGGGCTTATTAACATCTTGGTCCTGTTTCAAACAATTAAATTAATTGTTAATAAAGGATCTAGGATGTGAAAGGTGATGGTATAGAAGTTGCAGCACACTCCTTTGCTTTCCAATTGAATCAAATCAGTCTGAGGTGCATTTCACTTGTTTTTCCACTACTTTTAAATACACTTAGTTAAGATTCATTTTGGATGCAATTTAGACTCATAAACCTATTTGAGAACAATTTCAATTTTACTACATCATCACTCACTCGCCATATGACAGCACATAAATGGAGTGGAACTAATATAAACAATGATGTGGGAAGAGCGAGTGTAGAGACAGAAATAACCAATTCAGGGTGCAGGCAGAAAGGGAGGCCTGCAAAAAAGAATAGAAAATATGGACTGAATGGAATATAGGAAAATGTGACAAAAATTCACCACTGCCAATTAAAACAAAAACCCTGTAGGGGTTTCCAATCATGTTACACTTTATTAAATAATTGTACCTAGTGCTGAGAGCATTGGGCTGAAAACCAGGAAAGCCTGGTTCAAATCCTGCTGCTGTTCCTTGAGATCTTGGACAAGTTACTTAGGGCTCTTTTACTAAGGAATGCCCAAAAGTGGCCTGCTCTGATGTAGGTGTGTGTTTTGGATGCACGCTGGTCCATGTCCTGGGCATGCATGGAAAAAAGGGGATTTTTTAATGTGCTGGAAATTGGACGTGCAGCAACATGAAAACCAGCAGGCGTCCATTTTTGGCCTGAAACCTTAACACCACCCACTGACTTAGCAGTAAGGTCTCACACGCTATCTGGGCGGTAAGCATGCAATGCACTCCAAATGACGATTACCACCACCGGGTAAGGGCCCCACGGTAGAAAATGGAAAATATTTTCTACCGCGTGTTTTGGGCTTGCGCCAAAAATGGAATTACCGCCCGGGGCACGCGGTAGCTGGGCAGTAGTTCCAATCTGATGCACGTTGGATGTGCATAGGCACCTATGCACCTTTGTAAAAGGGCCCCTTAACCCTTCCGTTGCCTCAGGTACAAATGTAAAATGTAAGCCCTCTGGGGACAGGGAAATACTTAGTGTACCTACATGCAACTCACCTTGAGCTACTACTAAAAAAGGTGTGACCTCAATAAAAATAAATTATATGTGAGCAATGTACCAGCATCGGAATCAAAAGGCAACCCCAGCTCTTCAAAGAGTCTCCAAGTAATCGAAGCAAGGATCTGCACATTAATGTTCATACTGTACAAATAGGTGCATATTTTGCTTTCTTTCCACTGCTACTCACTTAAATCTCATGACTTTCAAATATGTCTATTGAAAATTTTGTTTTCTTTTTCTAGCTTTGTTAGCTCTATAGATTTGAATGATTGCAAACTATTTAAATGCAGCTATTAAAATTCATACCTTTCCCAATTGTTAACCCTTACTTTACTTCGAGAACTCTAAGATCCTTGACTCAAAATCAGTTAACTGTGCCTTCATCTTGAGAACTCACTAGGCACACGATCCTTTCTGTCCAAGGTCCACTACAGTGGAACAAATTACCTCAATCTCTTTGTCACCAGACATAAAACGGAACGTAAAACCTTTTTATGCGCTGATGCCTATGGCTCTGCTACTTGAAGACAAACTGCCATATTGGTCCCAAGATGAGCCTGAATGATTTATCCCCCTCCTTACATATTATTCCATCTATCCTATCATTATTGAAGTTTATCCCCTTCCTTCCTTTTATGTCATGTCCAATCTCCCACCTCTCTTTTTTTTAGTTCTTTTCCTCCTTTTCAGACTGTAAGCCACCCAGAAAGTACAATGGGTGGGAAAGTAAATTCTTAATAAACTTGAAACCTAAGGACAACTCTATAATCAAGGCACCCACATTAATATAACCCTTGTGTGTGAAAATACCTAGAATACTAGCACTCATGCATTTAACTGTAAACCTACCTGCAAACGTGCCAGAAGGACACCTAAGTGCTATTCCATAATGGGCAGTCATTTATAATATTTTCTCTGTCATTGACAAAACACAACACAAAACTGAGAAATGTTTCGTTTGCCAATGACAGGTGTGGCAATGACAGCTCCTGACTTTCCTCCTGGGCCTACCTCAATCCATGGTGGTCCAGCAGGGACTTGTTGGGCAGGATTGATGCCCACTCACTCTCATCCTTGGATGTATCCACAGCCAGGGACAGGAGTGAATGGCTATCACTTCTGCCCCAACAGACCCCTGTCATAACATCATGGGTTGAGGTAGACCTGGGGAGCCTAAGGGGGCCCAAGGGGTTCAAAGGAAAGGGGGATAGAAAATTTTTGTTGTGTGTCATCCCCCGTGATGACTAAAGGGGGGGGGGAGGGAGTCACTAAGCAAAATGGAAACTTCCCTAGATGACAAGGGAAATGACAGGAATCAAAAGTTTTCTGACTGCCCATCCTTAATAGTTTATTTACTTTTCTTACTCAGTCAAAGTGGTTTACAATAGTAAATACATAAAAATAAGCTAGGAAAAGGAACACCATTCTCAAGACAGGAAAGAGTCACTGAAACAAGACACCCACCCTCCATTCACACCCCTAAATGACTCAGAGCCATCAATAAAATCCCTTCTGCAAAAAATCCCAGAAGCAATCCTCAAATCATTCCCAAGCTTTCTTTAAAAAAAAGTAAGCCTTAATTTTTAACTTTAAATTGTTTAAAAACAGGTTCTACTCTCAACTCCAATGGAAATTGATTCCATAAAACTGGAGTCCATGTGGGAAGGTGGTGCGTCCACCGAAGGGAACCCGCCGGAACCCCCAAGGCTCTCAGTGCTGCCTGTGGGACAGAGACCTGCTGCTGTACACCACTTTCCGCAGCAGGAGCAGCAACACTTGACAGCCTCCACTGCCATGCTCCCCTGCGTGGTTGAAGAAGAAGAAAATCCTGCTGAAAATGAAAGTAACACATCAGCTTTATTAGTCCCAGATTTACTCCACACTTCAATCATCCAAATTTTTCAAACACTTCACAATTCTCCAAAATATTTATACATCTCTTGCCTCAGTAGTGCATAATTGTCCCACAATGATTTTGGGGCAATACTAACAGCACTCACTTCTTCATTGGCATAATTACTTTTGTTATTAATATATTCAAGTACTTATCTTTAATATTTTTGGACTGGGGGCGTTATGCTGTCCGACATGCATGTTTCGCCATTAGGCTTTATCAAGGACCTCCACCATATGCCGTTCTAGCGCCAGCTCAACCAATATATCAAAGGAATTACTCCTGTTAGTATTGCCCAAAAATCATTGTGGGACAATTATGCACTACTGAGGCAAGAGTTGTATAAATATTTTGGAGAATTGTGAAGTGTTTGAAAAATTTGGATGATTGAAGTGTGGAGTAAATCTGGGACTAATAAAGCTGATGTGATACTGATGCGAGGTCCCTAGGAAGAAATATTTAGAATACTGCCTGTAAAAGAATTGGATTCAGAAAATAAAAGTAAGGCATTTACTGAGATGGGCTGCGGGTCTCCCCTGCCATGATCTCCGCAGGGCAGGACTGTCAGAACACAATCAGTGCAGGGCAAAGCTCCTCAAACCAGCAAAGAACTGGTCCAGCGACTGTCTGTTTTATTTATTTATTTATTTATTTTAAATGGCTCAATGCTCTTCCTGTGCTTTTCTTTTTCTTTTTGTGAGGAAGACTGCTGGAAGAGAGACAGACATGAACAACCTTTGGAGGAGAATATGGGGAAAATGACTGGGGTGAGACAGCGACCCAAGTGAACAGGTACGCCTCCTTCCTCAACTGGCCAACCCAGTCCAGAAGGCCCCCAGAAAGGAAGAATCAAGGAGCTGGTGAGAAGCCATCCACTGCCTGCTGGAGATATAGATATACTGCCTGACTAGGAGGCTGGCTGTCCAGGACCACTGTCTTCAGTACAGTATTGGCTATCTCCACCTGCTGGTAGATGGACACAACTCATCAGTTTCTGGATTCATCTGCTGCTGATGCATAGAAAAAGTTAGATGTTTTGATCTAGATCTGTTTCAATGATGACTAAGCCACAAAAAGGTGCCCTAAATGACCATATGACCATTGCATGGATTAAGGCATGCCCCCCACCTTACTACCCCAGTGGTCACTGTCCCCTCTCACCCCCTCAAAGATGTGAAAGAAACAGTACGTATCAGCCTCTATTGCTGCTTCAGATGTTATGGTCAGTCTTATTAGAGTAGCAATAGGTCCATGGAGTAGCCTGGTGGTCAGTGCAGCGCACTTTAAAGAAGAGGACCCAAGCTATATCCCACTCTAACTCATACACTAGTGGTGGAACATGTGAGCCCTGCAAAACCCACCAAAAACCTACCGTACCTACATAGAGGTGATACCTGCGGGCATAAGGACAACAGTGGTGAACAGTTGGGTATAGTTGGTTTTTGGTGGGTTTTGGAGGGCTCACCATACAATTGAAGGGGGGGATAATAGTGAGATGTGCATCTAGGACCTTTTATATGAAGTCCACTGCAGTGGTTCGTTTTTGTGCATTTTCCCTTGTACATTTTTTTTTTCTGAAAATGGTTCTAAAAGATAGATGCACTGAGCACAAAAACATCTATCAAATGGCTATTTTAGAAACAAAAAGTTGGACGTTTTTCTGATTTGAAAATAACCATGCTTGCTACTGGAGGTTTGGACATTTTTCCCCAAAACAGCCAAAATTGGATTCAAATGTTATATTGAAATGCTCCTCCATGTAGCCTACAAAGTCAGCACAAATATACTTTTTGGAGCCAAATTTAGAGGGAGCAACATATACTCATACACACATATAAAAACTCCACAGGAAATCTGATACAAATTTCACACTTCTGCTAAATGTAATCAGAGACCAAGAAAATGTGACTGAAAGAAATTGTCTCAAATGAATTGCATGCCAGCAGCCTGATTAAAAAGAACTTCTAAGTGCACCTTGATAAGCTTCTTGTTTGTATTATATATTCCAGAATATTCTTTGCAACTGTGCATGTATTAAGACGAGAGCTGATAGTAAATTTGAGGGACTGAGATCATATTTCCACCATTCCCTTGCTTTGAGGTTCATTCCTGTCATAGCATGTGTAAAACTGAATAATAAAAAAAGAAGGAATAGTATGTCAAGTTTTCAAAGGATTTTTAATTAGATATTTATAATCAAAATAAACAAGCAGACAAATGGAAAAAAAGGGTATGCTTACAACCATGGTAAATCACCCCTGTATGACCCATGGAGCCACTCTTGACCATAAGTTATAATCGTAACAAAAATTCCTTTAGCAATATGGCAAAAATTGCTTTAAAAAGAATATAAAAAGGTTTATTTTAAAGTAACTTGTATCTCAAATATGTAGCTAGCTTAATTTTTATTTCTGTAAAACACTAACAGATAAATGTAAAAAACTATTGTGTTTCAATAAAAGTCCTCAGAAGGTAGACTCTCACGCAGTTTTGCCCATATTGTCTTTCTCTTTGAAAATGGCTATCATGACTTCCAGCGGCAGTCTCATGAGATTGCCACTGGAAGTCCCATCAGCCATTTTGGGATTGGAGGGAGCTACTACTGGAAGGATGTCCTGCCAGTACTGACTCCAGTCCCAAAATGGCTGACATGACCTCCAACAGCAATCTCACGAGACTGCCACTGGGAGTCACAACAGCCATTTTTAATGAGGAGGACAGCATGGGAAGAAGCACGTGAGAATAGCTCCTGTGGGCAGCAGGACCATTCCTGAAAAGGAATAATTGGGGTGAACACACTTGGCCTCGTACTTTGGGGAAGGTGGGAGCATCTGCTAGTTGATCCCTGTTCCTATTCTTGCTGGCAGGAAAAGAGCAACATTTCTTATTTATCCCTGTGTCCCTCAGTCCCATTCCCAACAACATTCTGAAGTCAGCAGAGCAAGAAGCAGTATAAACAGCACAGCTCTCTTTTTGTCACCAAGAGGGAGAGAGGAGAGGACTATGCCAGAAAGAGGTGCAGGGGATATCAGAGGCCAAAACCAAAACAAGACAAAGATCTGCACAAGCCAAAGCAGATCAATTGCAGTGGCGTACCAAGGGGGGGGGGGGGCGGTCTGCCCCGGGTGCACGTCGCTGGGGGGGGGGTGCCGCGCGCCTGTTGGCCGAGTCCACTCGTTCCCTCCCTGGTGCTCCCTCTGCACGGAACAGGTTACTTCCTGCACCTGGGGGAGGGTGTAATTTTGCGGTGGGGGGGGGGGTGTAATTTCGTGAGGGGAGGCATTGCACCCGGGGGGGGGGGGGGGGGCCCCATCTGCGATCCACCCCGGGTGTCAGGCAGCCTAGGAACGCCACTGATCAATTGTCCAAATTAAATTCATCTGGTTGATATTCAAAGCGATATAACCAGCTACCGACCGGTTAAATCACTTGGTCGAGGCTAGCCGCTAATTTTCAGTGGCACTTAACTGGCTAAGTGCTGCTGAAATTCGCAGTTAGCATCTTACTCAAAGCCCCGGCTCTGTTGGGGGATTCCGGGGGTGGAGTCAGCACTTGGTCACTTAAGTGCTGATATTCAACCCTTAACCCCCGGATGCTAAATAGTGCTGCTAGAGATCCGCGCTGAAATCCAAGTGTATTGTATAACAACATGCATAAATTAATTGGCATTGATAACAGCACTTAACAAGCAATAATGAGCACTAATTGGCAATAATTAGAATTTATGTGCACAACTCGCTAAGCGTATTCTGTAACGCAGTGTGCCTGATTTCTAACATGTGCAGGTAAAAAGGAGCGTGGTTATGGGCGGGGAAAAAGGCGTTTCATGGGCGTTCTGACATTTATGCGCGTAGTTATAGAATATGGCCTAGTGCATGTACATCTACATGCCGGGATTTAAACCACATTTTTGTTGCTGTAAATGGAGGCATGTAGTTTTAGGCGCTGAGATATCAACTATGCATATTCTACATACCGCACCTAAATCTAGGCGCCGCTTATAGAATATGCTTAGTTGGCATTGATTTCTGTGCCGAAATTTTAGGCGCCATATATAGAATCTCCCCCTAAGTGGCTAGGTTTAGCACATAAATAGGACTGCATAAAAGTCTGTCCTATCTTTATGAGCTACTCCATGGCTGTGTAAGGGATGAATAACAATTTAAGCAGCTATGTGTTTGCTGGCTCAAAAAGAACCAAATTTTCAAAGACGAAGCCCATTTAGGACCCAGTTTTGAATACCTGGGAATAACTCCGTTGGCAGTGAACAAAACACTCACCGCCGCCAACAGAATATCAAGCCCAATGTTTATGTGTTGTAGTCAATAAAATAAAGCAGTTAATTTCATCTGGATAATCAATTTGCTGTTGTGTTTGGTGGTTGGAATAGTAGAGGACAATACAGGTAAGGGATGGATGATGGAGAGTTTTGTACTAGGTAGGGGTGTACATTCAGTAGCATGCATTCAGTTCGTTAGCATGACTTAAAAAATTTTTTTTGTTACATTTGTACCCCGCGCTTTCCCACTCATGGCAGGCTCAATGCGGCTTACATGGGGCAATGGAGGGTTAAGTGACTTGCCCAGAGTCACAAGGAGCTGCCTGTGCCGGGAATCGAACTCAGTTCCTCAGTTCCAAAGTCCACCACCCTAA
Source organism: Microcaecilia unicolor (assembly GCF_901765095.1). NCBI lineage: Eukaryota > Metazoa > Chordata > Amphibia > Gymnophiona > Siphonopidae > Microcaecilia > Microcaecilia unicolor. Next base: position 54,116,667 of record NC_044035.1, read on the forward strand.
CCACTAGGCCACTCCTCCACATTTAACTCTGGATTCTATATATGGCGCTCAAATCTGGGCATGCTCCTGAGGTGCATGCACAACTTAATAGGCTAACAAGATGTTAACCATCAATAACTGGATGCTAACCAATTATAGATGTTAACTGGCACCAATTAGGATTTGTGCGTGCATCTGGCTGTGCGCTATTCTATAACACTGGGTGCCTGAATTTCATAACACCTAACCCAAAAGGGGGCATGGCAATGGGAGGGGCATGAGCAGGTCAGGGGTGTTCCAAAAAGTTGGGCGCAGTGTTATAGAAAAATGGGTCAGCATGCCCAACTTGAGTGCCAGGATTTACACCAGGTTTCAGCAGGCATAAATCTGGTGCCCAGAGTTGAGTGTAGCAATTGGTGCTACGCACGTGCGCAGATCTTTGAGTCCTATTTATAGAAGTCCCCCCTTAATGCATGCAAAATTGATTTGGCATGCAGTAACCTATGAATTAATGCATGTACAATTGATTTGCATGCATTAAAAACTTCCAATGTATGTTACGGTTTCTATTGTAGAGACCTTGGGAATCATGCAATTGGGGTGTCTACAGAGAAATTCCAAAGGCCCTACCAGTAGAAGTATAATTTGGTCTTTACAGTGACATCACTAGATGCTAGAAGGGGCATTACATTTTTGACCTTTTCAGCCTTGAATAGATTCTAAAACCTCTGTGACCAGTATTCTGATCAGGGGAGAAGGGAACTGTTTAAGAGTATATAACCCTTTGCAGAATTAAAACCTCTGTCTTTGGTGTTGCTTTCTGGTGCTGACCACCTATGTGAAGGGACAGCGCTCCAGTGCAAAGCCCTAGCCAATTAAGTTCAAACAGTTTAGGTTTTTAGAGACACCATTACTCTAATCAGGAGCAGATACAGTAATCAGTAGCCCCTTACACTCTTGAGCAGTACTTGGGACAGCAGGCAGGGGGACCTGCTGTATCCATTCTTAGAGCTTAGAAGCGAGGGAGAATTTGGGCTTATTGTGCAATTCTATCTGGGATCTCAGAACCTTCTAAACCTATACAAGGTCCTGAAACAACATCCAAAAAACACTCTTCCCTCTAAGCTGAGTGTGAGTCCTTAAACTGCACTACTGCCAGTTGGGGGGTGCTGCTTCACTATTATGTTTTCAATCACTAGAAAGAGGCAGGTTCCCCGAAGTCAGGAAAAGCTTGCCCATTCCTCACTATTAAAAATATGATAGTGACACAGCACCACCCACTGGCAGGGCCATAGGTGGAGGACTCGCGCTCAGCTTAGAGGGAACAGTGGCAAAGACGGAAGGAAATACAGGAACTGCTTAGAACATCTAGCCTCCTGGTAATACCTCCTCCACCCAGGATCAGTTTATCATGCAGCTTGCTTCAGAATCTCAGGAAGGCTGAGACTCCTAACACTGCTAATCCCAAAGACTGTGAATGCCAATTATTTTTTATATCTACCTAGTACTAATTGAAAGAGAGAGTATCTACATATTTTCACGAGAAACAGAACAGAGGAGATAAGAGTAGAGAGCTGGACAGGAATGGGGATTGCGAGATTCCCACAGGGATGGAAGAAGTCACTGTGAGATCCCTGAGGGGATGGAAGAAGCTGCCGCAGGATTCCCACAGGATGCAGTCCAAATCTGGGGACATCAGAATGAAGCTTGGAATGCGAGAAAGGCAACTGGAGTGCTAAAATGAGGCTTCAAAAGCAATTGGAGTGCCAGAATGAGGCTTGGAATGTCCAGAGAGGCAGCTGGAACACTTACTGGTTGAAGAGTGAATACCACACCAAAAACCCACAGGAGGCTGTCGGGTCGAGAGGAAACGGAAGGCTGCGAGTGAGTAAGTAATAGAATTGACTCTTGTGGGTAGAGGTGGGGATGGAGGAGAATAATTGCAGGGATGGGTGGAGATGGAATGGATCTTAATGGGTACAGGTGGGTATGGGTTACATTCCAGTGGGGACAGGCGGGGATGGGTGAAATTTCTGTCCTGTGCAACTTTCTAGAAAAGAGACTTTAGCAGAGGCAATAGACAAAATTATTTACAAAGTGACTGCACCTGATATTGTGTCCCATTTGTTTTCTGATTGAAGACTCTTACGTAAACAAGTTGGTTCAGTACAGATTTATTGGAGTGGTCTTGCTTACTGACTGTGTGAAGAAAGCAGTGTGTGTGGTAATTGCTAACAGCCTCCTGGTGTATGCCAGTCCTGACCCTAGTCCCAACAAACTGAATATTGTTATGTATAGGGTTGCTCTGAATCTGGGCACATATAAGGCATCCACCTAGGTTGAAGTTTACATCCCAAGCTATACTATTTAATCCAAATGTGTGAAACAAACTGAAACACTGACAAACATTCTGGCAATTCCAAAGATAAATAAATCAAAAATATTTGGCCATGCACAGCTCTAGTACTAGAGGTAGGAACATAAGAATCGCCATACTGGATCAGACCAGTGGTCCATCTAGCTCAGTATCCTGTTTCCAACAGTGGCCAATCCAGGTCACAAGTGCCTGGCAGAAACCCAAATAGCAGCAATATTTAATGCTACTAATCCCAGGGTAAGCAGTGGCTTCCCCATGTTTATCTCAAAAGCAGACAATGGACTTTTCCTCCAGGAACTTGTCTAAACCTTTTTTAAACCCAGATACGCTAACCGCTGTTACCACATCACCCGGCAACGAGTTCCAGAACTTAACTATTCATTGAGTGAAAAACTATTTTCTCCTATTTGTTTGAAAAGTATTTCCATGTAACTTCATTGAGTGTCCAAAGTCTTTGCGGTTTTTGAAAGAGAGAAAAATCAGTTCACTTCTACTCATTCTATACCACTCAGGATTTTGTAGACCTTAATCATACCTCCCCACAGCCATGTCTTTTGCAAGCTGAGATCCCTAACCTCTTTAGCCTTTTCGCAAATGAGAGGAGTTTCATCCCCTTCATCATTTTGGTTGCTCTTCTTTGAACCTTTTCTAATTCCACTATATCTTTTTTGAGATATAGCAACCAGAATTCAATGCAGTACTCAAAGTAAGGTCACACCATGGAGCGATATAGAGACATAATATAGTATTCTTGGTTTTATTTACCACCCCTTTCCTAACAATTCATAGCATCCTGTTTGCTCTTTTGGTTGCCATAGCACACTGGGCTGAAGATTTCACCTAGATCTTGAAGGTCTCTGGACAAGCTGATCTGCCTCAGACCACAGTCTCCCTTGGGCCAGCCCTGGTAGGAAGACATTTCTAGTAGAATTGTACTTATGTATAATCTAGACCATCTACAGTTCTGGGCAGAGTACAAAAGAAGCATACATAATTCTATAATTTAGTGATAATCAAAACAAACTCACAAAACAATAACATTTAAAAAATGTAAAAACAATCATTACACGAGTATCAAAAGCTCAATACATAAATAACTAGCCAATTATCAGTAATAATCATATTACTGCCCATTGTATAAATCTGCATTCCTTATATATTCTTGACTACACTACCCCAGAGTCATAAGAAAAAAAAAAGTTACGTTCAATCCAGAAAGCTTATGTTTATCATCCTATATAATAATTCTCACCACCAATGTTCTAATGTGGGACTGCCTGTGTCCGTGGCTCCTGGAGTTGCTGAGCTAGGCTCCATAGCCAGGATGATGTTACTGATTCCCAGGCAGGGGGAGGAGTAGGGAAACAAGTGTGTTTCCCTACTCCTCCCCCTGTCTGGGAATCAGCTGTCAGTGCTCCACTACCTGCCACTTCGGAGCAAGTGGCAGGGAGCAGCGCATGAAAATACTATAAGCGCGGCACCACAGAACCCCCCCCCCCCCGGCACATCAAACACCCCCTCCCCCCCAAGCACATCAAACACCCCTCTCCCCCCCCACCCTAAGCACATCAACACCTCCCCCGGTGCATCAAACCCCCTCACCACCCGCAGATGCCAGTAGTAACGCTGTCTGGCCGCTGCTGCTTCTCCCGTTGAGCAGCGGCCACTACAAAAAGAAAAGAAGCGATAAATGTTTTTAAACCCAGCCCTAATCATTCACAAATGCCCGAGTCTTACAACGCAGTCTCTGTAGCCGCTCCTCCTCTCGCCTCCACGTCACTGCCCCTGGAGTAAGACCCCGGAGGAGCGCAGTGACTTGACAGGTGAGAGGAGGAGCGGCTGCAGAGACTGCGCTTTAAGACTCGGGCATTTGCGAATGATTTGGGCTGAGTTTAAAAACATTTATTGCTTCTTTTCTTTTTGTAGCGGCTGCTGCTGCTCAACAGGGGAAGCAACAGCGGCCAGACAGCGTTACCACTGGCAGCTGCGGATGGCGAGGGGGTTTGATGCACCGGGGGGACGAGGGGAGGGTCGCTGGACATAGGTAGCTGGGGGGAGGGGAGGGTCACTGGACATGGGTAGCTGCAGGGGGGGCAGGGGGAGAGGAGGGTCACTGGACATGGATGGCTGGAGGCGGGGCAGGGGAGAGGGAGGTGGGGAGGGGGTCCTGAGACCAGAGAGGTGGGAGTGGGGGTGGGGAGGGGAGCCACACTCATTCACACTCCCTGTCTATCACACTCTATCTCTCTGTCACATACACACACAGTCTCACACACACAGACACTCTGTCTCTCACACACTCTCTCTCTCTCTCTCACACAAACACACACACGCTGTCTCTATCTCTCTCTCATTCTCTCTATGACACACACACTCCATCTCTCACACACTCTCTCTCAAACATACACACTCCGAGGAAAACCTTGCTAGTGCCCGTTTCATTTGTGTCAGAAACGGGCCTTTTTTACTAGTCTATAAATAATTATGCTGATCAGGGGCGCAGCTAGGTGGGGTGCCAGGGGAGCGACTGCCCCCAAAACAGACTTCCAACAGCACCGGCGCCTATTTTCCAGGTGGTCCGTCATGCCTACACAGTGCATGCGTGCGCTTACATAGTCCGCTCCCCCTGGTGTCACAACCTGGCTGTGCCTCTGACGCTAATACAACAAAAAGTATCAGAACCTGCAAATAATCGAGAGAGTTTTTTTACTAAGGCGCACTGACACTTTTGGTGCGCTAAAAGTTTGAGACGCCAATGCATTCCTAATGGCGTCTCTAACGTTTAGCGGGACCACAATTTTAGCGCGCGCTAAAAACGTAAGTGCGCCTTAGTAAAAGACGCTCCCAGATTTTTCCAGGACCAACATACTGTATCTACTGGAAACATGCATTATAGATTTTTTTTTTCCACTAATCCAATGACAATAGTGTAAACAGTCTGGAGTTTGCCAGAGTAGCTGCTGAACACAAACTAGTGTAATTTCTTTTACTAACAGCATGTAAAGGAATATATTGGCCTTCTCTCTTCTTGGAATTTAGCAATAAAAGATTGTGTATCCTGTGGCTGCTGGATTAATTATTGTTTCTGCATACTTGGGCAGTAATGGAACACACTGGTGCCATGTTTCCATTTTGTTGAAAATATTAACAGCATGAAACCCATAGTGGACTCCACATGCATTATTGCAGAGCTGGCCACTACTAATTGGTGTACTGCTTTAAAAAAAAAAAAAAAAGCAGTTATTTGCCATATAATTTAATATAATGCAATATCTAGGTAGACAGGAATAGCTCTTTCAGCAATTAAAAAATGTTCCAACTCATGCATTTTAAGCGGAAGCAAAGCGAATGTGATCGGAATCTAAAGGCGGCATTGCCTCCAATGGTCATCTCTACTATAAAAAAAAGCACCTCCAACGTTCTGAAGCTGACTCCGTGGCTTCATTGAAGTGAAGGGTTCGTAAGGTTCGTCAGATTCGTCAGTCTGTCACCATCTCTCTCGGCCCTGCCCTCGCGTCAAAACGTGATGACGTAGAGGGCGGTGGACCTATCAGAGGCGTGAGGGCGGGGCCGAGACTGACAGACTGACGAATCTGACGAACCTTACGAACCATTCACTTCAGTGAAGCCACGGAGTCAGCTTCACAACGTTACAGGTTCGTTTTATTTCACTACGCAGCTCCCTAATTTTGCAGTTAAACATCGCAGGATGGCTGGAGGGGGGGGGGGGAAGAGAGGGGGGGCAACGACCCTGGAACTGGGAGGGAAGGAGGGGGGCAGACCCTGGAACTTGGAGGGGGGGCGGCCGGACCCAGGAACTGGGAGGGAGGGAGGGGGGTGGGGCCACCCTGGAACTGGGAGGGAGGGGGGGCACCTGGCAAACACACTCATTCTCACACACACACACTCTTGCACCCAGGCTCACTCTGTCACACACACTTACACATTCACTCTCTCTCTATCACACACTCACTCTCACACACACTCTGTAAAACACACACACACCGAGGAAAACCTTGCTAACGCCTGTTTCATTTGTGACAGAAACAGGCCTTTTTTCCTAGTCTTCCATAAATATAAGTAAAGACTGTCATCTTATGCTATTTGCTGATTTTCCCTTCCACCTGAACACAGAACCCTCCATGTCTAGAGCTGCTCCTTTACTGTAGGTCTGGACATTCATTCTTTTTTAATCTAAAATTCATAACTCTCATAGTTCTACAAATACATTTTAGCTGATATTGCCAGGAGCAGCAATATTTGGCAGTAGCTATGGCAATCTTCTTAAAATTAAAGCAAGAGTTTGCCGCGAGTCAACCACAAACTACACTACACAAACAACTGTATGGCAGCAGTCCTGAAATTTGTCAGAGTGGCTGCCGAAGTCTTTGGACAGGCATGAAGTGAGGAAGGTTAGAATTTGTTTTTTTATTTAAGCAGTGTCCAAGTGCCTGAGTGGAAGCATTCACCCATGTCTTGGCTCAAAGCAAGGCGCAGTGCCCCCCAGTGCACGGAGCCGACATTAACATGGCGCTGTGCACCGATGGGCCTGCATGCCCGAAGCAGCGGGGAGCGAGCGAGGGGAGAGGTCAGGACCCCGCATCGCAGGTGCTCCCCGCTGAGAGGGGCTGGGACAAAAGGGGGTTTAAAACCCTTGGGCTGAGCTTGGACGGCCTCTTCGGCGTCCGAGCGCCAGCCAGCAAAGCACCCATCGCACCTTTGGCTCCTCCACCAGACAGAAAGCACGCACCGCCGAGTCTTCGCCTTCATGGTCTGGTGCTGCCCATCGCGACCTGATCACGTTTGGCACGAGGGGTCTCCAGGTACGCCGTACATCCATGCGGTAAGCAATTTTAGTATCCGAGCACGCCGGTAAGAGGCGAGTGTCCGCTCCCGACCATCGCTTAGCTGCGAACCCCCTCGTCATGCTGGCGCAAATTTTCAACAGCGTTACGTCCTTTGCCATCGCTAGTCCTGACCGTTAATCTGGATCGTTCATACGGTCTCAGTTTGCGCCACCGGCGTCCAAGTGCCTGAGCAGAAACATTCACCCATGTCTTGGCTCAAGAGTAGTATACCGTACTTCACCACCTTTCCAACCTTGGTTAATTAAAGTAGTTGCAAAATGAAAAGAAAAGCATAATTAAGTACAAGAAGGGGCCCTTTTACTAAGCCACGTAAGCGTCTACGCGGGCCGAACGCGCACCAAAATGGAGTTCCCGCCCGGCTACCGCTTGGCTCTTGCATTAATTTCATTTTTGGCGTGCGTCCAATACATGCATCCAAAAAGTAATTTTTATCAGACGCACGTATTGGACACGCATCAAGTGGCATTTGACAAGTGTAGGTCATTACCGCCCTGTTACCGCATGAGTCTTTACTGCTAGGTCAATGGCTGGCAGTAAGGTCTCAGACCCAAAATGGACGTACGGCAATTTTGATTTTGCCACACATCCATTTTCTGCAAAAATTTTCAAAAAGGCCTTTTTTACAGGTGCGTAGAAAAATGGATCAGTGCATACCCAAAACCCGCGCCTACACTACCACAAGCTATTTTTCAATGCACCTTAGTAAAAGGACCCTTAATATAAAATAAATAAATAAATAGCAGAGACATAAGAAATTATACTGAAATTAAAAAAAACTCTAAAGCAGAAAGAAAGCAAAGAGAGACTTGTTTGATGAAACTGCAGATTTCCATAGTGGAGGTAATTGACTGGTTTTTAAAATGGCTGTTTTAGCTGGGGGTAAAATTGCAAGTCAAGGAAAAGGCTTACACAAAGTAATGCTACCTTTGAGGATCAGCAAAGCACTGATAAGGAAGGCGAAGAGGGACTTCGAAAAAAAAGATTGCGTTGGAGGCAAAAACACATAGTAAAATGTTTTTTAGGTATATTAAAAGCTGGAAGCCGGCAAAAGAATTGGTTGGACCACTAGATGACCGAGGAGTAAAAGGGGTGATCAGGGAAGACAAAGCCGTAGCGGAGAGATTAAATGAATTCTTTGTTCAGTCTTCACCGAGGAAGATTTGGGTGAGATACCGGTGCGAAAAATGGTATTCGAAGCTGACGAGTCAGAGAAACTTAATGAATTCTCTGTAAACCTGGAGGATGTAATGGGGCAGTTCTATAAACTGAAGAGTAGCAAATCTCCTGGACCGGATGGTATTCATCCCAGAGTACTGATAGAACTGAAAAATGAGCTTGTGGAGCCATTGTTAGTAATATGTAATTTATCCTTAAAATCGAGCGTGGTACCAGAAGGTTGGAGGGTGGCCAATGTAACGCCGATTTTTAAAAAAGGTTCCAGAGGAGATCAGGGAAATTATAGACCAGCGAGTCTGATGTTGGTGCCGGGCAAAATGGTAGAGACTATTATTAAGAACAAAATTACAGAGCATATTCAAAAGCATGGATTAATGAGACACTAGTCAACGTGGATTTAGTGAAGGGAAATCTTGCCTCACCAATCTACTACATTTCTTTGAAGGGGTGAACAAACATGTGGATAAAGGGGAGCCGGTTGATATTGTGTATCTGGATTTTCAGAAGGCGTTTGACAAAGTACCTCATGAAAGACTCCAGAGGAAATTGGAGAGTCATGGGATAGGAGGTAGTGTTCTATTGTGGATTAAAAACTGGTTAAAAGATAGAAAACAGAGAGTAGGGTTAAATGGTCAGTATTCTCAATGGAGAAGGGTAGTTAGTGGGGTTCCCCAGGGCTCTGTGCTGGGACCGCTGCTTTTTAACATATTTATAAATGACCTAGAGATGGGAGTAACTAGTGAGGTAATTAAATTTGCTGATACCACAAAGTTATTCAAAGTCGTTAAATTGCGGGAGGATTGTGAAAAGTTACAAGAGGACCTTACGAGACTGGGAGACTGGGCGTCTAAATGGCAGATGACGTTTAATGTGAGCAAGTACAAAGTGATGCATGTGGGAATCAGGAACCCAAATTATAGCTACGTCATGCAAGGTTCCACATTAGGAGTCACAGACCAAGAAAGGGATCTAGGTGTTGCCGTTGACGATACGTTGAAACCTTCTGCTCAGTGTGCTGCTGCGGCTAAGAAAGCAAATAGAATGTTAGGTATTATTAGGAAAGGAATGGAAAACAAAAATGCGGATGTTATAATGCCTTTGTATCGCTCCATGGTGTGACCACACCTCGAATATTGTGTTCAATTCTGGTCGCCGCATCTCAAAAAATATATAGTGGAATTAGAAAAGGTGCAGAGAAGGGCGACGAAAATGATAAAGGGGATGGGACGATTTCCCTATGAGGAAAGGCTAAAGCAGCTAGGGATCTTCAGCTTGGAGAAAAGGCATCTGAGAGGAGACATGATAGAGGTCTATAAAATAATGAGTGGAGTGGAACGGGTAGATGTAAAACGTCTGTTTACGCTTTACAAAAATACTAGGACTAGGGGGCATGCAATGAAGCTACAATGTAATAAATTTAAAACGAATCGGAGAAAATGTTTCTTCACTCAGCATGTAATTAAACTCTGGAATTCATTGCCAGAGAATGTGGTAAAGGCAGTTAGCTTAGCGGAGTTTAAAAAAGGTTTGGTTGGCTTCCTAAAGGAAACGTCCATAGACCATTATTAACTATTTCTTGGATAAGCAGTATTTGTGACCTGGATTGGCCACTGTTAGAAACAGGATGCTGGGCTTGAAGGACCTTTGGTCTTTCCCAGTATGGCAATACTTACGTACTTATGTAAAGAAACTTGACTATCAAGAGGCAGGGAAGAGAAATCCAATGGGAAAACATCACAGTTAATCAGAAAAAGCTTCTAGTGTCAAAGACCTAAGTTTCCTGGTCAAGCGAGGAGAGGTGAGAGGGAGCATGTGTGAAAGAAACCACAGGAAAGGAAAAAAATAAATTAAAGTATAGTCAGGATGGAGTCAGTCCAGAGGGCAGCTACAAAATTGGTCAGTGGTCTCTGTCATAAAGCATATGGGGACAGACTTATAGACCTCAATATGTATAATCTGGAAGAAAGACGGGAGAGAAGAAATATGATAGAGACGTTTAAATATCTCCATGGCATCATTGTACAGGAGGTGAGCCTTTTTTTAATTAGATTTATTATTTTTTAGTCCACCCTTGTCCAGAGTGGATTACAATAAAAACATTCATAAAATACACAATAAATGAAGGAGAACTCCAGAATGAGGGGGCAGAAGATGAAGTTAAGAGGTTAGGCTCAGGAGTAATCTAAGGAAATACTTTTTTTTTATGGAAAGGGTGGTGGATGCATGGAATAGCCTCCCGGTAGAGGTGGTGGAAATAAGGACTAGAAAACATGGGACAGGTATGTGGGGTCACTTAGGGAGAGAAGATAGTAGATGCTGTGGATGGGCAGACTGGATGGGCCATTTGGTCTTTATGTATGGTCATGTTTCTATGTCCCTTTAAGAGCCTGGCAGAACCCCCTTCAGTGATTAGTGGCATCCTGTTGATGTTCTAATCAACTGGGAGATGTCATTGCAGAGACTGCAAGGTGGAATCCTTCCCAAAGCTAAATTGGCTTTGAAATATAAAAACCTAAATAGATTTAAATTATTTTAAGAAATAAGTGGCTTATTTTATGTACTATGCTTCTGGTTGAGGGTACTGAGGAATTGATCAATGACATGGTTAAATTTCCTGTGCAATCTATTATGTTAACTCCAGTGGCAATTTGTGCATTTGTGCTAGTTCTTTAGTTTCAGTGTTGTAGTATGTATTCACCGCTACAGAAATGTCTTATTAAATGGTCAGCTTTATTGAGGTTAAAGTAAAATGCTTTAAAATGTTGTAACTGTTCTAGTCAGTTGGGAAAAGTCTTTGAGCAAACTACAAGGCAGAATCCGTTCTGTAGGACAGATTAGCTTTGAAATATATAAAAGAACCCAGAGGGATCTTATTTGTTTTAAGAAGCTTGTAAAAGTGGCAAATGGTTTGCAGTCATCCTGGTACTGATAGAAAAGCAGAGTTGAGTCCTGAAGAAGCAAGCACAATCCCCTTCTTGAAGTGTAAACTTTGCAAGGAAGCCATTACTCTGAACACAGAGAAAGCAAACGTTATCTGCCCATACTGACCTAAAATGAAAAAGTCTTAGGCGTCTGTTTACTAAAATGTAGTAATGTCTACAATTACCACACATTAACCCCCAGATTCTATAAATGGTGACTAAATTTCATGCACAAATCTGTACACATAGCTGATTTGCATGTATTATTATTATTATTATTATTATTAACATTTGCATAGCGCTACCAGACATACGCAGCGCTGAACACCTGACATAGAGAGACAGTCCCTGCGCAATACAGCTTACAATCTAAAAGTAATACAGACAGACAAGACAATTAAGGGCGATGTCAATTAAGATAATTAAGTCAATTAAGAGAATTAAGTCAATTAAGACAAGACAATTAAGGGCGAGGGAAGTACTGGGTGAGAAGGAACAAGGGGAGGGCAAATGAGTAGTGGCTAGGAGCCAAAAGCAGTGGTGAAAAGGTGGGTTTTCAGCATAGATTTGAAAACAGGTAGAGATGGGGCTAGACGTACAGGCTCAGGAAGTCTATTCCAGGCATAAGGTGCCGCGAGGGAAAAGGAACGAAGTCTGGAATTAGCAGTGGAGGAGAAGGGGGACGACAAGAGAGATTTGTCCAGTGAGCGGAGTTCACGGGGAGGAATGTAGGGAGAGATGAGAGTGGAGAGGTAATGGGGGGCTGCAGAATGGATGCATTTAAAGGTCAGTAAGAGAAGTTTAAATTGTATGCAGGAGAAGCGGACAGGGAGCCAGTGAAGTGACTTGAGGAGTGGGCTAGTGTGGGCATAACGATTTTGGCGGAAAATAAGTCATGCTGCAGAATTTTGGACAGACTGGAGAGGAGAGAGCCGGCTGAGAGGAAGACCAGTGAGAAGTAAATTGCAATAATCCAAACGAGAGGTGACAAGGGTTCTGGTAGCGTATTCAGAAAGGAAGGGGCAGAATTTGCTAATGTTGTAGATAAAGAAACGACAGGTTTTGGCGATCTGTTGAATATTAAGTTTGCATGCGCAACTTAATTGTTTAACAAGCTAATTGGTGCCAATAACAAGCAATTATCAGCATATTCTGTAAAGTGGTGCATGTAAATTTTTTTTTTATTTTATTTTTATTTTTTATTTTATTATTTATATTTTTACAAACTATTATTCAAGATACAACTTGAAGGATAGTGTACATCTACAATTGTAAATCAAACAGGCAAAATTCAATATTACCATTCTTCCAAATGGAAATATTCTAGCAAAACACTCAAGTCCTAACAAAGGGATCCAAGATTTTAAACTAAGAGGAAAAACAAGGAAATAGTTATAAGAAAGAAAAAACACTTATGAAGGGAGTGCTAAATTTTTCTAAAGCTGTCTAGAAGATCTTTTAGACGCAATAAAAGCCGATAGCTGGTGGGGTTCCAAGAAAACATATTTAACAGAGTCAAACCTAACAATACATTTACATGGATACCTCAGAAAGAATACCCCTCCTAACTATGTGCATGTAAATTTTAATGCGTGGATCTCAAAAAAGGGGGGTGGCCATGGGAGGGGCATGGACAGGACATGGGTATTCCTAATAATTATGCGCATTGTTATAGAATATGCCCGATCCATAGCATTTATAGCAGGTTTAATGGTCATGCCTAAATCTTTGTCATGGGGATGGGTGTTGCATGTATTCTATAAACCGTGCCTAACTTTAGGCGAGGATTATAAAATAGCGCTAAGCGTGGGTTTTTCCAGTGCCATAAATAAAAACTGTTCTTTAAGGACTTGCATAAGTGGCATTGGGCCAGATTCTAAGTGCCCTGATGCCACTTTTGCAGGTAAAGGGGGGGAGGGGAAAGGGAATGGGACTTGATATACCGCCTTTCTGTGGTTTTTGCAATTACATTCAAAGTGTTTTACATGGTATATACAGGCACTTATTTGTACTTGGGGCAATGGAGGGTTAACTGATTTGCCCAGAGTCAAAAGGAGCTAAAGTGGGAATCGAGTTTACAATTAACCATGTAAGTGCGAATCTTCTGTATATTAATGACTGCAAGGGGCGCGTGACTGCAGGTATCTAGTTATAGAATTTACCCTTTAAATGAAAAAAAAAAACTTGTAATAAGTGCAAGGCCTCTGCACTAACTGCTGGGGAGATTTCCATCATGTTCCTATACACTTATGGCACACAGAACTACCTTACAGTGTATTAACAACCTAATTCTGTAAAATACGCTAAAAATTGCATGTGCAATTTAATTGAATAACGAGCTAATTAGCATCGATAACTGGCTTTTGAACAAGCAGTTATTGGCACCAATAAATCAAAATGTATGTGCATAAATTTAAGCCCGAGATCCACGCCTAAATGTTACACATGAGTCAGGGGCATGGAAATGGGAGGGTCATAGACAAACTGGTGGCGTTTCTTTTGGTTACGCACGTAATTATAAAATAAGTTGGGATCTGCACCTAATTCATGTGTGAGCATTTGCACTACTTTTCTACTGGTGTAAAATACTGTGGAACGGGCAGATGTGAGTCGCTTGTTTACTCTTTACAAAAATACTAGGACTAGGGGGCACGCAATGAAGCTACAAAATAGTAAATTTATAATGAATCGGAGAAAATATTTCTTCACTTAGCGTGTAATTAAACTCTGGAATTCGTTGCCAAAGAATGTGGTAAAAGCAGTTAGCTTAGTGGGATTTAAAAAGGCTTTGGATACCTTCCTAGAAATGGAATTGGGAAAATCCACTGCTTATTTCTAGGATAAGCAGCACAAAATATATTGTACTGTTTTGGAATCTTGCCAGGTATTTGTGACCTGGATTGGCCACTGTTGGAAACAGGATATTGGGCTTGATGGACCTTCGGTCTGTCCCAGTATGGCAACACTTATGTCCTTATGTACTTCATGCCTAATGTAGTCACAGTTCCCAGGTGTAAGTGCTATTCTATAAATCACACCTCACTTTAAGCGTGCTTTATAGAATAGCGCTGAAAAAAGATTGGGTTTTATTTTTTAAGCCATATATAGAATTTATTCCTGGAGGTGGTAAGTGCATCTGTGTTAAATGCACAAATGGCAACATGTAGTAAAGTATTATGCACAAACTGCTGTACTCAGGCCATACCCATTCCCTGCCTACAGCCTGCCCATCTCCCACCCCCTAATAGGCTATGCAGCTGTCATGCCAGCCTGGTATCTAGTACCAAGCTTGTGCGTTAACAGTGCATCTATTTCATGCAGTGCTGGCTTGGCACACTTTATTAAACATGCCCCTTAATGTCACAGTAAAACTTAGTCACAGCAGTGGTGCAAATTTTATTCCTATGCTATTACCTGAGAAATTTAACAAGGCTGATGTTATATTATTTTGCAATGCATCTTTGATCAAATAAATGTTAATCTTTCTCATCTACATATGGTTGGAGTTTTACTGCCCTAAGTGCCAAATGCATTGCATGCCTCAAATAAATTCCAGCATAAGCGACACATGTAATTAATGTTCCTTTGTTATCTTGCAAAATTTTGAAGTCAGACTGAGAACCCAAACACGATTTGTCTTGTGCTTCCTCCTGTTTGGATAAAAGGAAGCAAGGTTTAGCAGGAGGTTATAAATGCAGAAGGCTGAGCCACTGACTCAGAGGCAGTGTTATGTACAGGCATGCAGGGAATACATGTTTGAATAGGTCAGTTGGAGCCGGGGTTGCTTCAGAAAAAGCATTTACTGCCCCTTTGAAGAGGCAACATTGTGGTTAAATGCAGTGCCCATGACTGAAGGGTTCCAAAAGGTTTTGCATGATTTGATCATTCCCATGCACATACTAAATTTTTGTGTTGAATCCTTTCCCTTGTTGTTTCTGAGAAGTTTCATCTTCATCGGGGGAGGGGGGAGCAGTTTTATGTTACAGTGCATCCTGTTTTGGAACAGTGTGACCATTTTACAAAGACCTCCGGATTCAATATATGGTGCTCAGATTTGGGCGCTTCTGAGATGCGCAGTGTGTGCAACTTAATTGGCTAACGAGCTGCTAACCATCAATAAGTGGATGCCAGCAATCAATTATTGACATTAATTGGCATCTGACAGCGCGCTATTCTAACACTGGGTACCTAATACAATAGCGTGTGACCCAAGAAGGAGTGTGGCCTATGGCGAGGCATGGGCATGTCAGGGGCATTCCAGAGCGTTGCTCGCAGTTTTATAGAGTAATTGGTCAGCACGCCCAACTTTGGCGCAAGGATCCATGCTAAGCGCTATTCTATAAAGGAGAGGAGAAAGGAGTTGATGTCAAATCGAGGGGGGAGGGTTTGAAAGAGAGGAGGAGATGCCAGCACAACGGCAGGGTGGTGGGGGGGGGGGGGGTGCTGTTGAAAGAGAGTGGAATATGCTGGATAGGTTATCCCTGCAACTTATGGATGCTGGTTCTAGTTGGAGAGGAAAAGCAATATTTTGGGATTGCACTCGCCACCCTGTGCCACCCCTATGCCTTTATAGAATACCAGTGTAACCGTTTATTTACACAAATAAGTGTTTAGGCACAAGCATACAATGCCAGACAAGTGATTCAGCAGTTACATACATATATGTTTTAATCTGACATCGCATTATATCTCTGTTATTTGAATGCAATGCTGTTAAATGTGCATATTTTTTATACCGTTTCATGGTAGTCCTATTATTAGGTTTTAATTTGCTGTTCTCAAGTTTATCTCATTTATTGTACTTGTTTATATTTGATCATTTTTACTATTGTTATGCTGTTAACAAAATTGTAAGTTTTATGTTAAACTGTACCTACTGTACACCGCCTTGGGTGAATCTCTTCATAAAGGCGTTTAATAAATCCCAATAAATAAATAAATGTACTTTCCACTCAGACTCTGTCTATCTGAACTCCCACCCATTAAGTACACATTATTGAAGACACAGGGAGTAATATTCAGCTCGCAGCGGTCAGCATTTTTTTAAAGCTGACAGCTGTAGGCAGAATTTGCCCCAGATATTCAATGCCGGGCCATGTCCATATTGTGGGCTAATTTAAGCAGGGCTGGCTGCCGGAGCTTATGTGGATCCCGGCCGATATTCAGCCAGGGCCCGTATAAGACAGTTATACAGGCCCCAGCTGAATATCGGCTGGGATCTTTATAACTTTTTTTTTTTAAGTCCTGTGATCCCTCTCCTGTCCCCCGATGCAGATGCAGCCCCTACCTTCTCTTACTCCTCACCATAGACCACAAGATTCACAACCCCATTCCCCCCAGAATGGCCCACCCAACATCTCCTCCCCAAGCCTAACTTCCATACCTTGTGATTCAGTGGGGGCGATGGAGACAGAAGCAAAGCCCAATCGCTTCTGCCTATTGTGGCTGCCTAAAGAAAATGGCTGCCATGACCTATCACAAGTACCATGAGCTGCTGTGACCTCTCGCGGCAGCCATTTTCTGTAGGCAGCCATAATGGGGTAGAAGCGAGAGGGCTTTGCTCCTGCCCCCATCGTCTCCACTGGACTACCAGGGATGGAAGGTAGGCTGGGAGTGGGGAACCTATGACTCTTGTGGGCTGGCGGAAAGGAAAGGAGGAAGCTGCACTGGGGAATGCGAGGGGTATCATGGGAGTTTTTTAAAAATTATGCTGGTGCTGGCCCAAAAATACATGGGATCTCATATGGAAAGAGAATGGAGCCAAATAAACAGTGGTGCTTAGATGGCAACTCCATTAAATGGAAAATACAGCCAGTGCCAGGCAGCCTTCTACGTCTGTGCTCTGATCACGGCTGGACAGACCTGGATGGGCTTCGACAGCAGCTCCTGTAGTTGTTGAACAGGACCAGTGCCGGGCAAACTTCTATGGTTTATGCTTAAAAAGTGGCAAAGACAAATCAAAATCAAGTATGCATATGTAATATTGCTATGAGTTTATCTCATTGGGCAGACTGGATGAACTATACAAGTCTTAATCTGCCGTCATCTACCTTGTATGTTACTCATGTTACATTCCCCAAGTTTCCTCCTCTTGCTCTCTCTACAGAACAATGCTGATAGCTTTGCTCACTGTATCCCTTGAGGATAGCAACATTTTTATTTAATTTTTTTATGATTCCTTTCTCTGAGGCATGAAGTCGAAGGAGCACTAAGTGGCTTCTCAGTTCCTGGCTGGTTGGAGAAGGAATGATGCGATGAAAACCTTCATGCACCTGAAGGGAAAGAGCAATGCAGGAATAGTCTGAAGAAGGAAAACTGATGTGGTTATAGGTTTTCTGTTCTCACCTCTACATCCTCTCTACATTTATCTACAGAGCAAAGTGGTGGTTTCCATTATTCACCCCTCCCCCCTCCTTCAAATCTTTAAGATCCAGTCGAAAAGGCTCTGGCATCATCGTGAAAGCATGAATCACAGCGCAGGGTACCTTCCTGATTAACAGAACATTTGGTCCATGTAATAGCGGGGTGTAAAATTATGACTTTATTGCCCTTGTCTTTTTTTTTTTTTTTGTGCCAAGTCGACATTGAAACGAGCTGATAAAAAAGAGCTGACAAATTCAGAATACAAAGAGCAAGCTGTTTATGTGTATGTGTTGGTGTGTTTGCATCTGCTATTAAAGAAACCTGTCCAGGATAATGACTTTCCATAAATCAGTTTGAACCCCACTCTTCCCATCATCTCCTCCCCCTTTTGTTCTCCCTGTTCAGTATGAGCTTGTAAATCTTGTGCCCAATGCCATAAACTGTCATTTATTTTCTATCCAAATTTCTGATTCTTCAGTCGCCCTATCCTTGTGACTGTAGGCAAGAGCTTCTAATGAAATTGACCTGAAAGGCAGTGTAGAAAAGTTGCTCATCTTTAATCTGATTTTGCTTCTTCCAGCAGAGCCAGTGATATGCTAGAAAGGGCTCCTAGAAACACACTGTTAAATTATTTTATGATATTAACTAATACTGAACTGAATAGAGCTGGAGAGAACCCCTTAACGGGCAACTGGCAGCGCATCATTGACTTTACTGCTAGTCAAGGCAGTTTGATCCAAAAGTCCTTAGCACACTTTTGTACCATAAATGGCATATGTCAGTTTTAGAGCACAGAGCTTGAATATCACGGTCACTGGCTTCGACTGCTGCAGGGAAAGGGATGCATTCAAGCTGAGAGAAATGCAGTAAAATGGAAATCAGTTGGTTGGGTCAGAGCACAGCAGAGGATGTCAAAGGCCCGGTCAAACTGTGGGCACCCGTTGTTGAGGTACTGCAAACTCAGACGCACATCAAATAATGAAAGGCTGTCATTTTCCTTTCAGCAAATTTTAAGATATCACATCATTAAAGTAGTAGAGATTTCACATCATTTCAGCAAATATCCACACCAGCAAGGAAACAGGTAGAGTCTGGAATAGACAGACAGCTGCACTGAGAGGGTTTTGTAGGTGTAATATTTAGTGAATGTCCTCTTTTCTTCTAGGAAAACTTTGCATTCCCCTGGTACTGACCCTTTAGCCTCCATAAGCTCTCCTCATACCTGTATACTTGTTCACGCCAGCCTCCGCTGCAACATCAGATAGTGCCAGAATCCCTTGAGACACGTTGCTCATAGGTTCATCCATTTCAATCAAGATGTGAGGACCCACATTGCCATTGGCATAGTTTGCAATATAGATGGAGTACTTGCCAGAGCCCTGCGTATATAATATAATAAAAAAAAAAGAGTAAACATATGAGAAAAGAAAAGGCAAAAGACGGACTTATTAAAAAAAATGTGAACCCCAGAATGCTGAACTGATCGTGTTCCTTCGGAAACCAACAAGGCAGACAGTTGAGTCAGGTGCTATGGAAACAAATGTAGAAATACATCAAAACATATGCAATTCAACTGCAAGAAAAGGAATAATATAGTGCCCCCTGCCATTAATCATAGAGGGGCCCTTTTACTAAAGGGTTGCCACGGGGCAACCCAGAACTACCGCCGGTCCAATGTGGCCGCTGGCGGTAGTTCCACCTCGAGCGCTTGCCAATTCTGGCGCTACGGAAAATAATTCCATATTTTCTAGTGTGATGCTAACCCAGTAGTAATTACAGCTTTGTTACCATGGAAGCCCTTACCGCCACCTTAATGGGTGGCAGTAAGTAGGCCCCCCCCACCCCCACATGGCCACGCAAAAGGAATAATCTTACCTCATGGTCATGTCTCTTTAAGAGACTTTTTACCTGCTGCGGTAAAAAGGGCCCTGGCGCATGGCAAAAATGGCCCCTGCCGATACCGCAGGCCCTTTTTTTTTTTTTACCACAGCTTAGTATAAGGACCCCTGATACAGCCACAATTAATGGAAGGGCAAGAACAACAATTCTTTCCCAAATTAATCTAGAAACCAACTAAGCAGTAGCAGATTGACAGGCCAACATAAAAAAAAACACAGTTGCACGTGTGCAAAAAAATATGTACGTGTAAATATGTCAAACCTGCAAACCAACTTTGGGGTGGTGGAGCAGTCGCACAGGGCATATGTTTAGCTTGCTACGGCCCTTGCCATACATTATCCATATAATATTTTGAAAAAATAAAAAGTTATGCGTTTATCACATACTAGCACATCCCTAACTTGTTTTGAAAATAAAGGGAAAGAGGATGGGATTTGAACATCAGCCCACATTGGACTAGATTTATGGCGTCTGAAAAAATCGGTTCCGAAAATATTTCCACCTAGTCATATTCTATAAACTGCGCCTAGATTTAGGTGCAGTTTATAGGATATGCCTAGGCAGGTTTATAGAATGCACCTAGCAGCCATGCCTGCTCCTAACTCTAGGCGTGTCCATTTTCGCCAAGTAAAGCTCAGTGTAAATACCGGTGCCTAAGTTATTTCCCTGCATGTAGATTTTTGGAATGCCCACACCCGCCCATTCCACACCCATTGCCACACCTTTCCTTTTGGAAGCACGTTAGAATGCACGCGCACCACCTTTACAGAATACGCCCAGCAAGTTGTGCACATGAATTCTAATTAATGCCAATTATTGTCAATAATTTCTTGTTAATTGGCAATTATCGGCACTGATTGGCTTGTTAAGTAATTATACTGTGGTGCAAATCCAGAATATGACCGGATTTGCATGCACAATTTTGGACGTGCTACAAAGAATCCAGGGGATTAAGTGCCACCACACCACACAGATATTTGTCATTGGAACTTACACATGTGGAGGGTAATTTTCAAAAGACTGTCAAGTCCAAAACGCCCCAAATTGACATCCTTCTCACATGTATTTTCACACAGGATGTAGCCTGTTCAAAAATACATGAGATGGACATCCATGTACTGGAAACATCCAAAATGAACATCCATTTCACAAACTGAAAAGGCCAAATTTTGAACAGGGGAAAACAAGGGACATGAACGTCTGTATAGCAGCATTCTTGTAAAATGGTCACACAGACTTCCATGCAGAGCAGAGGGTCAGCCCTAGTGGTTAGTGCAATGGGCTATAAAACAAGGAACCCAGGTTCAAATCTTACTTTAACTCTTTGGTATTGTCATTGTGAGCTCTCCAGGAACAGAAAAATATCTACTGTACCTGAATGTAACATAGTAGATCATGGAAGATAAAGACCTGTACAATCCATCCAGTCTGCCCAACAAGATAAACTCATTACACATGGTATGTGATACTGAAGGAGTGGAACGCCGGATACTGCTCGAATACTATGAATACTACTGAGCAACAGGACAACCTCATGTTTTTCTTTGTGCCTACTGATGGACTTATACTTATGCACTCTACCTCTGCTTTTGGCTGTTTAGCCACACCTTATCACTGCACTGGACATTTGTGCCTTATCCAGTTTTACTGTTTACTAACGAAAGAAGTTTGCTGTTTACTAATGTAAAGACAGAATGCAGGGCTATTAGACATATAGCTTGTAACAGTAGTTTGCAAGGCCTATACAAGACCAGCTCGCATGTAGCAACGCCATCTGAATAGACGACCTTGGTGGGTGCTGACACCCCGCCCTGCATTCCTGAGCCGAACGAACCTTATCTCCTGTGCTAGAAAGGAGCATTGTGTGTGTGAAGAATAAGCTGCTAAGTTTCGTTTTTCTTGCCAGTATCATTTCAGTGTTATGACGTGTGTATGTACTGGGACTACAATTTTGTACTGTAAGAACTACAAATGTTTACTGCGCATGTCGGTTGTGACGTGTAAGGGGCCAAATGCGCAGGCCCAGTAGGGGAGTATAAATGTAAGTGTCAGATGATTTATGACACACAGTGTCCCGAGACTACTCGGTGCTGTTCACTTGCTAGCAATAAAGTTGCCTTGTTTGGAACCAAAATTTGCCTTTCGTCTCCTGATTCCCCACCTGTTTCAATACTTCATATGTAAACCTGACCTTTATTTGCCCTTGCCATTTTCAGGGCACAGACCGTAGAATTCTGCTCAGCACTGGCTTTGCTTCCAATTACAGGTGTTGCCACCCAATCTCCGCTAAGTTTCTGTGGATCCATTCCTTCTAAATGTACACTATTTCAATAGCCTTCAGGGCCTTTTACATAGTAGCATAGTAAATGACGGCAGATAAAGACCTGAACGGTCCATCCAGTCTGCCCAACAAGATAAACTCATTTTACATGGTATGTGCTGCTTTAAATGTATACCCGAGTTTGATTTGTCCCTGCCTTTCTCAGGGCACAGACTGTAAAAGTCTGCCCAGCACTGTTCCTGTACTAAAAGTTCTGAAGCTAACATCGAAGCCCCTGAAATTTTACACTCCAGCCCATCCATATCTATTCAGACACGATCAGGGCGCAGACCGTAGAAGTTCGCCCAGCATTGGTTTTACTCTCAAATTACCGGCGTCACCACCCAATCTCCGCTTAGATTTCCTGGAAGAGCCACATTATCAGGAGCAAGCTGAGCTCTGCCTATACCTTCTGTTACATGCATTTATGAGAGAGGATGCCCCAAATTTGGGGGAAGGAGAGGCCAAATTCGGTCAGAGCACCATAAGCCAGTCTGGTTTCAGGATTTCCAGAATTAATATGCATAAGATATATTTGCATTCAATGAAAGCAATGTTTGTAAATATAGCACACTCATATTAATTCTGGAAATCCTGAAAATCAGTTTCTGGCCCTTGAGGTCCAGATATGGTGAAGCCTGGCTTACAGGAAATGGCTAGAAACCAGGAAACAATGGTCAAAATTCCATTCCCCCACTGATACATCTTGGGCAAGTCACTATCTTCCACTGCTCTTTAGGCTAGGGTAGCAGTTTCCAAACCTGGACCTGGAGGCACCCCAGCCAATCAGGTTTTCAGGAAACTCACAATGAATATCATGAGAGAGATTTGCATGCACTGCCTCCACTGTATGCAAATCTATCTCATGAATACTCATAGTGGATATCCTGAAAACCTGACTGGCTGGGGTGCTTCCAGGATCAGGTTTGAGAACCACTGGGTTAGGGACTTACTGTACCCATCTAATAAACTCATTTCAACTGAAACTGAACACTGACAAAACACACTGCCTCATCCTCTCATTTCAACACAATACGTACAAACACACAACCATAAACACCCCAGACCACACCCTCCCTATCTCAGATAGCCTGAAAATACTCGGCGTTACAATCGACCACAACCTTACACTTGAGAGCCAAGTGAACTCCACAACAAAGAAAATGTTCCACTCAATGTGGAAACTTAAACGCGTAAAACCTTTCTTCCCGAGGAAAATATTCCGTAACCTAATACAATCAATGGAACTAAGCCACGCAGACTATTGCAACGGAATCTATGCGGGATGTAAAGAACAACTCACAAAGAAACTCCAGACCACTCAAAACACAGCAGCCAGGCAATGGCTAGTGGAGGTGGTAGAGGCGGGATATCTAGACTATACAAGGCACTCTTGCTACAATCACGGCCCATTCTATACTATACACACAAGTGGGAAAGTATATTAGGGGGCTCCTATGAATATTACATGTGGGAGAGGGTGTTCGCATCCTTGCTTAAGGTGTCAGTTTCTAATGCTCTTGTAGAAAATGGCTACAAAATATTATACTGCTGGTACTACACTCCACAGAGACTAGCCAAAATGTTTAAAGGGGGGTCTCCCCTCTGCTGGCGTCAATGTGGAATGGAAGGGGATATGGCGCACATCTGGTGGGCATGTCCACAGGCTCAACAATACTGGACCAGAGTTGTGAAATTGATTATTATCATAACGAAAAGTGTTTTTCCCATGAAAATTGAACATTGCCTTTTACATGTGCGGCCTCAAGGAAGCAAAAAACATGGGTTTCAACTGGCCACACAGATATTGGTAGCCAGCAAATTGGTGCTGGCAGCGACAATGTAAACAACAGACCTTACTGAGGCTACGGGCAATCCTGAGGAAACTGGACTACATTCAGTTGATGTCTAAGCTGACTGCAATGCGATTGGGCCATCTGATCCCCTACCATCAGGTTTGGGATCCCTACACAGAATGGTTGGCGCAGCCTGACCCTGCTTTGCTAACTCTTTAGGAGAATGGAAGAGGGAGGGGGAAAGGGAGGGGGGGAACATATAGTGGGTTCATGTCAAGCAGAAAATGTTATAATTTGTATTTGGAACACATTAAGATGTATATCTGCAGTTTATTTGTATGTTCTGTTTCAATTCAATAAACTCTTTAAAATAAAAAACAAAAACACAGCAGCCAGGCTGATATTTGGTAAAACACGATTCGAAAGTGCCAAACCCCTCCGAGAAGAACTGCATTGGCTCCCAATCAAAGAAAGTATTACCTTCAAAATCTGCACCCTGGTCCACAAAATTATCTACGGCGAAGTTCCAGGCTACATGACAGACCTCATAGATCTACCAATCAGAAACACAACCAGATCATTCCGAACATACCTAAAACTCCATTACCCAAACTGCAAAGGACTCAAATACAAAACAACTTACGCATCCAGCTTCTCCTATATAAGCACACAACTATGGAACTCACTGCCAAAAGCTGTGAAAACAACCTACGACCATCTAAACTTCAGAAAATCACTAAAAAGCAACCTGTTCAAAAAGGCATACCCTACCGACCCAACATAAATGCCTACACTCTGCAACACAGCAAACCAAAGCTCGTAATGGACACTATATAACTTCTCCTCTCTTCGATCCCCATTGTGCCTTAATCTTAATCGACCACAACATCACCATGTATTTGTTTCTCTACCGGACTTGGCGAACGCCTTTACTGTACTATGTAAGCCACATTGAGCCTGCAAATAGGTGGGAAAATGTGGGATACAAATGTAACAAATAAATAAATAATGTTATAAGCCATCTTAAGAGAATCTCTTGGGAAAGCATGCTGAAAATTCAAAATTATTATTACTTTTTATTCATATCGCAGATAGGATTGCTAGTACATACAGGCAACGGGATAAGCTGTCTCAGAACTCTGCCTATGGATTTCTGTGTTTGGGGTGTCCTAGTCCTCTACAGGAGAAGGGGAAGACATTCAACTCACACACTCTGATGCACGAAGTGAATCAATGACACTCTCGAAATGAAAGTGGAGTGGAGGAATGGCCTAGTGGTTAGAGTGGTGGACTTTGGTCCTGGGAAACTGGGTTCGATTCCCACTGCAGGCAGAGGCAGCTCCTTGTGACTCTGGGCAAGTCACTTAACCCTCCATTGCCCCATGTAAGCCACATTGAACCTGCTATGAGTAGGAAAGCATGGGGTAGAAATGTAATAAAATAAAAAAAAAGGAAAGCAACCCCAGAAACAAAAAGGTACCAAAACGTGGCAAAAAAAGGAGGAAGAGTTGGGTTCACAATCTCATTAAAATGACAATTAGAAAAGTTACAGCTGTGCAGAGACTAGAAAGTTTGATTTGTGGGGTTTTGCAATTATTAAGGACTATTTAAATTAGGCTCCACAGTCCACCTGTTCTCCTTATCCTTTTCCCTTTTAAATTGAATCCCTCCTGTTAAAATATATTGTGCATGCATCAGTGCCTTACTGTGTGTCCCACTTTGGCCAGAACTAGCGCAGTGAAGAACTTTATCAGCCGTCAACTGTCAGCTTGTATTCTTTTGAACAATTCTGCACACCCCCTCCTGACAGTGGAGCTGGTGCAGGTTGCTGGTATCGCTACAATGCAAAAAGTGGCCAGCTGCTAGCACCTGTGCCCTCCTCCAAGCTGCCTTTTGTTCTGGTGGAGCAGCTGTGCCTCTGATTTAGTGATAATCATTAGAAAACAAACTGCAGGAGGAGGTGTAGGATGAAAAAGCAACTGACAGGCTGTATAAATCACAAAGACACTGTTTTCAGCTGACACTTTCTGCTCTGCCCCAATGCATCCCCTCCCCCCCTCCCCCAGTTCCCCAATCTGACAGCACTGACAACTGGGAAAAAAACACAGAGGTGCTTAGGGATTTTTCGCTGCAAGGTTAGGACTCAAAACTAATGCTAAGAGTGAAATGAGATTAGAATGGGGGAGCAACTAGTTTATTATTCCTCCCTCGTTCAGAGCTGACCAACTCGTCAGAATGTGAGGGTTTGTCACTACAGCTTTTACACTGAGAAATGCCTTCACACATAAAACCCTTTTGGGCCAAACAGGAAAAGAAAGTTGGATGCACTCAGTAAGGTCCAGGCTGTATAAGTACATAAGCATCATCATACTGGGACAGACTGAAGGTCCATCAAACCCAGTAATGTCCTGTATGCAACAGTGGCCAATCCAGGTGACAAGTACCTGGCAGGATCCCAAGAGAGTAAAACAGACTTCATGCTGTTAATCCCAGAAATACACAGTGGATTTTCCCCAGGTACTCCTTAATAATAGTTTAGGGGGTTTTCTTCCAGGAACTTGTCCAAACCATTTAAAAATCTATCACGCTAAGCACTTTTACCACAGCTGGCAATGAGCTCTAGAGCTTAATTACACATTGAAGCCCTGATGCACAAACCTTACCAGGGCAGCAACAGGCGATTTTGACCGATTCAAGCCAGTTTAATGAGTGTGGTATTCAGCGATGAATGAACAAAGGGGCTCTGTGTGCTTTTTACCGTTCGTGGCAGCCAATGGGAATTGTATGCTAGTGTATGTAAACGAGCTGATTAATATTTTAATGTGCATTCCGAGCAATGCACAGGCGTTCCTAAGCAATGAACAAAAAAAACGCCTACCTTTTACGAGGGAATTTTAACAGGTGGTCAGGAGCTGTCATAGTATGATGGTGGCTTCTGGGTCTCACCTCTGTCTATACCTGTTGTACCTTTTTGCGTGCCTTTAAACCTCTCCAGACCCCTTTCATCCCTTTATCCTTTGTGTGATTTTATTCTCAGGGAACTTTGCAGCTGTGCACACTTTTGCTTGAAGTTGGGAGTGTCTAGACTTCCAGTCCATGTTCCAGTTCTGTTAGAGTTGCTCCCTGTATGACCCTCATGAAGGAGCACTGGGGACCCTTTGCCCCCTCTGAATTGCAACCCTTGGCTCCACCATGTCCAGCAGAAACAGCAGTTGTAAGAGAGGGAATGTAAGCTGCAGAAGTTACTGCTCAAAGCACACCCATAGCTGGAGTGAAATCACTGAAGAAAATGTTGGAGCAATGGTTTATCGTGGAGCTCTCATGGTGGTGACCCTCGGAAGTATCTGGGATATGCTTCAAAAGTTGGAATCTACTGTTGGAATCACATTTGATTGCGATCGCTCTTTCCTTCCTCCTCGGGATCCCTGCTTTGCCCTCGATCCTGCCACTGACCGTGTCCCATGGTTTAGAAAAAAAGCTACACAGGGCTTTCATACACCCACAATAAACCCATGTATGAAAGCTATGTGCAGCGGTGGCTTTGCTGTCCTGCTCTGGTAGATTGTGAATAGAATTTTCCATTTCCTTACTGTCCCAATGTGTGTCTATCAACCCCCCCCCCCCCCCCCCCCCCGCCACTTTGGGCTTCCTGATGACATAACCACTTCTGTTCTGGGCATGCACATGGCAGTCATGCTTAATGACTGGCTGTCATGAGCATGTGCTGGCTTTTTCCCTTTGAGCAGCAGGTGGGGGAAGAGAGGTTGGTGGTTGGGAGGCGAGGGTAGTGGAGGGCAGACTTATACGGTCTGTGCCGGTGATGGGAGGCGCGACTGGTGGTTGGGAGGCGGGAAATACTGCTGGGCAGACTTGTACAGTCTGTGCCCTGAAAAAGGCAGGTACAAATCAAGGTAAGGTATACACATATGAGTTTATCTTGTTGGGCAGACTGGATGGACCATGCAGGTCTTTTTCTGCCGTCATCTACTATGTTACTATGATTTCCTTTGAGAATCACTCATTATTTCCACTTTGGTAACTTTTACCTGAGCGGTTGCTTACGGGGACTTTTGTGCATCAGTGCGTGAGTTGAAGAAATATTTTCTCCAGTTTGTTTTAAATGTAGTATTTAGTAGCTTCATTGTGTGCCCCCTAGTCCTTGTACTTTTGGAAAAAAGTAAAGAAGCAATTCACATCTACCTGTTCCACTGTACTCATGATTTTGTTATGTAATGCAAGGTTCACATTAGGAGTCACCGACCAGGAAAGGGATCTAGGCGTCATTGTTGATGATGCATTGAAACCCTCTGCTCAGTGTGCTGCAGTGGCTAAGAAAGCAAATAGAATGTTAGGTATTATTAGGAAAGGAATGGAAAACAAAAATGAGGCCATTATAATGCCTTTGTATCGTTCCATGGTGTGACCGCACCTCAAATACTGTGTTCAATTCTGGTCACCGCATCTCAAAAAAGATATAGTGGAATTAGAAAAGGTACCGAGAAGGGTGACGAAAATGATAAAGGGGATGGGACAACTTTCGTATGAGGAAAGGCTAAAGTGGCTAGGGCTCTTCAGCTTGAAGAAAAGACAGCTGAGGGGAGATACAATAGAGGTCTATAAAATACTGAGTGGAATGGAGCGAGTAGATGTGAATCGCTTGTTTACTCTTTCCAAAAATACTAGGACTAGGGGGCATGCAATGAAGCTACAAAGTAGTACATTTAAAACGAATCAGAGAAAATATTTCTTCTTTCAATGTGTAATTAAACTCTGGAATTTGTTGTCAGAGTATGTAGTAAAAGCAGTTAGCTTAGCAGGGTTTAAAAAAGGTTTGGATGGCTTCCTAAAGGAAAAGTACATACACCATTGTTAAAATGGACTTGTGGAAAATCTATTGCTTATTTCTAGAATAAGCAGCATAAAATGTATTGTACTTTTTTGGGATCTTGCCAGGTACTTGTGACCTGGATTGGCCACTGTTCGAAACAGGATGCTGGGCTTGATGGACCTTTGGTCTGTGCCAGTATGGCAATACTTATGTAAGTAAGTCTGGTAATCACTAACTTTTATAGCCTTTGGTGTGGCAAGGTAGCTTACATCATTTCCCTTTTAAATTAGTATTCAGTTTTCTTGCAACTTTATCCCAGATATGTTATAGAAAACAAATATACCAGACTATGAGTATGGACATGAAGGAGGTGTTAGACAATCCATAAAGTGAGAATTAAGCAGTAAGAGATGAGCTATTTAAAGCATTTTTAATAATTTTTAGAGATCATTTATATCTGCCTCAAGGCAATTCCAGAGATAGGACTGACAATGTGTGAAGGTAGGTAAGTGGAGAAGTGTGTTGACAGAATTGAAGTCTTGTCCCAACAGTGTCTGAAACCCTATTGGAAGAACTGTAGTTTCCTCCATACTGAAAGCCCAATAAACCCCTTCCATAAAGAGTTTAACATTTCCTTGTATCCTAAAAGTCCTACATATCATAAGGGGCATAGCCAGACCTTGCGGCAGGAGGGGGCCAGAGCCTGAGGTGGGAGGGGCACATTTTGGTCTGCCGACCTGCCGCTGCCTCCCCTGCCCCCCCTCCCGCTGCCACCTCACTGCCCCCCTCCACCTGCCACCCCACCATCACAATTTAATATCTTGGCTGGTGGGGGTCCCCAACCCCCTGCCAGCTGAAGCCTTCATCCAGCGCTGGTCTCAGCGCCACCACATTGCCTGCCCTGCTCACTCTTCCCCTCACATCCTACATGCTCCTTTTAGTGAAATTTAGCATGGTCAGTTTCACTAAAAGGAGCGTGCCGGACGTGAGGGGAAGAGCAGCAAGGGAGGCAACACGGTGGCGCCAAAACTGGCGCTGGATGAAGGCTTCAGCTGGCGGGGCTTGGGGAACCCCGCCAGCAAAACCAGGGGCCCAGAAGAAATTTGGGATTTGGGGGGCCCGGGCCCCACGTAGCTATGCCAATGCATACCATACTGGAATCCCTTCTCCACACTGTACAATCAAAGCTCTGAATTCCCTCCCATATTAATACTCCCTCCCCTTTCTCTTTCATTCTGAAAGCCCCAGTTGGTTAATCACAATCCTCTTACATACTGAAACCCTCTATATCTCATCATACAAGGAGCTATATCATCTTCCACCATGAAAACCTTGGCTTGCCATCCCATTGAGAGCATTGATGACACTTTACAGACTATGCCCTACTTACCTTCCTGTCAACGCAAGCCACAGAACGGCCAGCAAAGAGGTTAGCTACACCCCTGTTGAGATTTACTTCATCACTCAGGACATCTTCCCAGCGTTCATTTCGGAATTTGAACAGCTTATCCTTGTAAGTGGCCACACCTACAAAAACAACGCTACTGTTTACATCCTGTATTATAAATGTAAATACTACTAGTGCTACTGCAATAGCTAAAATGGAGTTATTTGATACCTTTATAATCAGCTATTGGATGATAGGTGCTATACATTAAAGTAAAATTTATTTAAAATTTTAAGGATAACAAAACATCCAATACAAGATAGCAATGTTTTCCAACTTCCATTTCATGTGGAAAACTATATGATAATAGACAGTTCTTATAAATATGTTGATAATATAGAACAATAATACAAATAATTGGAGGAGATAGTAAAATTGAATAATGTTATGACATTTCAAAAGTTTGAATTAAATGATTACACAATCTCAACAAATATTCAGATGAGATTAACAATGTACTTTATTGAAGTTATATGAAGAGTAGGTTAAAAGAAAGAGGAGCAGTAAATAGTAATAGAAGGGAAAGGGACTTTATATACTGCCTTTCTGTGGGGTTTTTTGCAACTACATGCAAAGTGGTTTACATAGTACATGGGGCAAAGGAGGGTTAGGTGACTTACCCAGAGTCACAAGGAGCTACAGTGAGAATCAAACCCAGCTCCCCAGGATCAAAGTCTGCTGCTCCACAGCTAATTACAAAGACACGAAGAAATTATTCCAACTTGTGAACAAACTACTAGACATCACCTTGGTCACCGCAACCAATACAGACATCCCATCTGCAGACAACCTTGCTAAATACTTCAATGAAAAAATTGCAAACCTACGTAACACGC
Source organism: Microcaecilia unicolor (assembly GCF_901765095.1). NCBI lineage: Eukaryota > Metazoa > Chordata > Amphibia > Gymnophiona > Siphonopidae > Microcaecilia > Microcaecilia unicolor. The sequence continues at coordinate 54,147,477 of NC_044035.1, forward strand.
TACCTCAGGACAACACCAATATCGGAAATTTCATCACTGGCTTGGACCCAACCCCTGGTGAATACCCAGCAGACCGAACCTGGTCAAACTTCACTGTCCTCACCGTGGAAACAGTCACCCAGGCGATTAATAGGTTCTCCAACTCTCACTGTAAATTGGATACCTGCCCCAGCACCCTAATAAAATCCGCCCCCCACTGAGTCATAGCAGACCTTACATCCCACTTAAACTACATGCTTCAACAAGGTCTCTTCCCTAAGGAAAATGGCAACATCCTACTCACCCCAATACCAAAAGATCCCAAGAAAAAAATCAAACGAAATCACTAACTACTGCCCAGTAGCATCAATCCCACTGGTGGTCAAACTGATGGAAAGCACGGTAACCAAACAACGTACTGATTATATAAACAAATTCACAATATTACATGACTCACAATCAGGATTTCGGCCCTTCATAGCACTGAAACAGTATTAATTACCCTCCTAGCCAAATTCAAGCCGGAAATAGCAACAGGCAAAAGCATACTTCTCCTCCAATTCGACATGTCCAGTTTGTTCGACATGGTAAACCATAAAATACTACTAAGACTCCTAGATTACTTCGGGATTGGCGGGCAAGGGATCAAGGGTTTTCTAACCACTAGAACATATCAAGTGAAATCAAGCTCAAACATATCACCACCGTGGAAAGCAGAACAAGGATCACCATTATCACCGATCCTTTTCAACCTAATGATGACCCCACTAGCCAAATCCTTATCCAACCAAGGCCTTAACCCTTTCATCTATGCAGACGATGTCACAATATACATTCCTTACAAACGTGATCTGACAGTAATCACCAACTAAATCAAGCTCAGCTTGAATATCATGGATTCATGGGCAAACGCATTTCAACTAAAACTCAACACAGAAAAAAACACACTGTCTCATCCTCTCATCCCAATATAATACAAACAAACCCACAAACAAACACCAGATTATACCCTCCCTATCTCAGACAGCCTGAAAATTCTCGGTGTTACAATCGACCGTAACCTCACACTAGAGAACCAAGTGAAATCTACAACAAAGAAAATGTTCCACTCAATGTGGAAACTCAAACGGATGAAACCATTCTTCCCAAGGGAAACATTTCGCAACTTGATACAATCAATAGTACTAAGCCACATAGACTACTGCAACGGAATTTATGCGGGATGCAAATAACAAATTATAAAGAAACTTCAGACCGCTCAAAACACGGCAGCCAGGCTTATATTTGGAAAAACAAGATTTGAAAGCGCCAAACCCCTCCGAGAAAAACTGCACTGGCTCCCAAAGAACGCATTGCTTTCAAAATCTGCACCCTGGTTGATAAAACTATCTACGGCGAAGCCCTGGGATACATGACAGGCCTCATAGACCTACCAACCAGAAACACAACAGGATCAACACGAACATACCTAGATCGCCACTACCCAAGCTGCAAAGCACTCAAATACAAATCAACCTATGCATCCAACTTTCCCTACATAAGCACACAACTATGGAACGCATTACCAAAAGCTGTGAAAACAACTTATGATCACCTAAACTTCAGGAAATCATTAAAAACTAACCTGTTCAAAAAGGCATACCCTACCAACCCAACTTAAATGCCTGTACCCTGCAACACAACGAAACCAAAGCTCGTAATGGACATATAATAAATCTTTCTACGATTCTCTTCCTCTCTGCAATTCTCTAATGTATCTGTACACATAAACCTTATTCTACCACAACATTACTGTATTTGTACATACCGGAATTGGCGAACGCCTTTACGGTACTGTGTAAGCCAGACTGAGCCTGCAAATAGGTGGGACAATGTGGGATACAAATGTAACAAATAAATAAAATAATGAGAACCACTACAACCTTTATTGGAGTAATAAGGGAAGCACAGTGAAATATAAATCCAGATTCAAACACTCTATAAAATAAAGAATATGTGGGAGCCCAACAAATTCCAGCCCCAGAACCCAGAAACAGACCTGGAGGAATTTGCCAGTGGCTGAGGTTTGAGACTCTGATTGCTGATAGATATTTGCATTATGTAATACAGTATGGGATAAATTTCAGTACTAATAAAACGGGAATGTTATGCTCAGGTGGCTAGTTAGGTGCTATAAGATAGAGTTATAATAAACAGAGCTAGAAAAGTAGGTGAAAAGCAACTCAGCAGTTAGAAAGCCCCTGACTTAAGCACAAACACAACTCTACATTCCTGAAGCAAAATGAGAATATCTAAAAATCACAGAAGAGAACTTGAGCAAAAGAGGTGTTTTACAAGCAGCAATAAAAGAAATAAACATATCAATTGTATGAAGGATGAAAACACCATGAGAACTTATGCATGGAGAGCTGGCTGTCATGGGCCCATTTCTGGGTACCTGTACAAACAAAAAAATATAATAACTCATGTAAGGACACTTTAATGTGATTTATCTGCTCATCCAGGTAAAGGACAACAATGACCCCGGGTGAGCCAATGAGAACCACTACACACTTTATTGAACTAATAAGGGAGGCACAGTGATGATATAAATCCAGATTGAAATCCTCTACAAAATAAAGAATATTTGGGAGTCCAATGAATTCCAGCGCCAGAACCAAGAAACAGACCTGGCAGAATTTGCCAGTGGCTGAGGTTTGAGACTCTGATTGCTGATAGATATTTGCATTGTGTAATACAGAAGTATGGGATAAATTTCAGTACTAATAAATTGTATTTCATTACTGTGTGAGTTACAACATTTGTAGTGCTTACACTGACCTACCAGCTTCATACAAATGCAGAGGTCATGTTTCCAAGTGAATTCAAACACCACAGCACTCCCTAGTGGCAGAACACTATTGAAGCACCAACACATTAAATTTAATTTTACTGGATAAGATCTTTGTAAGTCTATGTGCTTTGAAAATGAGCCTCTACGTGTCATGTGAAAATATCATTTCATAGTTTCTGCCACTTCCAGAGAGAAGTCCCTCCAACTACCGCCCCATCTCCCTCCTACCCTTCCTCTCCAAAATACTAGAGCGTGACGTTCACAGCCGCTGCCTTGATTTTCTCTCCTCTCATGCCATCCTCGATCCACTTCAATCCGGTTTTCGCCCTCTACACTCGACAGAAACGGCACTCTCTAAAGTCTGTAACGACCTATTCCTTGCCAAATTCAGAGGTCACTACTCCATCCTCATCCTCCTCGATCTATCCGTCGCTTTTGACACTGTCAATCATGACTTACTTCTTGCCACACTGTCCTCATTTGGGTTCCAGGGCTCTGTCCTCTCCTGGTTCTCCTCCTATCTCTCCCACCGCACCTTCAGAGTTCATTCTCATGGATCTTCCTCCACCCCTATCCCCCTATCTGTTGGTGTTCCCCAGGGATCTGTCCTTGGACCCCTTCTCTTCTCAATCTACACCTCTTCCCTGGGCTCCCTGATCTCATCTCATGGTTTCCAGTATCATCTCTATGCTGATGACACCCAGCTGTATCTCTCCACACCAGACATCACTGCAGCGACCCAGGCAAAGGTATCAGCCTGCTTACACGACATTGCTGCCTGGATGTTCAACCGCCACCTGAAACGGAACATGTCCAAAACCGAGCTCATCGTCTTTCCACCAAAACCCACTTCTCCTCTTCCTCCACTTTCTATCTCAGTCGATAACACCCTCATCCTCCCCGTCTCATCTGCCCGCAACCTCGGAGTCATTTGACTCCTCCCTCTCCTTCTCTGCGCATATCCAGCAGATAGCCAAAACCTGTCGCTTCTTCCTCTTTAACATCAGCAAAATTCACCCTTTCCTCTCTGAACACACCACCCGAACTCTCGTCCACGCACTCATTACCTCTCGCCTTGACTACTGCAACTTACTCCTCACCGGCCTCCCACTTAGCCATCTATCCCCCCTTCAATCTGTTCAGAACTCTGCTGCATGTCTTATATTCCGCCAGAACCGATATACTCATATCACCCCTCTCCTCAGGTCACTTCACTGGCTTCCAATCAGATACCACATTCAATTCAAGCTTCTCCTTCTTACCTACAAATGCACTCAGTCGGCTGCCCCTCACTACCTTTCTACCCTCATCTCCCCTTACGTTCCCGCCTGTAACCTCCGTTCACAGGACAAATCCCTCCTCTCAGTACCCTTCTCCACCACTGCCAACTCCAGGCTCTGCTCATTCTGCCTCACCTCACCCTATGCTTGGAACAACCTTCCTGAGCCCATACGCCAAGCCCCCTCCCTGCCCATCTTCAAGTCTTTGCTTAAAACCCACCTCTTCAATGCTGCGTTCGGCACCTAACTCCTACCGTTCAGCAAATCCAGACGGCCCCAATTTGACTGCCCCTATCGGACTGATCGTTCACTTGTCTTTTAGATTGTAAGCTCTTTGAGCAGGGACTGTCCCTCTGTTAAATTGTACAGTGCTGCGTAACCCTAGTAGCGCTTTAGAAATGTTAAGTAGTAGTAAGTAGTATATATTGTTTTGCATAGCTATAATAGGCGTTCATCCAAAGAAATAGAAGTTTCTTTCAGGAAATTTTGAGTCCCTACCTAAAACAGTGCAAACCTTATGAAGAGCTTTCTGTACTTCAAGTATACATAGGGGATAGTTATTAAGGTGTGTTACAGCCCTAACACATATTATTTTCCCCTTAACTTATGTTATTGTAACACACATTAATATGAGGTGCCGCAGGTTACATAGTAATGAGATGCAAAACAGGTCAATGACTGGTGTAAGTGGGTGCACCTCAGTGTCAGGTACTAATATATTACTAAGTAAATATATTACCGGTAATATTTCTTTTATGACCAATTGCAAGACTTTATGCAGAAATAAAGTTGTACCTGAATGGGAACGGGGAAGATTTTTCATGTTGGAGTCGGGACGGGTTTGATTTCTAGACTTTATAAAGCCCAGCATTCTGGGAGATAAGTGACTGTCTGATTGATTGTATGCTATTGATCATTGGTTTCAACATCTCTGAGAGAACCGTTTTTTCAAGATATCAACTGTATATTATATCACAGTTGCTTTTATCATTTTACTCCTCCTTTGGTAGTGGAGAAACATTGAAGAGCCCCTGAAGCAGCCCTGTAGGGTGAAACACGGCCTGTGTCGGGCTATTGTATGCATATTCTAATTTATTATTAAAATCATTTTTATCCATCAACGATCTGCTTTGTATATTTTCCATAGTAAACCTATTGTTCAACTTTATGAACAGTGTTGGGAAACCATGGGTGGCCCCCTGTCAGCTTTACAATAGCAGTCCATTTACAGGCAGCTTACGAAGGTGTCCATTGCTTCTAAATACATTGAACATGGTTATAAAATGTTATTCCAGTGGTATTACACTCCCACCAGGTTGCGTAAACCTTTTGGGACTGGTTCAGGATACTGTTGGCGGGGCTGTACCATAGAGGGTTCTTTTGTAATATATTTCTTTTAAAAGTAACAAGAATTGTAATGATTACTTTCATGCACATGTAATGAAATAACACTAATAATTACTTTTTCCACTAACGAGTAAAATAATGTCTCATTACTTAGTGACAGTAACTTAACATTACTTTTATTAGTAACTGTAATGTATTACTTTTCACAGTAACATTACTTTTATTAAACAAGTGTAATGTATTACTTTTACAAAGTATCTTGAGGAACAGTGGGCCTAGGTGTGGCAATCAATGCTTGCAACTGATGGTATTCTGTGCATTGAGCACGTTGTCTGCAACACACCCATGGCCTGACCAACGTGTATACACCCTTGTAATTACACACAATAACACTTAGGTGCTGCCTTAAATTGCGTATATACATGTCACTGCCGATTACTGGCACCACTGATGTGTTTAAGTAATGCATACTTCTAGGCAATTTTTAGAATTGCCTCATTAATTTTTAGAATACTGTCATGCGCATAACTGTTTCTATTAGATGTGAGCATTTACACCTGCCATACAGCTAGCCTAAGGGCCAAATACTATCAATAGCGCCTGAAAAATCGTTGTTGAAAAACCATGGTTTTATAAACTATGCGTAAAGCTAGGCGTACTTTATAGAATAAGCATATGTGTCATTCCTGTACCTAAAATGTAGGTGCAGCCATTTACACCACCTAGAGCCAGGCCTAAAAACCTGCGCACCTAACTTAGGTGCACATCAGGTGTATTCCATAACAGTGCGTGTAGTTTTTTGGAATGCCCACAACCCAGCCATTCCATGCCCATGGCCATGCCTCCTTTTTGGTTGTGTGCATTAGAATTTAGGCGGACCGCATTATAGAATACGCTTAGAAAGTTGTGCATGTAAATTCCAATTAAAGCCAATTAGTGCCACTAATTGATTGTTAAGTACCTATTATCAGCACTGATTGGCTTGTTAATCAATTAAGTTGGGTGCGCAATCTGGCCACATGGTCAAATTAGTGTGCGCAACTTAAGGTGCCATATATAGAATTTGGAGGTAAGCGCTTACGCCTAAATTCACATGTGTAGGTGTGGACTTGCACTAGTATTCTACAGTGGCAATTAAGCACTTAATTGCTGCTATAGAATTTGCACTTAGGGCCAGGTTCTATATATGGCACCTAAAAATCTGCACAATAAACATTTCTGCCTAAGTGCATTCTATAAGCAGTGCCTAGATTTAGGCGTGGTATACTGATTATGCTTAGTTGATATTCCAGCGCCTAAAATTACGTGTGTCCATTTACACCAACAAAAATGTGGTATAAATCCCTGCACATAGATTTAGGTGAACTGGGCCATATTCTATAACTACAAGTGTAAATTTTGGAACACCCATGATATGCCCATTTCCCCACTCATAGCCATGCCCCTTTTTGAACTGTGCGCATTACAATTTAGGCGCAGTTCATTACAGAATACACTTGAGTGTGAGCGTAAATTCTAATTATTGCCAATTAGTGCTGTTATCAACACTGATTAGCTTGTTAAGCCAACTAAGTCACATGCATTGTTATAGAATATTCCTGGATTTTGGCACAGATCTCTAGGAGTGCTATATAGAATCCAGCAGTTAGTGCACAGTTTAGGTGCCTAACTGCAGATGACCAGTACAGAATTACCCCCTTAGTGACTATGGAGTCACACATGTTAAGTAGCAGATTTTAGAAGATTGCAAGTCCAAAGGAAATCAATTAAGGCACTGAGGGGCTCTTTTACAAAGGTGCAGTAGGCTCTCCATGCATGTAGCGAGTGCCAAAATGAGGCTAGCGCCCCCCCCCCCCCCCGGCAGTAATTTCAGATTTGGCTCGCGCGCCTATACCGCCAGGACAAATTTTTTTTTTAATTTCAACTGCTCATGATGTTTCCAGCGTTAATCGACAGTTGGCGCACGCTGACCAGTCACCACACATGTAGCGCATGAGCCCTTACCACTAGATCAATGGGTGGCATTAAGGGCTCAGGCCATAAGTAGGTGCGCTGGTTCAAATTTTACCTCAGGCCCAGTGGCGTAGCCAAGGGGGGTGCCAGGGGAGCAGCCTCTCCCCCAAGTGGAGTTCTGCCAGCTCTGGCGCCTATGTTTTTCTCAATGTGTTGCATTGAAAATGTGCGCCAGCGCCGGCGGAAGTCTGCTCTCGCTCCCCCCGCGCCATCAACCTGGCTCCGCTTCTGCTCAGGCCCTTTTCCTGGCCAACTGAAAAAAGCCCTTTTTCCCTGACGCGTTAAAAACTGGCCCTGCGTGCGCCAAAAACACGCACCCACACTACCGCAGGACACCTTTTGCCGCAGCTTAGTAAAAGGACCCCTGAGCTACAAACTTGATGACTGTCTGAGATGCTTTTGAATGCCACAGAGGTAGGTACAATTCCTTCCTCAATCATCCCCTTCAGGTCCAAACAAGCAATTAGCTAACAGGTATAAATGCTGACAGGGGAACTGGGGCATATATGTATTTCTAATGCAAAAGTACAGAATGTGTAAGCAGCAGCTTTTCTAAAATTGCTACTTAGACGTGTTTGCCCAATGACAGAGGTAAATCAGCCTTTTATATGTGTAAATAGTGCCTAAGCCTTTAAAATGACCTTCTTTGTCAACTGAAGAGCCACATAAACAAGTCATATCTCAAAAGAGTCACATTCTAATGTTATCTTCCTTCAATTTTAACATTTAAATGTTAATTCCATTCTATACTTTTTAAAATTCAGATGCTGTATAAGAGAACTTAACAAGAGAGACATGTGCCTTTGAAGCCTCTGCTTGCATCTCACTGTTATGTATATTCTAAAACAATAAAGAATAAATACGCATTTCTTTAGATCTATTTAAAGATTGTTCTTTGTTTTTAGACTTCATCTATTCGTTGAAATATAAAATAGGAAGTTACCAATATGTTTACTCTTTCCCAAAAGCTCCTTTCAGTCTTTTTTTTCACTGGGTCCATCTTCAGGCCTTGGTCTGATATGACATAACCAAAGAAAGGCAATTCAATCTGCTCAAAGATGCACTTCTCTAAATTGGCATATAGTTGATTCTCATGCAGGTACTGCAGGACCTGTTTGACTTGTTCTTGGTGCTGGGCCAGCGTCTTAGAGAATATCAAGATGTCATCTAGGTACACCAGGACACAACTTTATTGCAGATTGCAGACGATGTAGTTGACAAAATTTTGAAAGACCACTGGAGCATTAGAGAAACCAAATGGCATCACTAGGTATTTGTAGTGACCGTCCCTGGTGTTCCACGTGGTCTTCCATTCATCACCCTCATGGATATGAATCAGGTTGTAGGCTCTGTGGAGGTCCAGCTTGTTAAAGATACAGGCCCTTTGTAAAGAATTGAACAACTCGGTTATCAAAGGAAGAGGATACTTGTTCTTGACCATGATGGTTTTCAATCCATGGTAGCCAATACATGGGCGAAGGGAGCTGTCCTTCTTTCCCACAAAGAAAAGCCCTACCCAAGAAGGAGAGGTGGAAAGGCTGATGAACCCCTCTGTAGGTTGTTCGCAATGTAGGATGACATAGCCTGTGTCTCTGAAATGGACAGTGGGTATACCCTTTCCCTAGGCAGCATTTTGCCAGGCAGGAGCTTGATGGGACAATCTTAAAGCCGATGTGGGGGAAGGGTCTCGGCCCATTATTTAGAGAATACATCAGCATAAGACCTGTAGGCCTGTGGTAACCCCATCAGTCTTTCCATTTCCGAGATGGCAATGGGAATGAATGGAGTCATGGTGTCAAGGCAGTAGAGTTGACAGGTCGGCCCTCATGCTGCAAGCTCCCTATTGCTCCAATCAATGTCTGGATTATGTTGTTGAAACTAGGGGAATCCTAAGATAATGGGGTTGACAGCAGTCTGGAGGATGTACAGGGCAACAGCTGCAGTGTGGAGGACCCTGAATCTCAGGCAAAGGGGCACCATCTTGGCCTTAATGTGTCCTTGGATATTCCCAAATACCAAGAAGACTGACACAGTCCTAGGAAGTTCTTTGGTAGGAATGTTGTAGTACTGGATGAGGGCCTCATCAATAAAGTTTACGCTTGCCCTGGAGTTGATGAAGGCCACTGTGGTTGCCAACACTTGATCCCATTCTAGAGATGCAGAGACCAGCAAAAGAGCCTAACTCTGTCTCCCCAGCCAGGGCTAGGCCTGAAGGTTTCCCGCCATTTTGGGTGCATTTGAGAACATAGTGCCCTTTTTCCCTACAATACAGACACAAATTTTGGGTTCAGCATTGCTTTTTCTCCTGGTCTTTACCAGTGGGCAGAAGGCTTGCTGAAAGCTTAGAGCCAGGCATACTATTTTGCCGAAGGATTGCCACTCCTGAGCTCATTCTTGAAACTGGATATCTGCTTGAATATACAGGTGGATCAGGTCATCCAAAGTCGCTGGAAAGTCTCGTCCCACCAGTGTGTCTTTAATCTGGGGCGCCAGCCCTTGCAAAAACATGGCAACCAGGCTTTCATTATTCCACTCCAGCTCTGAAGCCAGGGTCTGGAACTGGATAGTACAGCTGCCCAACGTTTGTGATCCTTGTCATAGTTTAAGCAGCTCAGAAGCCATAGAGGAGGTCTTCTCTGGTTCTTCAAAGACCCTCCGGAATTGTTCCAGGAACTCATTTAGATTGTTCAGCACTGGATCGTTACACTCCCAGAACGGAAATGCCCATACCAGGGCTTGCCCGGAGAAAAGTGAGATGATATAATATCGCCTACAAATTACCGTCCAGTGGTTAGCATACCCTTTTCACTAAAATGCTAGAATCCAAGATTAGTAAACAATTTTCCTTATATCTGGAAAGATTTTCTACTCTACATTGGTCACAATTTGGTTTCAGGCCTGCACACAGTACAGAAACCTTGCTGCTTGTTCTGACAACATATGTTAAACAATAGCTATGTAAAGGGGATCAAGTTTTAGTACTTCAGTTTGTGCTGACAACATCCTGCTTCTTCTACCATTAACCTCTTCATGTCAAGACTCAATCTAGTCTGTAACAACTGGGATGAATGCTGTTTAACCACGGGCCTTGGAAAGCAAGCTAAAACTGAATGCGTAAAAAAACTAAGATCCTGTGGTTCCGCAATCAAGGAGTTATGGTCCCCACTTCAATAATACTGTTTAATGATAAAACCTTTATAGTCGAATCTGAAACTAGGTTGCTTGGGGTCTTACTTGACTCTTCCCTAACGTATTACTCCCATATTAATCAACTATGGAAGAAAACTCTGTTTAAAATGAGGCAGCTTGTCCAGTAAGGTCATTTTTTTTTAAACCAAAAGTCCTCTGAACTGTTGGTCCAAATGCTGGTCCTACCACACCTGGATTACTAGATTACTTATTTTTCGATATAAAGTGTCAATATCAGAAAAAAAATGGCTAATTATACAAAACACAGCTGCTACACTGATTTTCAAACTGAATAGATACACTAGGGTTTCATCATATCTTGTCAAACTGAATTGGCTACCTGTAGCGGAAAGAATCAGGTTTAAAGCTGCTTGTTTATTTCCAAATTTTACATGGCTTCACATCTGAATTGTTGATTAATGTCTCACCATTATGTTTGGTTCAATCTAACAGACTGAAAGAACAATTGAAAGACTGAAAGAACAAGGGAATCTGATCTCAGAAGATTTTTAGCTCTGTCTCCCCTGTCTTAGGAGTCTCACTATGGAATTCTTTACCTACTGCTATTAGGTTAGATAAATACTTCAGCTTCTGGAAGAGGTTAAAATCTTTTCACTTTCCAAAAACTGTTATATAATAAACCATTACTACTATTGTATCCTTTTCCATTTATAAGATTATTCATGATGTACTTTTATTACTTTTATGTACTCTGATTGGTCTATGTCAAGTCCACTGAGGATTTAAATCGCACTGAACCCTGAAAGGGGGATTTTAGCAGTACATAAGATTTGATTTGATATATGCCACTAAGGCTCTGTCAGAAAGGAAATCCCGTGCCTGAAGCTCAAAGATGATCTGGCATTGGTTAAGAAATCTCCTGCAGGTCTTTGGGTTTGCATCATACTGAGGTGGTGGGGCTAGTCAGATCCCCAAGACTGCTGGAGTAGATACTGGGCCAGGGTTGGCTAACAAGGGGGGAGAAACCCCGGCTTGAGGCACCTCAGGCCTCTGGAGGTGGTCCATGCACTAGGTTAATTCTTGGACCACACCAGAGAGATGCTGCAAGGCTTGCCCAAGTTCATTGTCTTTGCAATCTGCCATGCCTGAAGGTGAGAGAGCCCTTGGATTGTAGCCGGGCAGGAAGGTGTCAGGAAGGCCCCAGCTGATGGTAGGTAAGTCTTTCCTAGGTGGGTGAAGGTGGTGGGTAGCCCTGAAAAGTATCCTTGGGGGCAGGTCCGGCAGAACTGGAACCTGGAGTGGCTCTGAGAAGAGCCCTTGGGGACAGGCCAGGGCAGTACACAAGAACACAGGACTGGTCTAGAGACAGGAGGCAGAGGCAGGACAAGACTGGAGACAAGATGCAGGGCTGAACTGGAGACAAGATGCTGGGGCAGGGCTGGACTGGAGACAAAGCGCTGAAGCAGGCTGGGCTAGAGGCAAGACGCTGAGGCAGGGCTGGACTGGAGACAGCAGGCAGTGGCAGGACTAGGCTTAAAACCAGATGCTGAGCAGGAACACCAACACAAGACAAATGTTGCAAAGGTGTGGGGTAAGGGGGATTCAGCAGCCTGAAATGGTCCCAGGTCAGTGAGGTCATTGGGGATGTTGAGCTATGCCTCCCATAGAAGTGTGTGTACTGTAGAAGAGTCTTCCCCTGTGTGTGCACGCCGAGCAGACCAGCTCTTGCCAGTGCGATATGGTGGCTAGAGTGCGAGGCTGCAAGAGTGCCACTGGATGCCAGAGATGACCGCACAAACAGCTCATCATGGCGATCAGGCTGTTGGACCTCCCTGAAGAGCTGGCAGGATAGTCCCTCAGGGGCCCACAGTGAGTTGGGGGGGGGGGGCAGCGCATGTCAGGTTCAGAGAGCTAAAGCAGGAGGGTGAGATCTGGGGGGCCTGATGAGGATGGACAAATGGGCAAATAGCTGCTACTTCAATAAAATGACTTGATAGAAGACCAGGGAGAGGTATTTAAAGCTGCCACATTGGCAAGGAGACTGACTGCCCAAGCATCTTGTCTCCAGTCCAACCCTGCCTCAGCATCTTAGTGGCAGTCACGGAGACTTGGTTCATGGAGAGCCATGACTGGGATATAGTTATACCTGACTATAATCCACTCAGGAAGGACAGGGTAGGAAAAAAGGGTAGAGGAGTGGCATTGTATGTTAAAAATAATATTAAAGTGACAGAACTGCAGGACATATGGGGTAAGGAAGAAGCGCTGTGAGTTAAACCTGGACAGGGAAAGGAAAATGTATTTACATTGGTGTAATATATAGGTCACCTTCACAGTCAGAAGACATGGACAGAGATCTAATTGAAGACATCCACAAAATAGCTAGGAAAGGGGAAGTATTACTAATAGGTGATTTTAACATGCCAGATATCAATTGGGGCTTCCTTGCTGCACAGTCATCTAGAAGCAAAAAGATCTTGGATTCTCTACAGGTAAAATTGTTTCAGCAGTGGGTAAAGAAACCTACGTGGGATGGAGTTATCCTAGACCTGGTGCTCACAAACAGGGAGAATATTTCTGATGTTACAGAGGAAGATCATCTGGCATCTAGCGATCACCGAATCAATAGTAAGACAAACGAGAAGAGGGCTTATTTGAGATTGAAGGTCCTAGATTTCAATAGAACTAAAAGAACTAACTTTGCCAAGATGGGGGAATTTCTCCTCAGAGTTAGTTGGATGGGAACAGTTGAAGGAAGTAGAACAGCAGTGGGCTGAAAGGAGCTATTTTAAAGGTGACAAACCTTTATGTTAGAAAATTACACAAGTACGAGGAAAAGAAGGCCGCTCTAGTTTTTGAATGTAGTAGCTGAAAAGATAAGGGAAAGAAGGTTAGCCATCATACAGGATGCCTCAGAAAGAGGAGGACAGGCAAAAATACCAGTAAAAGCTAAGAGAAGCTGGAAAAGCTGTCAGGAATTCACAGAGGCAAATGGAAGAAAAGATAGCTGATACAGTAAAATTGGGGGACAACATGTTATTCAGATATATAAGTGACAGGAGGAAGTGCCATAATAGCATTATGAGACTCAAGCTGAGAGGGAGGTACAGTATATGTAGAACCTGATAAGGATAAAGCTGAACTGCTTAACAATTATTTCTGTTCTGTGTTCACGGATGAAAGGCCTGGGGTGGGGATGGATGTATGAAAGACCTGGACAGATTTTCAAAAGACTGTGTTCATGAGGAGCTAGCTAAACTAAAAGTAGACAAAGTGATGGGGCCCGATGGGATACATCCGAGGGTGCTCAAGGAACTTGGAGAGGTTTTGGCGGCTCCACTGTCTGACATCTTTAATGCTTCCTTAGAGTCTGGAGTGGTCCTGAAGGACTGGAAAAGAGCTGATGTGGTCCCTCTGCACAAGAGCGGAAGTAAGGAGGAGGTTGGAAATTATAAACCTGTCAGTATGACCTCAATGGTGAGCAAACTTATGGAAATGCTTCTAAAGTGGAAGATTGTGAGGTTTCTCAAATCAAATGGACTGCAGGACCTGAGGCAGCATGGCTTCACTAGAGGCAGGTTGTGTCAGATGAATCTGATTGATTTCTTTGTCTGGGTGACCAAACAGCTGGACTTGGGAGGTGCACTAGATGTGGTGTACTTGGACTTTAGCAAGCCTTTAACATGGTTCCGCACAGGCGACTGATAAATAAACTGAGTGCCCTTGATATGGGACCCAAAGAGGGGCATAATCGAACGGGGCGCCCAAGTTTTCCTGAGGACATTCTCGCAAGACGTCCCGGTGAAGGGGCAGGGAAACCCGTATTATCGAAACGATGGGCATCCATCTTTCGTTTTGATAATACGGTCGGGGACACCCAAATCTACTACTACTGCTATTTAGCATTTCTATAGCGCTACAAAGCGTACGCAGCGCTGCTCAACATTTAGGTCGACCTTAAAGATGGTCTTCCTTACAGATGGTCATCCCCGGTTTTCGGCGGTAATGGAAACCGAGGACGCCCATCTCAGAAATGACCAAATACAAGCCCTTTGGTCGTGGGAGGAGCCAGCATTTGTAGTGCACTGGTCCCTCTGACATGCCAGGACACCAACCGGGCACTCTAGGGGGCACTGCAGTGGACTTCAGAAATTGCTCCCAGGTGCATAGCTCCCTTACCTTGGGTGAGCCCCCCAAAACCCACTCCCAACAACTGTACAACACTACCATAGCCCTAATGGGTGAAGGGGGGCACCTACATGTGGGTACAGTGGGTTTGTGGTGGGTTTTGAAGGGCTCACATTTACCAACTCAAGTGTAACAGGTGGGGGGGGATGGGCCTGGGTCCACCTGCCTGAAGTGCACTGCACCCACTAAAACTGCTCCGGGGACCTGCATACTGCTGTCAGGGAGCTCGGTATGACATTTGAGGCTGGCAAAAAATATTTTTTAAGTTTTTTTTTTTTAGGGTGGAAGGGGGTTAGGGACCACTGGGGGAATAAGAGGAGGTCATCCCTGATTCCCTCCGGTGGTCATCTGGTCAGTTCGAGCAACTTTTTGAGGCTTGGTCACAAGAAAAAAATGGACCAAGTAAAGTCGGCCAAGTGCTCGTCAGGGACATCCTTCTTTCTTCCATTATCGGCTGAGGATGCCCATGTGTTAAGCACGCCCCAGTCCCGCCTTCGCCATGCTTCCGACACGCCCCCGGGAACTTTGGTCGTCCCCGCGATGGAAAGCAGTTGAGGATGCCCAAAATCGGCTTTCGGTTATGCCGATTTGGGCAACCCTGGGAGAAGGACACCCATCTCCCGTTTTGTGTCGAAAGATGGGAGCTCTTCTCTTTCAAAAATAAGCCTGAAAGTGACTGAATGGGTTAAAAATTAGTTAAATGGAAGGAGACAGAGGGTAGTGGTAAATGAAGCTTGCTTTGAGGAAAGGGATGTCATCAGTGGTGTACCGCAGGGATCGGTCCATGTGCCAGCTCTCTTTAACATC
Source organism: Microcaecilia unicolor (assembly GCF_901765095.1). Lineage (NCBI taxonomy): Eukaryota > Metazoa > Chordata > Amphibia > Gymnophiona > Siphonopidae > Microcaecilia > Microcaecilia unicolor. The sequence continues at coordinate 54,163,074 of NC_044035.1, forward strand.
TTTGTGAGTGACATTGTGGAAGGGCTGTCTGGTAATGTTTGCCTTTTTGCGGATGATACCAAACTCTGTAATAGGGTGGACACACCGGAGGGTGTGGATAGCATGAGGAAGGATCTAACAAACCTTGAAGAATGGTCCAATAATTGGCAACTAAGATTTAATGCTAAGAAATGCAGGGTCATGCATTTGGGTTACAAGCATCCAGGGGAACGGTGCAATATAGGGGGTGAAGTGCTTCTGTGTACGAAAGAAGAGCAGGACTTGGAGGTGATTGTGTCTGATGACCTTAAGGTCTCCAAACAGGTAGAAAAAGTGACAATCAAAGCCAGAAGGATGATTGACTGCATAAGGAGAAGGATCACCAGCAGGAAAAAAGAGGTAATAGTGCCCTTGCATAAGTCTCTGTGAGGCCCCATTTAGAGTACTGTGTGTAATTCTGGAGACCGCACCTACGGAAGGATATAAAGAAGATGGAGTTGGTCCAGAGGACAGCTATGAAACTGGCAAGTGGTCTCGGTCATAAAACATATAGGGACAAGCTTAGAGACCTCAACATGTATATGCTGGAAGAGAGATAGGAGACAGGGGATATGATAGAGACGTTTAAATCCCTCAGTGGCGTTAATGTACAGGAGGTGAGCCTTTTTCAAATGAAAGAAAACTCTGGAATGAGGGGGGCATACAATGAAGTTAAGAGGAAATAGGCTTAGGAGGAACCTAAGAAAATAGAAAGGGTGGTGGATGCATGGAATGACCTCCCGGTGGAGGTTCGTAGAGATGGGGACTATGTCAGAGTTTAAGAAAGCATGGGACAGGCATGTGGGATCCCTTAGGAAAGAAAGAGTTAGTGGTTACTGAGGATGGGCAGACTGGAAGAGCCTTTTGGCCCTTATCTGCCGTCATGTCTCTATGTTTCTAAGAACACTGTGTAAACATTATTTAGTAGTTTGCTTATTGAATACCACTTACTCAGAAGGCTAATAAGTTGATTATCACAAATCTTTTATATTAGCCAATGTCTTCATGCTTTCCTATAGTATGTTATAAATAGCTCAATAAACTCTCATTTCAGCCAGCCTTGTTCACAATGATCTTTTCGAATTTCCTGGGGGGAAGGAGGAAAATCCTACCCACTAACACCTTTTTTTCTCCAGGTGGAGGCACTAGGCTCTAACTATTCCAGGGCCCAACAGAGCCTGCCCGAGGGAGACTCTAGCCAGGTCAGCTCCAAACCCAAGAATGCTCCCAAGGAGGCGTCACACAACCAATCTATCGGGATGCCCTGCTTCAAAGATACCTTATTCTGAACCATGGACTCCCGAGTGACTGTCAACTCTTCCCCAGGTTCTAGTTTAAAGCTGCTATACCTCATTTTTAAATGTCAGTGCTAGTACCCATGTTCAATCCCAGTTAAAGTGGAGCCAATCTAAAAGAATTGGGTAATGGAAATTTAATGATGTGATGAAGTTGGGAATTTACATGCTCATCTACCCAAAATGGACAGCTCCCAACTCTGCAGATTGAAAGGGCCAACTGGGTCTTTTTCTGCACTTATTTACTATGTTACAATGTGTCTCAGAAATAAAAAAGAAAAAAAAATATTTAGTGATCAGGTCTAGAATAGAATACAGACAGAAAGTGAGAGAAGCAGGAAGAAAAAGCTAAATTAAAGATGTAATCTTTTGTGGGGTAAAATGAATAAGCAGAAAGAGAAATACAATGACCAAAATGAGAAACTATAATTGATTTATTGCAGGAGGAGACACAGTGAAACATAGAAAAAAATTTCCTTTTTCTGCAGTTGTTATTCATTACAAGATTCATGGAATTAACAGTGCAGTTGCAAGGACCTCAGAAGGATCAATCTCTTGCAGTACTTCAGTGTTTAAAAAGAAATAAAACAAGGAGAGAGAGAGAAAAAGGCATTTTAGTAGAGAAAATACAATCAATTCCTTCTCAAGGAACACACTATTACAGAATCGAGTGTCTACTGCATTCCCTCACCCATCAATCACTGATTTCTCTAGGACTGATATTAGTCCCACTTTCTACCAGTCCTTGAATATTCTACAATTCCCTGCAACTCAAAGTTAATAGTCTGCTAATTGTATGGTATCTCCTGCATTCAGTTCTTCTTCCATTCCAATTCTACAATTTCATTCCGTTTCTTAATCTTTAATTTTAATTCTGTCTTGCAGTCATGCAAAAAACAAACAAACTCTGGTCTTTGCTAATACTCAGGTGCAGACTTCTAATAGGCATATTGGTCTCAAAAAGCACTTTCCTTTAATTTTAATTCATAACTTATAGCCTGCTTCTATTAAAAAAAAAAAAAGATTCAAAGCAGATTACATATGTCAACTCATGCAAGTTACACAATATTAAAACTCGTCTTAGAACCATTTCAAATTAACTATCTCGTCTTCAGATCTCATGTCCATCACCTTAGAAACGTCAATAACAGATCTGTGAAACTAGACATCTCTAATTTCTTCTGAAAGATATGACTTCTCTCATAACATAATGTCCTTGGTAATGCATTCCACTCACATGGGGCTTAATCTTTCAAGATCAGCTGTCTAGTGGTACTGGTCTAAAGCATTTATTTATTTATTTATTAAGTACTGCCTGTGAGCCCGAAAGCTATCAAACTGGTGTACATGCATGTGGAGCAGGTATTTTTCTGTCCCTGCAGGGCTCACAATCTAACTAGCCTGTTTACTAAGCTGCACTGCAATGCCGACACAGTCTATTCAAACTGAATAGCGCACGGCAACCATTAGCATTGCTTAGTAAACAGGGGGGTAAGTATGGTTAACAACATTTGGTACTCAGATCTCAAAGGTCTTGTTGGCCTATAAACAGAAATCATATTGCAAATATACCCTGATCATACATTTATATACCATAACAAGCTATTACATTTAATTCTTAACTCCACTGGGAGCCAATGAAGCTCAACCATTGACGGTGTGGCTCTAGCCTAGTTTTTTTATTTTGTTTTTAGACTCCTGATGAAGGTCCGGTTGGCCGAAACATGCCCATGTCGAGTTGTATCTGTTTTAATAAGGACTTTTAGCACCATTGGCACTGCATGTTTCTTTGCCATCTTCACTGTGCTTTTACAGTCTAGCCTAGTTTTGCCCTTGTTAATATTTTTAGCAGTTCTATTCTGGACCAACCTCAGTCTGGCACAGTTCTGCTGTGAGAGGCCCAAACATGCCAGATTACAGTAGTCCAGTTGAGAGATTATGACAGCCTGAACCACCTGTCTCCAATGTTCATCCCTTAGGAAAGATCTAATTTTACTAATCAATGAAATTTAAGAATGACATTTTAACCACCATATTTACCTGATTTTCAATAGACAAATCATTATAACTTATTTTTTAATTGAAATAACATCTGCTTATACAATTTCATTTGTGATTTCCATTCTCTTTCCCCCATAATATCACTAGATAATTTTGAAGGATTTCCACTAGAAATGAGAACTCAGTTAAAAATTTTATTGTTAATTCAAATAAGGCCTTGAAGTCGGAATCTGATCATTACCTGAGAACAGTTCTTAAGATTTATCAACCAGCCAGATCTTTGAGATTGATGAATGCAGGTTTATTGGTCATCCCACCACTACGAAAAGTTCATTTTTGAAGAAAAGAGGCAAAAAATGTTTTCCTTAGTGGGTCCATGATTGTGGAACTCTTCGCCAGGACAGATCAGGCTTATGTCAGATACTAGTCAATTAAAAAATTACTAAAAGCACACTTATTCTGATTAGTATTCTAGAACTGAGAATTATTGGTACATATTTTTAGCAGTCTCTGGCCCTGCATTACCACCAGCAGACGTACTCAAAGGCTGCTGATGCCTGCACTGGGCCTTTCCCTCCAACCTGTCCCACCCCTTCTGGCATAACTTCCTGTTTTCAGAAGGGCAGGATGAGTCAGAGGGAAAGGCCTGGTGTAGGCTGCAGGCAGCCTTTAAGTACAGCTGCCGCTGGCACCGCAAGGTTGAAGAATTGCTAGCATTTCAAAAGATACACAGGATGGGAGTGGAGGATCAGATAGAGAGCTGTGGTCAGGTCTGGGAAGGGAGAGGGAGATGCCAGACCATGTGTGTGTGTGGGGGGGGGGGGGGGGGGGGGGGAACTGAGAGAGAACCATGGGCAGGGTCAAAAGGGAAGGAAGAGATGCTGGACTGTGCACAAGGTGATGGGGAAAATAGGGAGAGATGATGAACTGAGGGAAAGAAGGATGAAGGGAGAAGAGAGAGAGAGAGATGGACTCAGATGGAGGGAGAGGGAGGGAAGAGAGAGAGATAATGGACCTGAGATGGAGGCAAGGAAGAAAAATAGAGAGGTGTTGGACTGGGAGGGAGGGGAGAAAGGGAAGAGGAGAGATAATGGACCTGGAGGCAGGAGAAAGGAAGACATTGGGTCATTATGGAGCCTTGGAGACCTGGGATCCCCACTTTGGAATCAGGACCCTTCCAAATCTACAATCCCTGTTCAATGGCTGGTGGGGTAGCTGAAGTCTTGCCAGCCAAAGAAATCCACTGCCTGAGTCACCCCCTTCCTCCTCCTACTGCCTCAGGAGTGAAAAAGTCAGTGGTATGCCTCTAGTCACCAATACTTGCTCTCCCCAAGCATGTTCACCACTCTTCTAATCTTTTTAGATCACTTCCGAGGTGTCCACTCTGTTACAAATCTTCGTGTCATCCACAAAAATGCAAACATTCTCTTCTAACCCTTCAGCAATGTCACTCATAGAATCACCCCAATACTGATCCTTGGACACTTAGCTACTCATCTTTCTTGCCTCTGAGTGAATTCCATTCACTACCACTCTCTGACATCTATCAGTCAGTCAGTTTCTAATCCAATTCACCATTTTGGATCCTAACTTCAGCCCATTCAATTTGTTCATAAGACTCCAATGAGGAACCATGTCAAAGGCTTTACTGAAGTCCAAATAAACCACTCAGTCAAAGAAATCAATTAGATTTGGTTGACATGATTTTCCTTTGGTAAAACCATATCCTTTCCTTTACCAGTGCCTCCATAATTTTTCCTACCACCGAAGTGAGACTTACCAGCCTATAGTTTCCCACTTCTCTTCTGTCACCATTTTTTTGTGGACAGGAACCACATCTGCCCTTCTCCAACCCCATGGAACCTCCCTTGTCTCCATGGATCTATTATACAAATCTTTAAGAGGACCCACCAGAATCATCCTGGTTGGCACTGGCATTTTTCATGTCTATGTAAAAAGGAAAAATATTAAGCATAAAGGAATCCTTCACATGCTCATCTTCCAATGTGGTATATATCATTCAATCTAAAAAGTGTGAAGAAGGGTGCTATATTGGAGAAACAAGCCAGATGCTAAAGACGAGATTTAATTTACATAGACATCATATGAAAAATGCCAGTGCCAACCAGGATGTCACCTCTGTGGGAGAGCACTTTACAAAACCAGAACACTGTTTCAATGATTTTATGGTGAGAATACTAAAAGAAAACATTAAGACAATCCAGGCGCGTAAGACCTTTGAAGTCAAAATGATTAAATATTGTGACACCCACCAGACAGGACTTAACAAAGGTCTAGGTTTTCTAGCCCATTATAAACCATAAAATTCTACTACTTTGTCACCCTCTTATCTACCATGCATCTCTCCCTGTCTCTTATCCATCCAGCTCCCCATGTTTCTCACCTTACCCTCCCCACCCTCTTCCTGCGAGACTGTCATTGGAATGCTTTGGTGTTTCACTTATATATACTGTTATTTATCAACATTTGCTTATTTCTGATCTGAAGAAGAAGGGTTATCTTTGAAAGCTAATCAAAAAATGTATTGAGTTAGTCCAATAAAAAAGGTATCATCTTATTTTCTTTTATATGTTTTTTTTAAATTTCTATTTATTACTTTTAGAAGTGGACTAACATGGCTACCTCATCACTCTACCTAAAATACAGGAGAAATGGGACATCCATGCACTGAGCACATCCAGCATGAACACCCATTTTACAAAGTTGACCATCTAATTTAGTAGTTTGCTGTGTGTACTCTTTGCGTGCTTGAATCCTAACAACATTTGTAGTTCCTTTCTTTGATGTTATTATATTTTAATTGTAAACCGCTTTGACTTTCCTTTGTAAAGGCGGTATATCAAGCAACAAATAAACATATATGTCTTTCACAGCCAACAGAGGTCCTTCTCCAGGATAATCTTTCATGAACACCAGAGTATTTGTTTAATATGTCTGCCTTTTCCACATCACTCTCCGCATATTGCTTCTCAGCAGCTTTCAGTCGCACAATTTAATTTCTAGCCTTCCTCCTTTCCCCAATATAACTGAAAAAAGTCTTGTCATCTCGTCTTATGTCTTTAGCCATTTTTTCTTCTGCCTGCACTTTTGCCATCTGTATTTCTCTCTTCACTTTGAGTTTTATGCAGTATTCTTTCTTCTGTCTGCATTCTTCTGTACTTCATAAATGTCACCTGTTTTGCCTTTATTACTTCAGACATTTGTTTAGTGAACCATATAGGTTTCCTTTTCCTCTTGCTTTTGTTTACTTTTCTTATATAAAGATCAGTTGCCATTTTTATTGCTCCTTTCAGCTTAGACCACTGACTTTCCACTTCTCATGTATCTTCCCATCCTACTAGCTCTTGCCTCAGGTACTCCCTCATTTGAATAAAGTCCACATTTTTCACATACAGGATTTGAGTTTTGTGTGTTTACACTCTCCTTTACCTCCTATATCAAACTGTATGGTGTAATGCTCACTTCTGCCCAATGGGGCACCCACCCAGACATTAGACACATTTTCCCCATTTGTGAGCACGTGATCCAGCGTCACCTCTTTTCTGGTGGGTTCTGTCACCATTTGCAGGAGGAGAGCACTTTGAAAGACATCCACTATCTCGCTACTTCTTTCTGATATTGCAGAGGGAACACTCCAATCTGCATTCAGCAAGTTGAAATCTCGCAGCAACAGCACCTTACCTTTAATTCCCAGCCTTTGGATATTTTTTTTGTTACATTTGTACCCCGCGCTTTCCCACTCATGGCAGGCTCAATGCGGGTCTTTGTCCAGCTTTTCTGTTTGTGTTGGAGGTCTGTGGACTACAACTGTCTGACCAGAGGTTCCATCTTCTCTCTCTAAGATGATCCATATTGCTTCCTCCTTTCCCCAGTTGACCTGAATTTCAGCTGCTTTTATGTTGTTTTTCACATACACTGCTACTCCTCCATCTTTTCAGCCAGCTCTATCCATCCTAAAGAGATTATTTTATTTATTTATTTATTGGGGTTTATTAATCGCCTTTATGAAGAGACTCACCCAAGGCGGTGTACAGCAGGTACAGTGTAACATAAGTTACAAGTTTGTTAACAGCATAACAATAGTAAAATAGCCAAGAATAGACCAAATACAATAAATGAGGTAAACTTGAAAACAGTAAATTGAAACCTAATTATAGCCCGGTACGGTTGCATCTCATTCATTGGAGTCATTAAACCATTTCTTTGTGATAGTAACAAGATCTCTCTCTAACATCAGGGCTTGCAGATCCTGCACTTTGTTGCTCTGATTACTACTACTACTATTATTTAGCATTTCTATAGCGCTACAAGGCGTACGCAGCGCTGCACAAACATAGAAGAAAGACAGTCCCTACTCAACGAACTTACAATCTAATAGACAAAAAATAAGGTAAGCAAATCAAATCAATTAATGTGTACAGGAAGGAGGAGAGGAGGGTAGGTGGAGGTGAGTGGTTACAAGTGGTTACGTGTCAAAAGCAATGTTAAAGAGGTGGGCTTTCAGTCTAGATTTAAAGGTGACCAAGGATGGGGCAAGACGTAAGGGCTGAGGAAGTTTATTCCAGGCGTAGGGTGCAGCGAGACAGAAGGCGCGAAGTCTGGAGCTGGCAGTAGTGGAGAAGGGAACAGATAAGAAAGATTTATCCATAGAGCGGAGTGCACGGGAAGGGGTGTAGGGAAGGACGAGTGTGGAGAGATACTGGGGAGCAGCAGAGTGAGTACATTTATAGGTTAGTAGAAGAAGTTTGAACAGGATGCGAAAATGGATAGGGAGCCAGTGAAGCGACTTAAGGAGAGGGGTAGTATGAGTAAAGCGACCCTGGCGGAAGACGAGACAGGCAGCAGAGTTTTGAACCGATTGGAGAGGGGAGAGGTGACTAAGTGGGAGGCCAGCAAGAAGCAGATTGCAGTAGTCTAAACGAGAGGTGACAAGAGTGTGGATGAGGGTTTTGGTAGAGTGCTCAGAAAGAAAGGGGCGGATTTTACGGATGTTGTAAAGAAAGAAACGACAGGTCTTGGCGGTCTGCTGGATATGAGCAGAGAAGGAGAGAGAAGAGTCAAAGATGACCCCAAGGTTTCGAGCTGAGGAGACAGGGAGAATGAGAGAGCCATCAACAGAAATAGAAAACGGGGGGAGTGGGGAGGTGGGTTTGGGGGGGGTGGGGAATGGGAAGCTCGGTTTTGGTCATGTTTAATTTCAGGTGGCGTTGAGACATCCAGACAGCAATGTCAGACAAGCATGCTGAAATTTTGGTTTGGATACAAGGTGAGATATCAGGGGTAGAAAGGTAGATTTGGGAGTCATCAGCATAGAGATGGTAGGAAAAGCCATGGGATGAGATTAACGAACCAAGGGAAGAAGTGTAGATAGAAAAGAGGAGGGGACCAAGAACAGAACCCCGAGGTGCTCATTGCTTTCCATCTATATTTTATTGATGCTCTCACCTTTTGCATAGCTTTTTGCCTAGTTTCCCCTTCCACGTGATTGCTGATAAATGATTTGCTATGCCTAAGATGGTTTATTTTATTGTTTCTCCCACTGTTGTCAAACTTTTTTTTTTGGGGGGGGGGGGGGGGAGGTGACTTCTTGAACTCACCTGGTTCTGTTTGTCACCTCCACAATCTAGTTTAAATACTTGGAAATATATTGACTGAATTTCACACCAAGGATTCTCTTTTCTGCCTTATATGGTAGGGAAGCCTCACCCAGCACATCCCAGGATGCACTGGGCAGGGCACTGCCATGTGGCGCTGGAAGAGGAGGTACGGGGGCATGGGGGGTCCGCTAGACCGCCAGACCTCCAGCCCCCCATGTCACTGTCACAAGGATGTATGGGGGGGCTTGGGGGCACTAGGCCACCAGGGCCTTGCCTTTCCAGGGGGCAGCTCCTATGTTTGACAGGTCCGGGCTTTTGACAACCCGGACCTGTCAAACAAGTGTAGGAGGACTGTGCCTGAGCACATGCTCAGCCACAATCCTCCTGCACTTTTGCCGGATGATCAACGCTAATAACATGCTTGAAATTTGCATGTTATTAGCGTTGATCATCGGGGACTTAATTCCCCGTGCTGTTCCAGCGCTATTTTTAGGATGCTGTTTCAGAACAGCGCGGGGAATTGATCATCAGCCTGTTAATTCCTTTTGTGCATCTCTGCACATCAGGCACCAAGCTTACTCCATCTGTCTCAATTGGCCACAATGGCTTTCATCTCTTCCCAGAGAGTGTCTCTATTGCCCAGATCCCTCTTGTGTGAAGAGGGAACAGCCATTCTACAAATATGCAGGGCTTTTTTTTCTAGAAAAAAAGGTACCAGTTCTCATACAGAGCCAATCTTTGGGGGCGGGATCACTATAAATGGCTCCACATCTACAGTAGATGGGGAATTCATACAACTGGGCATCATTTTACTAATGTTATGCTGATAACAAAATTGTAAGTTTTATGTTAAAACTGTACCTGCTGTACACCGCCTTGGGGTAAATAGCTTCATAAAGACAGTTAATAAATCCTAATAAATAAATAAATTATAGGGACAGGGATGATGCACAGCACATCCTAATTCTAATCACTAGGGCGCCACAGTCCAAAAGCATTTAAAATATATATGCAGTTTAAAAAAAAGTTTTTTAAAAAAGTAAATAAAGCAATATTCCCCTAAAATTCCTCATTCAACATGGTACTAGTCCAACTTGCGTTCATAGCAGCAAGCTGAAATTCACAGCAGCATTGCATCCGACACGGTCTGATACCTTTTATTGAACCAGGCTGAGAGTAATCTGAAGATGTAATGCAGAGCTGAGAACGCCCTTCTTCAGATGTCAGTGTACAAGCAAAGTACTGCTTCATGGAAAAAGAAAGCTCAAACTCTACCAGCTCCATAGGCGTAGACTGGGGGGGGGGGGCGAGCGGGGGCAATGCCCCCCCAAAGGACGACGAGGCACCGCCGCGCCATTAGTAAAAAAAAAAAACACATGCAGGCACGCGCTCCTCTCCGTCCACTTGGCTTCCCTGCCCTCTCTGTCTGCGTCCCGCCTTCCTCTGACATCAGAGGAAGGCGGGACGCAGACAGAGAGGGCAGGGAAGCCAAGCGGACGGAGAGGAGCGTGTCCGTCTACCCCTCTCTCTTCCTCCCTCCCTCCGGCGCAGGCAGCAGTCTTTTTCAGCATTCCTGGCAGCGGTAGCGATGTACACGCTGCCTTCGGCTCTGCCCCAAAGCCTTCTCTTCAAGTTCCTGTTCCCGCATAGGTGGGAACAGGAACTTGAAGAGAAGGCTTCCGGGGCAGACCGAAGGCAGCGTATACATCGCTACCGCTGCCAGGAACGCTGAAAAAGCTGAAGACTGTTGCCTGCGCCGGAGGGAGGGAGGAAGAGAGGGGGTAAACGGAGTCACCACCTTGGACCTCGCGGGGGGGGGGGGCAGAGGGAAGATGGATGGTACTGGGAGGGGTGGGGAGCAGAGGGAAGGAGCAAGAGATGGATGGGACTGCGAGGGGTGGACCAGGAGATGGATGGGATTGGGAGAGGTCAGGCACAGCAGAGGGAAGGAGCAGAAGATGGATGGGATGGAGGGATTGTGAGCAGAGGGAAGGAACAGAAGATGGATGGTACTGGGAGGGGTGGGGAGCAGAGGGAAGGAGCAAGAGATGGATGGGACTGGGAGGGGTGGGGAGCAGAGGGAAGGAGCAAGAGATGGATGGGACTGCGAGGGGTGGGGAGCAGAGGGATGGACCAGGAGATGGATGGGATTGGGAGAGGTCAGGCACAGCTGAGGGAAGGAGCAGAAGATGGATGGGACGGAGGGATTGTGAGCAGAGGGAAGGAACAGAAGATGGATGGTACTGGGAGGGGTGGGGAGCAGAGGGAAGGAGCAAGAGATGGATGGGACTGGGAGGAGTGGGGAGCAGAGGGAAGGAGCAAGAGATGGATGGGACTGTGAGGGGTGGGGAGCAGAGGGATGGACCAGGAGATGTATAGGAATGGGAGAGGTCAGGCACAGCAGAGGGAAGGAGCAGAAGATGGATGGGATGGAGGGATTGTGAGCAGAGGGAAGGAACAGAAGATGGATGGTACTGGGAGGGGTGGGGAGCAGAGGGAAGGAGCAAGAGATGGATGGGACTGGGAGGGGTGGGGAGCAGAGGGAAGGAGCAAGAGATGGATGGGACTGCGAGGGGTGGGGAGCAGAGGGATGGAGCAGAAGATGGATGGGACGGAGGGATGGTGAGCAGAGGAAAGGAACAGAAGATGGATGGTACTGGGAGGGGTGGGGAGCAGAGGGAAGGAGCAAGAGATGGATGGGACTGGGAGGGGTGGGGAGCAGAGGGAAGGAGCAAGAGATGGATGGGACTGCGAGGGGTGGGGAGCAGAGGGATGGACCAGGAGATGGATGGGATTGGGAGAGGTCAGGTACAGCAGAGGCAAGGAGCAGAAGATGGATGGGACGGAGGGATGGTGAGCAGAGGGAAGGAACAGAAGATGGATGGGACTGGGAGAGGTGGGGAGCAGAGGGAAGGAGCAAGAGATGGTTGGGACTGGGAGGGGTGGGGAGCAGAGGGAAGGAGCAAGAGATGGATGGGATTGCGAGGGGTGGGGAGCAGAGGGATGGACCAGGAGATGGATGGGATTAGGAGAGGTCAGGCACAGCAGAGGGAAGGATCAGAAGATGGATGGGACGGAGGGATGGTGAGCAGAGGGAAGGAGCAGAAGATGGATGGGACGGAGGGATGGTGAGCAGAGGGAAGGAACAGAAGATGGATGGGACTGGGAGGGGTGGGGAGCAGAGGGAAGGAGCAAGAGATGGATGGGACTGGGAGGGGTGGGGAGCAGAGGAAAGATGGATGGGACTGGGAGGGGTGGGGAGCAGAGGGATGGACCAGGAGATGAATGAGATTGGGAGAGGTCAGGCATAGCAGAGGGAAGGAGCAGAAGATGGATGGGATGGAGGGATGGTGAGCAGAGGGAAGGAACAGAAGATGGATGGGACTGGGAGGGGTGGGGAGCAGAGGGAAGGAGCAAGAGATGGATGGGACTGGGAGGGTGGGGAGCAGAGGGAAGCCTACTGGAAAGAAGACACTGCATAAAACAGAAGACACTGGGACCAAAGCGAATAGAAAAACTAAATGATCAGACAACAAAGGTAGATAAAAGTATTTTATTCATAATTTATTAATTGAAATGTGTCAGCTTTTTCAAATGTGCATCTGTGATATTTTGCCTGTAAATTTCAATTCCTTCCTCCATATTAGCATATTCATTTGCATATGTATATATGCAAATGATATGCTAATATGCTCCGCCCATTCTTTGCCCCCCCCCCCCCAAATGAAACAGTCAAACTACGCCTATGACCAGCTCTCTTGCATTCTCTGTGCCCACGCGCTTTATGATTTGGGTAGTAGTAGTAGATTGTGTTGCAGAACATCCAGAGAGAGAAAAATAATTTTTCTAGTCACCACTAGCTACCAGAAGAACAGAAGTCTATACAATCCCACTATGGACCTCTCTTACAAAGTCACGCTACCGATTCTCAGTGCGGCAAATGAGAGAAATCTCATTCAATTCTTATGGGCTTCCTCTCATTTGCCGCGTGGGAATTGCTAGCGCAGCTTTGTAAAAGAAGCCCTATGTGTTTAGAAAAAGTTTGAAAACTTGCTTATTCCAAAAATTCTTAATGTAGCCTTTTTTTTAAATTGTGTAATCCACTTTGAGGAGTTATTGGACTACAAATACTATATATATGATATATCACCCTGGAGTCTTTGATACTTTATTTATTTGTTACATTTGTATCCCACATTTTCCCACCTATTTGCAGGCTCAATATGGCTTACATAGTTCCATAGAGGCGTTCGCCAACTCCGGCAGAGAAAACAAATACATAGAGTTATTGTGGTCAGATAAGGTTATAAAGGTTCATGTGTTATAGACACATTGGGGAATCGTAGAGTTTGGTTAAAAGGTTCATGTGTTATAGACACATTGGGGAATCATAAAGAGGAAGAGCTGTGCAGTGTCAGTTCTGGCTTTGTTTCGTTATGTTGCAAGGTTTAGGCATTTAGGTTGGGTCGATGGGATATGCCTTTTTGAACAGGTTGGTTTTTAGTGATTTACGGAAGTTTAGGCGGCTGTACGTTGTTTTCATGGCTTTTGGTAGTGTGTTCCAAAGTTGTGCATTGATGTAAGACACTAACAAAAGGATGTGTGGTATATGAGTAACATACAGGACCCACTTTTATGAAGGTCACATGCTACCAAACAGGAAAAAGTAGAGGCTAATCAAAGGACGAATCCAACACTGGAGATGTTATAAAGAGATGCTTTATTGATGCAGATACTGGGGGACCCGACATAGCCTGTGTTTCGACGTATCACACCGCCCACATGAGGGGTCATATGAATAATTCGTCCAAAAAGAACTTATATTCAAACTCTGCAAATGTTAAACCGAAGAACTGTGATACAGTCGGGCTGATCAAAGGACATACGCAAATAGACCAACACTGACAAATTCTGTGGGGTCTGCTCGTGTATACATTTGTCGAGTCTGAATATGTCATTTTTGAATGAATTATTCATTTGACCCCTGATGTAGGCGGTGTGATACGCCGAAACACAGGCTGTGTCGGGTCCCCCAGTATCTGCATCAATAAAGCATCTCTTCATAACATCTCCAGTGTTGGATTCGTCCTTTGATCAGCCTCTACTTTTTCCTGTTTGGTCTTTCTGGTGTAGAGGTTTTTCCTGTTTGTGCTTTGGTCACATGCTACCAACATATGTTTTACTGGTACTTGTCACAGGTACCACAAACTACAAAGGCTCCAGTTTTTCAAGTATGGCTACAGAACACTTCTTACTGCCTTGTGTCAAAAGTCATTCTCTCCAGAATAGCTTTCAGCAGATATGGAAGTAACCCAACCATCCTTCCCTCCTCTCCACCCCCCCAGGAGATTGATGCTATTCTTACAAAACCTCAACCGGTAAAGAACTCTATTCTAAACATACAAACAAATACATTCAGGAATAACTATAAGTGTGATTAGAAGTGTAAATGGAAATCTAGAAATTACAAAATTTTTCAATAAAGATTGATTTAAAAAAAAAAAGTCATTCTCTCTATTCAAGAAAGACCCCCTACCTCTAGCACATCACTGGCTTCCTCCTGTCACTTGATTTCAGATAATGCCTCTGGGAAATGAACTGTAACTAGCAATGCCAGTCATGTTGTTCAGAACCAAGAAGTAGGGGTGGACCAAGGAGACTCATCAGCCAAGGCTGACGAGCCTCCTCGGTCCACCCATACTTCTTGGTTCTGACTGTGGTTGTATACGTAGGGGTTTCTACACTCTGACCTGCAAATTTCTGTTTTGGAGAGTCATGTTGTTCACCATGTAGGGCTTACACGGCCTACTTAGCTCTGGCACAGGGGTCCATGCCTGTTTAACAGTGCTTGAATCTCAGTAGTCACTGTCAAGCATATTTCTGCCGAGCTCTGCAGCTTGAAGCACACCTATCAAATCACATTCAGGCTCCAGGATCAGCCTGGGGACTTAATCTGTCCTTTTGATGCCTCAGGGTCCTTTTACTAAGGTGTGCTGAAAAACAGCCTGCGGTAGTGTAGCCATGTGTTTCAGACGTGCGCAGATCCATTTTTCAGCACACCTGTAAAAATGCCTTTTTTGATATTTTGACCGAAAATAGATATGCAGCAAAATGAAAATTGACGTGCATCCATTTTGGGTTTGAGACCTTACCACCAGCCATTGACTTAGCGGTAAGGTCTCACGCGGGTGGTAATGGTCTATGCACGTCAAATGCCTTTTACCGCCTGGTAGCGCCACGCTACTGAAAATAAAAATTATTTTCTGGAGTGCTTAGGGGATACACATCAAAAATGAAATTACTGCCCGGGCCACGTGGTAGCTGAGCAGTAACTCAGAATTGGCACTTTGGGCATGAATAGGCACTTACGCGGCTTAGTAAAAGGGCCTCTCGGTTCGGTACAGACCAGGGAGAGCCTCTTCTGGGTTCTTGCATGTACAGCTTATGTTTCCACATGCTGCAAATTCCAGGGGTGCACCTTTCACTGTTTATAATCTAGCACAGTGGGACAGTATGGAAAGCTGGTAAGAATCCCAGGGCCTGAGAACAGATCAAAAGTGAGACAAAGCGAGCCTAAAGAAACACTTACCTATCACACTGCATCACCTGGAGAGAGAAACAGATCAAACTGAAGAAAACCATCCACCTAGCCCACCCTACTACCTGAAGGGGGAGAGGAGACATACCTGAAGAGAAAGAGCAAACTATGCCACCACACCACTTGTGAAGAGAAGTGGCTGCCTACTCTACCACACCAGAAAGTATGAGAGAGATGAAGAGAAGTGGTTGTCTGTCCTACTATATCCTTCAAAGCCAGCCAGGCAGGTCAGTAATGACTTATTTTTAGCATGTATATATTATTATACTCAATGGCAGAGGTAATTGGCATGGTGGGGCAAGGGGTGGTCAGCTATTATTCTTGCACATAGAACCACAGAGTGAACAGGGCCCTGCTATGATCAAGGCGCCCCTTCACAGTTCACATAAGTGTTGCTAGGGAAGAGGAGAGAGGGCAGAGCAAATGCACCTCTAAAATATCTTGTCTTCCCCTCCCCCCCCCCCAACCAATGCTTGTGCAGACCTACTGGCAGTCCTACACAACCTTAACTCCTTCACCTTCCTCAATGGAAGCAGAGCGACATCGGCAGCCTGGCATTTCTAACCCACTCCTTCATCCCAGTGGTGTAGCCACAGATAAGCCCAAGTAGCTCACTTTGAGTTCATACCCACCCAAAATTGGTGCACCCTTGCTGTGACTGGCGGATGGCCAGCAGCACCAGCCAGGAGACACTGCCGTTAGCTGCCAAACTTGGAAGGAGTTCTGGCTGCTGGATGAGGAGGTCTTCAGCTGGCAGGGCTTGGACATCCTTGCCAGCTCAGATATTTACATTTTGAGATGAAGGGGAGAATGGATAGAGTGAAATTCCATGCTCATCCATTGTGGGATCAGGCCTGCCCAAAATTGTTCGTCTATCTTTGCCACTGCTGCTCTCTCTCTCTCTCTTGCTTGGTTAATATAATCAACCGCTTCAACAACATGATATACCCTAGATCAGGGCTTGACAAATACCGGATGCTAGGTCACCATGGCACCTAGAAATTTCATCCAGGTGCCCGGGATTTCATACCCCCAATTTTTTTTCCTTCTGCAGTGCTGCCTCAAACTTTTTCTCTTGTCCCTGCACAGCAATTGGGCTCTGCATATAATTGAGCAGCACAGTGCAGGAGGTTGGGAAGTCTTGCAGAACTTGAAACTGCAAGACTTTCCCAACTTCCTGCACCACACGGCTCAAGTAAATACACAGCCCGATCACCTTGCAGGGCCGAAAGAAGCAGTTTGAGGCAGCAAGAGACACAAGAGAGACAGAATGAGAGAAGGCTGGAGAGGTACACGAGAGATAGACTGAGTGAAGGCTTTGTGTGTGCGTGTGGGAGGGGGTATGAAAAAGACAGACTCAGGACCCGATGTCTATTCCCCGCGCTCTTTCGAAACAACACCATAAAAATAGTTCCACAACTGCATGGGGAATTAACTCCCCAATGATCAATGCTAATAACATGCAAATTTAGATGCGTTATTAGCGTTGATCATCAAGGGAAAGTGCAGGAGGATTGTGCCTGGGCATGTGCTCAGGCAGAATCCTCCTGCACCTGTTTGACAGGTCCAGGCTGTCAAAAAAGAAAGCCTGGACCTGCCAAACCTCAAGCCCCCAGCATGTAGTCCCAACTCCCACCACACATGAAGCCTAGAGGGCCCCTCACCCCCCCCCCCCCCCCCCCCCACAAACACAAAACATCCCTCCAAAAACCTAAGATAGCCTGGTGGTCCAGTGGGACCCTCAAGAGCCCCCTGCTAGCCCTGGTGGCCTAGCGGTGGGGTCCCCCTCCCTCCCTTCCTTCTCAAACCCAATTCCCTCCATTCATACCTCAAAATAGAAGAGAGAGAGACTAGTGCTCCCTCCCTCCTCTGGGCGCAACCTCAAAATGGCAGCGCCCTGCCCTGCCCAGTGCATCCTGGGATGCACTGGGTGGTGCTCAACTTCCATATAAGGCAAGCAAAACAGCTGTCCTAACTTTATGTGGCAAGTTAATTGGGCATCAGTATGCATATCAGCTAGTGCCTGGTTAACCTCTGGAGCAACAGTCATACCCAGATATTTAATGCCGGAAGCTGTACATGACCCCAGCATTGAGTATCTGGGGTTAGTTTTGCCATGACCTGAATATCAGACTTCTAGGGGCCAATATTCAAACCGCAGGAGGTAGCCGGGCTGCTCCCCACACTCGGCGCTGAGCTCAGATATGCTGAGCCATTTCCAGTGACCGGCACCGAATATCTGGCTGTTTTTTGGCCGGTTTACATTTATCCAGCCAAGCCAATATTTAGCGCTAGTTAGTTAAGTTTAAACCAGCCAAATATATGCCAGCCTAATTTTGAGAGCCTTATTTGGCTGCCAAACTTAGCTGACAATGCGCTAAATATCGGCAGATAGCCGGTTATGTCACACAAAATAACTGGCTATCTGCTAATAGCTAACGAGCAATATTCAGTGGGAGATAGCCGGCTGTCTCCCACTGAATATTGCCAGATTACTGGTTAAGTGCCGAGCCATTCCTAGCCAGTTAAATGGTTCTAAATACCAGGCAGCACATTTTTAGCTTGTTGTCCCTTTGCCTGTGATGTCATCATGCAGGGCGTGCACATGTGAGCATTCATATACAACTGCATGCAAAAAAAGGCTAGGCTGCATTTCAGTGTAAAATATATATTCACCTGTTCTAACAAGGGTGCGCTTGCCTGTGTACACTTTATTGAATCTTAGGGCACTTTCAGATGTACCAAATTTAGTGCGCCCCCAAGTGGATCAGCGCCTCTTATAGAACTGTGCCCATAGCGTCTGTGTAAGAATCTGTAACAGTACAGCTTGTTCTAATTTCCCAGTAGGCTGCTTGGTGCTTTAGGGCCCAGTGTAATATTTATAGTGCTGTATTTTCATAAGTAGCATTGCTGCAGTTTGAGACACATCCTGGGGGTTAAGGCTATTATGAAGTGGTAAATTTGCTGTATAGGTCTGGGGTGTCTTTTTGTAAGGTTTTGTGTTACTTTGCAAAGTGTCTGGCCCTATTTTAAAGCAGACTCTGGGACAAAGGCCACAAAAGGTGTCCCTTGCCATGCAAAATAAAAATGCTCAAGACCAGTGGTCTCCTCCACATCCTGTAGAGTCACCATACAAAGAAAAATCTACAGTGGGGAAAATAAGTATTTGATCCCTTGCTGATTTTGTAAGTTTGCCCACTGACAAAGACATGAGCAGCCCATAATTGAAGGGTAGGTTATTGGTAACAGTGAGAGATAGCACATCACAAATTAAATCCAGAAAATCACATTGTGGAAAGTATATGAATTTATTTGCATTCTGCAGAGGGAAATAAGTATTTGATCCCCCACCAACCAGTAAGAGATCTGGCCCCTACAGACCAGGTAGATGCTCCAAATCAACTCGTTACCTGCATGACAGACAGCTGTCGGCAATGGTCACCTGTATGAAAGACACCTGTCCACAGACTCAGTGAATCAGTCAGACTCTAACCTCTACAAAATGGCCAAGAGCAAGGAGCTGTCTAAGGATGTCAGGGACAAGATCATACACCTGCACAAGGCTGGAATGGGCTACAAAACCATCAGTAAGACGCTGGGCGAGAAGGAGACAACTGTTGGTGCCATAGTAAGAAAATGGAAGAAGTACAAAATGACTGTCAATCGACAAAGATCTGGGGCTCCACGCAAAATCTCACCTCGTGGGGTATCCTTGATCATGAGGAAGGTTAGAAATCAGCCTACAACTACAAGGGGGGAACTTGTCAATGATCTCAAGGCAGCTGGGACCACTGTCACCACGAAAACCATTGGTAACACATTACGACATAACGGATTGCAATCCTGCAGTGCCCGCAAGGTCCCCCTGCTCCGGAAGGCACATGTGACGGCCCGTCTGAAGTTTGCCAGTGAACACCTGGATGATGCCGAGAGTGATTGGGAGAAGGTGCTGTGGTCAGATGAGACAAAAATTGAGCTCTTTGGCATGAACTCAACTCGCCGTGTTGGAGGAAGAGAAATGCTGCCTATGACCCAAAGAACACCGTCCCCACTGTCAAGCATGGAGGTGGAAATGTTATGTTTTGGGGGTGTTTCTCTGCTAAGGGCACAGGACTACTTCACCGCATCAATGGGAGAATGAATGGGGCCATGTACCGTACAATTCTGAGTGACAACCTCCTTCCCTCCGCCAGGGCATTAAAAATGGGTCGTGGCTGGGTCTTCCAGCACGACAATGACCCAAAACATACAGCCAAGGCAACAAAGGAGTGGCTCAGGAAGAAGCACATTAGGGTCATGGAGTGGCCTAGCCAGTCACCAGACCTTAATCCCATTGAAAACTTATGGAGGGAGCTGAAGCTGCGAGTTGCCAAGCGACAGCCCAGAACTCTTAATGATTTAGAGATGATCTGCAAAGAGGAGTGGACCAAAATTCCTCCTGACATGTGTGCAAACCTCATCATCAACTACAGAAGACGTCTGACCGCTGTGCTTGCCAACAAGGGTTTTGCCACCAAGTATTAGGTCTTGTTTGCCAGAGGGATTAAATACTTATTTCCCTCTGCAGAATGCAAATAAATTCATATACTTTCCACAATGTGATTTTCCGGATTTAATTTGTGATGTGCTATCTCTCACTGTTACCAATAACCTACCCTTCAATTATGGGCTGCTCATGTCTTTGTCAGTGGGCAAACTTACAAAATCAGCAAGGGATCAAATACTTATTTCCCCCACTGTATCTGCTTTAAACAAAGTGTCTAGCAGTGGAAAGAGTCTGTGATATTCCTGAGGTGATGCTCACAATTTGAATGTTTCGTATGGTGAATTTTGAGAAAAATATTTCCATTATTGAGGAATATGGTGGTGGTAATACAGTAATGGAGGTTCAGGGTTTATACTGAAATTCTGTCCAATCCTGTAGAGAATCCAGATTTCACTCCCAAATGGAAGGATTTGTTGAAATAAGCTATCAATTGTAATGGCGTTTTACTAGGTAGGTGGTTGGAGAGGCTCTAGTGTCTTACATTGCTAATTTACAACTATGTATGGTTGAGAGGGGGGAACATTTGATGTGGTGGTGGGCATTATATGCAGAAATGTCACTTTCGCTCCCCTCCCCCCCCCCCCCAAATCCTAGCTTGATGCTCTGTTGCCATCCCAAACATTTCTATCTCAAGATACCATTGGTGGCCTGATTCTCCTGAGCAGGCAAAAAAGCTGATGTTTTTTTTCCTGACATAACATAGTTTGCAGTGTTCACTGCAAGCTGCATTATTTGATTTACATATTTATGAGGTGTTTGCATACATTTGCATCTCATTATGATAATATAAGGCATGTTAATGCCATCTATCCCACATTAAGGGCAAATAACCTATGTAATGGCTGTAATGCACCTTAATAATTACCCTCCTGAATCTAGTATTTTAGTATCATGCTTTCAAAGGACTTTGCTTCCAACTAGTGGATTATCTGTCTCTAGTTCCTTTTCTCGACATAGCTCTCAGTCTTTATGCTCATCCTGTGCTTGCCACCCTTCTTTCTGTGCCCTGCTTTTAATGCCTTCCCTTGGATGGGGTTGGAAGTTGGGATCACCCTCTCTCTGAACTCCAGCCAAGTTCTCCCTTTGTCCACTTGCAGAGCTTTCTTTCATTTGCCAAATTTGATTCTTCCTGCTCTGCCACAGAGTTAATACACTCCATCTGGCTGTTATCTCATTTCCTAGTGTATTCTAAAGCAGTGGCGTAGCCAGACTGCCAATTTTGGGTGGGCCTGAACCCAAAGTGGGTGGGCATAAAATTTTCTCTCTACCCCCCCCCCCCCCCCCCCCCCCCAGCAAAATGTAGTCACACTCAGATGCATTTGTCACACAGGGTAAAGTGCTGTTCAGTGCATCAGATTTCAGACAATTTATTTAATAGCCTAATCCTTTTCAGTGAGCTTTCAGAGGCCAAAACCTCCTGCCTCAGGTCAGTATAATGCTGTTATGGTATCCTCTCCTGACCTAAGGAAGGAAGTATTGGTCTCTGAAACTTTATTAACACCATATTACTTTATCCTAAATTAAAAATAAAATTATTTTCTTTACCTTTGTTGTATGGCCATTTACTTTTTCTCATTGTGTTGCTCCCAGTCTCTAGATTCTGCTTTCCTTCGTTTTCGCTTAACTCTTCTGCCAGGGTTTCCTGGCCATTTGTCATTTTTCTCTCCTTTTTCTTTGCTTTCTTCAATATTTTTCTGCCTCTCTCTGTGTCCAGATTTAATTCATTCTTACTATCCATTCTTTAATTTCCTTCATCTACTTATGGCTTTTCATCTTTTTCTCACCCTTGTTCTCCCCATGCCCCTTCCTCTTATTCTCCAATCTTTCACTACTCCCCCTTTCCTTGCAGCCTCTCCTCTTTCTCTCCCCATCCTTCCAGTGTCTCCCCTCTCTCTCCCCATCCTTCCAATAGTCTCCCCTCTTTCTTTCTGCATCCTTCCATCCAGTGTCCTCTTTCTCCCTACCCTTCCATCCAGCGTCTTCCCTCTTTCTCTCCACATCCTTCCATTTTCCCTCTTTCTCTGCCATCCTCCCATCTGTTTTCCCTTTCTCTCCCCATCCTGCCATCTGTTTTCCCTCTTTCTCTCCCCATCCTTCCGTTTCCCCTCTTTCTCTGCCATCCTCCCATCTATTTTCCCTCTTTCTCTCGCCATCCTTCCATTTTCCCTCTTTCTCCCCATCCTGCCATCTGTTTTCCCTCTTTCTCTGCCATCATTCCATCTGTTTTCCCTCTTTCCCCATCCTTCCATCCATTTTCCCTCTTTCTCCCCATCCTTCCATCTGTTTTCCTTCTCTCTGCCATCCTTCCATCTGTTTTCCCTCTCTCTCCCCATCCTTCCATCCGTTTTCCCTCTTTCTCTGCCATCCTCCCATCTGTATTCCCTCTTTCTCTCCCCATCCTTCTGTTTTCCCTCTTTCTCTGCCATCCTCCCATCTGTTTTCCCTCTTTCTCTCCCCATCCTTCCATTTTCCCTCTTTCTCCCCATCCTGCCATCCATTTTCCCTCTCCCATTCAGGCCCACCAGCCCCAGCTCCCATTGCCGGCCACTGCTGCTTTTCCTGATGAGCAGCAGGGCCGGCGCTACAAAAAGAAGAAGCGCTCAGCTGACTGAGCTGAGCGCCAACGCGTCGCTAACCCCCGATGAGAAAAAATGTTTTAAAAAAAAAACGCGGCACTGCAGGCAGCCTCGAAGCATTGGCTGCTGGCTCTGCAGGCTCCTTCCGTCTCTTACGTCACTGCCCCTGTAGCGAAGCAGGGGCAGTGATGTAAGAGACGGGAGGAGCCTGCACAGAGCCAGCAGCCAATGCTTCGAGGCTGCCTGCAGTGCCGCATTTTTTTAAAAACATTTTTTCCTCTTCCTTAGCGACGCGTTGGCGCTCAGCTCAGTCAGCTGAGCGCTTCTTCTTTTTGTAGCGCCGGCCACTGCTGCTCATCAGGAAAAGCAGCAGTGGCCGGCAATGGGAGCTGGCGCTGGGCGGGCCTGGACTGAAATTGGGTGGGCCTGGGCCCACCCAGGCCCACCCGTAGCTACGCCCCTGTAGTGAGATTTGGTATTGGCACTGCAGCCTGGAATTCTGAATTATCAAAACAAAAATCTATAGGTAAACCAAACATTTACAGTTCTGATGAAAAGGAAATCTCATTATATCAAACCCAAACTAAGACTTAGGGTCCATTTACTAAGTTATGTATAAAGTGGCTTTAGCGTCCCTATGTAGGTTTCTCCCACGCACTAAGGTCTAACTCTTGGTCTAACCCAGTGGTTCCCAAGCCTGGTCCTGGAGGCCCCCAGCCAGTCAGGTTTTCAGGATATCCATAATAAATACTCATTAGAGAGATTTGCATGCAGTAGAGGCAGCACATGGAAATCTCTTATGAATATTCATTGCAGATGGGATTAGTCAATATCCTGAAAACCTGACTGGCTGCGGTGCCTCCACGACCAGGCTTGGGAACCACAGCACTAAGGCCATTTTTACTGCAGCAGTAAAATGGCCAGTTTTCCATCTTTTCAATTAATGGCCATGCACTCACATAACCATTAGCACTAGCCATTAAAAAAATTAGTGCATGAGCACTTATTCACACCTATTTCATAAGTGGTAAGGTTCATGCACTAATTCTGAACTAATCAGCTAGCGCATGGCAATGTGGACACATTAAGTGGTCTTTTTACTAAGGTGTGCTGAAAAACTGGACTGCACTGGTGTAGACGTGTGTATTGGACGTGCACAAGTCCATTTTTCAGTGCACCTGCAAAAAAAGGCCTTTTTTGCCGAAAATTGATGTGCGGCAAAATTAAAATCAGCTTGCGTCCATTGTGGGCCTCAGACCTCACTGCCACCCACTGACTTAGCGGTAAGGTCTTACGCGTTAACCGGGCACTAATCCTCAGCATGTGTACACTATCAATAACTGCCCGGTTAGCACCACGCGGGAGAAAATAAAAAATTTTTTCTGCCGCGCTTATCAGACGCACGTAAAGAATGGAAATACTGCCCAGGACACATGGTAGCCAGGCGGTAGTTTCAAATTGATGTGCGTTGGACATGTGTAGGCACCTATTCACCTTAATAAAAGGGCCCCTAAGGGATTACGCTGGAATGCCCACTCACTGCCCCCAAACACAACCCCTCAGCGCTGGAACACTCAATCTCTGCCTTCAGACAGGCCCCCTCTGCAATAAAATAAAAAATATTTTTTAGCTTGCAGTTTACATGCACAGATCACAAAGGGGTCCTTTTACCAAACTGCAATAAAAAATGACCTTAGTGCTTCCCTATGTGGGTCATTTCCACACGCTAAGGCCATTTTCCCCACTGGAGTAAAATGGCCGATTTTTCTATTTCCACTATTAATGGCCACATGCTCATTTTCTCACTAGCACCAGGTCATTAGCACAAGAGCCCCTACTGCCACCCATTATATAGGCAGTAAAGGCTCACACCCTGAGCATGCGGTGATGTAGCTGCACTAACCGATTAACACAGAACATGTGGTGGAGTGGCCTAGTGGTTAGAGCAACGGTCTTGCAATGCAGAGGTGGCCAGTTCAAATCCCACTGCTGCTCCATGTGATCGTGGGCAAGTCACTTAACCCTCCATTGTCTCAGGTACAAACTTAGATTGTGAGTTCTCCTGGAACAGAGAAATATCCAGCATAACTCACCTCAAGCTACTACTGAAAAATGTGTGAACAAAATCCAATAAAATAAATGCCCACTCTCCACCCCCAGAGCAGCCCCAGTGCTAAAAAAAAAATGCATTTTGTTATTCAGAGCTGCCAAGTTACTCATTCCAGGAAGAAGACTTTTTGACCGGTCCTGGATTTCTGTCAACTTCATCCTGGTGCATTATGGGATCTGCAGCACTGATTTCAATGGATAGAATCATGGACTACAAATACTACACTGCTTTGGGATGCAAGTTTAAAATCAGGACTGGCCAAAAAGTCTCCCGCCTGGAACGGGTAACTTGGCAGATACGTTATTTAGCATGTGGGTAGCATGCGCACATCCAAAAGTTACTGTAGGATGCTTCAGCACACTCTGCAACAAGCCATTTCTTACTGCGGTACGCATGTGTTAGTGCTTACCGCAGCTTTGTAAAGCACCCGAAATTACCATAGGATGCCTGAGCGCATCCGTGGTAAGCCATTTTAAGCTGTGGTGGGTACATGTGGGTACATACCACAGCTTAGTAAAAGGACCCCTTAAAAATTAATTATTTAAAATGTTTTTATTCATACAGGCTTTTGAAAATTGTGAGACTCTTTTACTAAGCTGCGGTAAAAAAAAAGGGCCCTGTACTAGCACATGCTATATTACCGAAATAATTTTTTAATATTTCCACTAGCGCCAGAAATGCCGCGCACTGGGGGAGGAACTACCGACAGTGCCCACGTTGGGCCAATGGCAGCTCCAGATTGTTGTGCAGTAAGCCCGTGAGCTTACCACCGCTTAGTAAAAGGGCCCCTGAGTGACTATGCTAGGAGGTGACCTCAGGATTCTGCAGTACATTTGCAGTAAAGTGTTACTAGGCTTGGATTTTGTGATGAATGCTTTCTCTGCTGATTGATTAGGCTTCCCTATCAAAGAATTAGTGTTCTTTTTCTTTGTTTTTAGATGTATATTGTAAACTGCTTTGCACTGAATAAGTGGTATATCAAATTTAATAAGCATAAACATAATCCACTATTTCTGGGATAAGCAGTATAAAATGTTTTGTACTTTTTTGGGATCTTGCCAGGTATTTGTGACCTGGATTGGCCACTGTTGGAAACAGGATGCTGGGCTTGATGGACCTTTGGTCTTTCCCAGTATGGCAGTACTTATGTATTTAATACAGTCCTGGTTTACCCACAGAACTTAGCTAGGATTTAGCTTCAAATTATTCTTAAATTTACCCTCTTTTTTTCCTTTTACTGCATTTCAGTTTTACTAACTGTACAGCAATCCATTTTTGATATGCATATATTTATTTTTGGCTTCCCCATTTAGGAAACAGGAAGAAAATCAGCCATGACTACCTTTAAGGGCAATAGTGAGGCAGTCCAGCTGTTTCTAGACCTCAGTATTATTGATCAGTAGTATAAAGAGAGCAACTATCAATGCCCTTGGAACTCTAAATATTCACTAATGCTGAACAGTCTGTCTAGATCTGACCCAATTCAGCCGGCTGTTACTCTTTCTAGGCAGCCAGCATGCTGGGGATGAAAGGGTGAGTGGGAAGGGCAAAGTCACTGCACTCTTGCAAAAGCAGCAACTGAAGCAGAGAGTAAAGACTGATCAGGGACTGGAGGAAAGAATAAACTCATTAAAGCAAAATGTGCAATGGCCAAACTGAGTCTTGTAGATCATAAACCAGGAAAAGTAAAATCAATGCGAGGTCCTTCACAGGCAGGGAACAGAGGGGCTCGCCAGACGGGAGTAATGTGATAGGTTGATTTAGGATGAGCAAGGGCTCTGGCAGCTGCAACCTAGGTAATTAGGTATGTCAGGAAGACAGATAAACAGCAGGCTGTGCTGGTCGATGATACAGGTACTGTAATAAAGGTGGGAGCTGCAAGAAGCTCTGCGAGCACCTATGTCAGCAAAGCTTCAGTCGTAGGCACTTCTGAAAAGAAGATGAGTGACCCACTGTGAATACATGTGTTAACAACTGACCCTATTTACAATGGGCGTAATATTCAGCTGGTGGCTGTGGCTGGCTAAATTAGCCCTAGATATTCAGTGCTGGGCCATGAGTGGGCCCAGAACTGAATATCCAGGGTTAATTTTCTCGCCGTTAGCCACCAGAGTTTATGCGGGTTGTGGCTGATATTCAGCTGGGGCCTACATAAGACAGTTATGTGGGCCATGATTAAATATTAGCTGGGACCCGCATAACTATGTAAATGATGCCTGGAGCCCTGGGAGCCACCTCCCGTACCCCAAAAAAGCCCTCCTCCTTTCCTTCCCCTCCTCCCAGGCTACAATATTCAGTATATTTCCTTTCTCCCCGAAATGACCCCCAACCCCTAACAGCCCTCCCCAGTCTGGGTAGCCCCCCCCCCCCAAGGACTACCTTAGCTCTCTGGTGGCCAAGTAGGGGTGATGAGGGCAAGAGCGACGTCTACTTGCTCTTGCTCATTGCGGCTGCCTGAAGAAAATGGCTGCTGCAACCTCTCACAGCAGCCTTGTGGTACTACACAATATTGTCAGCACTCGCATAACTACTGGATCCTCCTCAACACTGACAGACAAACAGAAGAGGCAATAATCTGTTCACAAATAAAACATCAAACAAAAAGAGCAGACTAAAGGATGGATAGCTGAGATGATTTATTTCCAGGTACCCAACATGGCCATGTTTCACCTCAAAAGGCTGCATCAGGGGTTTATAGTACACTAATACAGGGCAAAAGGGTGTTTCCCCTTTAATTAGTAAATCTGCTTCCAAGATAGAAGATAACTGTGTTGAACACAGGAAAACAGCAGGACTGCTGAACAGCAGTTCTCTCTCTCACTATGGCTGAACAAAGTCTGCCATCTTGAATCAGGCTATTTCTTATATTCTCTGGATTTAAGAGTATTGCTGATTGGAACAAGTATCTATCATTAATGCGCCTATAATGCTGCTTAGTAAACAGGGCCCTTAGATTTATAAAGCTCCATGTGTGCTTTGAAAATGAGCACCTTAGATATTTGTAACTCGGGTTAACAGCCCATGTTGATAAGTTCCCACCTAAGTAGATCAACACCATCCATATAACTTTTAAAAATACATGGATAATCCAATTATTCATTTACCAGCTACCAGTAAACACCTTAACTAGCTTTGAATATTGGTCCATGAATGGTTTGCAAGCATTTTATGAAGTGTCTAAATTTTTCTTCTGGATAATTATTTTAAATCTCTCCATGTTTAGTTTGTAAGCTTAATTTAAAAAAAAAAAATCTCCATAGTTGTTTGGGTGTGGGGGGAGGTCTCTCAATTTTGTTCCTTCTCTCCCTTTTCTAAGTAATAATACAGAATGCGCGCATAAATGTTAGAATGTTAGAATTGTCCCATTATGTTTTTTTGGTACAATAGTTACCCTCAACATCTTCAAAGCCTAATTTGCTAACTAACCCCAGAAATGTGTTGTCATGGATTTGTCTCATCCAAAAATGTTGCATGAATGTGGACTTTCCTGGGAACTCCTTGCCTTCTTCCTCTTGGTTGACACTTTATTTTGTTTTTTGTTGTTGCAATATTTTCCACTTTTCCTGGTGTGTCCTGTGCTGTTCTTTCTGCTGTTGACTTAGGTAGCACATTTCACACTGTTCTAATCAGATCTCAGGTTCTGCCCTGAATGAGGAGGTCACAGAAGAGAGTTCTCATCAACTATACTTCTGCAGGGTTTGGGATGGATGAATATGACTTTTTGCAAGGTCATGTCTTTCTGCATGAATGTCTTTCTGCCCTAGCCCAGGCTTCAGAGAGGATCTGGCCAAAGGATGAACATTTCATATATCTGCACCAAGTTTCTGGCAGTTGACGATATTCTTGGACAATTGCAGACATTTAAAGACCACAAGTTAGGGCTATCATATGTCCTCTTTTAAGAACAAATCTCTTCCTTTTGGACTTCTTCAGATATGCCCTCAAGGTGTTTTTTTAATTTTTAGGAAAATATCCTCTTTTTCTTTTATGTGCCTATGACCAACATGCATACCCACTTAATGAGAGAAACCATCTCTGGCCTATTAGTCAGCCTGGACACAAGGGGACGCTAAAAAGAGAAAAAGGCATTGCTGATCTCCTGGGATATCGGCTCTTCTGAAAAGTACGCTTGGGCTCAGACTCAAACTCAAATCCAGAAATTTTTGAAAAGAAGATTATTGACTACTTCTGTACTGTAAGTCAGTCTCTGTTTAATGTGTGTTCATTAACTAAAAGCCATTTACACATTTGCTACAATTAAATATTTCTTTAGCAAAGGTGGCAACCATTTTTATTTTTTGTGTCCTCTTTTTTTATCTCTGCAAATATGGTAACCCTACCACAAGTGTACCTGCAGCTGGGAATGCTGCTTGATCTTTCAGTCCAACATTGTATGGCATCAGTACTACTTGTCCACAACTGAAGAAGAGAGAGAGAGAGTCACATCCACCAAAAAGACATCACTGTTGCCAAGATTTGTCTTGGCTCTGTTCTGTATCCCCCCCCCCCCCCCCCCAAGTTAGGATTTAAAAAAAATGGTACTAATATCTCTGCTGATCTGTTCTTTTGTACAGTTTATTTATTTCATAAAACTTGATATACCGCTGTGGCCTATCCAAATAGTCATAAAGCGGTTTACATTTTAAAAAAAAATTAAAAATAATAATGGTATACAGCCAATAAAAAAAAAAGAGTTTTTTGGCTTGTGTCTTGGAAGGAAAACAGGCAGTCTCTTTCGCTTTGTCCATGGCCAGAATGGATTCTTCAGAATCAAAATGCAGTCTATTCACAGTGATCTTCTGTTGTCCACAGGCCCGGGATAAACTCCACAGTTTAGAACTCTATATCTCCTCAATCTATTCTGCCCCTTAGGGCCCCAAAGGTTGGCATTGCAACCTTTATCTACAATTCTAGTGAGAACTGGAGATGGTAGAAGAAAAAGGTAACAACAGGCTATCTTATTTACAGTTTTATTATCAGGCTGAGAAGAAAGCTGGAGAAAAGATTCCTCTCATCTCTGGTGTCCAGCGCTAGATTCAGAGGATCACAGAAGACTGTGTGTAGCGGAGCTTCCAGCATTTCACTACAAGAAGTTTTTCCTGAGGGAATCTGCAGTGGATTGAAGAATATCCTTGCCCCAGGGGGGTAACCCTCACTTGATCTGTCTCTTAGGGAGAGAGAGGACACTGATCTGAGTTCCGTAAGTAAGCATACTCCACATACCTTAGCTTAGGAGTGAGATTCACGACTGCCATAATATGAACGAAACTAACCTATTTGGAGACACTGCCCCTGAGAAAATCCATACTGGGGTTTGAAAGAGGTTTATGAAAATTAGACCTAGTATTAAATAAGCCTTTGTTTTAGAGATGTACCTGGGGGTGCAGGGAAGGGGACAGGGGTGCAACATTTCCATCCTAACATTTTCCACAAGTTTTAGGACTTGTGGATTAAGTCTCATAGTTCCTGCAAACAGAAAAGTCATTGCTTCTCTCATTACAACTTTGCACATTTTTGAGGCAATTAATGCAGGATCCATCAAGAAGGAAAGACTGTAGTGAATCTGAGCCTCACTGTAAATCTGAACACTTTGCTCAGTCTGCATCAGCTGCTTTCAGAATTAGCTTGGTAATTAAACTCATATCTTCTGCAGCCTCAGTCAGCTCTGAACGACATCCTGAGGAGACACCTGCCAACTTTTGGATTTCTCACAGTGGTACAATAAATTAGAACAGGGGGGAGTGCAACTGTGGAATCTGATTATAGCCATTAAAGAAGGACAGGTCCTTCAAAAAAGAGATCATTACTACATTCTCTGTGCATGGTGAGAGAGTTTTCCCTGGGGAAAAAAATGGTATGTAGCACCAGGGCTGGCCCAAGGGTATCTGACTGGTATCTACCTTCAACCACGTACCCACCCCACCCCATCCCAAGAAGCAGCTTAAGGCCATATCCCCTCTCCCCCACCACCACACACACACAGGTAGCCATCATCCCCACCAAGTTGCTAGCATCATGGGCCTTGATAGGAAGGGGTGTTGAGAGGATGCTCTATGCAGTCAACTCCAAAATGCTGCCACCCTAATTAGACACCTGGTTCACACCTAGTGGCAGAACTGGCTCTGTGTAGCATACCTTATGTAACTCTGGGCTCAAGTGTCCTGCATAAGTGGCTGCCTAATGCTTGCCCCATGGAGAGGGAACTGAGTACACATCCAAATGTATTGATTTAGCGGGACCAAGGCTGGAGTAGTCATTTGGCAGTAGGCCAGATAAGCAACTGAGACATTTATAATTCTCATCACACAATCGCTCAATTGACTCAATGAGCTTGTTCTGAACCAAAATGTTATTAATGTGTTTAGAGTAAATTATAACTTCAACTGTAACAATTAATGGCGCAATTGTAGCAAATATATAAGAATCTCCCCAGCAATTCGCTTCTGTATTTCAGCAGTGCTTTACTCCTATAAACTCCTATATCCTCCCACCGGTAGTGGCAGGGGTCAAACACAGTTCTCCTTAGCACACCTCCTACTGTAGGGCGTATATTAGTCACTCTCTCAATATGATTATTAAATGCTGTTGTCAGTTATCACTTACAGTTGGCTGACACTGATGAAAACCCAGGGAGACTGGGCTCCAAATGGTGACACTTAAGATCCTGTTAACTATACCTAGACCAATGTAATAGTCCTGCAGAGGTGACAAGGACTTTTAATCATTCAGCCTTGAGATGCTCCTGGAGCACAAAGGATTGTGACCACGAAGCATTGCTGGAATTCACAAAGTAGCTCAGATTCCCCTTCTCCTTTCTTGTGATTAGAAGGGATGTAGAGGGGCCTCCAACTCTCTAGTAATCCTGACACGGAAGTGGAACTAGTAAAATATTAGGCTAAAGGAGTGAAACAGATTTAACCTAATAATTTAATAGTCTGGATGACTGGTAAAGGCTCAGAATTATTCTGAGCCCTACATTTGTTAAGGCTTGACTTGAAGGTTCTTCCTTGCAGCTGAAGGGTCAAAGATGGAACATATGTGCCCAGGGGTGTAGCCAGATGGACAATTTTGGGTGGGCCTGAGCCCAAGGTGGGTGGACATAGAATTCACCCCCATACCCCTCCGGTTTGCTCCTCTCTCCACCCCTCGCTGCCCACAAACCCCAAATATTAAATATTTGAGCTGGTGAGGATCCCCAAACCCTGCCAGCTGAAGATTTCCTCCTCCTTCTTGAGGAGCCAGCACTCTTCCAAATGGCAGCCAGCAGCACTTGCCTCAAACTGAGCATGTGCAGAGGGGCCGGTCTCTGTTTCAACTCAAGGCAAGTGCTGTTAGCTGACATTTGGAAGAGCGAGGGCTGCCCAAGGAGAAAAAAATCTTCAGCTGGCAAGGTTTTGGGATCCCCACCAGCCACAGCAAGAATGTCACAATTTTGGGTGGGCCTGAGTCAAAAGTGGGTGGGCCAGGCCCACCTGTGGCTACACCACAGTATGTGCCTAAGACACGGTTACAAGGAGGAGTCTCAGCTTTATTGTCACTGATTATACTGGATACACTTTTTGTTCTACAAGTTTCCTGCCTCTTCCAGCTCTCTCTGGATAGTGTCAGATGGCAGAAAGTTCACCTGAAGAACACCAGTCTGCCTGCCTATATGTGAGGTCCACCAGAGAGTTTTAATGTATTGGTGGACTAAATTAGAATCACAGAGGATTGAGACAATACTCCTTACTGCTGAATGCCTCAGGCTGCTACACTCATCTGAAACTGATCTACCTTCAATTAAAGACAAGTGACAAAACCACATTAAAATTACTAGAACTAAGATCCAAGAATGAGATCTATAAGGGATTCACGTTTACAGATATGAAAAAGCTACAGCAAGAAACTTCTCAAGGAAAATCAGAGACAACTTATAGTTAGTATTTATTGTACAGACAGAGCACTTGATTGACTACATGGAATGCCAGTGTGTCTTTGATTAGACTTCACATGGGGTAGACAGCCTTACAGCTCATATCAACAATTGCCCAATGTGACTATTTCTGAAGACAGAAAAATTACAAAGCACAAGGCACAAGAACAGATGTTGCTAAAGGCATCCATTAAGTGAGAAGTGCCACACTATCCATATTAACTGGAAAAGAAAATAAATAAATACCCTAAGGGAATCAGAATAAACAAAATGGCTCTCAGCACAACTGAGCACGGTAGCA
Source organism: Microcaecilia unicolor (assembly GCF_901765095.1). Classification (NCBI taxonomy): domain Eukaryota; kingdom Metazoa; phylum Chordata; class Amphibia; order Gymnophiona; family Siphonopidae; genus Microcaecilia; species Microcaecilia unicolor. The sequence continues at coordinate 54,196,049 of NC_044035.1, forward strand.
GTCTACTCTATCAGAAGTATCACACCAACATCCTTCTATCTCAGCCTCTTCAAGAAGAAATCTGAACGTATGGGAATTTTTTTGGTTTACATCAAACATCGGAAATTGTCACCCTTTCTGTATAATAGAACACGACGGGACTTTTGCTGATCAGCCTTCCTGGATTAATTCTAGAATTCTTGAGTTCTGTCCATGCTTGTTACTGCTGCAGTACCTCATAATCTGCAAACACTGGTCCAGCAACCCTTTGCACTAGCACGTCTCAGGCCAACAAAATACAAAATGAACACCTAAAAAGTTTTTATTTTTCTGCTTTTCAAATAAATTTAAAAATATAGGTACTAAGGGACAGATTCATCAAGGTCTTTTCCCACACACACAGAGTGGGAGAATGCATTGATGAAATAGGCCAGATGGCCAGATGCATTATTATTCCCACAGACACAAAACTCAAAAATCTTTTAATGAATCAAGCTCCAAACAAGACACTTAACACTCGATTACAAATATTTACCATGAATAAATGCTTTTCACTGCCCTTTGTTGTTTAACTCCTTGGAGTAAATATTCAGTCACTGATGGTCAGCGTTTTTCTAGCCCCCACCGGCGTTATTTCTGGATACTTAGTGCCAGGTATTGTCCAGGCACCGGAACTGAACAGCTGGATTTGTGCGGCAGGCTATCCGTTATGCCAGTGTTTCCCAAGTCCAGTCCTGGAGTACCCCTTGCCAGTCAGGTTTTCAGGATACCCACAATGAATATGCATGAACTTGATTTACATACACTGCCTCCATTGTATGCAAATCTCTTTCATGCATATCCATTGTGGATATCCTGAATGCCTGAAGTCCAGTCCTGGAGTACCCCTTGCCAGTCACGTTTTCAGGATACCCACAATGAATATGCATGAACTTGATTTACATACATTGCCTCCATTGTATGCAAATCTCTTTCATGCATATCCATTGTGGATATCCTGAAAACCTGATTGGCAAAGGGTACTCCAGGACTGGACTTGGGAAACACTGTCTTATGAAGTTAAATGTGATATGCAGCACTTAATCGCCTAAGCGAAAACAGATAAAGACTGGGCGGTTATGTGTTGAAGAAGTGCCGACTCCACCACTGTACTGCCCATGGATTTAGCGGTTATTCCTGATATTCAGTGGCACTAACCAGTTAAGTGCCGCCAAATACCAGCGGATAGCCCTGTACAAGCGATTTAACCTGGTAGGATCCTCCACTGGCTGTTTAAATCTCATAATTTTTTCCAGGAAATTTATGGGCCGATGCTCAGAGCTCCTGCAGTAAGCCAACAGTGCAGAAGCCATACTGCTGGAACAGCACAGAAACCTAGCTCACCAAAGAAATGGTATTCAAATTATATGCAAGCTGTAAAAGCGAAAGCAAGGGGGGGACGTGCTTGGTTCATGCGCAGAAGAGTTTTACGGTAAGTTCAGCTCCTGTGTGCATGTGCCTGGCAAACCCAAAAGTGAAGCACACATTGGCGACATTAGATACCTGTGGTTCTAGGCTGTGGTGTAGCCCAGGAAGCAGGCTCTGTCAACCAAATCGCCGTTGAGAGATTGTGGGCCTCATGTGGTGATACTTGAGTCAGTGCTACATCCCTCCTGCAGCTAAGTTCTCACTTTGATATTTTATTTATGATATAATTTTTATGAAAAGTAATTTTTTTTTATAAAGATTTCTTTATGAGAAGTGATAGTAATAATTTGGAAAAAAAATTGGTAGACGGAGGTGGGAGTGACAGATGATTGAAAACCATATTAAGGTTAAGGACTTGGGACAGCTGTGCACTATAAGAGCTCCGGTGACCTAAACATGTACATTACTGATGTCCTCTCTTTCCTTTATGTTATAATATCTCCAAAGAAGCTTTGGGTTGTTGCAATCACTGTTAACCTTTTTCCTGTTTATATAGTGCGAAACGCAAAAGTGATGCATACATTGGTGTTTGTTTTCTGTACCTTTAAATATAAGCATTTCAATTTTTTTTTTTACTTGGCTTATATTTAAATGCAGGAATGTGTGCTTTCACTTTGGGGTTTGCTCTGACTCGCACTCATTGAGTGCTCTCTCACTAGGAGCTTCTACGGGCTTCCTTCTGCTTCCACATTATATCAAAACTGGCTGATTTTAAAGAAAGAATATTGAGAAATCCTGCTCCGAGTTGGCGGTATTTTTTCAGCGGTAAGGCGGCTTAGTTTCGTGCACTGTTCTCTGAGCATTGGGAAGGATTAGGAAATTACCTCATTAACATCCATTTGATTACATTAGCATGCTATTTGTGCTAATCTTTGGCAAGCACGTTATCTCCCATGCTAGCGCCTCTCAGCATTCTAGTCCGGTGCTAATCGCCTCTTGCACCCACGTTTGGGCTCTGAGCATTGGCCCCTCAGTGCTTGTGAAGTGATCTAGATTGGAAAATACAGGAATATATAGGCCTCTGTATACCTTTGTAACAGATTAAGCATCGGCAACAGTAATGTAAACTTCCCCATATTACCCTGCTGGTAGGCCTAAACATTATTCTAAGAGAAGTAGCTCCTTTTCCATACGCAACTGCTTCACAAAGCTGCCTGTCCTACAACCAAAAGGAGGGGGAGTTACCTTAGATCTAAGTTGAGTTCAGAGTCTGCTAAAATGGCTAATGGAGACGGAGCCGCATGTCAGTACTGACAGAGGTGCCTGAAGTAAAAATGGTAAATTGCTAAAATATAAACTCCCCAATATAACAATCGAAGAACACAGGGGGAAGTATAATCAGTGTGACCAAACCCTCAATCCCTTAACATTTAACATTGTTTAAGTCGTGCAATGTTCAGAATAAGAGATACAGTGGCATCAGCCATCAATGAAAACAGCTATAAGACCTCTTATAGCCTATGCTATTTCAGGTCAAAGCTTGTATAATAGTTTTAATCATTTGCCAGAGTGTTCATATGATACATTCCAAAATTTTTATTAAATCCTTCATACTTTAAAAATATCACTTTAGTTGTCAACTTAGTATCAAGGTGACCACTTATCTTTAGTTATACTAGCCGCGCTATGTGCTAGCAACTGAAAGTACATCACCAGACACCCACTACAAATATAGAAACATAGTAAATGACGACAGATAAAGACTGAACGGTCCATCCAGTCTGCCCAACAAGAAACTCATTTTACATGGTATGTAATACTTTATATGTTTATCCGAGTTTGATTTGTCCCTGCCTTTCTCAGGGCACAGACCGTAGAAGTCAGCTCTGCACCGGTTTTATTCTCCAAATACTGGTGTTGCCACCCAATGTCCGCTAAGATTCCATAGATCCATTCCTTCTAAACAGGATTCCTTTGTGTTTATCCCACGCATGTTTGAATTCCATTACCGTTTTCATCTCCACCACCTCCCACTGGAGGGCATTCCACGTATCCACCACCCTCTCCGTGAAAAAATACTTCCTGACATTAGTCCTGAGTCTGGTCCCCTGCAACCTCAATTCATGTCCTCTAGTTCTACCACCTTCCTGTCTCTGGAAAAGGTTCATATGCGGATTAATACCTTTCAAATATTTGAACGTCTGTATCATGTCACCTGTTTCTCCTTTCCTCCAAGGTATACATGTTCAGGTCGGCAAGTCTCTCCTCATATGGTTTGCAACCCAAATCCCATGCCATTTTCGTAGCTTTTCTTTGCATTGCTTCCAGTCTTTTTACATCTTTAGCCAGATACGGCCTCCAAAACTGAACACAATACTCCAAGTGGGGCCTCACCAATGACTTGTACAGGGGCATCAACACCTCCTTTCTTCTGCTGGTTATACCCCTCTCTATGCAGCCTAGCATCCTTCTAGCCATGGCCGTTGCCTTGTCACATTGTTTCTTCACCTTCATATCCTCTGACACCAACAACCCAAGGTCTCTCTCCTGAGTCAAGCTTGCTAATCTCTCCCCTCCTATCCGGTATCTCTTTTGGGTTTCTACACCCCAAATGCATCACTCTGCGCTTCTTGGCATTAAATTTTAACTAGAAAATCGAAAACACAGCTTCACACCTGCTGTGTATACCAGTGGATGCAGGAAAAAACCATCACCCTACTGACTTTAATCAGTGTTAATATATGTGGAGAAAAAAGCATCAGTAACACCACCCAGCCAGCCCAAAATCATCAGACTGTAAGGCGTGAGCCTACCGCAACATCATCTAGCTCAAAAACACTCCACAGTGTTTAAATTAAGCTAAACAGGTGATCAAATAATAGGTTAATTTCTAATTCCAAAGATCACAGAATCTCTAATATGTACACTGCTTTGCAGTCTTATATTTATACTGCCGACTACTTATCTTGACTCCAATGTCTGTGGTGTTGCGCTCTCATACAGTAGCACCAATCATTACCCAACAGGGAGTCCCCGTTTCGCTGTCGCTGCTTCAGGGGTTCGGCACACTTATATAATTTTAAATTTCAATTTTTCATCTGCTGCTTTTCATGGACACGTATATCATCCTGTGTCTCCGTGGCTGCAACCCAAAAGCAAGCGACAGCGAAATGGGGACTCCCTGTTCGGTTTTCCTTTGGTAAAGCCATGTTGCCTCAGGTCCTGTAACCGTTGGCCAGCTCAAGACCTGCATCCAGGGTTTCCTTTTAACAGTCGTAGCAATCTGAAAATTCTAAAATCACCAGCATACACTGCTGTCTTTCCTAGTTGGGGGTCGGGTGATGTTAAAACAGACGCAAAGTACTTTAATGCAAGACCATCTTCTGTTTCAGAGAAAACTGGAGAGTTTTGAAAATTATACAACAGAATTGAACCTGCACTTGTTGAATTTTCCTCAACTATTAAGGAAGCTTTTTATAAGTATTTGCAAGAAGTGTTTAAATATTCCCCGGAGGGGTTTCCCCCATTGCATAAAATACATTATATATCCAATCTCAAAGAAGCAATCAATTCTGGTGAGAGAATCATCTATGGTGGATGTGTTTTCAGTTAGTTTGGACTAGACTGACATTTTGGAAAAATCCCTGAGGAGATTATTGTGAAACCTTGTTGGTTTCTTTTGTTTTGAATCAAGATAAAGAAGCTTTATTACATTTATATTTACAGCTAAAGAGCCAAATTTTTTTGGTGTAAAAAGGTCTATTTTTCCTGATGTGGCAAGGTTCACTCAATCCAGACGAAGGCAATTCCTTTCCCTTCATCAACGAGTGATTGATATTGGAGCTAAGTTCCAGTTAAGATATCAATGTAAATGTGTTGTTTATTTTGATAATCATCAATATATATATTCTATGTTGTTTCCCAATTGTTTTTCTTAGAAGGGAAGGGTTCTGCCCCAAATGGAAACTGAATCACCTCATTTTGTCTGAGCTGTAATAATGTTGACATTTAACTTGCTGTTATTCTTGTATTAATGGTTCTCTGATTTCCTCGGCATTATGGGTTCCTGCCTCTCCCCATTTGTGGACTATATAGGATTTTTTTTTTAGTTTTTGGTGTAATTATATGTCTTAATTGGATTTTTTTTGTATTAGTCCTTTATCCTATTCAATTTATTTTGGATGTAATATAAATGCAAAAATAAAATAAAAAGAACTGAATTTCATAATACTAGTGTCACATGGCGGGATGGGTATTGGTAGTAATATAAGTTTCAGTACGTCACCATTGTTGAATTGAAGTACTTATACTTTTTTTTCCTCTCTTATCTAAGTTTTTTGAAATTTTCTCTCTTTTTTTATATCTCTTTTTCTTTCCTATTAATTTGTAGCTTTATTATTTTAAACTTCTCCGAAAGATTCTGATGGTGTGGTATGTCAAACTGTAATAAAATTGAAACTTGAAACCCAATTTCCCCATTGGGGATTTATCAGGGTTTTCCAGTTATAAATGAAAATCATCATCCCTAATCATAGCACAATCAATTCTGACATAATGACTGTCCCAACCGTTAGACACACACTTTCTTACCAGCCGATATTCAGCCAGTGGTGGTTAGTGGTTTTTAAACACTGGTCACCATGGACAGATTTAGCCTCAGATATTTAATCCTGGGTCCTGTCTGGGCACCTGCATTGAATATCCAGGGCTAAATCAAGATCAGGAAGCCACCGGAGCTTATGCAGGTCTCTCTGCTCCTCTGAATCTCCCTTCCTTCCCACTTTGCATATATATAAGCACCAATCAAGCCCCATCCATCCCCCTACCCCGGTAGGCATCCTCAGGTCTTCTTTAAACACCTGGTGGTCCATTGGGATCATATGGGCAGGAGCAATGCCCACTAGCACCGTGAGGCTTCCGCTAGAAGTCACAGCAGCCATTTTACACTAGCTGCTGTGATGGGCAGAAGTTATTGGGAATCACTCCTGCTCCTACGACCCCACTGGACCACCAGATATTTAAAAGTAGGCCTGACGGGAGCTATGGGGGTGGGGGGGATGGGCAGGGGTTGGGCAGGGGCTTGATTAATTTTCTTTATTCCACACAAAATACAAGAATAGTAACACATGTTGTAAAAGTGAACAACAGGAGGGAGCAAGGTTTGTTATATTTTCATGGCCTTTCATTTAATATCCTATGAACTTTTGTGGTTTATTCTCTTAATAAAAGATTTGTTCTATTATTTCATTCTTGAAAGTTTTGTGCACTATAGGGTCAGTAGAATGGAATTATGCAATTTGTTTCACAACTTTGATGTTTTCAGGTTCTACAGCCTGAAAACTGCAAGTACCTAAACCTGCTTATAATCGAAAGAGAAAAACGCCTATATTGTGACCCAAATCGGGAGATAGACGTTTATCTCACAAAAACGAATAAAGCGGTATAATCGAAAGCCGAATTTGGACGTTTTCAACTGCACTCCGTCACGGATGCAGACAAAGTTGATGGAGGCGTGTCGAAGACGTGGTGAAGGCGGAACTGGGGCGTGGTTATCGGCCGATCAGAGATGGGCGCCTTTCGCCGATAATGGAAAAAAATATGCGTTTTTAGCGAGAATTTAGGGCACTTTTCCTGGACCCTGTTTTTCCACGAATAAGGCCCCAAAAAGTGCCCTAACTGACCAGATGACTGCTGGAGGGAATCGGGGATGACCTCCCCTGACTCCCCCAGTGGTCACTAACCCCCTCCCACCACAAAATATGCCGTTTCACAACTTTTTATTTCCACCCTCAAATGTCATACCCACCTCCCTGGCAGCAGTATGCAGGTCACTGGAGCAGTTATTAGGGGGTGCAGTGGACTTCAGGCAGGTGGACCCAGGCCCATCCCCCCCCCACCTGTTACACTTGTGCTGATAAATGGAAGCCCTCCAAACCGCCCCCCCCAAACCCACTGTACCCACATGTAGGTGCCCCCTTCACCCCTTAGGGCTATGGTAATGGTGTAGACTTGTGGGCAGTGGGTTTTGAGGGGGATTTGGGGGGCTCAACACCCAAGGGAAGGGTGCTATGCACCTGGGAGCTCTTTTACCTTGTTTTTGTTTTTTTGTAAAAGTGCTCCCTAGGGTGCCCGGTTGGTGTCCTGGCATGTGAGGGGGACCAGTGCAGTACGAATCCTGGCCCCTCCCACGAATAAATGTCTTGGAGTTATTCGTTTTTGAGATGGGCGTTTTCGGTTTCCATTATCGCTGAAAAACAAAAACGCCCAGCTCAAAAAAAGATAAACGTCCATGTTTTTCGAAAATACGGTTTGGTCCGCCCCTACACGGACCCGTTCTCGGAGATAAACGCCCATGGAGATAGGCGTTTCCGTTCGATTATGCCCCTCAAAGTGGGGTATGTGATTTCTGGAGTTAATTACTATACATGCACACCATACATTTTCAAAAGCTTTGTGCATAGACAGCAGCCATTAACATGCTTAATTGTTATATGCCATTTTATCTTGCTTTTTAAAATGTACATTTACCTTTTAAAGGGAAATTCTATGAACCGGGCTCTTGTATTTACATGCATGTTATGTGGCAGCTGTAAGGGGGTGTACACAGGGAAGGAGCATAGGCAGGACATAGGCTCCAACCTATGCAGATTACTTACCAAATAGAAACAGTAAAATGTAGGCAGATAGACCATATGGCCTATCCAATCTGCCCATCCATGTCACCTACTCTCCCTATCACTTCCTTAGAGATCCTATGTAATTGTCCCATGCACTATTGAATTCAGATCCTGTTTTTGTCTACACCACTTCTACCGGGAGGCTGTTCCACAAATTCACCACCCTTTCTGTGAAGAAGTATTTCCTCAGGTTACTTCTGAGTCTATTTCCTTTTACCTTCATCCAATGCCCCCTCATTCCAGAGCTTCCTCTCAATTGAAAGAGACTCGCCTCCTGTGCATTTATGCCACATAAATATTTAAACATTTCCCCTCTGCAGCCTTTCTTCCAAAGTATACACATTGAGATCTTTAAGTCTGTACACATACACTTTATCATGAAAACCACTGAGCATTTTAGTAGCCGCCCTCTGGACCAACTTCATCCTGTTTAAATCTTTTTGAAGGTGACATACTGAAAATTACTCATGTCCCTGCTGCACCCATGCACCCTTACTTACGCTGGATTTATGATGTGGGCACCTACATGTTGGATGTGCCAGTGCCGGCTTATGCTTGTATAATGGGAGCCCAGGTTCCATTACAGAATAGGCTTCTACCACACAGTCTTGGGGAAACTAAGTGGACGTACCCAGTGTTGAACAAAAGCATAAAAATGTTGAATAAAAGTATTAAAAATTGAAGTGGAATGCTTCAAAGAACAGCAGAGCTAGCTGGTTCAACACTAAATCTCCTGGGACATGATGGGGCCCACATCCATCAGCCAAAGGCAGGCTCCAGAAAGTCTGTGGGCTAAATAGGGGGGTAATAGAAAGCAGATGTTCTGCACATGATTAACAGTTTGTGGTATTCAGAGACTTGCACAGGAATGTTGTATGAGAGAATTAGTCAGAGGCCCGGTATAAAACTAGAGGGAACAAAGAAATAAGTAAGCATTTTGAATTTCTCTTTGTCTGTCTATAGCATTGCTTTAAGCACTCTGATTTCTCTCTCTGCTGTACATTGCTTTGTTTTTAAGCATTCATTCTGACTCCTTAGCTTTAAGCATGCTAATATCTTTGCTGTATATTGCTTGTGTAGATATGATTTGAGTACAGAAATGCTTCCTGACTATCCCAATTAAGGGTAATCAGTAGAATTGTAAATAAACTGTTATATTAAATATGAAATTCGTCTAGTCTTCTCTTCAAAGTGGCGAGCCAGCCAGGAGTACAATTAGGCCGCACACGGAAAAGAGAAGGCGAGACGAATAACAAATTAAGTGTGTGTTGTTAATGAAGTTTTTTACAGGATTGAAAGCAAAGCAAGCGTTGTTTACGCCTAATTACTGTGTACCACGGATGTGGGATTGATCAAACTGCTGAACTGGACATATAGGCTACGACTCCTGGGCTTGCTAAAGAGAAATAAGAAGACGCGTGAGTAAGCTTACATTGTGGACGTATTAGTGGTATTTGTTTAGCTTTGTAGTTTTCTGTTTTGTATATTTTCTTGGTTTAGGTGCAGTAGTATATTTTTGTAGGTTGTGGCTTTATAGGAGAAATTGTAATAGTCAGAATAAAATGAAAGGAAAAGGGGCAGATAAGAAAGAAAAGCCTCCTGTATATGCTATGTATTTAGATTTAGATAGTTCAAAAAAATGCACCCCTTTGCAGCATGTCATAGAATTATTCCCATTAGAAAAAAAACAGATTGAAAAAATACATGAGAAATGGGTTAAATATGAAGGAAAAGATTCTGTTTTGAGCTGGTCTCAGGATGGATCATTTGATCGTCCAAAATTATTCTCTCTCCTGAGCTATTTACAAGAAAATAAAAATAAAACTAGGCAGAAGAAAAGCTTAGAGAAGCATCTTACAATTTGGAATTTATTTTCTGTAGCAGCAGATCTCTTTCATGCTGATGTAGATAGGATACAAAAAGAGGCAGAAAGAAATAATCCCCCGTCATATGAATCTAGCAGGGACACGTTGTGCCCCCTAAGGGCGACTGATAAAATGAAGGAATTAAAGTCAAAGCGCTCTGTGCCATGCGCTGGGTATTCGGCTCTTGATGACCCCCCCAGTGAGTCAGAAAGTGAAAAGGGAGGGGATAATGAGGACAGTGATGTGGGGACTAGGGAACAGAAAAAGGAAAAAAAACGGGTGAGACAGAAAGAAAAAGGAAAATCTAGTGCAGAATCAGGCACTTACCCTGATTTGAAAACCCTAATTACATCAGAACAATATGATCTGGCAACACAATTTGAAATTGAGGGACGGCTTCGGCTATGTACCGAGTCACCCCCTGAACCTTCCCTTAGAGTAGATCCTCAGACACACACGTTTAAAATCAGGGAAACACCGCCCAAATTGACACCCAGACCGTCAAAGGCAATTTTTAAGGAAACCCATGTAGCTGCAGAACTTGTGAGATTGGATAAAACTAAATATGGGGCAGAATGGTGGGGAGTTACTAAGAACCTGTTGGAAGTTAAAGATCTCCTTTTCCCCTGTGATAAGGGAGGACCTACCTCACATGAGGACGTACAGAGTTTGACAAAAGTAATAAATAAATATTGCCCCAAGGCGGGAAGCCTGGGCTTTATTAAAGCAGGGCTGGAGTACTGGGACGATTGGTTTTACAAAATGAAACAGGCTGAAGAAGAGGTGGAAGAGGAAGGTAAACAGGAGATTTGCAGTGCTTTAGATAGTAGTGCTTTACACATGCCAGTTATGACGCGCTTGGACGCAGCTGGCAATCGAATACAACATTACAAACCATACACCCCCGTAGATGTTACAACTTTAGTTGCAAAAATTCCCAGTATAGTGAAAGGAGCTCGTATGTGGTTAGATGGGATAGAACAGGCAACTGCAGGGACTCAATTGACTATTGGAGATTTTAAAGCTTTATGTGCAGCATCGGGTATCAGTATTTCTCAACTGGCAGTGCAGTGTGGATATCAGCGTCTGCTGTTACATACTGCAGATGGGGATGTATATGCAGGGAATGTTAAGGCTGCTCTTTCTGCAGCTCTGCATGTAATGTATCCAACCCCGATTGATTTTTCAGCCATAACGGCAAATAAGTGGGACCCTAAAACTGATTTTTCGGCACATTTGACAAAATGTATAAATTTGTATAAGGCTCAAACAGGGCAAGATGCAGATGTGGATCATAATGTAGCAGTATTTTTACACCTATTTATGTCCACACTGCCTGATAATATGCGTAAGAATTTAGATGCTGTTATTGCCCTGTCCTCAAAGCCGTGGCCAGAAATAAGAGAGACATTGATGCATTTTAGTAATGTGCATCGTAAACTGATAGAGACCCCACAGAAAGAACAGGCTAAATTAACTTCTAAGTTAATGACTATGCAGTTAAAGGATTTGGAAAGCAAGGAACAGGATAGAAATAAAAAACAAGAAACAATTGTAACACCCTCTGCCTCACCTCCACAGGTCATTTACTATGTACAACCGGGATATAGCCGGCCGTACCAACCAAGGGGACGAGGTATGGTTAGAGGCAGGGGTAGAGGTCGAGGGATGCAAGGATCAGGACTATCACCTAATAGAAGGGCACATGTACAATGTTGGGGATGTCAGCAATTTGGTCACTATGCTTCAGAATGTTATCAGAATGCAGGAATGCCCCAAGTACAAATGCAGACACAGCAAGGATTGATGCCACAAGTAATAGGGATGCCTGTGAGTGCCCCGCAGACTGCAATACAGCAGCCAGCGACGCAATCACAGGGACCAAGAGCGGCAGTACAGAGACAGGGTACTGTAAATGCTTTTCCAACTTGGCAGAATATTCCAGATCAATGCTATTGACTGGAAGCAGACCAGTGTCAGGAAGAGGGAATGATTTTCAGATTAGACACAAGGGAACCCTTTATTACATTGACAATTGGCAAATATGGAACTCCTGTGAGATTTTTGATAGATACAGGGGCGAGTACTTCTGTGTTGTGTGTAAAACCACTAGGAGTTAAGCTTTCAAATCAGTATAGAACAACAGTGGGATTTACGGGGATAGAACAAAGAAAAAGGCTAACAGAACCGATTCTGGTGCGCTTGGAATGCCAACCGCACGGTTCAAGGGAGGCTGTGGTACCCTTCTTAGTGGCACCTGATTGCCCAGTAAATTTGTGTGGTAGAGACTTATTGTCTCAATTAGGATTGTGTTTAGATTTTGGAAATAAAGAAATACCAAGTTTGCTCACCATGGTTCAACAGTTGAATAATGAAAATAAAGTAAGGGTTATGGAAGAATTACCACAACATATTTGGAGTACAAGTGATTCACCATATGGACTAGCTGTAAATGCAAAACCCCATAAGATAGAATTAATAGAAGGGGCAAAGGGGCCGAAGCAAGACCCTTACCCCATACGACCTAAATTAGTATCCAAAACCCTGGAGCACATTGATAAATTATTGAAATGTGGTATTATTGAACCTTCAGTATCCCCGTATAATACCCCATTGTTTCCAGTCCCAAAAGGGGAAAACAATGTAAGGATAGTACATGATTTAAGAGAGCTAAATGAGGTTACAAAAAATCAATTTCCGATTTGTGCAAATCCTGCTACACTTTTGCACACCCAGAATATATATGCATATAACACTGTTATTGACTTGTCTAATGCATTCTTTTCAATACCTCTTCACCCAGAGTCTAGGGATTTGACGTCATTTATAGTACAGAATGAGGCATACAGGTGGACTAGGATGCCTCAAGGCTTTACTGATAGTCCATCGGTATTCTCAAAACAACTAATGATGGATTTAAAGGATTTCAGGAGTCAATTGCCTGACACGGTGTCATTGTTTGTCTATGTAGATGATATTCTACTGTCTGCTGAGACTGAAGCAGAATGCCTAGAATGGACTAGAAAATTATTTTTGTTATTAGGAGAGCTAGGATATAAATGTAACAAGGAGAAATGTATTGTAGCTCAGTCTACTGTCACCTTTTTAGGACAAAATGTTTCAGCAGAACATAAGGTCATTATACCGGAAGTTATATCTATTTTAAATGAGACTCCGGTACCGCAAACAGTTACCCAGTTACGTGCTGTTTTGGGAATGTTAAATTACTGCAGACAATGGATACCAAATTATACACAAAAAGTAATGAGACTTTATAAACATTTGAAACTGCCCGCAGCCACACCAAAGAATACACTAATTGTATTGGAAGAACAGGATAAGATGGTATTGGCTAAGATTGTGAGGGATTTATTATCCCCAGGACCGTTAGCAGTAATAGATATCCAATCACCTGTGCATCTATGGGTAAAAGACATGGGAAACAGTTGGGCAGCTATGATTAATCAAAATAATGAAGTAAATGCACCAGTAGCTTTTTTGTCAGGCTCTTTTAATCATGTGGAAAAGGGAATGAAAGAGGTACCAAAGTTACTGACAGCTATAGTGGCTGCAGTAGGTAAATGGAGAGCACAAATGCCTTTTGTTCCTATTGTAATACATACCAACCACACGATTAAAACGCTGTTGAGCCCTAGCCAAACAGCATTGACAGCCACTAGATTTGGAAAATATCAAGCAGTACTTTTAGGACAAGATATAAGAATAATACCATTAACTAAAGAACAGAGAAATAAAATAGATCTGCTTTTTCCTGTCAATTTGGAGGGTGAGATTGATACTATAGAAATTCCTACATTTCACTGTCTTACTTTTGAACCCTTATCTGATGGATTAATATGGTTTACAGATGGAGCTTGTGAAAGGACTGTTGCAGGCTTTGCCTGCGTGCAGGTAGATGAGAATCTAAGAAAGATAATGCAAGTACAATATAAAACCCCTCCTGATCATACTGCACAGCATGCTGAACTTTTAGCCGTTATTACGGCCTTACAACACACTGATATGACTCAAAATGTCACTATATATACTGATAGTGGTTACATTGCAAGTTCACTACAGTATCATATATTAAAATGGCAGCGTAGGGGGATGATAACCAGTGCAGGTAAAAATTTACAACATTACACATATTGGAAATTGCTGTTTGAAATTTTGGCAAGAAGGGAACGTGAAGGTAGAAAAACTGCAGTTGTGTGGACCCCGGCCCACACTGAAAAGCCAACTTTTGAGGCACTAGGTAATGCAATGGCTGATGCAGCAGCAACGGAGGTGGTTAAGCAAAGTGAAAAGATTTTGTATAATACTAGACAGACACAGGAAGGGCCACTTACGAATGTAGATAAGATTGAAATGTGGCAGCCAGAGGGACAGGAAAGTGAAAAATGGTTGAAGAGAGGATGTATGAAGTTGGGAAGTGAATGGTTTAATGAGGAAGAAGGATTACCTTGCATGCCAATGAGCCAGGCGATTAAGGTATTGGCTGAGTGGCATGCAACCATGCATTGGAATAAAGATACAATGAAACAACAGTTTGAGCAAAGATTTTGGACTTTAAAAATTGATAACTTGATTCAACAGGTTGTGCAGAATTGCATGGTATGTAATATTAACATACCTAAACGAGGTCCTAAAATATCACCTGGGACACTTCCAATACCAGAAGGCCCAGCAAAAGAATGGTATATCGATTTCACTGATATGATTGTTCCAGTGCAGGGAAAAAGGTATTTGTTAGTTTGGGTGGATGCTTTTTCAAGGTGGGTAGAAGCATTTCCATGTAAAAGGGAGACAGCACATGAAGTGGTACAATGCCTGGTAACTCATATTATGCCAAGCCATGGGTGTCCGTCTAGAATAATTTCTGATAACGGGACGCATTTTAATAACAGTGTTTTGAAAGAAATGGCAATGATTATGGGTTTAACACACAGAAAAGTATCAGTGTATCGCCCCACCTCCAATGGTTTGGTGGAACGCTACAATGGCATTTTAAAAACAAAATTGAGAGTCTTACTAAAATCTCTCAATAAAGAAATGGTGGGAAAATTATATACCTGGCTTGATTTGTTACCATTAGCTTTGATGGTTATAAGGGCCCAACCTAATGGGCGTACTAAATTGACCCCATTCCAAATTCAGACAGGACGTCATTTCTTCCCGATGCAGACAGCAAGTACTGATAATACAACTCAGTACTGGCAAAAATTACAACCAATGCTAAATTTGACCAGTGACATGATTCGTACAAATGTATCACATCAGGTAGGGAATAATGATGTTTGTGCTTTTAAAGTAGGTGACCTAGTACTGCGAAAGAACTTTACACATAAAACATGGAAGGATCCTGTGTATGTAGGGCCTTTTGCTATCACGGCCCTTACTCAGACCTCTGCCCGTCTGGAAGGTCATACTTCTTGGATACACTTATCAGATATTCGACGAACTAATAATATTGAAATGGACAAAGAATAAACAAACATGTCCCGAAACATGATGGTATTGGGATGTTGTTGTTTGTTAATGGACAATGAACACATATGATAATAGACTTGTTACAGTGGCCAAGATGTTGAATTTGACTGATTGTATCATATGTGCCCACTGACTGACATCATCCTTGTCCTTGCCAACTATGATATATGGGACTACAATGATAAAACCATGACTGTGATCCCAATAATACCTGTGTAAGAGATGATGAAAACCTTCATTGGACAAATGAGACTATTTATAAGCAAGCCTTGCTTATGGACAAGTACCCACAGACATCATTTTGGTGTCTGATTAATAGTATGACAACTGAACACATTCCCCCGATAAAGTGCACTTACATGCAGAATGTTGTAACAACTGTCAATGAATGTTATGCTTTTAATTTGTGTAATTTTTAATGCCACATCAGCTAATGAAAAGTAAGAATGAATGACAGTGTACTTCCCTTTGATGAAGCTCACTGTCCTATAAATTATATACCTCAAGAAATATGTACCCTAGTACAATTGAATCTGTTTAATGTTGTATAACATGTATTAGCATGTTTGCAAAAATGTGCCAGGATGCTTTTAAAATGATAACTGAAAAAGAATGAATAGAACTTTAATATGTCAGCCAAAAATATTGAAAAAGCGTGCAGAAACTGAATGCCACAAACAAGGGGGGAGGAGATTTAGAAGGGAGGTAAGGAAACAACAGACTGGAGCTGAAACAGATGTTTGAGGCCTGAAACAATTAGTCCTCAAAAGGGAGGATTTGTTGAACAAAAGCATAAAAATGTTGAATAAAAGTATTAAAAATTGAAGTGGAATGCTTCAAAGAACAGCAGAGCTAGCTGGTTCAACACTAAATCTCCTGGGACATGATGGGGCCCACATCCATCAGCCAAAGGCAGGCTCCAGAAAGTCTGTGGGCTAAATAGGGGGGTAATAGAAAGCAGATGTTCTGCACATGATTAACAGTTTGTGGTATTCAGAGACTTGCACAGGAATGTTGTATGAGAGAATTAGTCAGAGGCCCGGTATAAAACTAGAGGGAACAAAGAAATAAGTAAGCATTTTGAATTTCTCTTTGTCTGTCTATAGCATTGCTTTAAGCACTCTGATTTCTCTCTCTGCTGTACATTGCTTTGTTTTTAAGCATTCATTCTGACTCCTTAGCTTTAAGCATGCTAATATCTTTGCTGTATAATGCTTGTGTAGATATGATTTGAGTACAGAAATGCTTCCTGACTATCCCAATTAAGGGTAATCAGTAGAATTGTAAATAAACTGTTATATTAAATATGAAATTCGTCTAGTCTTCTCTTCACCAGTTATAGACTCATCTCTTAGCGGCCTCATTTCCATACTCAATATATGCAGGTAACTTGGGTTCGTGTGGGCTCTCAGGCTGGACTACTGCAATGGTGTCCTCTTTCAGTCAATCTGATTTCTAGATTGCAAGTAATGCAGAATACTGTAGCTAAGATTATTGTAGAACAGAGGAGGTCAGATCATGTTACACCTATTTTGATAATAATAATCAAAGAGTAGGACAGAGATACAGTAGCACTTCCAAAACCCATGAGGAAAAACAAGGAATGTCAGCAGATTAGCTTTATTTACAATCATCCAAAAAAGACTCGACACAGTGGCTGTGTTTCAGCGCCTACACGCCTGCCTCAGGAGTTTAAAAACCACATAGATAAATAAATAAAACAATAATTATGCATTAAAAAATGACATTGGTTACCTATTAAAGGATGTATTATTTTTAAATGATTATGTTGGGTGTAAGATGTTTAATGGCACATGTCCAGAATATTTACTTTCGTTTCCATTGTCACTTTCTTCGTCTCAAGCTATTGATTCTCGTCTTATTTACTTTCCATAATTTGTAAAAGTTAAGTTTAAAAAGTCTTTATCAACTTTATTTCCCTATCAAGCAGTTTCTGCTTGGTGTTCTTTACCTGCTGATCATAAAAAGATTCCCTCTTATTTTGTTTTTTGTAAGTAATTGAAGGCGTATTTGTTTAAGAAATTCTTTTATTAGGCTGGCTGTTTTATTGATGCTCTTTCTCTTTTCATCTGTTATTGTATCATTCAGTCTTGATGTTCTCCGCTTTGAACCTATATTTGGAAGTTGACAGACTACAAGCATAATTACCATTACCTAACTGTACATAAGTATTGCCATACTGGGAAAGACCAAAGATCCATCAAGCCTAGCATCCTGTTTCAAACAGTGGCCAATCCAGGTCACAAATACCTGTCAAGGTCCCAAAAAAGTACAAAACATTTTATACTGCTTATCCCAGAAATAGTGGATTTTTCCCAAGTCCATTTAATAATGGTCTATGGACTTTTCCTTTAGGAAGCTGTCCAAACCTTTTAAAAACTCCACTAAGCTAACCGCCTTTACCACATTCTCTGGCAATGAATTCCAGAGTTTAATTACACGTTGAGTGAAGAAACATTTTCTCCGATTCGTTTTAAACTACATTGTAGCTTCATCGCATGCCCCCTAATCCTAGTATTTTTGGAATCTACACGTCATTCAGCCTTCTTTTACTAGGCACTGTCAGTTTGGAACTCGTTACCGCTTGACATTGGAACAGAACTTTCCTACCCCTATTATAGGGCCCATGTAAAAGCTTCTTTGTTCTCCCTAGCATATGCTGAGGGGGGTGAGTGTTGTAAGGCAGGGATTTTCCTCTTAGTAACTCTGTCTCTCTCCTACCTCGCTTATTTGCTGTTCCATCCTTTTTTTCTCTTCCTTTTCTACTTTGTGATTGTTCTTTTCCTGTTTCCCATTCTGTTTTGTACACCACTTTGTTTCTCGCCCTGAAAGGTGGTATATTAAATGCCTAATACACAAACATAAACATGGAACATTTACATACGGATGTCTGCATATAATATTTGGATTTAGCTCACAGTTTTCCAGTAGTTGCTCAAGGTGAGTTATATTTGGGAAAAGCGGAGATTTCCCTGTCCCTAGAGGGCTTACAATCTGTTTGTACCTGAGGCAATGAAGGGTTAAGTGACTTTCCCAAGATCACAACGAACAGTAATTGGATTTAAACTTTGGCTTCTCTCTCAGTCCACTGCACTAACCACTATGCTATTCAGACAATAAGATACACAGGTCACCAGTGCTTGCAAACAAGAATGACACGGAACACTTACTAAATCACACCCAAGCACGATTCTAAAGCGACACATGTCAACATTCTTAACACTCATAATAACACTCCACTAGAGAATGAAATGCACAATTCTAGCAGGCACACATTTGGCTGGACAGACAGCACTTTACCTCCCACGGCACTGACTGGAGAATCATTCTTCATTAACTCCAGTGTCAGGATTACATTTCTGATTTCTAGTGTAAAGGCATAGAGCAAGGGGAAAATGTAAAATGTAATACGCACGGACATCGAGTGTAGAAATATGACTGATTAGAAAGGTTCCACATCAGAGGCAGACCTGCACTGGGACAGCTGGGCAGAATAATGGAGGTTGCAAAGCAAACTAGACAGGTGTACAGAATAGATTCGGGAATAAAATAGATTTCCTCCCCTCACCTACTAGACAGGCCATTAAAGGCTCAAGAAATATCTAAAAGCAGAAAAAGTCTCTGGAAATAATGAGTTAGTCTATAAAACTCATCAGCCTTTGTTCAGCCAGGCAATGTCTGCCTTTGTTTTCTCCCCTCTTCAGAGCTTCAGAGTCGCTTGGTTTCTGTTGCCTCTTTTCCTGTATCTCACTCTCTTCACTCGCTCTCTATTTCCTTTGTCTTGGTCGCTTTCTCTTTATTTTTGTCTGTCTGTCTGTGATATATCAGCACTTTGCAGCTAAAGGCAGCTCTTGGACTCTCTTCCTCTATAATTACACCCATAAAGGTCTGTTTAGCAGGATGCTGTGGATGGTGATTGAGATACCCAGGGACAAAGGACAAAAATTAATATTCATGGGGCAGTACTGAAACGATACTGCCAGGAAATTAGACTCTCAGCACGATGCCAGTCTCCCCACTGTGCTGAAGAGCAAAACCCATGAGTTTCTCAAAGGAGAAAGGTGCAGCCTGTTAACAATCCAAGACCAGTATGACATGCCAGTCACTAGCTTCAGCCCAAAAAGAGATCCTGCCTTTCCCTAGAAGGAGCTGAAATTTGACTGAGGAGTACAAAATAGGAAATATTTTAAAAACTAACCCTAATCAAGCACAGTGGACCAGTGAAGCAGAACAGGATGACATACACTATGGAGGCAATTCAATAAGTGGGCACCACCTTCTAGGTACCCTGATGTTGTGCAGTAAGAGGCCTCATGTATAACAGTATTGTGGTACCCAGATTCTGTTATAGAATACCAGTGTAAGATGGCATCAACACACCTGCAATTACAGCAGCCAAAGAACTGGTGTAACTGCTGTCACATAATTGTGGCAAGGGCATTCATAACCTACAGTGTTCTGTACGTTGTGTGAATACATGGCAGCTCCTCCCATGCTGTGCCCTATATGCATTTCCTCTTGCGTTATTGCACTATGGGGAAGATTCAATAAATGCGTACCAAACAGGGTGGAGGAATGTTCCAAAAGACAAGCAGAGACCAAAGTTCTTCCAAAAGGTTTATTCTCCACAAAAAGTTACATGTATCACTTGGAACCAACACAGTCTGTGTTTCGGCTTTATGCCTCCCTCAGGGGTCACAACTTAAATTGTGTGATCACATCTATTTGGAGAAGCACCTCATCAAAGAGGATATGTAGGTGTAACATAGTAACGTGGAGGGGCATAATCGAACGGCGCCAGCCATCTATATGGCCGGCCATCTTCGGGGCCGGCTCCGCAAAGGGGTGGAGCCAACCGTATTATCGAAAAAGATGGCCGGCCATCTTTTCTTTCGATAATACAGTTGGGACCGGCTAAATCTCAACATTTAGGTCAAATGTTGAGATGGCCGGGTTTAGAGATGGCCGGCTTCGGTTTTCGGCCATAATGGAAACTGGGCCCGGCCATCTCAAACCCAGCGAAATGCAAGCCCTTTGGTCGTGGGAGGAGCCAGCACTTGTAGTGCACTGGCCCTTCTCGCATGCCAGGACACCAACTGGGCACCCTGTCATGGTAGAAGCTAACAAAAACGGAATGCAAATGATCTACAGGTTATTATAATGAGCTAATTAGGAGATTCACAGCCATTTTCCGACCTCATGCACTGTAGAAAAAACGGGAGGTCTACACCTCTCGTTGGAGCTGCGCAGGACCCATGCAGTGGAGGACGCCCACACTGTTGGGATACGGTACTTCAGGATGTTTAGATCTTGCTGATCAGTTATGCTATGACTTACTTGTTCTGGAGTGCTGTATTTTGTGATGCTGTTTTGAGAAATGTTCAATAAAGACTTCATAAAATTTAAAAAAGAGCTGTCAGCTCTGCCGGTTCCCTGCTCTCTCTGATGTTACTTCCTGTTCCGACGCAGGGAACCTCTGAAGCTGACAGCTGCGCAGCTGCTCCCAGCACCCCCAGGAGGTAAAAGCAATGTCTCCAGAGTGGGTTGGAGGTGATGTGTCGGAGGGGGGGGGGAGAGGCGATGCGCTGGGAGGGGGGGGGGTACGCAGCAGCGATCCAGGCGACCAAGGAACACCATTGCAGAGATATTTTATAAAAAGCACATACACCAGTATATTGCCTTAATAAAATAGCCAGAAAATTGGAAATTTTGTGTAATTTCCCAGCACCATGGTATGAAACTCCCCCCCCCCCCATCAAACATATAAATGGCGAGTGTCGTACTCACTCGCAAATGCGCAGTAGAGACCCTCTCTGCCCCGCCCCCGCGTCAATACCTGATGATGGGGGCAGAACAGAGAGGGTCTGTACTGCGCATTTGCAAGGGACGAAACCGCCGACGCTAACGCTCCCCCCACCCTCGCTCCGCTATTGAAACAGCGAGGGAACGCAGCACACAGCTCTGCTGAGCTGCCGCCCTTCCTTCTTCTTCTCTGCCTGTGTCCCGCCCTCGACGACGTTACATCACACGAGGGCGGGACACAGGCAGAGAAGAAGAAGGAGGCCGACGGCAGCTCAGCAGTTCCCTCGCTGTTTCAATAGCGGAGCGAGGGCCCGGGCCGGATGGAGGGGCGGCGGTGACTCGGGGGGGGGGCAAGCTTGGGGGGGCCTTTCAACCCCCCCCCTTTCCTATACTAGCCCGTTTTAACGGGCTCAACGGCTAGTAAGAATATAAGGAAGGCCTTCAGGACTGTTGTACCCTAAGCTCATGCAATGCACTGCCATGATAGTGAACCAAGCTTTTTAATGACTTCATGTCTGCTTAGTTTCTTACTAGAAATTTCAGTGCCAAATTGATCAGGTAGTTAAGAAGATAAGAACTGCCACACTAGGTCAGCCCAAAGGTCCAACAAGATCAATATCCTTAATAACAGTCTATTGACTTTTTCTCCAGGAACTTGTCTAAACTTTTTAAAATCAGCTACGCAGACTGCTTTTAGCATATCCACCAGCAATAAGTTCCAAAGCTTAATTACGCATTGAGGGGTCCTTTTATTAAGCTGCGGTAAAAAGTACCTGCGGTAGTGTGGGTGGGTGTTTTTGGAACGAGCTGGGCCATTTTTTTTACCGTGGCTGCAAAAAAAGGTATTTTGCAATGGGGCAGTAAATGGCTGTGCACTAAAATTAAAGTGGCACATGACTATTTACTGCCTGAGCCCTTACCGCCACCCATCATGCAGTAATCATACAGCGCACGCCAATGTGGCTACGCTGCTGATTACTGCTGGAAACCGCCAGTAGTACCGATTTGGCACACACTATCTGTACATTAGACCTACTGTTGCTTAGGACCTCGGAATGAAATGGACCCCAGAATGAAATGTTTTTTCTCATATTTGTTTTAAATGTACTAATTTGTAACTTCATGGGTTCTTCCCTAGTTTGGGTAATTTTTGAAACAGCAAACAATCAATTTGTGTTCATGCATTCCACTCCTCTCAGGAGTTAATGGACCTCCATCATATCCCCCTTCAGCTATCTCGTCTCCTTGCTGAAGAGCCCTAATCTCTTTAGCCTTTCCTCATATGAGGCTTCTTCTCTAGACCTTTTCTAATTCCGCTATATCTTTTTGGAGATACAAATACCAGAACTGCACACAATACTCAAGGTGAGTTACACCATGAAGAGATATACAGGCCATATAATATACATATTTTTTTTATTCCTTTCCTAATAAGAGTGTATACCTATTTTTGGCTGCTGCTGTAAACTGAACAAAGGATTTCAATGTATTACCACGATGACACCTAGATTCTTTTCATAGGTGGTGACTAGCAATGTGTAGGTATGATTTCGGTTATTCTTCACTATGGGCATCACTTTGCACATATCCACATTGAATTTCATCTGCTCCTCCTTCAGTTTCTCACAATCTGCATACGGCTGAACAACTTTGAATGACTGGTGCTATCTACAAATCTGATGATCTTCCCACATTGATCCAAGTTTTGGGAAAAGTCATTGGCATAGCTGGAAGAAAGATGGATTTTCAGGATGGGATGTGAAGAAATTGTAAGGTTTTTTGAATCTGAATGTTGAATGGAAGGTCTGTGGTTGAACACTGAAACAGTACATTGAGATGAACACTGGATAGGTTAATGGTGGTATCTATAGCCACCAACATTTTACACAATGATTGGAGGTACCATTACCTCTCCCCAGACACAAATAAAAGAGTTTGCTCAGCACTCACAGAGGTGGCTCTTATGGTAATATCCAGCTTTGCTGTAAATTATTAGGGTTTCCTGCGTTTGTAAGGTCAGATACAATAGGAGTAAGGTTAAGAAGGTAAGTATTCATAGACTAATATTTTGGTATCTGGAAAATACTATCAAATTATGTAGTTCCACCCTTCTTCCCTTATGGACGTGGGGTTGTTTATGCACCTTGTTATTATATATTCTTCTTATTTTTAAGATTAGACTACTACTACTACTACTACTATTAAACATTTCTATAGCGCTACTAGACTTACGCAGCGCTGTACAAATTAACATGAAAAAGACAGTCCCTGCTCAACAGAGCTTACAATCTAAATTGGACAGATGAACAGACAGCTAGGGGTGGGGAAATTGCAGTGGTAGGGGTGATAAATGAGGGTGTTGAGTAAGAGAGTCATGGTTAGGAGTCGAAAGCAGTAGCAAAGAGGTGGGCTTTAAGCCTAGACTTGAAGACAGCCAGAGACTGAGCCTGACGTAGTGGCTCAGGGAGTCTATTCTAGGCATAGGGAGCAGCGAGATAGAAGGAACGGAGCCGGGAGTTAGCAGTGGGGTAGAAGGGGGACGACAGGAGACATTTACCCAGCGAACGGCGTTCACGGGGAGGAGTGTAGGGAGAGATGAGAGTGGAAAGGTACTGAGGAGCTGCGGAGTGGATGCACTTGTAGGTCAAAAGCAGAAGTTTGAACCGTATGCGGAAGCATAAACTCAGACTAGCCATTTTTGATGACAGGATTCTGGGCTCGTAAGCCAGTGGCGTAGCTAGGTGGGGCCACGGGGGCCTGGGCCCCAAAATTTGCTCTGGGCCCCTGGTTGGCTGGCGGGGGTCCCCAACCCCCACCAGCTGAAGACTTCATCCAGCGCTGATCTGCGGCAGGACCGCCGCATTGCCTGCCCTGCTCATAGACCGTTATTAAATGGACTTGGGGAAAATCCACTATTTCTGGGATAAGCAGTATAAAATGTTTTGTACTTTTTGGGGATCTTGCCAGGTATTTGTGATCTGGATTGGCCACTGTTGGAAACAGGATGCTGGACTTGATGGACCTTTGGTTTCTCCCAGTTCTCTCTTCCCCTCATGTCTGGCATGCTCCTTTTAGTGAAATTGAGTTTCAATAAAAGGAGCATGCCTGACGTGAGGGGAAGAGAAAGCAGGGCAGGCAATGTGGCGATGCCAGAGACCAGCGCTGGATGAAGTCTTCAGCTGGCAGGGCTTGGGGAACCCCACCAGTCAAGGTATTTATGGTATTTATGGTGGTGGTGCTTCAATTGGCGGGAGCTGGGGACCCCTGCTAGCCAAGCTGTTTACAGCAGCGGCAGTGGACAGCGGAAGGGGGCAGCGAGGTGGCAGAGGGGGGGTGATGGCGGTGAGGCAGCGCAGGGGGAGGCGGCAGTGGCGGGGAAGTGACCAAAATGTGTCCCCTCACCTTGGGCTCTGTCCCCCTCACCTCGAATTCTGGCTATGCCCCTGCTGTAAGCCACTCAGAAATTCTTTGATGGGCAGGACAGAAAGTCCCTAAAAAACTTTAAAACTAGTGGTGAATTACACTGTCAGTGATCTGGCAAACTTGCACGTCATGAGAGAGATAAAGGGGCTCATTTTCACAACAGAAAAACATTCAAAAAATGGCACAAAGTGGCAGATGGACTTTTTTTCCCCACAGAAATATCCAATCACTATTTTCAAAACTAATTTTTAAAACGTTTTTCTATGCAGTCCATCTAAATCTTAAAGGAGGTGTGTTTTGGGCTGGATTAGAGTGGGCTTACGATTTGGATGTTTTTCTGTGATAATGGAACATTTTAAAAAAGGTCTAGGGCAAAAAAAAAATAGTCATTATTGATAGAGGTCTAGCTAAAAACGTTCTAAGTGCCAAAAAAGTGCTCAAACTGATCAGATGACCACTGGAGGTATAAAGGCATGACCCCTCCCACACTCCTAAGAGGTGACAGTGCATACCAGGCTCTCAGACAGCTGCAGATATAACAGCACCTAGGTTGGTGCAGTAGAGAAGAGGACCCAGGCTCATCTCCCACTCTGGTACACTTGTAGTGGAAAGCACGAGTGCCCCAAAAACCACAAAATACCTACTGAACCCACATAGGTGGTACCTGCAGGCATAAGGACCATTGTAGTGGTGTACAGTTGGGTACAGTGCTTCTTTGCTATTCCTGGAGGGCTCATCATACAACATAAGAGAGTTATGATGTGATGTGTACCTGGGACTTCTCTGCTCGGATGTGTGTGTGGCCAGTCTAGTAAGACTGCTGGCCCCCAGACATCCAAATGACTTGTTTTTATATGTTTTTCCCTTGGACATTTTTTGCTTGAAAATTGCCCTTAAAGAAAGAAGCACTGAGCACAAAAACATCTAAAATAGGGTGATTTTTGAACCCAACAGACATTTTTCTGGCTCAAAAATGATCAAGTTTGGCACTGGATTTTGGGATTTCTTTTACAAAACATTCAAAATCAGATTTGGACATCATATTGATAAATTCCCTTCCATGTTTCTTAAAAGAATGATGATTAATAAAGAGGCGTGCTTCTTTGGTTGCAAAAAAAAAAAAAAAGCCAGCACACTGTCTTGTTTTACATTATTATTATTTTTTTTTACATTGTGTGAAGTGAGAAAGGAGGAGTCTGCAAAATGCAGGTAGTATGATATCTTGTAAATTTGTTGTCTTTTGATCCAGTGAAGGGGAACAGAAAAGCTTTACATCAGTCTTACAAGCAGCAGTTTATAATTTACAGGCATTTGCTGGTTCCACATGTGAAGTAAGAGTGACAATGTTCCTGTAAAGAAAGAGTACAATAAGACAGAGTTTTAAAGCATGTGAGGAAGCTAGTCTCTGATGGGTGGAAGCAAAGCTTGCTTCCTGATTAGTTTGCTGAAATTGCCATTTTTTGAGAAAAAGGAATGAAAGGGAAAGGGAAATGAGACTTGATATGGAGGAGTGGCCTAGTGGTTAGGGTGGTGGACTTTGGTCCTGAGGAACTGAGTTCAATTCCCACTTCAGGCACAGGCAGCTCCTTGTGACTCTGGGCAAGTCACTTAACCCTCCATTGCCCCAGGTACAAATAAGAACCTGTATACAATATGTAAGCCGCATTGAGCCTGCCATGAGTGGGAAAGCGCGGGGTACAAATGTAATAAAAATAAATAAAAAAATATACCACCTTTCTGAGGTTTTTTGCAACTACATTCAAAGCGGTTTACATATATTCAGGTACTTATTTTGTACCAGGGGCAATGGAGGGTTAAGTGACTTGCCCAGAGTCACAAGGAGCTGCAGTGGGAATTGAACTCAGTTACCCAGGATCAAAGTCCACTAGGCTAGGGGTTAGAAAGATTTTGGGTCACTGCAGTTTTGGAATTGGCAAGAAATGATGCAATGCTTTTTACACACCGCTGAAAGTAGATTTAATAGTTCTACAAAAAGAAGCAAGGTTGGTGTTGTCCTTTGAGGTATTCAGGTAGCAGTTTGGTAACATACTGAAATTTAAACCACAAGATGACGAGAGCAAGTTTAACATATTTTTCTTATTTTTTTTTAAATCAGTAGGGATGTGAGTTCATTTTTGGTAAATGATCAAACACAATGTGCAAAGCTATTTTTGGTGTGTATAACTTTAAGGACTATGCTTTTAACAAAGGCGAAGAAGGGCTAACACACAGGTAGCGCGCGCCCAATTGGCACTACCACCAGGGTAGTAGGTGCGCCTGGTGGTAATTCTGAGTTTAGCGCTCGCTGAATCCCGAGGTAGAAAATCATTTTCTATTTTCTACCATGGGAGGCATTCCTGGCAGTAATTGGCAGCGCACCCATGTTGGCGCATGCTGGATGGTTACCGTATGGGTAGCGTGCGAGCCCTTACCGCTAGGTCAATGGGTGGCGGTAAGGCTCAGGCCATAAATAGGTGTTCACTAGTTTTCATATTAGCGAAAGCCCTTTTTCCTGCCCATTAGAAAACAGCCTTGTTTTGCCAGCCATGGTAAAAAATAGCCCAGCGCGCCCACACTATCGCAGGCCACTTTTTACCTTGGCTTTGTAAAAGGACCCCTTAGTGCTGTACAGCCCATTTTATTTCTATGGGTCACACAGCACTTAAGATACACTAAGCATTAGCAGACATAGCCCTGAATGAGCAGAAAGAACATTGGGTCCCAAATGAAATCACTCATCTTCAGCATCCATTATAGTCCATGGGGGCCAAGAAAACAGCACTTATTTTTACTTGGATAGTGTGAGACTCACTAGGGAACACGCTCATTACCCTTGGAAGTGAAGGCTAGAGACCTGCAGCAGAAGCCATACACACTACAAAGTCAAGCTAGCAGCCAATGAGTGGTTATCCCCTGGGCAGCAATAAGAAGACAAGCCCCTAGAGGAGCCCATTGGCTTGCCTGTCAATATTCAGCTGGCGGCAGCCAGTGTTTAAGTGTTGACTATCACCAACTAAATTAGCCCTGGATATTCAATGTCAGGCAACGGCATGGAATATTTGGAGCTCTCCAGGCAGGTTCTAGCTACCGGCTGTTATGTAGGTCCCAGCTGAATATCGGCCAGGACCTGAATAAGGATATATCAGGTTCTCCTCTTCCCTGATTCTGATCTCCCCTCCTGGCCTCCCCCCAACAAGGTTTGGGCCCCTCCCAGGAGCCCCAACCATAGAAGCCCCCCTCCACAATAAGATCCCGGGCCCTTCCAACCATAGAAGTTTCCCCCATGTGACTCCCTGCCCAGGCCTACCTTTCACTCCCTGGTGGTCCAGTGGGTAATTTGGGCAGAAGCAAACCCTACTTGCTCTTGCCACTGGAGGCTGTGACAGAAATATGGCGGCTGCAGCCTCTAGTTGTAGTTTCCTTGCCATTTCTCTCTTGGATTTCAGAAGGAGAAAAACTTAACATTAGGAAGGTGGTGGCTTCAGAGGAAAGGTGTGGAGTGGAGGAGTGGCCTAATGGTTAGTATAGTGGGTTTAGATCCTGGAAACATGGGTTCAATTCCCATTGCGGCTTCATATGACCCTCTATTGCCTCAGGTACAAAAACTTAGACTGTCAGCCCTCTAGAGACAAAGAAAATACTTGTATATATAATGAGTACAGGGCTGCATATGTCTAGTAGTACCATAGAAATGATTAGGAGTAGTGGTACAAAGCAGGCAGACTCCCTAGTGAGAAGCTACCTCCCACTGCCAAAGAAGGTGCTATTTTACCTTCTTCCTGCCAAGAATTTTGCTACCTTGCCCCACTCCTGGTGCTTTGGGATCTTTCTGTCAGTGTTGCTGTTGCTTTGCCCCTCCCAGTATCTTGGGGTCTTCATGCCACTTTTAATGCCACTTTGCCTTTCTCACAGTAGCTTAGAGTCTTCATGCCACTGCTAGTTCACTTTGCCCCTCTTTTGTGCTATGGGATCTTTGTGCCACACATGATGTCTTACAGTGCTGTCGTCTTTGAGGATTTACAAGATTATTTGATTATAGTTTTGAATTGGTTTTATTGTTTTAATTTTTTTGTTCTCAAAGTTAGCAAATTCCAACTCTCAAAACATCTCTGAACAGATAAAAACTATACACTATAATTGTCCATTAGGCCCTCAATACATATTTCTTGAACTCGCACTCCCCCTACCCCACAACTCCCCATTCTCACTGTGGGACCCTTTGACCAAGCTGTGGCAAAAGGGGGCCGGCGCTGGTGTCGGCATGCATTTTACACATGCGCCAAGGCCCCCTTTTATCGCAGCTGGTAAGAGGGAAGTCTCGCCTTCTTGCAGGAAATGACTGAGTGGCAAGTAAAGCACTTGCCATGTGGCCATTTTGGGGAGAGCCCTTACTGCCAACCATTGAGGTGGTGGTAAGGGCTCCCACATTAACCCGGCAGTAACAGGGCAGTGCACAGAACTGCCCGATTACCACCGGGTATACTCCGGTGCTACAAAAATAAATTTTTGTAGCATCGGAAATGACGGCACGCTAGGGGTGGGAAGTACCACAGGGCTGCTGTGGAAGTCTGGTGGTACTTCCTATATAGTGAGTGGTAAGCCCACATTGGGCTTACTGCCGATTAGTAAAAGGAGCTCTGTGTCTCCCCCTCCCTTCTCCTCAGCCAACTACCCATTGGTTCTTCAGACAGCTGGCAATTACTCCTCTAACCACCCTCCACCAGCCTCCCCACATCCCTTACCTTCCACATCCTTATTTCCCCCCAAAAATTTTATTCCCTGCCCTACTTATCCTTCTCCTACATCTTCCCCTCGTCTTAACATTTGTTGACAGCTACCCCATTTTTCCTCTTCTCTGTCATGCCTCCCTCTCTGATAACCCGTTAACTCCTCCATCTCTCCAATTATATGTTTTTTTAACTGTTTATTCATTTAGGAGTCCTTTTACCAAGTGGCAGTAAGCACTAACGCATGTTTCCCTTGTGCTAAAATGCAATACTGTGGGGTAAGTTTAGGCGCAGTTCAGGTAGGGTTACCATATTTTGTCCTCTGAAAAAGAGGACACGTCACGCCCCGCCCCTGCTCCGCCACACCATGTCCCTTTCGGATCCTCGCCCTACCCTTTCTCGCTCTCACCCCGCCCCCTATCACATATTCCCCTCCCCCGGGTCACATATTCCTCTCCCCTGCCCACCTGTCACCTCCCCTCCCCCTTGTCACATATTCCCCTCCCCTTACTTACTATCTACTGCCCTGGTGGTCTAGTGACCTATTTGGGGCAGGAAAGAGCCCCCTCTTTCCTGCGCGGAGCGCTGCCTTGCCCTGCATCCTTCTCGGTTTCGGCTCGGGATTCAAAATGGCCACCGAGAGTTGAAGTCTCGCAAGGCTGCTTCAACTCTGGGCGACCATTTTGAATCTCGAGCCGAGACTGAGAAGGATGCAGAGCAAGGCAGAGCTCCGGGCAGGAAAGAGGGGGCTTTTTCCTGCCCCGAAGAGGTCACTAGACCACCAGGGCAGATAGTAAGTAAGGGGAGGGGAGACCCACAGCGCCGCTCGCCTGCCCATCCAGAAATCCGGACAGGCGGGCGGGCAAAACCCGCCGGAAGCCCCGGACATGTCCTCAAAAAGAGGACATGTCCGGGGAAATCCGGACATATGGTAACCCTAAGTTCAGGCATCTGACCATGTTTCCCCAGTGCTGGGGGTGTGTTTGAGGGGCAGAGAGTAGGTGTGCTAATTGCTAATCAGTTAGCGCAGATATATTGCCACATGCCAGCTGATTAGCGCATGGTTAGCATGTGAGTTTTTCAGTCTACTATAAAGGTGTTGGTAAGGGCTCACACACTAATGGCCATGTGCTAACTTGGAAATTAGTGGCTGACCATTAATAGGAACATAGGAGTGGCCTAGTGCAGGGCCGGTCTTAGGCAGAGGCGACCGAGGCGGCCGCGCCTAAGGGGGCCCCGCGCCTCGACTCACCTCTCCGACCACGCTCGCCTGCCCTCCACCCATGTCCCACGACGCGAGTCTCCTCGTTCCCCTGCTGCTCCCCCTCCCTCGAGCCACCCGAGACCCCTCCCATCTGAGCCCCCCCTCCCCGACCCGCCAAACGACCCTCTTCTGCCACTCAACCCGCCCGCACCTCACCTGACCCGACCCAGCATTTTTAAAAAACCTCCAAGCGGCGGTGCCTCGCATCTGAGAAGAGAATACTCGCTTCGTCGTTGGCCGGCCTTCCCTCAAGTCCCGCCCTTGCGGAAATTACATCAGAGGGCGGGACTTGAGGGAAGGCCGGCCAACAACGAAGCGAGTTTTCTCCTCAGATGCGAGGCACCGCCGCTTGGAGGTTTTTTTAAAATGCTGGGTCGGGTCAGGTGAGGTGCAGGCGGGTCCGGTGGCAGAAGAGGGTCGTTTGGCGGGGGGGGGGGGGCTCAGACAGGAGGGGGCTCGGGTCGCTCGAGGGAGGGGGGGCAGCAGGGGAACGAGGAGACTCGCGTCGCGGGACATGGGTGGAGGGCAGTTGGCAGGGGGGACAGGAGGGTCACTGGACATGGGGTGGATGGAAGGGAGGGGGGCTTCTGGACATAGGTGGATGGCAGGGGCGGGCAGGGAGGACAGGAGGGTCGCTGGACATGGGGTGGATGGAGGGGAGGGGGTTTCTGGACATAGGTGGATGGCAGGGGAGGGCATAGGGGACAGGGGGGTTGCTGGACATGGATGGCAGAGGGCACAGGAGGGTCGCTGGACATGGGTGGATGGCAGGGGAGGGGGGTTTCTGGACATAGGTGGAGGGCAGGGGGCACAGGAGGGTCACTGGACATGGGTGGATGGCAGGGGAGGGCATAGGGGACAGGGGGGTTGCTGGACATGGATGGCAGAGGGCACAGGAGGGTCGCTGGACATGGGTGGATGGCGGGCAGGGGGGTTTCTGGACATAGGTGGAGGGCAGGGGGCACAGGAGGGTCACTGGACATGGGTGGATGGCAGGGGAGGGGGTTTCTGGACATAGGTGGATGGCGGGGAGGGCAGGGGAGGGGGTTTCTGGACATAGGTGGAGGGCAGGGGGCACAGGAGGGTCACTGGACATGGGTGGATGGCAGGGGAGGGGGTTTCTGGACATAGGTGGAGGGCAGGGGGCACAGGAGGGTCACTGGACATGGGTGGATGGAGGGGAGGGGGGTCTCTGGACATAGGTGGATGGCAGGGGAGGGCAGAGGAGACAGGGGGGTTGCTGGACATAGATGGATGGCAGGGGGGACAGGAGGGTCGCTGGACATGGGTGGATGGAGGAGAGAGAAGAAATGCTGGACATGGATGGAGGCGAGGGAAGAGTGAGGAAGGAGATGAGGTGAGGGAAAAGGAAGAGAGGAGAAAAAGTGCACATGGATATAGAAAATAGGCAGAAGCTGGATCCACTGGACAGTCAAGTCTGCGGAGGACCCAGCTTTTACTTACGGATGTAGGGCAAGAAATGAAGAAGAAAGGCGGAAAGTAAAGAAATAAATGGAAAGGAAGCCCTGGAAATGGAGTTAAGAGGACAGATAGCAGCACAATCGGATACTGAGCCAGCATGATCAGAAAAACAAAGTCACCAGACAACAAAGGTAGAAAAAACTATTTTATTCAGGATTTATTAATTGGAATATGTCAGTTTTTTGAAATGTGCATCTGTGATATTTCTCATGTAAGTTTTAATTTTTGTAGTATTGCTGCATGCTGAGTCTGACTTCTTGAGGTAACTTTCCAGTTCAGTATTTTGCATTCATGTGTTTTTCAGGTGTGATCAAGGAAGGTGCAGTATTCTGCTAGCGTATAGTTTGCAGCCCTTTTTGTTTTGTTTTTTCACTAGGTTGTGCACTGGTGTTTTAGAGCCCGGTGTAATTACAGTTGCCTTTCCACGCCACGCATAAGGTTGTAGCTCGTCCTGTCCTTGGAATTAGTGCTGTTTATGGTTTGTTAAGGTTATGAGTGTGTTTTTGCACACGTTTGTGTATAGTGTTTTGCAGTGGAGAGATTGTGTGTTGGCCTTACTAAGGTGGCACCAAACATCGGAAAGGGTGTAGAGCCTAAATCATGACACACTATCTCTAAAAGGGTGTTTTGTGGCTCTACATGAGAATTGTGATATTATGATCCCTTGCTAGCTTCATATTGTTGAAAATCTGCATTTTCCGTATGGCTGGTATATTGGTGTATAAGGTATTAATTGTGACTTTTTTTTTTTACTTATTTTTTTTCTGTGTGTTGTCAGATAATTATGGATGACAGAGTCGGAGTCTTCTTGAGTCAGAGAGTTATGGTATATATTTTAAAACAATTTTAATACCTTGGTGGTCTATATGTTTTTATATTGTACATTATATTTTACATATCACTTTATTTTATTGTATATCTTTTCATTTCATTTTTATTTTATTGCATACTAGTAGAAAAGGCCCGTTTCAGACACAAATGAAACGGGCGCTAGCAAGGGTTTCCTCATAGTGTGTGT
The DNA here is from genome assembly GCF_901765095.1 of Microcaecilia unicolor. Classification (NCBI taxonomy): domain Eukaryota; kingdom Metazoa; phylum Chordata; class Amphibia; order Gymnophiona; family Siphonopidae; genus Microcaecilia; species Microcaecilia unicolor. Next base: position 54,229,207 of record NC_044035.1, read on the forward strand.
GTGTGTGTGAGAGAGAGAGTGAAGTTGGGAGTGTGGGTGTGTGTCAGAATTTAAGAAAGCGTGGGATAGGCATTTGGGATCCCTTATGAAATGAAGAGTTAGTGGTTACTGAGGATGGGCAGACTGGATGGGCCATTTGTCTCTTATGTGAACCCCACCCTCTTCTTCCCCATTCCTTTGCTGCAGTCAGGGGAAGAGGTTAAAGGATTTTCTCAAGAGGAACTGGTTTGTAATGCCCCCTGGCTTCTTGTATTCCAGGTACCTGAGGTTTGCAGCATCATCTCTGTCTAAAAACTGTCCACCTCAAATAAAACAAAATATTGCCATTGTTATTAAAATGTCACACATTCTCTTCATTTGGTTTTCACAGGGGAGATCTGAACATTAGAGCATGGAGTCTCTCATAATCATAAATCAAAGTTGCCTTTCTTCCCCCATCAGCAGGCTCTGTAGTGCAGAAATTATAGAATCCCTGAAAGTTAGCAAAGCTCGGAATCTGGGCTGATATGAAGAACAAAGTAAGGAGAGGATAAGAAAACAGAGATGAATGGGAGGAGCAGGGGGCTGTACTTAAGTTTCAGGAAGGAAAACGTTTTTGGAACAGAGCAAAACGACCAATTGTTTCCTCTCAGTAAAAGGCTGAAAGCATAACTTGTGGAAGGGAAGGAAGAGTGCCTGGGGCACAATTCCTCTAGGATCGGGACTTTCGATCTGCTACTTAGTGGATAGGGGATGTTAAACCCTAGGAGAAATAGCTCCGCTTCCTTTCGTTGTACTTACAGTGAAATTCAGTCTGTATTTCCGATAGGTTTGTGTAATGCACGTGTGTGCAAATGTTTTTAAAGAACTGGAACGGCAGTGATATTAACTGTGCTTGTGCTTTACAGTGCATGATTTTTTTAAAAAAGTTTGCTTGGATCAGACCAGGGATAATAACACCAGCAGCCCAAGTCCGGGAGTGGAGAGCAGAAAGCTAGCGGCTGAGCGCTTCACTGTTCTGTATATCTTCCCCTCCCCATCTTCTGTGCTGCTTCACCGAGGTCAGCGAAGAAAACAGATACAGGCCTTGTCTGATTACTTTATGCTGCTTGTTGTTCGTGCTGGGGGGAGCAAGTTTCTCCTCTCCCTGCAAATGATTTCTGCAGAAAAATACTGAAAGGAAATGGCAACTGGCTGTTATAACTATGTCTCTATATAAAACGTACCTCCAACGTTGTAGCGTTGAGAGAGAAGTAAAGCGTTTCTTTTCTGAACAACTTCTCGCCTTTGTCTTGTGTTTTGCATTTTCCCGGGGCAGTATGAAGATCGGGGACAGGGTTGCCAGGTAGAAAAATTTTTTCCAGCCCGATGGAGCCCAAAAAACAGCCCAAAACCCGCCCAAACACAAACCCCGCCCCTGACACCCCCACCCCCGCGTCATCACCCCCACCCCCGCCGTCATCAACCCCGCCCCCGCCGTCACCGGCCCCGCCTCCCACGTCATCGGCCCCGCCTCCACATCATCGGCCCCGCCTCCCCGTCATCGGCCCCGCCTCCCACATCATCGGCCCCGCCTCCCACGTCACTAACCCCGCCCAAAACGTCATTAACCCCACCCAAAAACGTCTCTAACCCCGCCCCCCCGCGGCCGAAAAAACCGCCCTGAAGGCCAAAAACAGCCCAAAAAACCGCAACCCGCCGCAGGCAAAAATTTCCCGCGGCGGGTCGCGGAAAACCGCCCAATTGGGCGGTAAAACCGCCCACCTGGCAACACTGATCGGGGATCAGTGTTGCCAGGTGGAAAATTTTTTTCCCACCCACTCCAGCATAAAAATTTACCAGGGCTGAGTGCACACATTTTTACTCAAAATTTCACAAAATTCTTAAATTTTGGACCATAAAACGTGGGTGGCAACCGGGGCAGATTTAGGGCAGAAAAAGAAGTTAGGAGCTTTGCACTGATTTTCAGTTCTAGGTTCATAAATCTAGACAAATGAATGGGAGACCTAAATGTATGAGCATAACTGTTAATCTCCTAAATTAAGATGAATTTTCAGCTGAAAGGTTATGCTCCTAAATTTGCCTGAAAATAGGGCACAGATTTAGAACGCTAACTTAGTAGCACTGCCACTCTACAGCTGTCAATCCATACTGCATGAGTAGCTGAAGTAAGATGAGCTTATGGTCAGAATTACATAATAGTAATTGGCTGAAGTTGGATCCACATTTGCTGCAGATTCTGATTCTGCTTTATTTTATTTATTTATTTATTTGCTTAACAATGGATAATATGAATGCACATCCAACATACAAAATTAGTTGCATTTGAAGGAAGAGCAAAAACTGAAACACATGGGGGTCCTTTTACTAAGGTGCACTGAAAATTGGTCTGCGGTAGTGTAGGCGTGGGTTTTGGGAGCATGCAGAATTATTTTTTAGCGCACCTACAAAAAATGCCTTTTTTGCTGAAAACGGACGTGTGGCAAAATGAAAACTGTCGCGCATCCATTTTGGATCTGAGACGTTACTGCCTGCCACTGACCTAGTGGTAAGGTCTTACGTGGTAACTGGGCGGTAATGCTCTATGCGTGTCAAATGCCACATGACAAAAATAGCTGCCGTGTGCCAGAAAATAAAAATATTTTTTGGACGCGCGCCAAAATTGAAATTACCACAAGGGCTATGTGGTAACTGGGCGGTAACTCCAATTTGGCATGCATTGGGCGTGCGTAGGCACCTATGCGGATTAGTAAAAGGGCTCCTTAGAGAGGCATTTTCGATGTGTCCAAGTCCGAATTGGGAAGTTTTGTTCATTACATCCAAAAAAAGTCCATCTTAGAGCCATTTTTGGACAGGAAAAATGTCATGATTTCCCTTTCAAAAATGGTTCAAAGATAGACATTTTTGCACAGAAGGCATCTAAAAAGAAGAGCCATTTTCCAAACTGAAATGTCCAACTTACAAATAGAGGTCGACTGAAACAGGGATTCTCAAATCAGCAACTGAAATGTGCTTTTCAGTTTTGGCTGATACCAAACCCAAAAATGAAAACAACATCTCCTCCCTTCCCCCAGCAAGTCCTCCCGAGCTGCCAGCAGCACCCCTCTGCCCCTCCCCCCACATAGAGATCAAGTGCCATTGCTCGCTACCAGGGGGGTGGATGCTGGTGCCAGAACCTCTGCTGCCGGAGGGGTGCTGCCACTATCCACAGTTCCAACCCCGCAGAAACTTGGCCTGAACAAGCTAGGCTGGGCCATCCACGAATCCCGCCCTCTTCCCGTAGGAGAACAGGTGCCACCAAGTCAGCCCCCCACCCGCCAAAAGTCCCTCCTTAGGCCTACCTTTAATTTCTCTGGTGACCTAGTGGCAGGGGGGCTGGCTTGGTGGTACCTGCTCTCCTCCATTGACTGGCCCAGCCCAGCCTGTCCGGGCCAAGTTTCTGGGGGGGGGGGGGGGGGAGGAAAGTAGCAGTGGGGGGTGCCAGGGGCTGGAAGACTTGCTCTGGCAGAGGGGAGGGGAAGTTTGGGTTTCAGATGAAAATGCACTTGTATTCTCCACAAAAACCTGAATTCAGATTTCAGGCTGGTTTTAGTGCCGAAACTGAAACTGAACCCAAACCAGCCTCTACATAGGCATCATGAACCCAGTTCTATTAATGGTACCTAAAAAATCAGCATGATCAATAACACGCTTAGGCGTATTCTATAAGCCACACCTAAAGTTAGGCGCAGTTTATAGAATATGCCAAAGCCCGTCCATGTGACTAGAATTTAGGAACAGCAAATTACACCAATGAAAACCTGGTTTAAATGCCCACACCTAACTTTAGGCATAGAGTGGGTTATTCTATAACACTGCACATAAATTTCAGGAATGCCCACAACCCGCCCATGCTCCTCCCATAGTGACGCCCCCATTTGGGATCCATGTGGTAGAACTTTCCATGGATTATGTTATAGAATATGCTTAGCGAGTAGTGCGTGTAAATTCTAATTCGTGCCAATTAGTTTGGATAATTGCTTGTTAACCAATTGAGTTGCAGGCACAAATCAGAATACGCCTAGATTTGCATGCATAACTCTAGTGGCACTATATAAAATCTGGATGCGTTTGTACTAAATGACCACATAGGTGTCCCTGCAGAGCAGAAAGGTAGCCTTACGGTCAATGCAGTGGCCTAATGGCACCCAGGTACAAATCCCACCTTAACTTCTTTATTATATATTGTGAGTCCTCCACGGCATAGAAAAAACCCTACTGTACCTAACTGTACACCACTATTATAACCTTTAAGCCTGCAAATGTCTCCTATATGTAGGTACAGTAGGTATTTTGTTGTATTTAGAGGACTCACAATTTCCACCAAAAAAAGAACTAGTTAGAGTGGGATTTGGACCTGGGTCCCCTTGTGTATAGTCCACTGAATGGACCACTAGGCTACTTCTGAGAGCTGCTTATTGCTCTATTGGATATGCTCATAGTATCTGACGCTGTCATAGTGCCTGATATCCCCTTTCAGTGTCAGAGGGGTGGGAGAGGGATAGCATCCACTGGGGGATTAAGGAGGGGTCAATCCTTAATCTCTCCAGTGATCAGCTGGTCATTCAGAGCATCTTTTTGTAACTTGGATGTGATTGAAAGAGGTCTAAATAAAAACATCCATTTTGGACATTTCTTCCCATTCCATTATCGCTGAAACATGTCCTAATTTTGGGCCCACCCTAGTCCTACCCAAAAACATGCCTCTAACACACCTCCTTGCTATTTGGATGACCTTAGTGAAAAACATCCAAATTCTGCCTTTTCAAAAATCACAATTTGGACATTTTTGGCAGAAGGACAGTTTTTTGCCTTTTTGACACGTCAATCTGCTTCAAAAATGAGCTCTATAATGTATGATGTTCCACCATAACATCTACAGATGTGTAAATGCTGGATGGGGAGAGAGTGCAAGGAGAGAGATGCTGGATGGGGAGAGAGGGGGTAAGGGGAGAAATGCTGGATGAGAAATAGGGGGCGAAGGGAGAGATGCTGGATGGGAGAGAGGGGGCAAGGGAAAAGATACTGGATGGGAAAGGGGGCAAAGGGAGAGAGATGGTGAATGGGGAGAGAGGAGGCAAGGGGAGAAATGCTGGATAGGGAGAGGGAATGGAGGGGAAGATGCTGGATGGGAGAGAGGGGGAAAATGGAGACATACTGGATGGGGAGAGAGGGAGAAAAGGGAGAGATGCTGGATGGGGAGAGATGATGGATGGGGAGAGAGGGGAAAATGGGAGAAATGCCGGATGGAAGTGAGAAGGAGAGAGGAGGCAAATGCTGGATGGAAGTGGGGAGGAGAGAGAGGGAGCAAATGCTGGATGGATATGGGGAGCAGAGGAGGGGGCAATGCTGGATGGACGTGGGGAGGAGAGGGGAAGATGATGGAAGTGGAGAAGAGAGAGGGGCATAAGAGGCTTGGGGAGGCTAAGCCTCCCCTGCTGCAGCAGGATGGATCAGCTGTGGAGTCCCGCTGCTCTGGGGGGTTTAAATTGTTGATTTACCTCCATCCTCACAGCAGGAGCTACAGTGAAAGCCTTGTGTAACCAGTTGTAGAAATTGGTTTATGGTTTGTTTTATTGTTTACCTTACTGCTGGGAGAGCAAGGGTGGGGTTGGCTGGAGGTGTCCTGGGTTGCCAGGGAGATATTTAATGAGGATGACTTCCTGACCTGCACATGAGAGTTCATACCAAAGAGACTTGCACTGACACCTGAGGACAGATAGCAGCAGAATCGGATACTGGGCCAGCATGATCAGAAAAAGTCACCAGCCAACAAAGGTAGAAAAGATCATTTTATTTTCATTATAGTGTTTGGAATATGTCCACTTTGAGAATCAGGTGCTCAACATTAAAAGTTTATATTTATTTACTTATTTATGGCATTTTATCCCACATTAAACATGAATTAGGGTGTTTTGTGGCTCTACATGAGAATTGTGATGATATGATCCCTTGTTTCATATTGTTGACGGTCTACATTTTCCGTATGGGTGGTATATTGGTGTATTAGGTTCTGCCCAGTGTAATATTTATGGTACAGTAAGGTTCTGAGTGTGTTTTTGCACAAAGTTATGCATAGTGTTTTGCAGTTGAGCGATTGTGGTTAGAATATGCTTTGAGCAACCACTTTATTCTTTGACATATGATACATATCTAATATCTAAATTTAATAAAAGGTATTAATTGTGACTTATTTTTATTTATTTATTTTTTTCTGTGTGTTATCAGACAATTATGGATTTAAGCTCCACCCCTGGCCCTACCCTAACCCCACCCCCTTTAGCCTCCCCAAACAATTGGGCCACCGACCGCTTATGGAGAGGGGCAAGTTGTAGCTAGGCACAGTCAAAAGAAGGGGAAATGCTAGATGGAAGTAGGGAGGAGAGAGGGGCAAGCTGCAGGTAGACACAGTCAAAAGAGAGAAACTGAAGATTGGATAGTAAGAAAGAACTAAATGTGTCCAAAGGCAGAAAATAAAATTGAATAACATGTATAGAATGTTTGTACGTTTGGGAAGCTGCCAGGTGCCCTTGACCTGGATTGGCCGCTGTCGGGGACAGGATGCTGGGCTTGATGGGCCTTTGGTATTTTCCCAGTATGGCATTACTTATGTACTTATGAAAAAGGAAGACAGAAAAATGACAAACAGGAAATCCTTGCAGTAGAGTTAAGAGAAGACTAGGAAAGCAGAAACCAGAGACTGGGACCAACACAACTGAAAAAAGTATGTGACCAGACAACAAAGGTAGAAAAAAGAATTTAATGTTTAGTTTAAGATAAAGTAGTGTGGTAATTGTGTAAATTTTTTGTTTTATTTGTAGCTGTTAATTTGTACAGTAGTGAATGGAATATGTCAGTTTTTGAAATTTACGTCTGCTATATTTATAGCTATACAAGGGGGAAATAATTTTGTTTTTCTACTGGTATCCTGCATGCCAGAGTCTATTTTATGGGGGTTTCAGCTGATTTTTTTTCTACATATTTTATTAGTTTATTAGTAGGGGTTCTTTTGTTGGACCAAGGGATTTGTGTACTATTTTCAGTGATGCTTTTTTTATATGCTCCATGGCTGATAAAATGGGTGTGGCTACTGTGAGGATGGGGCCATAGATAGTGACCCCACCTATAAGGCTGGCCTTGTGTGGGTACCGGTACCATTTTTCTTACAAAAAAAGCATTAAGAGAAACTAAAGCTTCTTCCAATCCAGGAGAAAAATTGTCTGCACTGTAAGGACATAGGAGTTAATCTGGCCAATTTGCTGATTCATTCAGTGCTAACCTATAAACTCTGTCGTTGTACAAAAATATTCAAACAGCATTTTGAAGTCTGCAGTGATGGTTTTCCACTGATTCTCTACATTCTATTAGGACTGACATTGTATTCCAAGATACCAGTAACTTTGCTCAGAGCTGAGGCAATACCAAATTTATTTTTACTACTTTTTCCTTTGAAACACTTTAAATTCTAGCTCAGGCAGATATTTAAAGCCAATTATGCTTCGCTGACGGCTGGCAAACGCATAAATTGCTTATACACTGAAGTTAAAAAATTATACAGGCAATATTGTGTTATTTAAATCACTAAACAGACAAATATATTCCTTATAATTATGGGTTGTATTAAAAGCAGGGTGAAAGTGGACCAAAAATGTATCCAGATAGCTGCAATATTCAGCCACTGTTGTGTGTCTAGCTTAAGCATGCCAAATAGCACAAAAACCACACTACCTATTGATTCAGTACCATCACCTACGGAGATAGCGGTACTGAATGCATGTTTTGAGTGCCACTACTGGCAATAAAATTAGTAAAAATTAGCTCTCCATTGAATGGGGCACCCTAGGTCTAGGGAAAATAGAGTAGGGTCTTCCACCTAAAGTGACTGCCTGCCCTATAGGTTGAGCCTTCCAGAACTGATGGCCTCCAGGACTTAGCTGCTCAAAATTCCACATACCAGAAGAACCCAGAAAGAAAGCAGGAAGCACAAGCACAAAGGAACTCATCTTAAATGAGCATTGAAGATAAGAGGGTGGTGTCATTGAATATGAAACACACTATGGACTTCCCCTGAAGAAGCGGACATGAAACGGGTCTCCATTGGGATAGTCTGAAAAGAAGATAAGTGTCTTTTTGTCACTCTCTTGCTTGTTCTCTTGGAACTGGGTTTAGAAAGAAGAAGGACCACCCCCCCCCCCCCCCCACCAATTTATGCTCACAATATGAACAGCATTGATGTTATTATCAACCTTACCAGCTAGTTTTGCTTAAGATGATGGGATGAATGTTCCTCAGATCAAGAAAAATTATAAAAGCCAATAAAGAAAATTTAATAAAGAAAACCACACTATATTAAAGAAAGCGTCTGGAGGTTTTTTCAGGCCAACCAATGATCGAATAGTCGATTATAGTCGATCTTTAAAAGTTCTTTTTGAACATGATTTTGGCTACGGCACTGACTGAGGCCCCTTTTCCCTCCATTCTGAAGATCTATAGTGGTGGCTCTCATTTTCCGTACATAAGATGGTTTGGATTGGATCACTAGGTGGTAACAGGCAATATTCAGCAGAGATAACCGGTTATCTGCCGCTGAATATTAGTGGTTAGGTGCCGATATGCTATTTAACCGGTCAGCGGCTGTGTCTAGCCGGTTAAATAGCTTTGAATATCGGGGGTTAGTTTCTAAGGGGTCCTTTTAACAAACTAAGGGAAAAGGTGGCCTCAGCATACCCTTATGCAGGTCTTTCCCACTCACTGAGGCCATTTTTACCACAGCAGTAAAATGGCCAAAAATCCTATTTTCTCTATGAATGGCCACACCCTAATTTCCCATTAGCATGTGAGCCCTTCACTACACCTATTTTGGTGGCGGTAAGGGCCCACACACTAACCACATGCTAATCGGCAATGTAGCTGTGCTGATTAATGCAGAGTATGCCTACTCTCCGCCCCAAATCATGCCCCAGCGCTAAAAAATAGCATGGGACACCTCAGCGCATCCCACGGTACACCATTTTAACCTACAGTAAGCACACATTAGTCAGTGGTATACCAAGGGCAGGGCAGTGGGGGCGGTCCACCCCAGGTGCTTGCTGCAGGGGGTGCAGGGAGCAGCCACACGGCTGTGGCTCCGCCGGTTCTCTGCTCCCTCTGATGTTACTTCCTGTTCTGGGACAGGGAACCGGCGGAGCCGACAGCCAAGCAGCTGCTCCCAGCACTCCCAGAAGGTAACAGCAATGCACTGGGGGAGGGGGGCTGGAGGCGATGCGCCAGGGGGGAGGTGAGGCAATGCACCGGGGGGGGGGGGGGGGGGATGAGGCTATGTGATGCAATGCGCCGGGGGGCGGGAGGTGTGCAGCGGCGATCCATCACAGATGGCAGCCAACCAAGGAACACCACTGATATTAGTGCTTACCACAGCTTAGCAAAAGGACCCTAAACTTTGTCAAACAGAGCACACATTTAGGAGCAAATTTTAGGAGTTCAGCTGTTTCTGAATATTGGCCCTTAATTTTTACTTAATTTCCATACCAGGTGTCATGTATAGTTCTTAAATATTGTTTGATACTTAGTAATTTGCTTTGTTTTACTTTGTAATATTCAAGAGGCGTGCAAACCAGTTAAAATTTCCCTCTCAAAGCAAGGTTGCCCCAATCCTGGACAGTGCAGGTTTAACACCCATGGAGCAAAGAAAGAGCTGGGCTGGTCAACAGAAAGGAGTAATCTGTAACACCCTGCTAGACAGAGAACAGGCAGGCGTGAACTGGTCGGAAGGGAGAGGGGTAAAGATGATGCTCGGGGCTCCTGGTTAACAAGACACTGTGGGTCCCTTTTACTAAGTAGCGCTAAAAAGTGGCCTGCGGTATCAGTAGCACGGGGTTTTCCCACATGCTGAGGCCACTTTTAGCACAGCTGTAAAATGACCATATTTCTCATTTTCTATTAATGGCCATGTGCTAATTTACCAATTAATACATGGCTATTAGCACGGGAGCCCATACTGCCACCTAAGGCAGTAAGAGATCATACGCTAACTACGCACTAATTGATTAGCGTGAGGCAATGCAGCTGTGCTAACTGATTAGCACTGGGCTTTTCCTCTAGGAACTTGTCCAAACCATTTTTAAACCCAGATACGCTAACCACTGTTACCACATCCTCCGGCAAAGAGTTCCAGAACTTAACTATTTGCTGAGTGAAAAAATATTTTCTCCTATTTGTTTTAAAACTATTTCCATGAAACTTCCTCAAGTGTCCCCTAGTCTTCGTACTTTTAGAATGAGTAAAGAATCAACTTACTTCTACTCGTTCCACACCACTCAGGATTTTGTAGACCTCTATCATATCTCCCCTCAGCTGAAGAGCCCTAACCTCTTTAGCCTTTCCACATGCAAGAGGAGTTTCGTCCCCTTTTATCATTCTGGTTGCTCTTCTTTGAACCTTTTCTAATTCCGCTAACTCTTTTTTTGAGATACGGCAACCAGAACTGAATGCAATACTCAAGGCGCGGACACACCATGGAGCGATACAAATACATTATAGAATTTTCAGTCTTACTCACCATCCCTTTCCTAATAATTTCTAGCATCCTGTTTGCCTTTTTGTCTGCCACCGCACACTGAGCAGAAGATTTCAGCGTATTATCTACAACAACACCTAGATCTTTTTCTTGAGTGCTGACCCCCCAAAGTAACTATGATTCAGATTATTCTTTCCAATGTGCGTCACCTTACATTTGTCCATATTAAATTTCATTTACCATTTGGATGCTCAAATTTCCTAAGGTTTTCCTGCAATATTTCACAGTCAGCATGTGGTTCCAGGGCTCCGTCCTCTCCTGGTTCTCCTCATATCTTTCCCAATGCACCTTCAGAGTATTTTCTAATGGCTCCTCTTCCACCCCCATCCCGCTCTCTGTTGGGGTTCCTCAAGGATCTGTCCTTGGACCGCTTCTTTTCTCGATATACACCTCTTCCCTGGGCTCGCTGATCTCATCACATGGTTTCCAGTACCATCTCTATGCCGATGATACCCAGCTTTACCTCTCCACTCCCGACATCACAGTCGAAACCCAGGCCAAAGTCTCGGCCTGCCTTTCAGACATCGCTGCCTGGATGTCCAACCGGCATCTGAAACTGAACATGGCAAAGACTGAGCTCCTTGTCTTTCCACCCAAACCCTCCTCTCCTCTTCCCCCACTTTCCGTCTCCGTTGACAACGCCCTCATCCTCCCCGTCTCTTCAGCCCGCAATCTCGGAGTCATTTTCGACTCCTCCCTCTCCTTCTCTGCCCATATCCAGCAGACAGCTAAGACCTGCCGCTTCTTCCTCTATAATATTAGCAAAATTCACCCATTCCTCTCTGAACAGACCACCCGAACCCTCGTCCACTCATTCGTTACCTCTCGTTTCGACTATTGCAACCTCCTCCTCGCTGGTTTCCCACTTAGCCACCTATCCCCCCTCCAATCTGTCCAAAATTCCACCACACGTCTTATCGACCGTGTGAACCGATACTCTCATATCACCCCTCTCCTCAAGTCGCTTCACTGGCTCCCGATCCGCTACCGTATACAGTTCAAGCTTCTCCTACTGACCTTCAAGTGCACTCAATCTACAGCCCCCCATTACCTCTCTACCCTCCTCTCCCTGTATGTTCCCACCCGTAACCTCCGCTCTCAGGACAAATCACTCCTATCTGTACCCTTCTCCACCACCGCTAACTCCAGACTCCGCCCCTTCTGCCTCGCTTCACCTTATGCCTGGAACAGACTTCACGAGCCCATACGCCATGCACCCTCCCTGCCCATTTTCAAGTCCTTACTCAAAGCCCATCTCTTCTCCCTTGCTTTTGGCGCCTAGCCACTCTACACTGACTACATAGCTTGTTACCTTTAGATTGTAAGCTCTCTTGAGCAGGGACCATCCTTCCCCATGTTTAAACTTGTACAGCACTGCGTAACCCTGGCAGCGCTATAGAAATGCTAAGTAGTAGTAGTAGTAGTAGCACGTGTTTTAACAACCTTGAATAGTTTTGTATCATCTGCACGCATTAATAGTTACTGCAGCTTGGTAAAAGGACCCCTATGTGAGGGAGCCAAAGAGAGGCTGACGGGGAGAGCTCCACCCTATACCACAGAAACATAGAAAAATGAAGGCAGATAAAGACCACATGGCCTATCCAGTCTGCACATCCATGCCATCTACTATCCATTCGTCTCCCTTAGAGCAGTGTTTCCCAAGTCCAGTCCTGGGGTACCCCTTTCCAGTCAGATTTTCAGGATATCCACAATGAATATGCATGAACTTTATTTGCATACACTGATTCTATTATATGCAAATCTCTCTCATGCACATGCATTGTGGATGTCCTGAGAACCTGACTGGCAAGGGGTACTCAAGGACCGGACTTAGGAAACACTGCCTTAGAGACCCTATGTACTTGTCCCAAGCTTGCTTGAGTTCAAACACAGTCTTCATTTGAGGAAGGTGCTGCTCTGACAGAGAGAAGGGAGAACTCAGAAGCACTACACTTCCCTTAGAAGAAGAAAGCATTGAGTTTATTGAGGCAGGAGAACAGCCCCAAGAAGATATCATGAACACTGCCATGGAGTAATCTCTGAGAGAGCACTTGTAAGCACTTGTTTTGACTTTAAAGGATCAATTCTGACACTTGTAGCATTGGGAGGCCCACAGTTGGTGAAAGGTGTGGAAAAGGAAGGGAGCTGCAGGCCAATGTCAATGGAAAAGAGTTTAAACATTAATCTGTAAGTTTTCTGGGAAAGATTATGGTGCATAGACTTGTAAAACATATAAAGGGAGATTCTCTATATGGAGCCTAAAAAATCCACACAGAAAACATTACCGACTAAGCGTGTTCTATAAGCGACACCTAGATTTAGATGCGGTATATAAAATACGCTTAGTTGATATCCTAGCGCCTAAAACTACATGCCTACATTTACACCAACGAAAAAGCCAATTAAGTTACATGTGCTATAGAATACGCCTGGATTTTGGCACGGATCTCTAGAATCTGGAGATGATGCTTAATTAACTGTGAGGAGTTATGAGGAAAAGGTCTTCTGAGCCAGAAGCAGAGAAAGCTAACAACTTAGCTAACAACTTCTGTTGGAGGCAAGTTTAAGGATTACAGTGTCACTTCTGAAGATGACATGATAATGACAATAACGGTAATAAAGTACTCTGCTATACAGAAGTCACGTGTTTCAGACAGAGAGTCCCTTGATCAATACCTGCATACAGAGTCAGAAGACATCACTAATATTGCAGACTGACCTGATCTGAAAGAACTTTTTATCAGACTGAAGACTCCACTTCCTGCTAGCACAGTTGTTCAACACCTTTTCGGCTGTGCTGGATTAATGACTCACAAGCATACTTGAGTGAGACATTTTTTTTAAATTTAGTTTTACTAAAAGCAAAATGGATTGAATTGCAGAGCGGTAAAGCTGTTGAGATGAAAATGTTAACAATACTCGTATTCACTGTAGTTGTGGTACTTTTACTTTTTACTCAAAAAGTATTATATTAGGCAATAACTTTTTTACTTTTACTTAAGCAAATATTTTAATGTGTTTTTCATTGTACTTTTACTTAAGTATTAAAGCATACATTTATTTTTACTTTTACTTAAGTACTTTGACCAACATTGCCAGGACACCAATGGAGGATAGCACTTCCCTTCTATTTTTGGTGCTGCTGACTCTTCCATGATCTTTGCAATGGGGAGACTTTCCATCAGTGGCGTAGCCACAGGTGGGCCTGGGTGGGCCGGGGCCCACCCAACTGTACCACACGGTAGCTGGTGGGGATCTCAAGCTCTGCTAGCCGAAGACTTCCCCCTAATGGTAACAAAAATGCTACTCTCCATGATACCGGCACCTGTGCATGCACAGTTTTTAGCGCATGCCTACTTCAGACTGCCAAGGTGGAAAGAAGCATTTTCCTGCCAGCTGAGATACATTTTTGGTGGTGGGAGGGGGGGGGGGGGGGAGAGAACATTTGGTGCCCACCCACTTCTTGCTTAGGCCCACACAAAATCTGTTGTCTGGCTACGCCCCTGCTTTCCATAATATTCACATTCATCTGAACACAAAAGCTAATCATTTGGTACATTGTTTCAGGATTTTTCCGCACGGTACCTCACTAATAAGCATCAGCCGTCATTTTTGAAAGAGAGTGGCTGTCCTGTGGTAAGATGGGAATTCATCTTCCATGTTCCTACACTAGTCTCCTAGTGCCAATATTCTATGAATGTGGAGCAGGAATCTTCTCCACTTTCAGTCAGATCGCACCTGCCAGTGAGTCAAGAAGGATTTAACTCTTGGCACATTCTCTGACTATTGTCGCTACCTTTCGTCACATCATCTTAAAAATAGCACCCAAAATTTTCACACTCACTTCAGGTGTTCATACAAATTAAGAGCCATGTACTTCAGCACACGCTGTTAGGAATTCTAAAACTTTTTTACATCTCTTCTTCGTCTAGAGGCAAATCACCAACTTATGATTAAGAATGTCTGAACCATTTGCAGTCAAATTTAAACTAGCTATCCTTTAAATTCATTAGGAAAGGCCATCTGATTTGTCTGCTTTCCAACATGGCTTTTTAATCTATTCTGTTCTCCAGGATTTATAAACTGCTAAATCCCAAGAGGTCCAAAGCGGTTTATAATCATAACATAATCATATATCTTATAGGGGTCCTTTTACTAAGCCACATTAAAAAGTGGACGGTGCTGCTGTCAGCACGTGGGTGCAGCCACTTTTAGAATGGCAGTAAAATGCTGCATTTTTTTGCTATATCCCCTTTTAATGGCCAAGCACTAATTTCCCAATTAACTCATGGCCATTACCATGGGAGCCCTTACTGCCACCTATTTACTTGGTGGTAAGGGTTCCCGTGCTACTCCTGCAGTAATCGGGCATTACGTGGCAAGCCCGCTCTATCTGATTAGCACAGGTCATGTCTACTCTCCGCCCATGGGCAAGCTTCCCATGCTGAAAAATAAAAAATATTTTTCAGCACGGGATTAGGGGAAAGGGAAATGGGACTTGTTATACCGCCTTTCTGAGGTTTTTGCAACTACATTCAAAGTGGTTTACATATATTCAGGTACTTATTTTGTACCAGGGGCAATGGAGGGTTAAGTGACTTGCCCAGAGTCACAAGGAGCTGCAGTGGGAATTGAACTCAGTTCCCCAGGATCAAAGTCCACTGCACTAGCCACTAGGCTACTCCTCCACTAGCAACATTCCATGTAGAAGCCTGCCCTTGCAGATCAGCAATGCGGCCGCACAGGCTTCTGTTTCTGTGAGTCTGACGACCTGCACATACGTGCAGGACGTCAGACTCACAGAAACAGAAGCCTGCGCAGTCGCATTGCTGATCCGCAAGGGCAGGCTTCTACATGGAATGTTACTAGTGGAATAACAACATTCCATGTAGAATCTCAAATAGTAGCAACAGAACCTCAATAGTAGCAACATTCCATCTAGAATCTCCAATAGTAGCAACATTCATCTAGAATCTCAAGTAGGGAAAGGGAAATGGGACTTGATATACTGCCTTTCTGAGGTTTTTGCAACTACATTCTAAGCGTTAACATATATTCAGGTACTTATTTTGTACCAGGGGCAATGGAGGGTTAAGTGACTTGCCCAGAGTCACAAGGAGCTGCAGTGGGAATTGAACTCAGTTTCCCAGGATCAAAGTCCACTGCACTAGCCACTAGGCTACTCCTCCACTAGCAACATTCCATGTAGAAGCCTGCCCTTGCAGATCAGCAATGCGGCCGCACAGGCTTCTGTTTCTGTGAGTCTGACGACCTGCACATACGTGCAGGATGTCAGACTCACAGAAACAGAAGCCTGCGCTGTCGCATTGCTGATCCGCAAGGGCAGGCTTCTACATGGAATGTTACTAGTGGAATAGCAACATTCCATGTAGAATATCAAATAGTAGCAACAGAACCTCAATAGTAGCAACATTCCATCTAGAATCTCCAATAGTAGCAACATTCCATCTAGAATCTCAAGTAGGGAAAGGGAAATGGGACTTGATATACTGCCTTTCTGAGGTTTTTGCAACTACATTCTAAGCGTTTACATATATTCAGGTACTTATTTTGTACCAGGGGCAATGGAGGGTTAAGTGACTTGCCCAGAGTCACAAGGAGCTGCAGTGGGAATTGAACTCGGCTCCCTAGGATCAAAGTCCACTGCACTAACCACTAGGCTACTCCTCCACTCCACATTTAGCATGCACTGAGCAGCACACTACCATGGGATGCCTCAGCATGTCCCGCAGTAGTTCTGTTTAACACACAGCAGCCACACACCAGTGCTACTGCAGCATAGTAAAAGAGCCCCTTAATTTTTAAACATAATACAATAACATAATAACAATCAAATTCAAATATAGCTTATAACAAACCTTGATTTGAGAAAAGCACTGCTGAAATAAATATGCTTTCAAGTGTAATGGAAAAATAAATAAGAATGTTATTGTTTAACAAAAAAAGGGAAACTATTCTAGAATAAAACAGCTTGATACACAAAAGAACTAACAAAAATATTTCTTTTAATGAATATCTTTAAAATTTGGGAAGCCTAATAAAAATCGATCAGTCATTCAAGAGTGTTTCCTAGAATGTGGAACTATAATTAGATTTTTTAAAATATTTAGGTACCTGGCCAAAGATTATTTTATGTATAAATCATGCCAACTCAAAAATTATTCTAGTTCAAAGGGGAGCCAGTGTAATGTCATTAATAATGAAGTTGCTCTTTCAATTTTTTTTTGACCCATAAATTAATTTAGCAGCAGTATTTTGTATGTTTAATTTTTCTCAATAATTTTATTGAATTTCCAGAATATAATGAGTTACAATAGTCTAACTGTGTCACTATTAAGCATTGTAAGAAAAGATCAAAATGGTCAACATAGAAATAATATCAAAGAAGCCTAAGATATTTAAGCTTAAAATGCTTTTTTAAGGCCAACCACGAGGATAAAGGAGAACCAAGATAGGATTTGCCACGTGAGGAAACTGTCTGATGTGATGGGGAAGTGGAGGGGAAAGCAGTCAGCTCATCTGCCATGATAAGCAACTGTGACTGCCACAGGCCTGATATGCAGCTTTGTGGCCCAGGAAAGTGCAAAAAATGACATGCAGGATGGGAAATCCTGTTGGGAGCCAGGCAGCTTGGAAAAGCTTTCAGTTCTTCGGGGAATGAGCCATTACTGAGCCTGGATTCAAGGTTCCCTTCTCAGCCATGAGCAGCAAGCTCGACCAATGGAATGCCGACAAGGATGACCTACAGCCCTCGAGGTTTTGATCAAGTCAGAGCAGAGGAGATGGCTGAGTCCAGCAGTGGATATTGGTCCAATGCACCTACCAGGCAAAGAAGTGCATAGGGAGGGAATTTACACAGGAGCCAATTTGAAAAGCTTGGTGCTAGGAAATATGCAGGAAGGCCTAAGGAAGAAGAACTTAAGTACATAAGTACATATGTATTGCCACATTGGGACAGACCGAAGGTCCATCAAGCCCAGCATCCTGTTTCCAACAGTGGCCAATACAGGTCACAAGTGCCTGGCAAGATCCCAAAACAGTAAAATAAATTTTATGCTGCTTATTCTAGAAATACTTCAATTTGAATCAAACACGATACTGGACTATTGCTTGAAAGCTCATATAGTCAGAAGTTCACTACCAATTATTACAATACAATCAATGATTTGATCTGAGGGGGAAAATGACCACAGGGCAAAATACTCTAATATTTATTTTTGTTACATTTGAACCCCGCGCTTTCCCACTCATGGCAGGCTCAATGCGGCAGGCAATGGAGGGTTAAGTGACTTGCCCAGAGTCACAAGGAGCTGCCTGTACCGGGAATTGAACTTAGTTCCTCAGGACCAAAGTCCACCACCTTAACCACTAGGCCACTCCTCCACTCCACCAACTACTGTTTGGAGCGCAAACAGTAGTTGGTGCCCAGGTACATATATGAGACTAAATTTTTCCCCCTCAGACCAAATCATTGATTGTATTGTAATAATTGGTAGTGATCTTCTGACTACCTGAGTATTCTAGAAATAAGCAGTGAATTTTCCTCGTCCATTTTAATAATGGTCTATGTACTTTTCCTTTAGGAAGCTATCCAAAACTTTTTAAACCCCAATAAGCTAACTGTTTTTACTACATTCTCTGGCAACGAATCCCAGAGTTTAATTACATGCTGAGTGAAGAAATATTTTCTCTGATTCGTTCTAAATTTACTACTTTGTAGCTTCAATGCATGCCCCCAGTCCTAGTATTTTGGAAAGAGTAAACAAGTGATTCACGTCTACCCGTTCCACTCCACTCATTATTTAATAGACCTCTATCATATCTCCCCTCAGCCGTCTTTTTTCCAAGCTGAAGATTCCTAGCCGCTTTAGCCTTTCCTCATAGGGAAGTCATCCCATCCCCTTTCTCATTTTGACAAAGTACCTCATGAAAGACTCCAGAGGAAATTGGAAAGTCATGGGATAGGAAGTAATGTTCTATTGTGGATAAAAAAACTGGTTAAAGGATAGAAAACAGAGAATAGGGTGAAATGGTCAGTATTCACAATGGAGAAGGGTAGATAGTGGGGTTCCGCAGGGGTCTGTGTTTGGGCCACTGCTTTTTAACATATTTATAAATGATCTGGAAAATGGAACCATGAGTGAAGTGATTAAATTCACTAATGACACACTATTCAAAGCTGTAAAAACTCATTCGGCTTGCAGGAAGACCTTAGGAAACTGGAAGACTGGGCATCCAAATTGCAGAAGAAATTTAATGTGGACAAATACAAAGTGATGCACAGCAATTTCATGTTTCAGGTTACTTGTGTCCTAAAATTTTTCTGATAAAACTGTTGACTATTACATCTCACCTAACAACAACAAAAAAAAAAATAAACCTGTCCTTTCACTTGTTGAGGGTCTGTCCTCTCTATACCTATTCTATCCTACTGCCTACAACTTACAATTGTTGCATTGTGATTTCATAATTTTATGCTGGTAGTTTCTTATTTGAACTGTGTTGCACTTCATGTTTTTACGCTGCAGTTGTCTTAAAGGTGCTCTCTAGAACTGTGTTTTGTACCTGTGCCAAGTGACTTAATCCAATTAACTTGGTTACACAAGATTTAGTGACTCTGGTTCTGGTATCTGTCTTAAAGTTGTGTTTATTAGAATTGGGTTTTGAATCTTCAGTGCCAGAGACCTAATTAAATCAATTTGGTTACATAGCACCTAGTGACTCATATCCTTGGGAGGAGGGGAAATTTGTGTACAACTGTGTAGTTAGAGAAAAAAAAACCCAGAACTTCACTTTACCTTGGGAGCTGTGAGCTACGCTAGGCTTTTTCAGAATTGGTTTGATTGGTAACTGAGATTACCTGTGTAGAAGTGAAGGGGGAAAAATGGCTAGCGAAAGTGCGAGCGAAAGAAAAAATGGCTAAAGATGTAAAGAGAGGTGACAAGACCTTTTTCAGATATATTGGAGAAAGGAGAAAAGATAGGACTGGAATTGCGAGACAAAGATTATCAATAGAAATCAAACAAAATAAAACATGGAAAAGAAAATAAGATGATACCTTTTTTATTGGACATAACTTAATACGTTTCTTGATTAGCTTTCGAAGGTTGCCCTTATGTGGAAAGTGAGGAGGACAAAGCGAATGTGCTAAACAAGTACTTCTCTTCGGTGTTCATGGAGGAAAATCCTGGTGAAGGACCGCGGTTGGCTGCTGAAGGAATATTTGGGAATGGAGTGGATACTGCGCCATTTACAGAAGAAAGAGTTTATAAACAGCTGGAGAATCTGAAGGTGGACACTGGATGGGATTTATTTATTTATTTATTTATTTATTGCATTTGTATCCCACGTTTTCCCACCTCTTTGCAGGCTCAATGTGGCTTACAATACATCATGGATACTGGAAATGAGAAGAGGATGTACATTCGGTTTTACAGAAGGATTTTGGGTTACATGATCATGGAACATAAGATTGTGGTATTGCAGAACACATTAACAAACATTAGGAATATAGATAGTGGTATAGCAGAAGACATTGTAAGACATTAGACGCGTTAAGGAGTTTCTGGGTATGTTTAGAAATTTTTACATGTTTTGATCTTGTGGTATATCTTTTCAAAGAGATGAGTCTTTAGTAATTTACGGAAGTTGGCCAGTTCGTTGGTCGCTTTCAAATTGCGTGGTAACGCGTTCCAGAGTTGCGTGTTCAAATAAGAGAATACATAAGAATACATAAGAGAGTATCCCAGGATACTGAGGGAGCTCAGGGAGGTCCCGGTGGGACCTCTTAAAGATTTATTTAATAGATCTTTAGAGACGGGAGAGGTTCCGCGAGATTGGAGACGAGTGGATGTGGTCCCTCTTCACAAAAGTGGAGACAGGAAAGAAGTGGGAAACTACAGACCAGTAAGTCTCACGTCGGTGGTAGGAAAAATAATGGAGTCGCTGCTGAAAGAAAGGATAGTTAACCTTCTAGAAGACAACGGCATACAGGACCCGAGGCAACATTGCTTTACCAAAGGAAAATCCTGCCAAACGAATCTCATTGACTTCTTTGACTGGGTGACAAAAGAAATGGATGAAGGCCGTGCGCTGGATGTAATCTACTTGGATTTCAGCAAAGCCTTTGATACAGTCCCCCACAGAAGACTCGTGAATAAGCTGAAAGGGCTGAACTAAGGACCGAAAGTGGTGAACTGGATAGAAAACTGGTTGACCGACAGGTGGCAAAGGGTGGTGGTAAATGGAATCCGCTCGGAGGAAAGGATGGTGAGCAGTGGAGTTCCTCAGGGGTTGGTGCTGGGGCCCATTTTGTTTAATATATTTGTGAGAGATATTGCTGAAGGGTTAGAAGGAAAGGTTTGCCTTTTTACGGATGACACGAAGATAGCCAATAGAGTAGATACCTTGGAGGGAGTAGAAACGATGAGAAGGGATCTCCGAAAGTTAGAAGAATGGTCAAGGGTCTGGCAGTTAAAATTTAATAGAAAATTTTAAAGAAGCCAAAGGTAATATAAAATCAAAAACAAAACTGTGTTTTTTTTAGTGTGAGAACTTATGGTGCGATAATAAATATGTATTTATAAAATTATAAATAGTGCTCAGTTTTTTTGGTGTACTACAGCGACCCGACTCAAGATATGTAAAAACACCATTCCACCATCATAGCACTCCCTGCTTCCACTCCTCTATATTATGGTATACCAAATTAAACAGTCTCAGAATAGAGTCTTCAAAAAAAGTAGCTACTTAGCTTGCATTGAATTAGGGGGAGAGCCGTCTTTACATCTTCATAGGGTGCTGCTATGCAGGAACTGATGTGAGCCCCGGATCGGTGTAAGACTTTTATACTTCAAAATCACTCTGTGACATAAGTACATAAGTACATAAGTAATGCCATACTGGGAAAAGACCAAGGGTCCATCGAGCCCAGCATCCTGTCCACGACAGCGGCCATTCAATGTCCAATGTTGAATGCCAAGAAGTGCAGAGTGATGCATTTGGGGTATAGAAACCCAAAACAGAGATACCGAATAGGAGGGGAGAGATTAGCAAGTTCGACTCAGGAGAGAGACCTTGGGGTGTTGGTGTCGGACGATATAAAGGTAAAGAAACATTGTGACAAGGCAACGGCCATGGCTAGAAGGATGCTAGGCTGCATACAGAGGGGTATAACCAGCAGAAGAAAGGAGGTGTTGATGCCCCTCTACAAGTCGTTGGTGAGGCCCCACTTGGAGTATTGTGTTCAGTTTTGGAAGCTATATCTGGCTAAAGGTGTAAAAAGCCTGGAAGCGGTGCAAAGAAAAGCTATGAAAATGGTATGGGATTTGAGTTGCAAACCGTACGAGGAGAGACTTGCTGACCTGAACATGTATACCTTGGAGGAAAGGAGAAACAGGGGTGACATGATACAGATGTTCAAATATTTGAAAGGTATTAATTCGCATATGAACCTTTTCCAGAGACGGGAAGGTGGTAGAACTAAAGGACATGAATTGAGGTTGCAGGGGGCCAGACTCAGGAGTAATGTCAGGAAGTATTTTTTCACGGAGAGGGTGGTGGATACGTGGAATGCCCTCCGTGGGAGGTGGAGATGGAAACGGTAATGGAATTCAAACATGCGTGGGATGAACACAAAGGAATCCTGTTTAGAAGGAATGGATCTATGGAATCTTAGCAGACATTGGGTGGCGATGCCGGTATTTGGAGAATAAAACCAGTGCAGAGCGGACTTCTACAGTCTGAACCCTGAGAAAGGCAGGGACAAATCAAACTAAAATATACATATAAAGTATTACATACCATGTAAAATGAGTTTATCTTGTTGGGCAGACTGAATGGACCGTTCAAGTCATTATCTGCCATCATTTACTATGTTACTATGTTTCAGTACCTGAGGTGTATAACATATGGTGCAGATGATTTATCACTCTTTAACTTGTCTATTTGGCTCAGTTGCTCCACATTGTCATCCTTGGAAACCATTTCCAGTGTAGGTAGATTTCTTACATCTTCTTCCATAACAACCAAAGCAAAGAATTAATTCAATCTCTCTGCTATGGCCTCGTCCTCCGAGTGCCCCTTTTGTTCCTTCATAGATTCCCTCACAGGCTTTCTGCTTCTGAAGATCTGAAAAAGGTGTCACTATGAGATTTTGTCTCCGAGGCAAGTTTTTCTTCATATTATCTTTTAGCCTTCATTATCAATGCTTTGCATCTAGGTTGACAGTGCATATGTTGCTTCTTATTTTCTTCATGGAGATCCTTTTTCCATTCTTTGAAGGATGATCTTTTGGCTCTAATAGCCTCTTTCACTTCACCTTTTAGCCACGCTGGCTGTCATTTGCCCTTCTTTCCACCTTTGTTAATACATAGAATACATCTTTTCTGGGCTTCCATGATGGTATTTTATACTGCTTATCCTAGAAATAAGCAGTGGATTTCTCCAAGTCCATCTTAATAATGGCTTATGAACCTTTCTTTTGGGAAATTATCCAGACCTGTTTTAAACCCTTCTAAGCTAACTACTTTTATCATGTTCTCTGACAATGAACTCCAGAGTTTAATCACACATCGAAGAAATATGTGTATCCCCTAATCCTTGTATTTTTGGGAAGAGTAAACCTTTCCACTCCGCTCAGTATTTTATAGACCTCTATCATATCTCCCCTCAGATATCTCTTGTCCAATCTGAACAGTTCTAGCCTCTTTAGCCTTTCCTCAAAGGGACATTGCCCCATCCCCTTTATCATTTTTGTCATCCTTCTCTGTCCCTTTTCTAACTCCACTATATCTTTTTTGAGATCCGGCGACCAGAATTGCACACAGTATTTGAAGTGCTGTTGCACCACAGAGCGATACGAAGGCATTATAATATTCTCATTTTTGTTTTCCATTCCTTTCCTAATAATTCCTAAGTTAGCCACCGCTGCACACTGAGCAGAGGGTTTCAAAGTATCAACAACAATGACCCCTAGGTCCTTTGCCTGGGCGGTGACTCCTAATGTGGTACCTTGCATCACGTAGCTATAGCTTGGGTTCCTCTTTCTTAAATGTATCACTTTGCACTTGCTCACGTTACATGCCATTGCCATTTGGATGCCCAGTCTCCCAGTCTTGTAAAGTCCTCTTGCAATTTTTCACAATCCTCTTGTGATTTAACAACTTTCAATAACTTTGTGTCATCAGCATTTTTAATTACTTCACGAGTTATTCCCATCTCTAGATCATTTATAAATATTTATAAATGGAAACTAACAGGGCAGAAGTAATGCATAGCTGACAGCAGAGAAGTCAGGCCCTGCACAAGAAAGAGAGTTGTATGATACCCAGCAAATAAGAAACTCACCCCTGTCCCCCAGCTGAAGATGAGCACTGCAATGTAAAATCTGGAAGTCTGGCAGCAATGAACAGGGGCGAAGTGAAGCGGTTGATTCATGTGGCTGAATTTTTAGAGCGGCATGAAGTGCCCTCAACCACTCCAACTGTGACTTCCTCGCTAGCAGAAACTCCCTTTTCAGCTGCCATTGCCTCTCTCTACTCCTACTGCGGTAAAAAAAAAAATTGATAAACATGGGGCCTCTGAGACCCAACTCCACAGCCCTGCCGGTCACACCCCCTCTGATGCATACTTTTACATCACAGGGGGCATGACCAGCAGGGCCTTGGAGGCGCACATAGGTCTTAGAGGCTCCGTGTTTATCGTTCAGCTTATTGCTGCTGCAGGGCTGGGAAAAGGAGGTGGCAGGCAACAGGTGGTAGATGGGTGAGGGGAGCAGCAACAGCTGTTCCCTTGCTTGTCTTGACCCTGCCCCTGGCAATGACTTAATCCCTCCAGCAGAGGAAGAAGATTTCAATGGCTTTCCGTGTGCCATGTGCAGGTGGGAAGCCCAACCCCAACAAAGAGACAAAGTGCAGTGGTCACAGCAAAGAACCCAACCTGCAGGCAGAGTGGGGGAAGCAGGAACGGAAGAGAGGATGGGGGCAAGAGAATGCCAGTGGAAGTGGGATAGAAACAAGGGGCGAGTGCACAGAGACCGGGATACATAATCTATTTGCCAAGAGGCAGAAACACCACCTATCACTTATGCACATCAACGTCCAGACACCATCCCCACCCCCTGCACACAAAGTCCCCCACAGACGACAGACACACCCAAACACCACTGTCCACAATTCCTTACCTACTCACCATGTATCTCCTACATGCCCCAGCACCCCCTCCACACAACCCCCAAACATCTCCACACATCTAGCTCCTTAGCCCCAACCCCATCCCCACACACATCCTAACAGATACGCACTTAAACTCTCAAGATAGAAAGAAATATACATGGGATAGGACTCACCCACACCCTTCATATAGCCCTGCCTCTCTACTGAGACACAGTTTACCATGGGGCTCATTTTCAAAGCAATTATGTAACTTTGTAAATCTAGGTGCTTTGAAAATGAGCCTCCACGTCTCTTCCACACAGCCCTCTACATGCAAATGTGTGAGTTTGCTAGTGGAGAAAGGGGAAATCCATGAGACTACCATTTTTGAATTTGGGACCGCAAAGGGACAGGACCGTCCAGGGACTGGGAGGCTGGGTGTGTGATCGGTGGTTTATGATGCTTTCTGTTTTTTTTTAGCTCTGGAGCCCATGTTAAATGCATCGTGTGTATGCACCTGCGTTATCTACCAATGTAACATAGTAACATAGTAGATGATGGCAGAAAAAGACCTGCACGGTCCATCTAGTCTGCCCAACAAGATAAACTCATATGTGCTACTTCTTGTGTATACCTTACCTTGATTTGTATCTGCCATTTTCAGGACACAGACCGTAGAAGTCTTGCCCAGAACTAGCCCCATTTTCAGGACACAGACCGTAGAAGTCTTGCCCAGAACTAGCCCCATTTTCAGGACACAGACCGTAGAAGTCTTGCCCAGAACTAGCCCCACCACCCAAACACCAGCCCCGTTTCATACCGTGTTTCATACGGTAAGTATGTGCCCTGTGTACTAACTACAGAGCCTTTACTGACCATGACCCCAACAGTTGGGGTAAGTGCAAAAATTTGCCACTCTTTGTGAACATGCGCCTAAGTTTCCATATAAATGTTTCATCATTTTCAAAGACAATGGATTTGTGTTATTTTGAGTTTGAGCTGTACAAAGCAAAGCTTTTGGAAATTAGAACATCAGCGGTTGCTGAGAAGTGGACCTGGCAATTCTTAACAAATCAACTCAAAAGAAGTGCAATGGGCATTAAGGAAGGAAACTTTATTGGAGACCCGACACAGGCCGTATTTCAGCATTACGCCTGCATCAGGGGTCGTGGAATATCAATGATCTAGCACAGACTGTGTCCTCAATTCACTCTGCACAGATGAACAAATCCAAGATGGCAATTATAAAAAGATCACATCCAAATAGCTCCTCCTTGTGTGTGATCTATGAATCTAACTCGACTGGTAAATTATCTGCTTGGGTTTGCCTTTTCATATTGGTTTTTTTTTTTTCTTTCCTTCCACCTACCCCATTTTTGGGCTTTATCCTTTTAATAGGGGATTGATTCTGTTTGTCTACTTGCCTCTGCATGGGCATTTCTTTATAAATAATTTGGCTTTTCCTTTTTAGAGATTAACTTTGTTAATTTTCAGATTTAAATAAAACATGCTTTATCTTCAAACAGCTGTGTCTCCTTTTCTATCAGAGTCTTCCCTGTTCATAACCAGGATACTGAGGACTAAACATGTTGGATTCATGAAAACCATAATAAGGTGCAACATGTTTGCAAAATTTAACCTAAGAAAATCAATATCCACTTCTATAAATCCGTGTTGGAAAGTATTCCCAAAACCATGCCTCTACATATTTCCCTGCCCGTTTATTCCAATGGATCAGGGGGAAATCTGAAGCAGATCTGAATTCTAGTATTGATTTCCTCAGATCCAAAGCAGATTTTGCTGCAAAGGCAGAAAAAAATCAAATGCAGCTAACCTGTGGAACATTTTGTAAGTTCCTCAAGTCGGGTAGTAGAAATATCTTAAAGAAATTTACGTATCCATATTTATGATTCAGCATCACTGTTTTGGCCACAGTTTCTGCACTTGGACCCCTATGCACTAATATAGAGCTTCTTTATGGCAGGAGCAGACAGGTAGAAGACTGATTGTATACCTGGGCTGAACATTTTTTGTACAGTGAAAATCACTGACATAGCAGATGATCCCAAGATCCCCTTCTACATCAGGCTGTCAATGAATCAATTGAATCACTCAACTGAAAAATTAACTTTAAAACTCAAGACATCCCTCAAACCCACAGAAGGTCACAGTGAGAGTTACAGAAAAGTTGTCACACAGCTGTCTCTAGGACCTTCTCATAGAAATATAGCAAATGATAGCAGATAAAGATCATACGGCCTATCCAGACTGCCTAGCCATTCCATCCACTATCCTACAAATACCCGCTTAAATTCCATAGTTGGGGGACACACATAGGTGACGAAATATGGGCAGGACATAGGCAGGACTCCAACTTACATATGCGGCTTCCAGAATGCTGTAAGTTATGTGCATCCCTTCCACATGTACATGCATGTGCTTAATTAATTAAGATTTTGCTCACACCTTTTTCAGTAGTAGCTCAAGGCGAGTTAAATTCAAGTACACTGGGTATTTCCCTGTCAGTCTCACAATTCTGTATGCCTAAATGTTAGGTGCTTTGATACTGGGTTACAATATCCAGTGTGGTAGCCGTGTTAGTCCACTCTTAAAGGTTATCAATAGAAATCAAACAAAATAAAACATGGAAAAGAAAATAAGATGATACCTTTTTTATTGGACATAACTTAATACATTTCTTGATTAGCTTTCGAAGGTTGCCCTTCTTCGTCAGATCGGAAATAAGCAAATGTGGTAGCAGATAGTATATATGAGAGAAACATCAAAGCATTACTTTGACAGTCTGACAGAGTGGGAGGGTGGGGGTATGCATGGGGACATCAAAGCATTTCATTGATATTCTAACAGGATGGATGTGGGTAGGTGAGAGGAGGGTGATAAACAGAGAAATAAACAGAAATACAACTTTATGGTTTATAATGGGCTAGAAAACCCAGATTCTTATTAAGTCCTGTCTGTTGGGTGTCAAAATAGTATTGTATAAATGGAACCTAGGCACCTTGGTAAAAACCCCTGTTAGCTGCCTAATCTGGGTAGAAGTGGGAGCTGGGTCTAACATGGACAAGTTGAGGGACTGACTGGCTTTTTGACAGCTAGCTCATGAGTCAGTACTGTGCAATCCTGATAGTGTGGTTGCAGTTACCGCCATCTCAAGAGGTGGTGACATATGCAACCGCACTGCTGGCAATCAGCCTTAACACTGATCTGGTTTCCCTCCCAATCCTCTGATCCCCCTAATCCAATTCCCTGTGATCTGATGCTTCACCCCCATCTGATGCCTCTATCTGATCTTCCACCTGCCCAACTGATGCTCTGATCTGATCCTCTAATGCCCCTTTCTGATCCCCCAGCCCACATAATCTGCTCCTCAAGTCCCCCCAACTGCCCCACCAAGCCCCTCTCACATAGGAAAGCCCCTCCTACCTGCCACCAACCTGACTTCCTCTCTACCCCTGAAACCCCTCAGCTCAAGGACTTACCAGAGGTCAAGCCTGGCGGTCTGGTGGCAAGGAGCACTCCTGTCCTCCTCTTCTCCCACCCCACCTGGTGCCAGGTTCAAAATGGTGTTGCTGACCTCTAGCAGTAATCTCACTGCTGGCGCTGCTCACCCTTCCTTTGCAATTCAGTGATCTTTATGAACTGCATGGGGCTCCATAGGTATAGAGGACCCGTCAATTCAAACAGAAGACCAGGGAACTGAATAAGAGGAGTGGCACCAGAAGCTAGATCAACTGCATTGTTTCCTTGCAGCCCCACCCCAGTCATCTCTCTCCTGTGGTGTTACTCAGCCTCTCACTTCTGGGCTCATGGCAATCGAACTCAGTTCCTCAGTCCTGGGGAACTGAGGAACTGAGTTCGATTCCCGTCACAGGCAGCTCCTTGTGACTCTGGGCAAGTCACTTAACCCTCCATTGCCTGCCGCATTGAGCCTGCCATGAGTGGGAAAGCGCGGGGTAAAAATGTAACAAAATAAAAAAAAACATCTTGACACTACACTAGTCTCCTCTGCATTGCAGCTGATTGTTCCTTTCAGGCACACTGCTCCCCCCCCCCCCCCCCCCCCCCCCAGTCATTTTTCTAGATACCTGGATACTCTCACAGCAAGAAGTATAAATATTTGAAGGTAAGCATTTCTCATTTATAAGGAGGTTTAACTTCTAGGAGTACCCACTAGTCACCATTCTGACTCTAAACATTTTTCATTTTTAAAGGTTATCAATAGAAATCAAACAAAATAAAACATGGAAAAGAAAATAAGACATCTTATTTTCTTTTCCATATTTTATTTTGTTTGATTTCTAACACGGCTACCACACCTCTCATTTTTAAAGCAAAGAGTTTGCATCTCAGTCATAAGACTTCTGTCAGGTAAAGAATGCAATCCATATATGCAAGCAATAAGCATGTAGTTGAAACTGGAATAAAGATTCTAACTTCTACAAATAAGCTTGCAAAGCAGTATCATTCTGTTCACCTGTCAACTGCAAGATTGCCTCCAGGGCTGGCTCTCATAAGGTGGCAGAATTTCAGGGGCAGTAACACAGCTCTCATGCAACAGGAGAGCAGCACTTCAGGCGCTGCCATATTTTGCTCCCCTCCAACAGGAAGTCTGCACTGGAGGGAGGGTGAAGCAAGGCAGTGCTTCAGTGCAGGCCTGTGCTTAAGGCCCCACGTTGCACTGAGTTCCTGAAGTCTCAGCTTAGGAGGAAACAGAGAGGCAGACAAAGCAGGGCTCAGGGAAGGGAAGAGGACAGATAAGCTGTCCATCTGTGGTCTAGGGAGAGGAAGAGGAGTAACCACTTGGGGGGGGGGGGGGGGAGCTAGGGAGGGAGAGATAGAAGGGAAAGGGAAATGGGACTTGATATACCACCTTTCTGAGGTTTTTGCAATTACATTCAAAGCGGTTTACATATATTCAGGTACTTATTTTGTACCAGGGGCAATGGAGGGTTAAGTGACTTGCCCAGAGTCACAAGGAGCTGCAGTGGGAATTGAACTCAGCTCCCCAGGATCAAAGCCCACTGCACTAATCACTAGGCTACTCTTCCACTCCGGGAAGGGAAGATGCTGTTCACCTGGTGGAGGGATGAGAGGGAATGAGGAAATGCTGGACTCTGGTGGGGTAGAAGCTGTCCCTTGCGGGGCAGGGTTTGAGCCACCCTGGGGGGTGAGAAGTGTTGGTGCATGGCTAAATGTTCACCTAGGACATCAGATATTCTTGGGCCATCCCTGGTTACCTCTCATGGTTCATTGTTACCCTTTATTGCAATCAAGAATGGTGTCATTACAAAAATAAATTATACAGAAATAGAAAAACCTGGTGGGGCAGGAGACTGGGAAATGGTGGATAAGGGGGAGGGTGCAGAACTGGGGGAGCACTCATAGGGTCAGGTAGAGTGGAGACGGTACAAGAGAGTATGGGACATCCTATAATGCCTCCTACCCCTTTACCCAGCACCTCACTCTATGTACACTCACAAAAATGCCTGCTCTTCTCATACCCATACATCCACCCACAGGCAGCCACAAGACATACACATGCAGGTCACGGAGTCGTAATAAATGCTTGAAGTTACCTTTGAGCAGGCCCTGACTCTGCCTCTGTTACCCTCATAATTTTTACAATGTCCTCAGTGCATTCAGGTATTCTATATGAAATTAAATAATTTATTTACTTTTCCAGGGAATGAATTCCTTATAGAAACATAGTACTTGCATGCAGTGGGGACACCATAAAATTGGATTTTCTTTCCTTTGATTACACAGACTGTAAAATGATGCATAAAAACTTATGCAGTCTTTAAAATTTCACAGTTCCTTCAGTTCAACAATCCCATTTCTGGTAAGTATAAAGAGAGGCAAGTAATAACTAGAGGCTGCACAATGGCAGCAGGACATCAGTAAACAGAGGGCCTACAATAACCCTGCATTTCATTATCTCCCCCCACATCCTCAGATGTCCAGTGTGGTAAAGCTGACAAAATATGTGATTTAATCTATGGAAAGCAGGCTGCACTTGCTTTTCAGAGAGCATCCCTGTTCCTCCTCTTTTCCCCCACAGAAGGCCAATGACAATTTTGGAAGAAGCTATTTTTCCAGGTAAACCCCCATTTACCGTGAAAATCTCTTTCAAAAATGTCCTCTTACTAAGAAAGGTTATGATTTTGAGACATGTGTCCCCAAATTCTATACAGGGTGCCTAAAGCTGGGTGCACAAATGTGTACTCAATTATAGAATATGTTCAGTTACACATGTAACATAATTAGCTAATTAGCACTTAATTGGAGATAAATACCAATTATTATAAGAACATAAGAATAGGCATACTGGGTCAGAACAATCCCCATTCTCATGCAGCTCTCTATATGCAAATTTATCTCAAGTATATTCTTTATCATATCTTGAAAACCCAACTGGCTATGGGGTCCTCAGGACAGGTTTGAGAGGCCCTGATGTAGAGTATTATGACAGGTACAGGTGTGATGTCATGGGGGAGGGGCTTGGGAAGTGTTATGGGTCCTTGATTACATGACAGAGTTGAAAGCTGCAAAACAAATAGTTTTTCCACTTTAATTGCACGCTTCCCTAAATGTGACTTTGCCACATGAACTTTATCCTCCCAGAATATCACTTTGTATTTGTTCTCACCGGAGCCGTCAAACGCTTTCTGGTACTATGTAAGACACATTGAGCCTACAAAATATGCGGGAAAATGTGGGATACAAATGCAACAAATAAATAAATAACAGGTACAGGACCTATCATGGTGAGAAATGGTGATTTCCCTTTAATAAAAGAAAGGGGAGGAAAACCATAACTCTCAGGAAGCCTTGCTAGAGCATAAAACTTCCAGAAAGGAGAAACTAGAAAAGTTCTGGCCTAAGATGAAAGCAGGGATGGGAGGGGTGTCCTAGAAGCGTGGGGGACAGGGAAGCCTGAATGCCTAACAGGAAGCACTGCCCATATTTGGAAAGGCTTGGAGGAGAGAGGCCCTTATCCTAATTAGAAAGGGGAGGAGACAAGCTTACTGATAGGTGGGACTTAAGTAGGGAAGGGAAGGGCCACAGCCTGCAGATGAAGCACAGCATGACCCTGAAAGCCTGGGAGTTGATTGGAGATTTTCCTTGAACTGGAAAGAACAGTTGGGGTGAATGATAGGATTTTAAAAAGTTACAGTGAGTGTTGAACTATGCAGGGTGTGGTGGTTGTTGGACTGAAACTCCTAATGCTTAATCCAGAAGGAGTCAGTCTGGTTTGGGGGCTTATTTTAAGGAAAAATAGCAAGAGAAAATCCCAGATAATATGCCAATCTTTCCAGAAGAAAGCCAATTTGCTTAAGAGGTGGAGTCTATGAAAGACTGATTTGCATAACCCAGGAATTTAAGCACTATCTTTTCTTGTGTACCTTTGCTTGAAGGAGTACCAGTTATACAGAGTAACATGTTGTCTATCCTCCAAGAAGGAGCAGTATTCAAGGGTAAGAGAGGCCATTTGAACGGTGGAAAGGAGCTTGCCATAAATGTACTAGGTGCTGAAAATACAGACTACTGTTAGTGATGAGCAGGATATGTGTAGTCTGCTTTGTTAGAAGCAAGGGCCTTTCCTCTGCATAGAAGGGCTAGTGACGAGTCCTACCCATCTTCCAGAAACTAACTTATGTTATTAACTTTAATCACATTAACTGGCTACAAATTATACAGCTTTAATTATAAAATTTGTTTCAAATCTGCAATCAGTCTATTAGAATGTCACCTAGTCTTAGTACTATTGAAAAGAGTAAATAACCCTTTTCTGTTAACTTATTCTACACCACTCATGATTTTGATATTATCAGTCTCCCCCAAGACCAAATATAAGCCTTTTGGGCTCATTTTCAAAAGAGAAGGACGCCCATCTTTTGACACAAATTGGAAGATGGGCGTCCTTCTCCCAGGGTCGTCCAAATCGGTATAATCGAAAGCCAATTTTGGACGTCCCCAATTGCTTTCTGTCATAGGGATGGCCACAGTTCAAGGAGGGTGTATCAGAGGCGTAGCGAAGGCGGGACTTGGGCGTGCCTAACACATGGACGTCCTCGACCCATAATGGAAAAAACAAAGGGCGTCCTTGATGACTTTACTTGGTCCTGCTTTTCTTACGACCAAGGCACAAAAAGGTGGCCGAAAATGACCAGATGACCACCGGAGAGGATCAGGGATAACCTCCCCTTACTCCCCCCCCAGTGGTCACTAACCCCCTCCCATCCTCAAAAAATATCTTTCAAAATATTTTTTGCCTGCCTCAGATGTCATACTCAGGTCCATCACAGCAGTATGCAGGTACCTGGAGCAGTTTTAGTGGGTGCAGTGCACTTCAGGCAGGTGGACCCAGGCCCATCCCCCTCCCTACCTGTTACGTTTGTGGAGGAAACAGCAAGCCCTCCAAAACCCACCAGAAACCCACTGTACCCAAAACTAGGTGCCCCCCCCCCCCCTTCACCCATAAGGGCTATGGTAGTGGTGTACAGTTGGGAGTAGTGGGTTTTGGGGGGGGGGGGGTTGGGGTCTCAGCAGACAAGGTAAGGGAGCTATGTTCCTGGGAGCATTTTATGAAGTCCACTGCAGTGCCCCCTAGGGTGCCCAGTTGGTGTCCTGGCATGTCAGGGGGACCAGTGCACTACAAATGCTGGCTCCTCCCATGACCAAAGGGATTGCATTTGGTCGTTTCTGAGATGAGCTTCCTTGGTTTCCATTATCGCTGAAAATCAGAAACGACCAAGTCTAGGGACAACCATCTCTAAGGGCGACCAAAAGTTCAAGATTTGGGCATCCCCGACAGTATTATCGAAACGAAAGATGGACATCCATCTTGTTTCGATAATATGGGTTTCCCCCACCCCTCCATCGGGACATTTTGCGAGGACGTCCTCAACAAAACTTGGGCGTCCCTTTTGATTATGCCCCTCTTTGCCATTCAGCCTCCTGCAATCCAATAGGGAATTATTGCAACCCTAAGCCAACATTTTTAAAATCCACTAAACAGTCCAGCAAAAATGAAGATTAAAAAAAAAACACAGAAGACTCTGCAGTCAAGTGCAGTCAAGACCTGTAGGACACAGGTAAGCATGGCTGCATTTAATTTGAATGATTAGGGGGCAGTTATATAAAGGGTACCAAAAGGCAGACACCACAAATCTGTGTGCTAATACAAGTACAAATACAAAGCATTTTTGTATTCCGCAACTACCTCTCGGTTCAATGCGGATTCCATATAAGAAGACAGGCATATCCTGGGAATTAGAGTATCCATCTACAATTCAATTCAACTTAGTAAAAACATTTAAAAAAGAAAAGCCTTTAAAAACCTTTGAAATAACACAATTCCTTAGTACCTCAACTTGATAAGGGATAGAATTCCACTGCTGTGCTGCTAAATAGGCAAATCCTATTGAAAACGGTATTCTATAATGACAACTGATTGCCCTGATTCCATTATAGAATATAGTGTAAATTGGCATTTACGCACCATCACTTAAGCCATGTGAAAGATGGGTGTAAATGTTGGCGCCTAAACGTTGGCGCTTACAAGCACAACTTACTGTATTCTATAAGCTACACACTTAAACATGCGGCCTGCACATGCCCTCTTAGAGATACACACTAAAGCCACTTAGGCACTACCTTATAGACTAGCTCCTTAGTGAAGTTACATGCCTAACTGCCGAACTGGGAACTGATTTGTGGTGCACTTTATAGAATTGGGGGGGAGGGGGGTAGAGGCTCAGTATATGAAAAGCATAAAGGTAGTGTCAATAGTATGGCCCTGAAGCCATCATACCTGAGAAGGCATTGTTGGTGTTGAGGAAATAAATCTCTTCCCTTCCATCTCCATCAACATCACAGGCAGCAACACCAATGGCATTACCCTGACGATCCCGGAGAGCATAGTATGGGGAACTCCGATCATCTATGGCAATGTTCACCAGGCACTTCTGGCTCTTGTCATATTTCAGCACTAAATTTGGCCCATTGTAGCTGCCAGGAAAAAACAGATTCATGATTACTAAAGGCACTTTTCACAGCAAGTTAAGAGAATTCAGAAACAGTGTTTAAACCTCTGACGCTGCATCACTGCTCTCCCTCTCTCCTGATGCTATTCCAGCCTTTCCATTCAGCAAAGAAGAAAGGACCTATAGAGCTATCTCAAATGTTTCTATCTAATAAGCTTTCTCTCCTCCATGCTGCAAGATGGTTTACACCATAGACGCCCAGTATAAGAGGCTAAGCTTCCCCAGCCCCAACTATCACCTGGTAGGGGATGGAGCCGAGAGTCACCCAGGAATACGTGGTTTGGTGTGGAGTATACTCAAAGCATACTATTGAGCAGGATCTTTAGGGAATCCCAATAAAGAGGTTTCAAAATGGTAAAAGAAAGTCAGGAGTGATTAACGGGAGAACAGAATAAAGGATGCAAATTATCCCCATCAACTTCAAAGCAACTTGTAGATGTTAGGAGAAAACACAATTTGAAGTGACTATATACAAATGCTAGAAGCTTAAAAAAATAAGATGGGAGAGTTGGAGTATATAGCACTAAATAAAGAGGTAGATATAACAGGCATCTCAGAGACTTGGTGGAAGGAGGACAATCAGTGGGACACTGTTTTATCAGGGTACAAATTATCATAATGATAGAGTAGATCAAATTGGAGGGGGATTGTGCTATATATTAAAGAGAGAATTGAGTCAAAAAAATAAATATTCTACATGAAACAGAGAGCAGTATGAAATCCTTCTGGATAGAAATTCCATGTGTGAAGGGAAAGAGTATACTGGTAGGGCTGTACTACTGTCTGCCAGGACAGAAAGAACAGACATATGAACAAATATTTACAGAAATTAAGAAAGCTAGCAAATTGGGCAACATTATAATAATGGGTGATTTCAATTACCCCAATATTGATTGATTAAATGCTACATCAGGGAGCACTAGGGAGGTAAAATTCTTAGATGTAATAAATTACCGCTTCTTGGAGCAACTGGTCCAAGAACCCACAAGAGTGGGAGCTATTTTAGATCAAGTTCTTAGTGGAATGGATCTGCTGGGAAACAGTGATCATAACATGATCAAATCTGACCTGATATCTGGAGTGAAGTCACAAAAGAAATCTACTGTAGCAGCATTTAATTTTCAAAAGGGTGACTATGACAAAATGAGGAAAATAGTTAAGAATATGCTTAAAGGGTCGGACGCAAAGGTTAGGACTTTAAATCAGGCGTAGAAATTGTTTAAACATATCATTGTGGAAGCCCAGACCAGATGTGTTCTACATATTAATAAAGATGGAAAGAAGAGCAAATGACAGCCAACATGGTGAAATGAAAGAGAGCATTAGAGCCAAAAGAGCATCCTTCAAAGAACGGAAAAAGGGGATCCGAATGAAGAAAATAAGAAGCAACATAAGTAGTGTCAAACTAGATATAAAGCATTGATAGAGAAAGCTAAAAGAGAATATGAAGAAAAACTTGCCATGGAGACAAAATCACCTTTGTTAGGTACATCAGAAGCAGAAAGCCTGTGAGGGAATCATGGAACAGTTAGATCATGAAGGAGCAAAAGAAGCACTCAGGGAGGACAAGGCCATAGCAGAGAGATTGAATGAATTTTTGCTACGGTCTTTACTGAAGAAGAGATCTACCAGTACTGGGAATGGGTTTCAAGTGTGATGATGCAAAGGAACTGAAAGAAATCTCGGTGAACCTGGAAGACATACTGAGCCAAACTGACAAATTAAAGCGTGAGAAATCACCTGGACTGGATGGCATACACCCCAGGGTACTTAGAGAACTCAAATATGAAATTGCTGATCTGTTATTAGTGATCTGTAACCTGTTGTCACAGTCATCATTAGTACCTGAAGATTGGAGGATGGCCAATGTAACGCTGATTTTTAAAAAGGGTTCTAAGGGTGATCCTGGAAATTACAGATCGATAAGCCTGATTTCAGTGCTGGGCAAAATAGTGGAAACTATTATAAAGAATAAAATTACGGAACAAGTAGACAAACATGGTTTAATGGGATAGAGTCAGCATGGGTTCAGCCAAGGGAAGCCTTGCCTCACCAATTTGCTTCATTTCTTTGAAGCATGAATAAACATGTAGATAAAAGTCAACCAGTTCCTCATGGGAGACTCCTGAGAAAATTAAAAAGTCACGGGATAGGAGACAATGTCCTTCTGTGGAAGAGGAATTGGTTATTGGACAGAAAACAGAGGGTAAGATTAAGTGGCCATTTTTCTCAATGGCGGAGGGTGAATAGTGGAGAGCCTCAAGGAATATGTACTGGGACCAGTGCTATTTGACATATTTATAAATGATCTGGAAAACGGAACGAAGAGTGTGGTGATTAAATTTGCAGATGACACAAAACTATTCAAAGTTGTCAAAACACATGTGGATTGTGAAAAATTGCAGAAAGTTCTTAGGAAAATGGAAGACTGGGCATCCAAATGGCAGTTGAAATTTAATGTGGACAAATGCAAAGTGATACACACACATTGGGAAGAATAATCCGAATCATAGTTACCTGATGCTAGGCTCCACCTTGGTGGTCAGCATTCAAGAAAAAGATCTAGGTGTCATTATAGACAACACTCTGAAATCTTCTGCCCAGTATGCGGCAGCAGCCAAAAAGGCAAACAGGATGCTAGGAATTATTAGGGAAGGGATGCAAAATAAGACCAAGAATATTATAATGCCACTGTATAACTCCATGGCGCAACCTCATCTTGAGTATTGTGTTCAATTCTGGTCACCATATCTCAAAAAAAGATATAGCGGAATTAGAAAAGGTTCAAAGAAGAATGACCAAACTGATAAAGGGGATGGAACTCCTCCCATATGAGGAAAGGCTAAAGCGATTAAGGCTCTTCAGCTTGGAAAAGATATGGTGGAGGGGGGGGGGGTATATAATTGAGGTCTATAAAATCCTGCGTGTTGTAGAACAGGTAGAAGTGAATCAATTTTTCACTCTTTCAAAAAGTAGAAAGACCAGGTTAAATACATGGAAATACTTTAAAGCAAATAGAAGGAAATATTTTTCACTCAAAGAATAGTTAAGCTCTGGAACTCACTGTCAGAGGATGTGATAACAGCAGTTAGCGTATCTGGGTTTAAAAAAAAGGTTTGAACAAGTTCCTGGCAGAAAAGTCCATAGTCTGTTACAGGGGCGTATCTGAGGTTCGGCGGTAGGGGGGGCAGGGGCTAGAGTGGGGGGGCACATTATAGCCCCCCCCCCCCCCCGCTGTTAACACTCCCTCCCTCCCCCGCCTACCGCCGTCACCTACCCCGAGGTCCGCTTCCTCCGGCTTTTTAAAATATTGCTTCAGCTGGCGGGGGACCCCAACCCCCCGCCAGCCCAGCCGCGATCTTTAACTTTTTCATCCTCGTCGTGCAGCGCGCTGTGAAAGCTGCATGCATCTTTAGATCCAGTTGGATGGAGTCTGTCTGACGTCGCAGCACGTTGACGTTACAACGTGCTGCGACGTCAGACTCCATCCAACTGGATCTAAAGATGCATGCAGCTTTCACAGCGCGCTGCACGACGAGGATGAAAAAGTTAAAGATCGCGGCTGGGCTGGCGGGGGGTTGGGGTCCCCCACCAGCTGAAGCAATATTTTAAAAAGCCGGAGGAAGCGGACCTCGGGGTAGGTGATGGCGGTAGGCGAGGGAGGGAGGGTTAACGGCGGTAGGGGGGTCCGGGGCAAAATCTGCGGGGGCCCAGGCCCCTGTGGCCCCACGCAGATACGCCCCTGGTCTGTTATTGAGGTGGACATGGGGGAAGTCACTGCTTGCACCAGGATTGGTAGCATGGAATGCTGCTACTAAGGGTTTCTGCCAGGTACTTGTGACCTGGATTGGCCACTGTTGGAAGCAGGATACTGGGCTAGATGGACAAATGGTCTGAGCCAGTATTGCTATTCTAATATTCTTATGTTATGTCCCTTCTTTCCTGCCGGCACCGTTATGGGGACCTTTGTCTTCCCAGGTTGGAAGCAGCAGTAAAAGCAACACAAAGACACAGGGGACCAGCTTCTGCCACACACTACTGCTAGCTCTATTGGTTATGTCCCCTCTGATGTAGACTTCCTGCAGAGCTAGCAGTGGCATGCAGAGAAAGCTGGATCCGCGCATCTTTGCATTCCTTTTAATGCTGACTGCTTCTGGCCTGCACCTACAAGGGAAAGCTGGTGATGCTAGGTTATGAGAGCAGAGAAAGAGAGAGACAAGGTAATGATGGAGGAGAAGAGACAGAGAAAGCGAGAGAAAAAAAACAGATCATGATGGATGGGGAAGGGGATATATATATACTGTATATACACACACATATATATACACACACACACACACACACACACACACACACACACAGAATAGTTTTGTCAATGAGGGAGAAGAGACACAGAAAGAGAGAATGGGTAATGCTGGATGGAGCAGTAAAGATACACAGATAATGGGTAATGCTGGATGGGGTAGAAGAGACAGAAGGAGAGACATAGGGTAATGATGGATGGGGAGAAGAGGCAGAGAGAGAGAGAGCGAGAGAGAAAGTAATGCTAGATGGGAGAGAACAGACAGAAAGAGAGAGAACGGAGTAATGCTGGAGGGTAGAGAGATGAGGTAATGCTAGATGAGGAGAAGAGAGAGTGAGATATGGGGTAATGCTGGATGGAGAGAAAAGAGCGAGAAAAAAAAGGCACCTTATTTAAGGCACAATCAGTAAATGAAGGTAGCAAAAACGAGCGTAAGTCATGATATTTTATCATTTGTGTATGTACATGTACGCTGTACAAAAACGTTACCCCCCCCCCTGCACGCCCCCCCAGTAAAACTATGAGTCATTTAAACAAGGTGCACACTTTTCCATCAGTTGGTATTTTGTTAGAGATCATTTACTCACATAAATACCCACTTACATAGGTCAGTGTTTAAAATACTGGCATTTATGTACATTCCTGCCACCTAAAACAAGGCAGATCCTTATAAAATTATCCCCTAAAAGGTTATCATGAATGTTTTGAGTCTAAAAGTCCCTTCAGCCTGTAACCCTGGGCTGATTTTTGACTCCTCGTTCTCTATTCATTACTAACATTGAGCTAAAACTGACTTGAAAGGGAGGATTATGTGAGTAGCAACACTGGCAGAAGATAAGTCATGCAGCTGAATTTTTAATAGATTGAAAGGGAGAGAAATTGTTTGGTGGGAGACCTGCGAGGAGGAGATTGCAATAATCTAAGTGGCAGGCGATGAGTGTGGATAAAAGGTTTTACTAGTGTATTTGGAAAGGGAGGGTTGGATTTTGTTGTAGTGAATGAAGTGATAGGTCGATAGGTAACATGGTAGACAATGACTGAAAAAAAAAAAGTGACTGAAATGGCCTGATTTGGGTTGTAACTGCTGCTCCATACAGTTTACCTCCATGCTTTTTCAAAATCAACAATGGAGTGACTCAGGGGTCCTTTTCTGGGTGCGCGCAGAATCATTTTTTCAGCGCAACTGCAAAAAAAAATGCCTTTTTTATTTTTGCTGAAAATGGACGAGCGCGTCCGTTTTGGGTCTGAGACCTTACCGCCAGCCACTGACCTAGTGGTAAAGTCTCATGCAGTAACCGGGCAGTAATGACCTATGTGCATCAAATGCCACTTGGAACGTGCCCAATATGCGCGTCCGAAAATAAAAATTATTTTTCGGATGCATGCCAAAAATTAAATTACCGCATGAACCACGCGGTAGCCGGGCACTAACTTCATTTTGGCGTACATTGGGCACGCGTAGACGCTTATGTGGCTTAGTAAAAGGGCCCCAAGGCGAACGTCCTCCAGTGGCCCAGTCAAAGCCCAAACCTGAATCCAACAACTCAGCCAACTTAAAAGAGCCTGAGCTATTCTGGCAAGAAGAACGGGCAACAACTGTGCTGTCCCGCTGTGCAAAGTTGCTAGACACTTATCCTAAGATACACACCTGTGACCATTATTGCAGTTAAAGGGGCTCCTACAAGTACTCAGGAGTGTGAAACCCTACGACACCAATTTCTTATTCTTACCTTTTGAATATTTCTCAAGTATTTTGAATATTCCTCAGTACCTCTCCACTCTCATCTCTCCCTACATTCCTCCCTGGTAACTCCGTTCAGTGGGTAAATCTCTCTTATCTGCACCCTTCTCCTCCACTGCTAACTCCAGACTCCATTCCTTTTATCTTGCTGCACCATATGCCTGGAATAAACTTCCTGAGCCAGTACGTCAGGCTCCATCTCTGGCCGTCTTCAAATCTAAGCTAAAAGCCCACCTTTTTGATGCTGCTTTTAACTCCTAACCCTTATTCACTTGTTCAGAACTCTTATTTTATCATCCTCACTTTAATATTCCCTTATCTCTTGTTTGTCCTGTTTGTCTATCCTATTTAGATTGTAAGCTCTGTCGAGCATGGACTGTCTCTTCATGTTCAAGTGTACAGCGCTGCGTACGTCTAGTAGCGCTATAGAAATGATAAGTAGTATTTCTCTAATTTTTCTTTCATGTTGAAAGTGTACAGCATGTTGCATTGATCATAAAACAAACTCCTACTTTAAAAGTATTCTAAATTGTACTTTTTAGACAACAGAATGTGAAAAATGTAAGGGCTCTGTTTACTAAGGTGCGCTAGCATTTTTTAGCGTGTGCACAAAATTAGCGCGCGGTAACTGTGTAGGCACCCATATGAATATTGTGGGTACCTACAGAGCGTGCGCTAAAAGCACTGACCCGTCTCTAGCGTGGCTTAGTAAACGGGGCCCTAAGAGTGTAAAGGCTTTTGCAAAACAAGGTATCGCCTCTTAGGAGGGAAGCCCGGCTAACTCCCACGGTCAGCAGCAAACCCGGAAAATCAATGCCG
Organism: Microcaecilia unicolor; assembly: GCF_901765095.1. Classification (NCBI taxonomy): domain Eukaryota; kingdom Metazoa; phylum Chordata; class Amphibia; order Gymnophiona; family Siphonopidae; genus Microcaecilia; species Microcaecilia unicolor. Next base: position 54,270,908 of record NC_044035.1, read on the forward strand.
GGGCCGTCTCCGGCAACCGACATTGAATTTTCAGGATTTTTGGTCGCTAAAAACAGCTGGTTAAGCTAATGTTCATCGGCTAAACAGGTAAGTTACAGCGGTCAAAGACAGACCTGCTATTTATGCAGGTCTATCTGGCTGCTAAACCTAGCCAGTCGCCCAATGAATATTGGTGCTAATTGGCTATGGAGCTCATTTTCAAAAGAGAAGAACGTCCAAAAAGTAGCATAAATCTGCATTTGGATGTTTTTCTCACAAAAAAGTCCAAATTGGTATTTTCAAAACCAAGTTTTAGATGTTTTTCTATGAAGTCTGTCAGAAGTATGTTCAAATCACAAGGGGGCGTGTCGGCAGGATTTGGGCGTTCCTAACACTTTGATGTTTTTCAGCCATAATGGAACAAAACAAAACCATCCAGGACTAAAACCCAGACTTTTTGAGCTAGACCTGTTTTTTTATAACGAATAAGGCACAAAAAGGAACCCTAAATGAGCAGATGACCACTGGAGAGAATCAGGGATGCAGCCAATAACGCCCTCCCACCCCTCAAAAATGTGATTAAAAACATTACTTGCCAGCCTCAGATGTTATACTCAGGTCCATTAGAACAGCATGCAAGTCCCTGGAGTAGTCTAGTGGTTGGTGCAGTGCACTGCAGAGAGGTGGACCCAGGTCCATACCTCCCCCTACCTGTTACACTTGTGGAGGAAACTGTGAGCCCTCCAAAACTCACCAGATACCCACTGTACCCTTAAGGGCTATGGTAGTGATGTACAGTTGGAGGAAGTGGGTTTTGGGGGGGCTCACCTGACAATATAAGGGACCAATGGTGAGCTGTGTACCTGGGAACATTTTATGAAGTCCACTGCAGTTCCCCCCAGGGTGCCCTATTTATTTATTTATTGCATTTGTATCCCACATTATCCCACCTCTTTGAAGGCTCAATGTGGCTTACAATAAATCATGGATAGTGGAAATGAGAGGAGAATTGACATTTAGTGTTACAGACGTATTTTGGGTAGCATGGTAATGGAAAACAAGATAGTGACATGACATAAGGCATTCTTAACATTGCTAGATATGTATGGGGATTTCACAAGTTTTGGTCTTTGTGGTATATCTTGTCGAAGAGATGGGTCTTCAGCTGTTTGCGGAAGTTGGTCAGTTCATAGGTCACTTTTAGGTTCCGTGGCAGTGCGTTCCAGAATTGCGTGCTCATATAGGAAAAGGTGGATGCGTGCATTAGTTTATATTTTAGGCCTTTGCTTTCCTGGGATGTCTAGGGGACCAGTCTACTAAAAATGCTGGCTCATCCTGTATCCCAATGGCTTGATTTTGTGCGTTTTCCACTTGGACAGTTGTTTTGGTTTTGTTTTGTTTTTTTTAAATGAACCAAAAAACAAAATGTCCAAATCATAAAACCTTGTTCAAAACAGTATGTTCAGGATAAAATGGTAAGACATTTTTCTTTTTTGAAAATGACCTTCTTTGGACTTAGACACCATATTGAAAATGCCCCTCCATGTCACGCAATATAGCCAGTGACTGGGCTAGCTGCTAGCTGCCTATCTTGCCAAAGATATAAGCACTTAGCCAGCTTAAGGCTATTTAACTGGTCAGGAGCTGTTCCTTTAAAAGATTGATTTAAAAATTATATATAAAGCCCCTGTGTAATAGGACAAAGCACTCTATAAAGTATTTTTGGGGGTGCAGGGCCTTGTGTCTATGCAGTAGAAGTCAGAAATTTTGCAACCCAGTTCTAGCTAGGTTTCATTTGGATACAGTACATTCTACAGGAACCCCTGCTTCCTGGACTTTTTTGGCCTGTGAATCCAGTGGCTGAGTAAAACCAATTAGCAAATTGTATAGTGGTAGTAAATTCAGCCTTTTCTGATAGAATCTCTACCTTTTATGGGATTTCTAAATTATACGTGCTACCTTGTCAGTTCAAGGAAACAGGCTTAGAAATCAACCAATCTTTTAGAGGGTAATTCTTTAGCCATACCTAAAAAGGATGTTGCAATTTGTCTTCTGTTATTGTCAGGCTTCTTCCCTGGAAGCACTGGGTTTGTGAGCCCTTGGACCACTACTGTGCAGCGGCAGTGGCAGGCAAGGTCACCTTCAAAGCAGAGAAGAGGCAAGGCTGGACTGGAACCCCGGACTGGAGTTCTGAAATGGAATACACAGGACTGGAACGCACCGGACAGGTGCGCACTGGACTGGAACCCACTGGACTGGTACACACTGGAGTGGAGCCCACTGGACTGGAACACACGGGACCGGAACCCACTTGACAGGAACACACTGGACCTAGGCTTCACCTACGCTTAGCCACCGTTCCCCGAGGGTTGAGCCCTCAGGTTCAGGCAGCCGGCAGGGCTTACAGGAAAACCGGAACTAGCAAGCAGGAACAACAGGAATCAGGATACAGAAGTGCCCCCAGGCACCTAGGCAAAAGCAAGGCAGATAGGCAGGGAATGTCCGGGTTCCGGTAATAGTCAGGTCTGGCCACAGGCAGAGAATATCTGGGTTCAGGCAGTAAGCAGCAAGACTATGACTGGAGCTCCAGTAGCAAGGAGTACTGGCAGCGGACAGGACTAGGGCTGAAGCTCCAGAAGCAAAGGAAAACACACACGGGAAAACCAGAAAGTTAAACACAAGAAAACTAGTAAAGCTGTACACAAGCTAACAAGAAAGCTATGCCCAAGTTAACTAGTCACAAGCTAGAAACGCACACTAAGCAAAACACAGAACTAGTAAAGCTGTACACAAGCTAACAAGCAAAGCTATGCCCAAGCTAACTAGTTGCACGCTAGGAACTCACACAACACACAGGAGAACTAGTAAAGCTGTACACAAGCCAACAAGAAAAGCTATGCCCAAGCTACTAGTAACAAGCTAGAAACTCACACTGAACTGGACAAGGTAGCAGTGCACAGAGCACTCTAACATACCAGGGACCTTAGACGATGCAAAGGCAAAGGCTGCAGTCTCTAAGTGGTTAATAAAGCCCTTCAACACCTGAGGAACAGCTGCAGCCATCAGTAAGCAACTACGGAGGCTGTCCAGGCACAAACAAGACAGACAAGTCTGGCAGCTTGGAAGAACCGGACCGGACTACGCTACAGTCTGGAACAGGTAGGAACAGCAAGACAAACTATGGCAGCCACTGGCTCTAGCCACCAGCGGGTGAGAGGAGCACAAACCAAAGAGCAGGCAGAGCGCACACAGAACATAGAGAGACTTAGAATACCTAGGTGCAGCACAGAGGAACAAACAGAGCCAGGCTGGAGACAGAGGAAGAGCTAACTCAGGCAGCACCCCCAGGTGCAGTAGAGTGGAGTAATTAGAGCCATGCTGGAAGCAGCCAGCACACAGAAGGAAAACTACTCCAGAAAGGATAGGCAGAAACCAGCTTAGAAGCTGACCCCCAGAAATAAGGTAAGTCTGAGGGTGGTCACTACCACAGACGTGATAGTTATTTATTTATTTATTTTATGGCATTTGTATCCCACATTATCCCACCTCTTTGCAGGCTCAATGTGGCTTACATTTCGTCATGGATACTGGAAGTAGCATTGAATATACATTTGGTTTACAGAGGGTTTTGTGTTACATGGTAGTAAGAAAGATGAGGGCGTTAGAGCAGAAAGACATTATAACACATTATAAGTCAGTCTAGAAGTTTTAAGACTATACAGTTACACATGTTGAATTATACAGTTACACATGCTGATCTTTGTGATATATCTTGTCGAAAAGATCAAAAACTGATTCCATTAGTCTGTAAAGTGCCTGTGGATGAGACCTGCAAACATCTTCTTTCTGAATGTACACTGATTTTTTCGGAAACACATATTCCTAAGTGGTTTGGACTAATTACACCAATCTCAGCCAATATAAAGAGGCTAAACTGACAATTTGAATTCATAAACACCCTATACTATCCAGAACAGCTCCATTTTTAGATCATTTCTGCAAGCAAATATTTCACCTAGCTCCATAATGGACCACTGACCAGTATGAAACTTATGTCACTCATTTTCAAATTAGATGGACGTCTGAAAAGTGCCAGATAGCTGTTCTTCTGGCGAATCTGCCCAAATTGCCATAATCAAAATGCACGCTCAGCAAACATCCAAAAGGTGAGCCGCCCAGAAAAAAAAACGTTTTAAGAAGGGGCATTTCAGGGCCACGCTATGGGCGGCGTTACGGGATAGATGTTATCTAGTGATAACAGATAGCAGAGCGACGTCCTGGGGTGAAAATGAAAACGTCCCAATTTAGACCTGCTATAAATGTAAACAAGTGAAACCATAACCTGTCTTTGGACCTGTATATGTGCTTTTACTGCGTTGGAGAGAAGGGAGGTGGAGTTGGTCACAATGTGGAGAGTTGTTGAGTGGTTTGTTTGCAGTCTTTGTCTGTCCCAATCTGAAACCTTTGTCCCCTCCACATTTCCTGCCTTGTATCTCCTCTATTTCACCTCCTAAACCCATTCATCATACCTGCTAGCCCCTACCCATTCATATATGTATACAGAGATGGCTAGTTACCCAGTTCAAGGCTGGAGATCTAGTTTAGACCTTAAATTCTAAAGCAGAGTGGGGGTTAGTAGTGCCTGATGCTGCCCATTGAAATCAATGGTGCAAGTCCCATAAGGCACCAGGATGGGGTGATGATAGATCCAGGACTATCCCAAAATGTGCAGCTTGGATCTGAGTGACTTGGCATCTCTGCATAGGTGGGGAAGAATCAGAGATGTGCAGGCCTTTATTACAGACTTGGCTGTGGGGGGGGGGGGGGGGGGGGGGGGGGGGGGGGAGGGGCTCTGGACATGGAGGACATGTTTGGGTGTTTTCAGCAGGGTAGGGGGCCTGATGGCCTTCCCACCAACTCAGTGCATGTGATCCTGCCAAGGTGTGGTGCTTACACATGGCTGATCCCGGGTTCTTAGCAGCACTGCAGAAAACTCACCATGCCAGGGTCCTGTGAATGAGCATCCAAGCCCTCATGACAATATTGTGTGATGGCAGGTGGTGGTGCCTCTTCATAATTTCCCTCCTGTATCTAAGGCACAGGAGGACATGGAGCTGAGACGCCTCTGCTGAGAAGTTGGGCTACCTTCTCAGCGACATGGTTGAGGCAGTAAGGAAAATGTCCCTCCACATGCAGCACCATATATAGACATGGTACATATGGAGGGGGTCGTCCCGACATTAGCAGATGATGTTGACCACTTCCGCATGTAGATGTTTTCCGAGGGTTATTTTCCATTGGCATTGACGTCCATGTCAATCTGTGGTGTGTCTTTATTGTGGATGTTTTGGGGGTGTATATTCCAACATTGACAAAGATCTTTCTTGGCGATCTGTTATACCTGTGCTTTTCTGGATGTTTTGAGATAGGTGTTTATTTTTTTATTTGGACATTGAAAATGCCCCTCTACATAACCAGATCAGAACATACCTCCTGCTTATCCAATCACATATAAAAATGAATAGGGCAGTTTTCATATAGTTACAAAGTCATATGTACTTCTCATCCACATTGTTTGCACTAATACTACTACCAGTTTCTATAGCGCTCCCAGATGTAAACAGTGCTGTACACGGACAGACAAAGGTTGCACCAAGTTTTACTTTGAAAACTATTTAAGAAAAAGTACCAGCAAACTCTTGGATCTCCTTTCTGTGAGCCCCCATTTTATCAACAAAAAATATATATACTTTGAAATGAAAGATATAAAGGACGTGTATCATTATAATCAGCGCCTCTGCCCCACGCCTAACAATGTCAGGTGAAAATATGCACATTGCTTGCTTTCATCTGCAAACAGGGGGAGAAGAAACATTCAGACAGCCGACTGACACAGGTAAAATGCTTTCTACCCGCATTAATTGCTTTGAAAACTACCCTCAAAATGTTGTGGCATATGTCATATGCAAGTAATCCACAAGCATGGAAAGAACACCAGAATCCCATGGAAAAACACAAAACAAAAACAGAAGTGGAATCAGACCAAAGAACACCAAAGATAAGAAGTTAATCTTTTATTGATGACTCAACATGGCTCCGTGTTTCGGCTCAGATGTGCCTGCCTCAGGAGTCTCTTGACAATATATGATGCAAGTATAACAATCACTGAATTGCAAAAAGGGTCTTGAAAAAGACCAAAGTTTAGGAAATCTCGAAACCGTATGCTATCAGCAAAACAATAATCAGTCCAATATTTACAGGTACCTATCCATATAACAGGGGCTTCTATGCAGATAAGTGCTCTATCCCTATCTGTATGGATAATGCCACTAAAAAATCTTACAGACTACCAATGGCACCATCCATGCGATGCTGGGGTGGAGAATGGCCATTCCGTCCAACTATTTGACTAGCCAGTGATATTCAGCATCTATCCACACAGCTAAGCCAATTAATGCTGTCTAAATTAAATCACTTAGCTACACATATAGGGGTAAATTCTATAAGTGATGCCTACAAATCGTCGCTGAAAATTTTACAAACTGAGAGCTATTCTATAAAGGGTATGCGTACTTTATAGAATAACGCTTAGGGCATAAACCACGCCTAACTAAATAATGCCTGTTATAAGCTGGTGTAAATACCGGTGCCTAAATTAGGCACGGTTCAGTCGAATTCTTTATTTACCCGCATTAAATTTTAGAATGCCCCTGAAATGCCCTGTCACCCCCCTAAAAAAAAATAAAATGTACACATGTTAGGATACACGCAGATCATTGTATCACACCATGGTGTGTCCGCACCTTGAGTATTGCATTCACTTCTGGTTGCCGTATCTCAAAAAAAGATACAGCGGAATTAGAAAAGGTTCAAAGAAGAGCAACCAAAATGATAAAGGGGATGGAACTCCTCTCGTATGAGGAAAGGCTAAAGAGGTTAGGGCTCTTCAGCTTGGAAGGGGAGATATGATTTAGGTCTACAACATCCTGAGTGGTGTAGAACGAGTAGAAGTAAATTGATTTTTTGCTCATTCCAAAAGTACAATGACTAGGGGAAACTCAAGTTAAATGGAAATAGTTTTAAAACAAATAAGGGGAAACATTTTTCACTCAACGATTAGTTGAGCTCTGGAACTTTTTGCCAGAGGATGTAGTAACAGCAGTTACTGTATCTGAGATTAAAAAAGGTTTGGACAAATTCCTGGAGGAAAAGTCCATAGTCTGCGATTGAGATAGACACAGGGAAGCAACTGCTTGCCCTGGGATTGGTAGCATGGACTGTTGCTGCTAATTGGGTTTCTGCCAGGTATTTATGACCTGGCTTGGCCACTGTTTGGAAAACAGGATACTGGGATAGATGGACCATTGGTCTGACCCAATATTATTATTATTAGCATTTGTATAGCGCCACCAGACGCACGCAGCACTGAACACTTGATACAAAGAGACAGTCCCTGCTCAAAAGAGCTTATAATCTAAGGCCAATTAACACCAATAATTGGTTGGTAGCAGCCAATTACTGGTGCTGATTGGCTTGCTAATCAATTAAGTTGCATGTGCAAATTGGCTACATGTGCTGATTTGTGCATAAAACTCTAGTCACTCTTTATAGAATCTGGGAGATAGTGACTGGATATTGCCCTAATATATTTAGGTCAGTGGTCACACATTCAGCATCTCTGATTATATATATTGCAGCGCTGAATATGTGTGAATGAATTAAACACTGCAACTCGCTTTTAAAATACTGACCATGGAGTTTGAATATTGACCAGTGTAGGAGCAAAACAAGCAACATAAAGCATATGAAGCATTATGTATGTTCCTGTATAATAAATATATATAGGATAATAATTAGGGCTCCATTTCGATTACAATGTTTAATCATGATTAATTGCACGATTAAAACATTTAATTGCAATTAATTGCGCAATTAAAGGGGTTCTATTTACTTATGTTTTCCCCACTGCAGCTCCTTTTGACTGTGGGCAACTCACTTAACCCCCCCCCCCCCCCAATTGCCCCAAGTATAAAATAAGTACCTGTATATAATATGTAAAGTGCTTTGATTGTAACCACAGAAAGGCAGTATATCAAATCCAATCCCCCTTCCCTTCCCTAAAGGCCTTAAAATCTCCCTCCCACCCCCATACCCATTACCTCTCCCTTTCTCTTCCCTCCCTCTCCTCTTTTTCCATTTCCATTATCTTCCATTATCCTACGGTTCATTCTCTCTCTCTTTCTTTCTTTCTTCCCTTCCTTCCTCCCTCCCCTCCACGAGCAGCGACACAAACTTGGTGGTGAGCAGCACCAAGGTCTTCTCATGGCTGCTAGAACTCACTGCCTTGGTCATTGCTTCCATCACTGGCCCCTTCAGTTCTGCTCGTGAGTCTGGAGCTCACTCCCCTCCCCCCACCCAGAGTTTACATCTTTCTCCCTTCTCAATCCCCTCTACCAGTCTACCTTAAAGGTGGTCTTGTGTTGGTCCCTGGAAGTGGCATCATTACACATATTTTGCCTGTGCCTGCCCCAAAGCTTTCCCTCTGGCCTGCCCTGCTTCCTCTGACATTACTTCTTTTTTCTCCATGGATGGAATGGGTCAAAGGAAAAGCTTTTGAACAGGCTGCAGGCTGTGCAATGCTGCCACTTGCAAGGATCATCAGAAGACCACCTTTAAGGTAGACTGGCGTAGGGGTGGGTGATGTTGAAATGCCGGTGGGGGGGGGGGGAGATTTCAGACTGCAACAAGAACAGGGGTTGGTATAGAAAAGTGTAGAAGAAATGTTTGAAGGAGACTGGTGGATGCTGCAATGTGATTTTTAAAATCACACTTAATGATTAGTTCATTAATCGCAGAGTTAACTGTGATTAAAATGCAGCCCTTATTATAATACATATCCAGCATTAACAACCTGACTTTAAAAGGCAAACCCTGAGTTTTCATTTTCCACTGCTAGAGCCTGTTGCTTAATGGGCCTCGATCTTACATACAGACAATATATCAGGATAACAATTTTGTTATCAGCACCAATGGCATGGCCAGACCAGCCTAGGACTCTTGGAATCTCCCTTGCAGCCAGAGAGATGCTGTGACTGGCAAACTGCACATTGTGCCAATGAGACAATCATGTTGCCCTTGAAGCCACGTTTGGGGATAAACAAAATTGTGTGCATCTCCCCAAGGCCAGAATTCATGTCATTAGCCCAGCTGCAGCTCGTGATTACTGTATAAAAAGTGCTGCTGTGTTGACATTCCATCGAGAAGCAGATCTGTTGTCTGTCTGACTGACCATCTGAGGAACACTCTACCACCTGCGGGACATCTGCATCAGGTTGTATAGATGCCATGTATAGTCTTTTATAAGTGATGTGGGTTTAGGATGACTATCTTACTTAGGAATGTAGCTTAGGGATTTATGTGTATTTACTCTGAGCTGTCTCTATAAGACTTTTATTGTCCTTGCTGCTATTGCAAATAAATAAGTACCTAATTTTTTTATATTACTTGGTTGTGAAGTTAGTTCTGTTATTATTTGGGCATAGTGAGCTTGGATCTGCAGATATGAGGGAACATTTGCTTCTGACACTCCACTTTATAATGCTAGTATATAGTCTTGTTCCTTTAGTAATTTATACTAAATGTCAGGTTCCCCAATAACACCCCAAAAGGTTGTTATCTGTGTATGCCTGACACCAGAATATGTTAAATTGTCATAGAAAGAAAATTGTTGTACAATACAATTGATCTAAGGTTGTGGGCATAGCATAATGGTTAGAGCAGCAGATTGGGATTCCGATGGTCCAGGTTCAAATCCCATGTCAGCTCTCTGTGGCTGAACTCTCAATTGCCTTGGAGTGGCTGGGGATGGGGCTGGCAGCCCACCCACTTATGGCCTGCCATGGAAACCTTCACACTTGTGGCAGCACCAATAAATCATTCACAGCATGGTGCTTGTTTGCAAGGAGAACTGCCATACCAAACAACTAATGTCAGAATTTTTTGATGTGTGTGTGTATAACATTAATATAATTAATCATCTTGTTTGTGTGTATTTATTTTTAGTTTTCATGAAGATTTTAAAACATAACTATTCCAACATTGGATCCGTCTCTCACATCACCTCTTCAATCTTGTGAACCCTCAAGCAGTTGAGAGAGGTTCATGTTCTGCCCCTAGCAGCCTTACACTAGTCTTTATGGCATAGCTCTAAAATGTATTTAATGCTATTCTCACCATTTTGGATTTCTGGTGCTGCAGTCACTTCCTGCCATGGTATGTGAGCAATGCCTTGTGTGTAATGTAGTCTCATATATACTGTAGCCACCCCTGCTTGTCTATACAAGTTTTACCTGCAACAGCTTCCTCTTTCTCATAGCTGAGCTTGAGTCCTTTGTCTATCTGCTGTTATTTCCTGATTATCTCTACTTGGCTCAGCTTGGGTATGACCTCCTCCTCCATTCAAGGGCTACCCTCTATGACCTCTTCTAAAGCCTGGTCTCAGGCTCTGCCCTATTGGTCCCTTCACCTCACCCTCTGGCTTTGTGGGTGTTCTTCTTGGTCTCTTTGTCCCTGCAAGCTCAGACACTTCCATCTTGTCTCAGAAGCATGTGTTTCTCTGCTTCCCTGGACCAGTGGCATAGTCATAGGTGGGCCTGGGTGGGCCGGGGCCCACTCACTTAGGGCTCAGGCCCACCCAGCAGTAGCACACGTTTAGTGGTAGCTGGTGGGATCCCAAGCTCGGCCAGCTGAAGACTTCCTCCTGATGGTAACGAAAATGCTACTCTCCATGATACCGGCACCTGCGTATGTTCAGTTTTCAGCGCACGCCTGCTGCAGGCTGCCAAGGTGGAAAGAAGCGTTTTCCCACCAGCTGAGATATTTTTGGGGTGGTGGTTGGGGGGGGGGGGGGGGGGGAGAACAATTGGTGTCCACCCAGTTCTTCCCTAGGCCCACCCAAAATCTGTTGTCTGGCTATGCCCCTGCCCTGGACTGAACTTGTCTTTTTACCACAATATTGCACAACTCAGCACCTCATCTCTGAACTACCTTCATCTACCTGACAACGCTCCCACCTCTGCCATAAATATTCTCTCTCTTCAAATTTCCACCTCCACCCACTGCTACAGCTTTCAGAATTACAAAGACTTTTGCCGTAGGGCAACAAGTCTTCTCAGAAACTATGAACTGTGAGTAAATTAACTACATTTATACAATAAATCTCAGAAAAGAACAGAGACTGGTGCATGCTGATATGCTGAGGTTATACTCTCTGGATATTATAGCACGTGTCCGCTTTAAGAGGATATTATGCTCTAAGAGGCCAGAATCCTATTACTTTTTATAGAACAGGCTCCACATAGGTGCTTTCTTGGTTTTGAAAAATAGATGTTTCTTACAGAATTTACTAGATAGAGGTGAGAATATACATATTTTATTTAACAACTGCAGCTACCATTTAAGAAAAAAAGATGCTGACTGCAGTGGCCGAATATTGAACTGAATATCCAATTTACAAACATACATTAGAAAATACATGTATGAAAGCCTAAAACAGAAAATTTGTGTGTGATAGACAGTTGGTGTAAATCAGGGGCGTAGCCAGACACCCAAATTTGGGTGGGCCAGGGCCCAAGATGGGTGGGCAGAAGTACTCCGCCTTGTCCCACAAGTGATTTGGTCTCTCCCTCTCTTGCCTGCATCCATATGGCCTCTCAAACATCCACCCTTCCCTGAATACCTTTTAAATAGCAGATTTTCACCGGCAGCGAGCAGCAACTAATACACACTGCTCATGTTGGCCCCACAGCCTTTCCTCTGATGTAACTTCCTGTTTCTGTAAAGGTGAAAATACATCAGAGGGAAGGCTGCAGGGCCGGTGCCAACAGTATGTATCAATCGCTGCTTGCTGCAGGCAAAGATCTGCTATTTAAAAGGTATGCAGGAGGGTCAGTTGGGAGTTTTTGGCTGTTAGGGCTTGGGAATCCCTGCCAGCCACATTATAGATGTGCTGCTACTAGGTGGGCCTGAACCCAAAGTGGATGGGCTTGGGCCTACCCGAGCCCACCCTTGGCTACGCCATTGGTGTAAATATAAACACAAATTCTCTCAGGTAATTTACAAGTATGCCCACACTTGTATTTTGCAGATTAACTGGTACCCACTTCAGAAGAATAGGCAAAACTATTTACACCTGTGCTCAGTTATAAAATTAGCCCTTTACTAACTACCAAAGAGGCTTGAGCATTCAACAGGAGGATTATTTCCTTCCATACTTTGAAATAAAGGAAAATCTAATAGTTATAACTGATACTTTATTCTTAGCCTGGCAGTAGTTCCAGATTGGTACACGGCAAGCCTGTTGCTGTGCGCCAACCCTTTAGTAAAAGGGCCCCTGTAACACAAAAGTTATAGGTAGAATAGATGGCATTGATGGGCAAACTGGATGGGCCGTATGGTCTTTATCTCTGTTTCTATGTTTATACAACAGCATCTAAGTGTAATGTGTCTAACTGCCATTCCAGCCCCATTTTGGCATCTAACATCATTAACTCCCGTACTTTTGGTGCACTATATAGAATCCTATTCCCCCCCCCCCCCCCCCCCACCCAAAGTGCCAACAGCTAGGTAAGAATGAGGCCATACATCTAAATATGCAAACTCCTTTGGAGTCTAACCCCAATGAAGATTCATCCAGAATTATATGAATGCTAACTTATATCATCCTATTCTGGGCTGGAGTTCCAATTCGGTGAAGAACACCCAAGCAAGAGGAAGCAGGACCGTACTGAGACTGACTGTACGCTGGCTCAGGGCCCTTCACTGTCACATAGATGATGCAGCAGAGCCAGCAAAACTCATCTTTGGAAATAAGATGGAGGGGTTTGGCAGGAGTGGAGTGGAACTGTGGGCAGGGCTGGCTCTGTTACGGATGGGAACCTGAGTGAGAATATGAGTAGATTCCCTTCTTCCCTATCGTTCGTCCTCCCGGGAACATCAATAGCAGGACCCCTAATCCCTCTGCCCGGAGGAAAAGTGAATTCTAGCCACTTCATAAGACTCTTTTTTTTTTCTTAACAATGGCAGTATTGGCAGCCTAGAATGGTCAAAAGCAGCTATGGCAAGACAGGTGAGTATTTGGGCAGGCACTTCCGTCATGCACACAGCAGACAGGAAACTGTCACGGGATACCTGTTGAACAATCAATTTATTTTAAGCTGCTCTGCTTGGTCTTCAGTGTGTTGTGTTTTGAGGGTACTATGTATTTGATATGTATATGATAGAGGTATATAAAATAATGAGTGGAGTGGAATGAGTAGACATGAATCACTTGTTTACTCTTTCCAAAAATACTAGGACTAGGGAGCACGCAATGAAGCTACAAAGTAGTAAATTTAAAACGAACTGGAAAAAATATTTCTTCACTCAATGTGTAATTAAACTCTGGAATTCATTGCCAGAGAATATGGTATAAGCAGTTAGCTTAGCGGGGTTTAAAAAAGGTTTGACTAGCTTCCTAATAGAAAAGTCTGTAAGCCATCATTAAAATGGACTTGGGAAAATCCATTGCTTATTTCTAGGATAAGCAGCATAAAATGAATTGTACTGTTTTGGGATGTTGCCAGGTACTTGTGACCTGTATTGGCCACTGTTGGAAAAAGGATATTGGGCTTGACGGACCTTCGATTTGTCCCAGTATGGAACTTATGTACTTATGTGCTTATGTACTTATGATCTCTTGGGGGTGTATGAACCTACATTTAAGGGAATAAAATTTAAAAATGTTTTGCACAGTTCTTTTTCATACCAAGCTGTTCAAGTGTGGAGTAATTTACCGTTAAATATAAAACATCTATTTTCCTATTCATTATTCCGGAAGGATTTTAAAAACTTCTTTTTAAAGCATACTAGCCACGTGGCAATGCCAACATAGCCCATTCAAAGTGAATGGGCTGTGTTGGCATCAGCATATGGCAGCTGCTAGCACGGTTAGTAAACGGGGAAGATTCTTCTAGATGTTTAATCCATTTATGAGTTGGTTTTATTTTCTCAGCTGTTAAATGTATGTAAGTCACTTGGCTTTTTTTTTTTTTTAAATTCTACACCGCTTTGGACCTTTTTTAGATGAATAAGTGTGGTAAAAATGCCATTATAGATTTTTTATTAGATTAGATTAATGAGGCTATGTTCTTCTCAACAAGGTTTCCTTAGCATGCCAAGAGAAAATTGTAGTCCACCTGTATGTGGGCATTTATGATGGTGGGTCCAAAACGACGGACTTTTATTCCTTTAGAATTGCAGCTCAGGCAGTGTTACTCAAGATTTAAAAAGAAGTTAAAGGCCTAGTTCTATGAGAATGTCTTTTTAATGTAAGAAACTGAAATAAGTATTTAGGTTTTGATCCTTATATTATTATCATTCTGGGCTAGGGCGACTGATGAGTGGTTTAGTATGTAATATGGTAATCCTGATTTGTCCCTTCTGTATACTATAATTTTCTTTATTCCCTGGTAATAAATAGAAATAAAAGAAAACAACCACACCACTTTATTCCCTGTAACAGATGTCTGAATGGAATGGTTAACTAATTTTTGGCTGGTATGGGGGGAAGGAGAGTAAACAGGGAATTTATGAAAGAATTTTAATTTTGTTTGTAATTTGTTTCCAGCAGATTGGTGAGGCATATCAAATATGGTAAAGTTACAACAGTAATTTACTTTTCTGGTTTGTGTACTCACTATCGCCTCCTTTCCTTATGTTAGGCCGAGCTTGGGGCTCCCAGTGGCACTCTGTCAAATGGTGCCCTGACCAACTACCCTGCTCACCCTTCCCTAAATCTGGCTCTAGTTGTAGAAGAGATTTCTCAATGGGAGGCAGTCAATGGACTGAAAGTGATTATACTGCTGGATTAACAGTCCCGTCAGTCACCAGCATCATTTAAGAAAAAGCTGGTCAGGCTGGCTAAATCCTAGCCTGTTAGCAGTGGGACACAAAGAGGGGAAAAAAGCAACTCGTTATGTTTAGAAAAGTGTTTGGCATACTTAATACCAATCAAGACTGCATATTGTCTACTTAGTTTTCTATCTATTTTAGACTCATACACCACTTCCCTTTACAATATAATCTGAAGTGATTTACATTCACTCACCCATTCTCAGTAAACCACACAAACATTTCCCCCAATACAACTAAATATTTGCAATCAACCCCACCTCTGACCACCTCACTAAACAGCTGCAAATGCTTGATTAAACAGGAATATTTTTTAACTGATGATGTAAAAATCATCTTCGCTTCCATCATGGCAAATCCTCTGAGTAATTTATTTATTAGGATTTATTCATTGCCTTTATGAACAGATTCATCCAAGGCGGTGTACAGCAAGTACAGTTTAACATAAAACTTACAATTTTGTTAACAGCATAACAACTTGCCACATATAAACACGAATACAATAAGGGCTCCTTTTACAAAGGTGTACAAGTGTTTTTAGCACATGCTAAAAATAAGCGTGTGCTAAACGCTAGAGATGCCCATACACTCTTATGGGCGTCTCTAGCGTTTAGCATGTGCTAAAAACGGTAGCACGCCTTTATAAAAGAACCCCTTACTGAGTTAAACTTAGAGTCCTAATAATAGGACTACCATGAAACAGTATCAAAAATAGAAGTGGAAGACAACAAAGCAGATCAGTAGTGGACCCATAGTATAAAAAATATACACATTTAACAGCACTGAAATTCAAATACCAGAGATAATATGATCTCAGCATAATATTAAGAAAACATCTAATAAGCATGCACTAGAACATTTAAATAACATTATTAGGAGAGGGATGCAAAATAAGACCAAAAATATTAAAATGCCTCTGTATTGCTCCATTGTGCGACTTCACCTTGAGTATTGCGTTCAGTTCTGGTTGCCATATCCCAAAAAAGATATAGCAGAATTAGAAAAGGTTCAAAGAAGAGCAACTAAAATTAGAGAGTACACGGGAGTGGGTAATCATGGTAAACCGCAGTAATCCACAGTAAAACCTCAAGAATGGGAAAATTTTTCAAAGTTTTACCGCGGGTGCAAACAAAGGTTATTTCCCCGCCCCCCAGGAGCAGCAATAACCCCTACACCCATGGTAAAACAGACGCCTACCTTTTACCCATCCTCCCTCCCTTCCTTACAAGTCCGGTGTCGCTCACTCACTCGCTGTCCCTCCTCCCCGCCGCCGCCGCCGGTTCCTGTGTCGCACTCTCCCTCCCCCCCCCTGCAAGCTCCGGTGTTACTCCTCCACCTCTCCACTGTGCTCCCGCTGCAGCCTTTCCATCTTCTGAGCTGCTGGCAGTATTAGCAATGTAAGCACACTGCCTTCACGCGGCCTGGAAGCCTTCTCTCTATTACGACTTCCTGTTTCCACGTAGGCAGGTCACTCACTGCAGAGGGAAGGCTTCCCAGCTCGTGAAGGCAGCGTGCTTACATTGCTAATGCTGCAGGCAGCCCAGAAGATGGAAAGGCTAGCAGAAGCAAGCGGAGAGGTGAAGGAGTGATACTGGAGTTTACACAGAGGGGGAGGGAGAGTGCGACACAGGACCCGGTGGCGGCAGAAGCGGTGCGGGGGGTGGGTGGGAGAGCAACACTGGACTTGTAGGGAAGGAAGGAGGGCGGGTGACACCGGACCTTGTGGGAATGGAGGGACAGAGAGAGGTTGACACCGACACTGTGTGTGTGTGGGGGGGGGGGGGGGAGGCAGGAAGATTGGGAGAGCGACACCGAACTTGGGAGGGGGGAAAGGGAAAGCGACACACGACTTTATGCCTGACGAGGGTGGGTCCTGAACTGAGCTCACCGTACAGTCATACATTCTCCTGAAGACGCCACCTGGCGAAACATGCTGGCATGTTGAGGACATCACAAGAGGTTAAGGGGAACACGACACAAGCAGACGAAACAAAAGAAAAAAAGGAAATTAGGATAACAACATAAAGGGCAGCTACACGTACGCCAGTGTATTCAGTACACTAAGAGCAAGATAGCAGCCTCCTAGAAGATAAGTAACGAGTCCAGTCAATGTACCATTCATATATGACTTATATTTTGAAAAACAGTTGGTAATTACATCTTATATAGCACTTCAGTGAATTACACCTTGAAAAACAGCTGGGAATTCCATCCTGTACAGCACTTTAGAACATTTAACGGACAAGGAGGGAGGAAGGGAGTTGGAGTGCAATGATGGCGGCCACTGGTATACCTGTATAAGCTACCCGTTAGTTTGAAAACCAGCACACCAGATACTGAGCACTACCATAGTATAACAAAACACACACATTTGCACACAGTGGGAGTAGAAAAAGAGCATAGAAGTAAAAAGGTTTCTAAACTAATGAATCTAAAGTTAGGTGCCAATCCCAGCGTTAAGCGCTATTCTCTCAACAGTGCCTAACTTTCAACACCTTTTATAGAATAGTGATAAGCGTGGTTTCTCTGGTGTTGATTTTTTGGTTCTTTTATGTGGTCCATAATGTTGACAGAGCACAAATAACTGCAAAAACAGGGCCTAAAAAAAATGAAAGGTCATGCATATGTAACACTGTAAAAAAAAAATTAACACTAACCCAGTCCAACCATATAAATCAGTCATATAGATTTTTTAAAAATCCAAACTCAAGTTCATCAACTTGCCTTAGAGGGGAAAAATACATGACAAATCAGAAGTGGAGGAGTGGCCTAGTGGTTAGGGTGGTGGACTTTGGTCCTGGGGAACTGAGGAACTGAGTTCGATTCCCACTTCAGGCACAGGCAGCTCCTTGTGACTCTGGGCAAGTCACTTAACCCTCCATTGCCCCATGTAAGCCACATTGAGCCTGCCATGAGTGGGAAAGCGCGGGGTACAAATGTAACAACAACATGGAATGTTGCTACTATTGGAGATTCTACATGGAATGTTGCTATTCCACTAGCAAACATTCCATGTAGAAGGCTGCGCAGGCTTCTGTTTCTGTGAGTCTGACGTCCTGCAGGACGTCAGACTCACAGAAGCAGAAGCCTGCGCGGCCACATTGATGATCTGCAAGGGCCAGGCACAGGCAGCTCCCTGTGACTCTGGGCAAGTCACTTAACCCTCCATTGCCCCATGTAAGCCGCATTGAGCCTGCCATGAGTGGGAAAGCGTGGGGTACAAATGTAACAAATAAATAAAAATACACAGGCTATAATTAAGAAATAAATACACCAATAGCTGAAAAGCTTAAATGGAATTAAGTAAACTGTACAGCTCTCCAGCAAGTCTAGCTTAAATAGTAGAGCAGAGCACTGCAATCATAACTCAGCCAAAACCACCTTAAAGTTGTTGAGGTGGATATTCAAAAGCACTTCAGTGTTTTTGTAGCAGGCAGTGGCAGCAAAATGCCTTTTTGGTTGGAGGGAGCAAACTCCAACAACTTCACCCTCTAGTTCCTAACCTGGGCTATGGCATTATCCATACCTTGGCCTAGTCTATGGGATGGACATGGGGGAAGACACTGCTTGCCCTGGGATTGGTAGCATGGAATGGTGCTACTAATTGGGTTTCTGCCAAGTACTTGTGACCTGGATTGGCCACTGTTAGAAGCAGGATACTGGGCTACATGGGCCATTGGACTGACCCAGCATGGCTATACTTATGTACTTATAATCAGGTTTAGTCCGAATTTTATTTCTGTTATTTGAAAAAAAAAAAATTCAAATCACATTTTTTCAGAGAAGCTTTCATGTAATTAGGTAATTTGATTAGCTTCTGTGTGAGCAAGGATTTTGTTCGTATTAACTGATTTATAATATTTGTCATGTCATGTATGGGTGTTATTTGTAAACTGCATCAAATGATCTTGATAAATTTAGCAGTACATGAGCTTGTTTTAAACCACAGGGGACATTATGAGGCTCATTTTCAAAGCACTTAGATTTACAAAGTTCTATAGGTTTCCTTGAGGGGCATTTTCAATAAGACATTTTGCACTAAACATCCCAAATCCAAATAGCAAATGTAACCATTTTCTAAAAATCAATACATCTATCTTTTTTTTTTTTTTTTCAAAAATACCATTTATCTTTTCAGGCCATTTAAAAAAAAAATGTACAAGTGAAAAACATTGAAAATCAAGCCATTGGGATGTAGCAGGGGTCAGCATTTTTAGCAGACTGGCTCCCCAGGCATCCCAGGAGAGCAATGGAACACCCTAGGGGGCACTGCTGTGGACTTCATATAAATGCTCCCCTAGGTACACATCTCACCGTTGCTCCCTTATTGTCTGCTGAGCCCTCCAAAACCCACCCTCTACCCTCAACTGTACCACTAGAATGGCCCTTATAGGTGAAGAGGCACCTATATATGGGTACAGTGGGTTCACAGTTTCCACCACAAGTGTAACAGGTAGGGGGAGATATAGGCCTGGGTCCACCTGTCTACAGTTCACTGCACCCACCACTACACTATTCCGGGGACCTGCTTGCTGCTCTAATAGACCTGGCAATAATGTCTGAGGCTGTCATAGAGGCTGGTGAGTACTATTTTTATTCACATTTTTGGGGGGTGGGAGGGGGTTAGTGACCACTGGGGGAGTAAGAGGATGTCATCCCTGAGTGTTAGGTATGCCCTAAGCCCGCCCTAATCCCACCTTCAAAACACCTCCAACATGCCCCCTTGTGATCTGGACGCACTGCAGACAAAATGCATAGACAGACATCTGCAAAACTGGTTTTGAAAATACTGATCTGGGCGTTTTGAGAAGAAATCTGTCCAAATGGTGCTTTCGAATGAGCTCCTATGTAACTCTGTAAGTCTAAGATCTTTGAAAATACAGCTCTATGGCTGCAGTCCAAACTTGTTTGGGCTTATTAGATAATTGGGTATCTGCACATTTTCTACAATTAAACACTTCTGCTTTTAGGTGACCAAGATTTCATCTGGAATGATCAGATGCTTAGTATAGGAAAGGAAAACTATAATTTCAGTCCAGTTCTGAGAATTCTGAGGGGTCTAGGTAGACTAATCTATCTGTGGAAGTACACATAAATACTGTAGCTAAAAGATCATTTCTGTTATTGAGGAAATTGAAGAAGATCAAAAACTATGTAGGACAACATCAATTTAAATTAGTGGTACAGGCTTTAATATTACCTCAACTGAACTACTGCAACATTGTGTATTCAAGATGTCATAATTATTTACTCAAAAAAGTTGTAAATGGTACAAAATACTGCAGTTCGCTTAATTTTTCAGCTCATAAATTTGATAGGATTAAGCCTCTGTTTGTTGAGCTTCAATGGTTACCTATTGTGGCTAGAGCAAAATTAAAACTGGGTATGATGATTTTAAAAATAAGATAGAGCTCCACTGCATACGTCTGGTTTGATATTATTCTCATATAACAGAGGGAAACGTTATTTTTGCAATCTAATGTCTATACGTTTTCCAGATCCTAAAAAGCTTAGATCTAAGACGTTGCTAATGCTATCCCTTCCATACCGGGCAGTTATGATTTGGAATTCATTGCCATTATAGATAAGACTGAAGGCTGTTTAGAAAAGCCATGAATACTTTCTTGTTTTGGGAACATATGTTGTCAAATTATTGAATGTTCAGGATGTTGTAATTCCTAGGGTCTACCAAGTCTCTTTTTTTCTGTAATCCACACAGAACTGAAAAATGTATTTGCAGAATACAAGAAATGACATGTAATGTAACGTAACTATAAATGTTGGAGCCGAATGTAGCCGCTAGCCAGATAGCACTATCGGTCAGTGCTAATTCTAGTTATTCAGTGCTAACTGGTAACCGGATACTGGCATGAATATCAGGTGTTATTTAACCATGGCAGCTCGGCTTTATTACAAAAACAAAAAATGTTGACCACCATGACTCAGGTAAAGTAAAAAAAAAAATAAATCATTCTCTTACATACTGTATGAAAATCATGTTGAGTATAATTAATCACATGGGACAGTGCCAAATCAACTCCCCTCCCCCAATATAAACACAACACCATTACCACCATCAACAGGTGCAGAGCACACAATATACATATAAAGTTCTATTTAAATAATTCTTGTTTCACATCAGTAACAGCAATGCAAACTCTTGCTGCTGCCAGACAGTTTCCCCTGGATTCTATATAGCGTGCCTAGAGATCCACACTGAAATCCAAGTGTATTCTGTAACAACGTGTGTAACTTAATGGTTTAACAAGCCAATCAGTGTTAACAGCACTTAACAAGCAATAATGAGCAATAATTGGCAATAATTTGAATTCACACCCACAACTCGCCGAGTGTATTCTGTAACACGCTGCGCCTAAATTTTAATGTGCACAGGCAAAAAAGGGTGTGGCTATGGGTGGGGAAATGAGCATTTCAAAATTTACGTGCATTGTTATAGAAAGTGGCCCTCTGTGCCTAAATCTATATGCCAAGATTTAAGCCATTTTTTGTTGGTGTAAATGGGGGTGAGTAGTTTTAGCCACTAGAATATCAACTAAGCATATTCTATATACTGCACCTAAATCTAGGCGCTGCTTATAGAATATAAAGCTGCACTGGCTCCCAATCAAAGAATAGATCATCTTCAAAATCTGCACCTTAGTCCACAAAATCATCTACGGCATAGTCCCAGGATACATGACAGACCTAATTGATCTACCAACTAGAATTAGACTCGGATCAGCACGATCATACCTAAACCTACATTACCCAACTGTAAAGGGCTGAAATACAAAACAACTCACGCATCTAACTTCTCCTACATAAGCGCACAACTATGGAATGGACTCCCGCATGCAGTGAAAACAATACATGACCACCTAAACTTCAGGAAATCTTTGAAAACCCACCTCTTCAAAAAAGCTTATCCCACTGATCCAACATAAATCCCCACACCCAGCAACACAAGATAATCTACGATTGTACTGGACAATTTATTATCCTCGACCCCATGATGCCTGAAACACTTCTACCTATGACCATAACACAACCTTTTATTTGTTATCAACCGTAATGGGAATCGCCACTACGATACTTTGTAAGCCACATTGAACCTGCAAATAGGTGGGAAAATGTGGGGTATAAATGGAGTGGAGGAGTGGCCTAGTGGTTAGGGTGGTGGACTTTGGTCCTGGGGAACTGAGGAAGTGAGTTCAATTCCCAGCACAGGCAGCTCCTTGTGACTCTGGGCAAGTCACTTAACCCTCCATTGCTCCATATAAGCCACATTGAGCCTGCCATGAGTGGGAAAGTGCGGGGTACAAATGTAACAAAAAAAACCAAACAAATAAATACGCTTAGGTGGATTTGTTTTCCATGAAAATTTTAGAATCCTGCCTCTACGAATGCAAGTCTACAACTTGTGGCTCAGGTTAAGTGCATCAATGCTATACACTGAGGGGTCCTTTTACTAAGCAGCGATAGGACTAGCGCACGGGTAGCACGCACAAAATCGGCACTACCTCTGGGGTAGCACGGGCACCCTGTGGTAGTTTTGAAGTTTTTTTTCTATTTTCTACCACAGGGGGCGTTCCCAGTGGTAATCGGCAACACGGCCACATTGGCGCACGCTGGCTGATTACCGCATGAGTAGCACGTGAGCCTTTACCGTAGGGTCAATGGGTGGCGGTAAGGACTCAGGCAGTAAACAGCCATACGCTACTTTTAATTTTAGTGCATGGCCATTTACTGCCCCCAATAAAAGAGCCCTTTTCTCCAGCCATGGTAAAAAAATGGTCCTCAGCGGACACCAATTTCACATATCCACACTACTGCAGGCCACTTTTTATCACTGCTTAGTAAAAGAACCCCTGAGTGCCACTTCTATAAAGGCATCTTGGTGCCTAAATTCCATTGTAAATATTAGTGCAAGTCAGAATCAATTTGCCTACGTTTAGGTGTGACCACTTATGCCAGGTCTATGACTGGCGTAAGGTGGCATATGCAGTGTACATAACTTATAGTCCTTTATAATAAAACGCACCTCCAATATTCTGAAGCTGACTGCATGGCTGAGGCATTCCTGCTGTCTGTATCCATCTCCTGAATTGACATCATGTACTTCCGGGTTCGTCACAAGCAGAAGTGACCAACCACACGAGGTTTCTCGGCTTCAGAATGTTGGAGGTGCATTCTATTAAATAGGATTGGTCAGTTCCTTGAAGCACAGCCAGTGCTCAGCGTCCTGCACAGTAACGCTCAGACACCAGAGAGGGGGGGGGGCTAACACCAGAGAGAGAGAGGGGGGGGCTTGACACCAGAGGGGGGGGAGGTATCTCTGTCACACACACACTCTCTCTCTCACACAGTCAATGTCTTTCTCTCTCTCATTCTCACACACTGTCTCTCACACACTCTGTCTCACACTGTATCACATTCACTCTCTATGTGTCACACAGTCACTCACACACTCTCTTGGTCTCATACACTCAGTCTCACAGAGTCTGTGTCTCACACACACTCTCTCCCTCGCACACACTGTATCTGTGTGAAACACACACTCTCTCTCTCACACTGTGCCTCACATACACACACTCTCATTCTCACAGACACACCCTCTCTCTCTCTCACACACACACACACTCGCACATTCACTCTCTCTCTCACACACAGTCACTCTCACATACACTTTCTCAAACATACACACTCCGAGGAAAACCTTGTTAGCGCCCGTTTCATTTGTGTCAGAAATGGGCCTTTTTTTACTAGTATTCTATAATTTATGTGTGGGCCATGCCTATAGCCCACACATACTCCGCCCATGTTCATAACCCCCTAGCAAACATGCACTACCTTATAGAATAAGGGTATATAAGTGACACTGGTGTATTTATGTGTATAAGGAGCATGCAGGGTTGGCCCAAGGCAAGATGCAGCCCCCCCCCCCCCCCCTCAGGCCAAGTTCTGGCATCTCCCCCCATTCCCCAACTTTACTTTTTACAAGCTGGCGGCGGCAAAAATTCCAATACACTGCCCTTTCACCGACACCGGCCTCTTCTCTACTGCAGCCACCTCTGAGGAAACAGGAAATTACATCAGAGAGGTGGCTGCAGTAAAAGGAAGAAGCAGGTGCCAGCTGCAGAGCAGCGTTTGGGCATCGCTGCAGCCGCCAGCTTTTAAAAAACATAAAAAGGTAAAATCAGGGAATGGGCTGGAGGAAGGAAGGGGGTGATGCCCCACCCGAAAGAGTGCCACCTGAGGCCCCCGCACCTGAATCAATTTTGCTAAAGAATCTAGGGGTTCACTTATTATTTTACATTCTGAATTATTTATTTATTTAGATTTTGCTCACACCTTTTTCAGTAGTAGCTCAAGGTAAGTTACATTCAGGTATACTGGATATTTCTCTGTCCCAGGAGGGCTCACAATCTAAGTCTATACCTGAGGCAATGGAGGGTTAAGTGACTTGCCCAAGATCACAAGGAGCAGCAGCAGCAGGATTTGAACCGGCCACCTCTGGATTGCAAGACCGGTGCTCTAACCACTAGGCCACTCCTCCACTCTGTGGCATGTTTGGGCACATACTGGTCCTCACCTGTGTGCTGCACGTTGACTACAGTCAACCCCGACTCCTCCTCCGTCAGCTTGTACCAAAGGCCCCTGGATTAGTCTTATTGTTCCTATTTTGTACATTCCTCCTCATTCTATACAGTCCACCAGAAGTTAGATGCCAATTTGATGCGGAACTTCCTTGCTAAAATGGCAGTAATCCATCAAAATGGTGGTGAAACAGCAATTTCACATGTGACTGTGTAACCCTGGGTTAGAGAGGAGATCTGAAACAGTGAGCCCCAGGCAGAGAGTCACTGGGGAGGGAGTGACTAGGAGGACCTGGGAGGGGTTTAGAAGTAAATATAGAGAGAAACCTTGAGAGGGAGGCTCTCTTTGGATACCTAAGGTTGGAGATACCTACAAACCCCAACCAAGCGACCCACAGAGAAGAATGGGGTACCTGCAGAGCCAACCCTAGTAGACTGGATTTAAAGCATCAATTGCTGTCAAGTACGTCATAGCTATTAAAGGGATCCTGAACTTTGGGTTGGATTGGGGGTCTCAGGGTAGGATGAGGTCTGTCCATGACTGATTGCTACCTTTGAAGTGATACCCATGAAGGATAAGGACAGTGATACAGTATCTAGATCTGGTGGTACAGACTACATGCTTATCATTGGAAATGACCCGGCATTGAACATCCATGCTTAGCGCCGACTGCGGGCCATAGCCGGCCTGCCTCCCACGGGCTGAATATTGGCTCCTTTGTTTTGTTTTGGGTTTTTTTTTTAATTTTATTTATAAGAATTTAATTTTACAAGCACTAAAATAACTTGCCAGAAATTCAGACAAAATAATACAAGATTTATTTCAATCAGGTAATTATAAACTCTTCCTTAGACTACAAAATAGGGAGAGTGAAACCAGACATGGAGATCAATTAAACAGTAAACAAAGAAAACGTGGTATTAACCTGATTATCCCCAGTTATTTATTATCTGAATCATTATTGCATATTGATCGTCTGGTTGACTTCTTCAAACCCAAAACGATGTATAGTCAATTTATTTCGTTGGAAACATACTTATTGTCCAATATTAGTGGAAATAATACAACTGATTTCATTTTTTCTCTTTTAAAACCAGAGATTATTTAACAATATAAACACTTGAGTCTCTAATCCAATTCCCACTGATTAAGGTAATCCCAGTTTCACAGGCTTCACTCCTTTTGAATAAATATACTAAGAGGAATTATTTCAGAGGAAAAAACTTTAGGAGTCATACCCGGAACTCTGGGAAAACAACAATCTCAATATTAATCATCTGTAATAATATTCATTTTGTTCAAATTTTTCCAGTCTATTCTCATCTTCAAAATCTTAACCTTTGTCTTTTTCAAATGAGGCATTTCATGAATCCCTTCCCTTCCCTCCCCTTTAAATAACACATTAATTCCATGAAATGGTTTTCCTGAACCACGGCCTTTCTGTTACTACTAATTCTAACATTCTGTACTGATGGTTTATATTTCATCTATTCACTCAGTTTTTGGAGAGTTGGAGGGAACCTTTGGTCCTTTGCTTGCTGTAAATTTCATCTCAACATTGAGAAAAAAGAAGGTGTATCAGCCACTGGAAAAAATACAGACAAAATAGCAATCCAAAATGGGATAACAAAATAATTCCTGAATTAATTCTCTGTATGCATAGTGCCACCAACTTCTTATTGTAAATAGGTACTATAAAAGAGACATTTATTTTGCTTTAAAGCTTAACTTTCAGGGTTTGGCCCTGAGACAATGTTCTTGCAATGAAACATCAAAGTGTGCTTGAAAGCTGCAGGAGATTATTACCTTGCGCATTTTGGTCTCTATTCAAACTAAGGGGCCCTTTTACTAAGGCGCGCTGAAAAATGGCCATGCGGCAAAATGAAAATTGCTGTGCATCCATTTTGAGCCATTGACTTAGCGGTAAGGTCTCAAGCAGTAACCGTGTGGTAATCATCTATGCATGTAGACGATTACCGCCCGGTTTTTGCCAAGCAGCAGAAAATAAAAATTATTTTCCAGCGTGCATAGTGGACGCACATCAAAATGAAATTATTGCAAGGGCCACACAGTAGCCGGGCAGTAACACAAAATTGACATGCATAGACACCTATGTGGCTTAGTGAAAGGGCCCCTAAGTTGGTAAGGGGAGTTCATTTGGTGATTCTTTGTTTTACTTTTTGTGTAATTCTGCTATGCTTTTTGTGTTTTATTGTGTGTGTTCCTGATGTACACCGCCTAGGACTAATGGATAGTGTGATTTAGAAATGTTTCAAATAAATAAATAAAGTTGTCTGGCCACACTTTGCATAGGCTCTCGCCACAACCAACAATCAGCTGTTATACTTGCATTCTGCTACAAAGTCTGAATCCTACACTTCCAGTGTTTCCTGAATAACTGAAAGCAAATACCATTCGAAAATCAATTCTTGCGTCTCTAGTCTAAACAAACACTAACACAATTAGGAGAGTTTGGTGTTTCGGGGATTGAGTGCAAGGTAAATATTGTCCTTTACCTTTATATATGAGAGTTAAATGAAACATAATGCCTCCAGCTCCATAATTCATCAACTGATGTGCTATGCATGATCACATCAAAACAGTCATCACCATAAACAACCTGCATGTGGCAGTGAATTTCAATTGGAGGGATCCTTCAAGAGTCAGAATTTCTATCACGGCACATTGCTTAAATCGCCTCAGTTGGCATGAAGTGTCTGTGTGAAAAGGCTGTTTTGCTATTGCTTGTGAAATGGAAGCATGCAGTGAACACTCATCAGTGCTTGCCGTGATAGAATTTCTGACTGTTAAAGGAGTCCCTCCAACTGAAATTTACTACCACATGCAGGTTCTTTATGGTGATGACTGTGTTGATGTGAGTACTGTGAATCACTGGAATAAAAAAAAAATAAATAAAGATTATGGCCCAGGAAGAGCTGAGTTGAGTGATCAAAAACTAAGCAGATGACCCATGACAGCAACACATGAGTCTCACACGAGAAAGGTTGATGAACTCGTAAAGGACAATTGGAGCATCACTCAATGTGTTACACACCAACTCTGAAAGAACAACTGAGAACAGTTTGGAAGCACAAGAAGGAAACTGACATGATAGACCTCATATAGCATGAAACACCACAGAGGCTATTAAAGATGGGTTCCATAGTCTTATTCCATCCACTATACAGCCCAGACTTAGCGCCATAAGATTTTCATCTTTTTCAAAAATTGAAGGAATACCTTCAGGGGCATCTGTTCGATAAAAATGAAAAGGTGGAAGGGGCTGTGAGCAACTGGTTGAAGAGATAAGATTTGCAGTTCTTTCGCGATGACTTTGAAAAACTTGTCTATCATTGGCAGAAATGTGTGGCGACTATGTAGAAAAGCAAATACATGTAATAAAAAAGCAAGTTTCAAGCATTATTTTTGTTTTTTAATTTATTACAATATCTTCATGTAAACAAAAGTAATGGAAGTGGAGGTATTACTTTTCAGTTAACCCTTGTATTATCCACATAACTACACACCTCTTTAAAAATATCATTGTAGTGGCAGCTAACTGGAATGAGGTGGCTATCAAAGCCTTGCTAGGCCTCAGCTCTCTGCAGTTGTTCTTTATTTATAAAACAAAATGCATGGACAACATGGTTGAAGCTACAAAGTTCTCAGAATTTGCAAAGCAACAGACTCGAGATTTCAGAATCTGAAAAGCAATGGGCCCGACACAGGCCGTGGTTCGGCGCGAGAGCCTTTGTCAGGAGTCCACAAGCAATATGTAGTTTCCATGTAATTTGTAGCAAAAGACAAGAAAAGAGCTCAAGGGCTCCAAACACGTGCTAGACAAAGCATGGCAGTGTCTAGGCTTTGGAGGGCTGCTCATCCACTTGGTCTTTCCCACTGTGTTGTTTTCCTGTTTTACTGATCTACACAAGCAGGAGAAGAGTGGGAATCATGAGAAGTGGCTCAAAGATATAAACGCCACATGCTTTTTAGAAAGATGTCTCCCCTAGATAGAAGGAAACAAACCTCGGAGAAAAATGACAATAGTGAATTTTAATTTTCTATTTTTCAATGTTTAATGTTTTTATGTTAAGATGTTTTTATCTTTTCCTGCATTTGTTTAGACTCCTGAAGAAGGCACTCCCAGTGCCGAAACATGGTACCATGTAGAGTCTTGTCTCAATAAATTTTATTTCAATATTGGATGTCCTCTATTCCTTGAAGAGCCTGATTCCGTTCCCACTCTTCTCCTGCTCCTGAGATTGTCCATGGGACACTGTTGTTCTTTCCACTTTTGTGGTTGTGTTGCTCATTGATCTACACAACATACTCTACACTTCCAACATGAAAGAACAGCTAAATAAATATTAAAAAAATAATTAAGAATAAAAATCAAAGTCTTGATTACTGTATCTGCATGTCATTTGTCATAGCAAACCTGACTTACAGTAGAGTTGAGCTGATGTGAATACTCCTGGATGAATAATCAAGCTCTCTGTTACAGTATATGAAGTAAATTTAAAGAAATGATTTACCGCAGCTATAAATGCCTTACCGCAGGGCACACTGAGTTGTCCCACAGTAATTTTGGGATCAGTGCGTGCTAAATTGACTTTTAAGCGCCAGGGGAAGGTCCATGGGTGGAGGGCAGGTGTGTTCTTTGGTGCTATGTGAGCTCTTATTGCCTACAAAGTAGATGGCAGTAGGGGCACAGGTGCTAATGGTCACATGCCAATGAGAAAATGATAGTCTGGCCATTAATACAGAAAATAGAAAAATTGCCCATTTTACCTCTGCGATAAAAATGGCCTTAACGCACAGGAATGACGTGTGTAAGAACAAGCTAAGGACACTTTTTACCACAGTTTGATAAAAGGGCCCCAACATATGCCCAACATAGAGCTACTGAAAGAACTCCAGATAAAGTTATGCAAAGGTGCAGATTGGGGGAAAGACTATAAGAAAATTGCAAAATGTTTGAATATCTGATAGGGCATTTTCAGGTCCATCCATGTAAACTGAAAACAGTTTGGTGATATAAATAAGCTGAATAACTAACTAACTGGGTTAGGAACTGTTGAGTCAAAGGCAACAAAGGGCATTGGTAAACTGAGTTCATGATGAGGAAAAAGGCATCACTAACAGTGTGACACCAACAGCAGAGGTGGTACAAGGATGGAAGCCAGTAAGTGGTTAGTGCAAATGAAGCTTTATGGAGGATAAACCTAGACCCGACTTGGCCAAGTTTCAGTACTTGCCTGCATCAGGGGTCATCAAATTCTTCAATACAAAAAAAGAACGATGATAACAACACAAAGGCTCCTTTCGCCTCTGAATTCCCATGACAGGGTTTTCAGCAGCATACTCTTCCCAGTCTTGGATGGGGCTCTTTCGGAAGAATTTGATGACCCTTGATGCAGGCAAGTGCCGAAACTCAGCCGAGTCAGGTGTTGGTTTACCCACAGTAGAGCTTCATTTAGACTAACCACTGACTGGGCTCCTTCCTTGGACCACTTCTGCTGTTGGTGTCAGTTCGTTTGTGCTGCAGAGATTCTTGCTCTTGTTTTTCCCCTATTACTAATGGTGTTCCACAGAGATTGGTTCTTGGTCTGGTTCTTTTTAACATTTTTGTAAGTGATATTGCAGAAAGGATGTCTGATAGGGTTTGTCTCTTTGCAGATTATACCAAAATCTGCAATAGTGTAGACACTCCAGATGGTATGATAACATGAGGAGGGTTCTAGTAAAGCTTGAAGAATTGTCTAGAATTTAAAGCTAAGATTTAATGCTAAAGAATGCATTTGGGCTGTAAAAAAGTCAAGAAAGCAGTAGAGTATATGGGGTTGAGTAGTTCTGTGCATAAAAGAACAGGACTTGGGGTGATCATATCTGATGATCTCAAAGTTGCCAAACAGATAAAAAAAAGGCCTGCAAAAGCTAGAAGGATGCTTATATAATACTCCATGATATGGGTATTACTAGAAAATGCAATGTTAGACTCTTCTGAAGGCCCTGGGGGAGGGGGGGGGGGGGCTCTACCAGTGGCGTGGATAGTTGGGATGTCCCTGCATGGGAGGAAGCCCAGCCCAAGGGGAGTGGTATTGGAATAAGTTGCAGGAAGAAAATGTTTCCCTGTGGAGAATGACAGCAGGGGTGGAGTATGGGAGATAATAAAAAGGATTGTGGTGAAGTGCAAGAGGTTTTTGGTTCCCTGTACCCCCCACCAGGACACATGGGAGTAGTGGGGAATCCTGGAGTGCAAGAAATAAATACAGGCTGAACAAAAGGATTGTTGCTGCCCCAATAAGTGGCAACGGAGAAGGAAGTTGAGCTTCTGGTGGACAAGGATAGTTCAGCCTGGGAGCAGGATTGGGGCAGGGGAAGACTGTCCAAGGCTGGAGTGTAGCCCTGAGATGTGCACCGCTGGAAGGAGGATGGCCTAATGGGTCTATGCCTGCATGATTTTGGGGTTGATACTGGAAGGAGTGGAAACAGCCTTGCATTTATTCCTGTCACAAAAGGATGGGTAAAAGGACAGTAGAGATGTAAATATGTACAGCTGTGATTTATCTGAAGAGAGAAAAAGAGGGATTAAGATTGCAACTACGGATCTTGCATAAACTGTGTATATATATAGAGAGAGTTGGAGTATCGACTGCTGGTTGCAGAAGTTCCAATAAAGTTGGTTTTGGTTTTGATAAAACTACCAGAGTACAATGTGTTTGTTTGGTAAAAGAGGAGAGCAGGTGATCCTGGACTGAGAGAAGCGGTACCCCAAGGTTCTCTTTGGTACTCAAATCTCCAGATCTCTATTCTGAAGCACTGACCCACTCCCAAACTCGAATGGTGGAGCCTGTGACAATGAATGGTGAGCTGAGTGGAGGAGAGAATAGAGCATTTGAGAGAAATAAATTTTCCTTGTGACCTGGGTTGGGGACTCAGCTGAGCTATTTTGGAGCGTGAGACCCACTTAGGTACACAGGAAGAGGAATGGCCAGCAGGACTAATGAGTTGATAGTGCCTCTGTACGAGTCTTTGGTGGTGAAACTTCATTTAGAGTACTGAGTATAATTCTGGAGACCATGCCTTCAAAAAGATAAAAACAGGAATGGAGTCAGTACACATGGTGGATACTAAAATGGACAATGGTCATTCATAAAGCATATGGGGATGGACTTAAAAGATCTCAAAATGTATACTTTGGAAGAAAGGCGACAGAGGGGAGATATGACATAGAAATTTAAATATAACCATAGTGTATCTAGATTTTCAGAAAGCTTTTGACAAAGTATCTCATGAGAGACTCCTGAGAAAATGAAGGAGTCATGGGATAGGAGACAATGTCCTTCTGTGGATTAAAAACTGGTTACAGGACAGAAAACAGAGGGTAGTGTTAAATGGCCATTTTTCTCAATGGAGGCGGGTGAATAGTGGAGTGGCGCGGGGATCTGTACTGAGAGTGGTGCTATTTAACTTATTTATAAATGGTCTGGAAATTAGAACGACGAGGGGGGTGATTAAATTTGCAGATGACACAAAACTATTCAAAGTTGTCAAAACACATGCGGATTGTGAAAAATTGCAGGAAGACCTTAGGAAACTGGAAGACTGGGCATCCAAACTGCAGATGAAATTTAATGTAGACAAATGCAAAGTGACACACATTTGAAAAGAATAACTCGAATCATAGTTATCTGATGCTAGTGTCCACCTTAGAAGTCAGCACTCAAGAAAGAGACCTAGATGTCATTGCAGACAATACG
Organism: Microcaecilia unicolor; assembly: GCF_901765095.1. Taxonomy (NCBI): domain Eukaryota; kingdom Metazoa; phylum Chordata; class Amphibia; order Gymnophiona; family Siphonopidae; genus Microcaecilia; species Microcaecilia unicolor. The sequence continues at coordinate 54,303,196 of NC_044035.1, forward strand.
CTGAAATTGTTAGTAATGCCAGTTAAAGTTATCTGCAACTGGGACTGCTGACTAGTCTTTGATGTGCAAGAGAACGAATGTGTGCCCAGAGAAAGAGTACCCTTGGCCTACTGGAATGAGTCCGGCCCTAGCCCACGCCCAGCTCAAATGATCCAGCAAGTGAGAGCTGTGTGTGTTGGCAGAGAAAGAACTGAATTGGAAATTGTGTTTGTGTGTGTCCACCTGGAACCCTAGGTGGAATGGGAGAGCTGAGGTGTGTGTGAGCTGCCCGGGTGGGTTACAAATAGATGGCGTGAAACATAGCACTCCTGAGGCAGGCACTTTGACGAAACAGGGTGCCATGTCGAATCATCTATTGGCTTTTTAATAAAGTCTATTCTTGACATTGGTTTGACTGTATCGTTGTCCTTGGAAGTGTCTATTGTCTACACTACTTCTTTGACCTTGTGAAACATAGCTCGTCATCCTAATACTACCCCTTCTTTAAAACACAGCAGTAACAGCATGAAGATATGGGGATGCTTTGAAGAAGCAGAGACAGGGAGGCTCATGAAGATCAATGGGAAGATGGAAGTTCCAAATTAGAGGCAGATCCTGAAAGAAAGCTTGTTGCTCTCTGCCATAGTCCTGAGAATGGGCAGAAGATTCACATTTTAGCAGGACAATGGTCCTAAGTACAAAAGCAAAAGCAACAATGGAGTGACTCGGCAAGAAGAAAGTGAATGTCCAAAATGATCCCCACCCATCTTGAAAGAACTTGAGTAATTATGCCAAGAACCAGAAAAACTGCAAACAACTATGGAAAGTTGGTAGACACTTAGCGTAAATGTCTCATGGCTGTCACTGATGCAAAGAGGCGATTCCAGCAAGTACTGGGTCAAGAGCTATGAAGACTTATGCAATTCAGACTTTAAATTTCTCATTTTAACTTTTTAAAATATTGTTGTTATTGTTCTTCCATGTTGTAAGTGTAGAGTATATTCTGTAGATCTTTTAAACAAATTACTTGAATAAATTTTGAACTGTATTTTTTTGGACAGCATAAAATGAAAAATATACAAGAATGTGAATACTTCTATAAGGTACTATATACAAAAGAAACACTCATGAATTCATATGGATTCATATATAATATAGGTGTGTGTATGTGTGAGATACTCCATTGTTGCTTTTGCTTTGTATCTATGTATATACACACACATACCTATATTATATGAGTATTTGTATGTATATTTCTCCATGTATATCTACACAAAGATCCATCTCTGTATGTGTGTGTTAATATGTGAATAAGCCATACAGTAGAATATAGACCCTGAGGGAAGAATATTGCTGACAAAGGATTATATATTGCTCAAGCATTACTATAATGTTCAGGTCAATATTCCTTCTCAAGGGACCAATATTTTTGCAATATCGCAATTTCTGATCAAGGAATATTAACTAATCATTTTTTTTAAATTAATGAGTTGATCAGACAGCTCTGAAAATCCCAGTCTGATATCATCTCTTTGTCCCACAATTACAGGAATGGGAAGAACTTAGCTCATTGCCACTCTCCTCTCGATCCTCTCCACCCCCCAATTCTAATTTCTCTAAGGGGTCCTTTTACTGAGGTGCACCGAAAAATGGCCTGCACTGGTGTAGACGCATGTATTGGACGTGCGCAGGTCCACTTTTCAGCGCAACTGCAAAAAAAAGGACTTTTTTGTGGCTGAAAATGGACGTGCGGCTAAAAAAAATTGGCGCGTGTCCATTTTGGGCCTGAGACCTTACCGCCAGTCATTGATTCAGCGGTAAAGTCTCACACATTAAGCAGGCGGTAATGGTCTGCACACATAGAATGACGATGATCGCCCGGTTTCCACTGCGCAGCAGAAAATAAAAATTATTTTCCAGCGCGTGTAGCGGACACGCATAAAAATCAAAATTACCACCCAGGCCATGCGGTAGCCGGGCAGTAACTGTGAATTGATGCACACTGGAGCTTAGTAAAAGGGCCCCTAATTGTTAGATCACTAAAATATCTTCAGTCTATTAACTAGGATTTATAAACCTCTTGATTCTCATCAACACTAGTCTTACCCCTTTTGGATTGCACATAGCACAAATCTGGCAAAATGTCAGAAAAAGGAAATTACCATTAAGGACTATACCTGCATACAACACTGGCTCTTATTAAGCATGTGGCACACATCCACTGGGGTAAACTGGTGTTTGTGCCTCTGAGATGTTACTTTGGACCTCGAAAGGTTGCATCAGAGTAGAGATGTTATAGCTGTGCGACCTTGCTACGAGGTCACACATTAATTCTGCAGAACTACCATTATGGGACAAGAGCACTGGTACAGGTATAAATAACTCACGCAAAATACAACTTCCAGCTCAAGCATCACTAGCAAAGTAATAAGAACAGGGACATTCAGAGGAAGAAAAATAAAACCGACAATAGACTTAGTTCAACCTATGGGACCCTTTTACTAAGCTGCAGTAAAATCTGGGTTTAGCTCTTGCTAAAAGGGACCTTTCCACATGCTAAACCCATATTTACCTCAACGGTATATTAAGGATTTTTCTTTTTGCAAGTCCAGTGCTAATTTTTCCATTAGCAGGAGGGACTTGCAAAAAAAAAAAAAAAAAAACTCAGGAGCACTTACCACCTCCTATTTAGGAGGTGCTAAGTGTTCTCACATTAAGGCCATGTTATCTAGTTAGGATGTGCCAATCAGAGCCTGCTAGCTGGGTGCTTTCATCCCCATTCCTGACCCCTGCATTGCCTCCTCTCAAAAATATTTTTTAAAATAGTGCTCAATTAGCGTGCACTAAGAGGAAATCTATTGCGAAATGCTTTAATACATTTTGCGGTAGGCCTTTTTTGTCACATTAAGAGTATGTTGGTGCTTAATGCGGTTTAGTTACAGGACTCCCAAGTTTGGATATACGTGTATCTATGTACATACATACATATTGTGACAATGAATTCCATGTTTGTCATGGAGAATAGGTTGGTTTTAGTAATATTGGAACTGTCCCCCACAGTGGACTACATTTTTTTTTGTTACATTTGTACCCCGTGCTTTCCCACTCATGGCAGGCTCAATGCGGCTTACATGGGGCAATGGAGGGTTAAATGACTTGCCCAGAGTCACAAGGAGCTGCCTGTGCCTGGCCCTTGCAGATCATCAATGTGGCCGCACAGGCTTCTACATGGAATGTTGCTAGTGGAATAGCAACATTCCATGTAGAATCTCCAATAGTAGCAACATTCCATGTTGTTGTTAGATTTGTACCCCGCGCTTTCCCACTCATGGCAGGCTCAATGCGGCTTACATGGGACAATGGAGGGTTAAGTGACTTGCCCAAAGTCACAAGGAGCTGCCTGTGCCTGAAGTGGGAATTGAACTCAGGTCCTCAGTTCCCCAGGACCAAAGTCCACCACCCTAACCACTAGGCCACTCCACTCCATTTCCCATGAGGACCTGAACCTGAAGTCAGAAGAGACATTCTAGGGAATATCAATAGAAATCAAACAAAATAAAACATGGAAAAGAAAACAAGATGATACCTTTTTTATTGGACATAACTTAATACATTTCTTGATTAGCTTTCGAAGGTTGCCCTTCTTCGTCTAGGGAAGTCTGAATGAAGGGCTGATGAGACAGAAGATTCCACAGGGGTGTTAATTAGCAACACTATCTCTTGCCAAAAGAGGAATTTAACAGCAGGGTTGTTCTCCAAATAGATAGACACTCAGGGCAACGGAAGTAGGATTCCCCAGGACTAAGGCTGCCAACTGGCCGGTTTTGAGCTGGCCTGGTCAGTTTTTCAATGACCAGGCTGGCTTGCTGGCAGAGCTCTAAAACCAGCAATACAATAGCCAGTTTTCTGTCCCTGATGCTGAGGTCCCTCTCTCTCTCACCCTTGGGTCCAGCATCTCTCCCTCCCTTATTCTCTACCCAAATTTCCCTCCCTAGTCCAGCATTTTCCTCTCCCCGCCCCAGCAAGCCTAGCATCTCTCCCGCATCCTCTCCCAGGACTGCTAACCTTGCCTCAATTGCCAGCAGTGGCTATGATGGAATGATAATTTCAGGAATTCTCCTTTATGGTGTCCCACCTCTTCTGATACAGCTTCCTGTTTCCACACAGGTGGGACACCGTAGAGGGAAATGCTGGACCTGGGGTAGGGAGAAGAGATGCTAGGCATAGAGCAGGGGTTCTCAACCCAGTCCTCAGGGCACACCCAGCCGGTCAGGTTTTCAGGATACCCACAATGAGTATGCATGAGATAGATTTGCATATAATGGAGAAAATGCATGCAAATTTATCTCATGCATATTCATTGTGGGGTATCTTGAAAACCAGATTTGCTGGGAGTGTCCCAAGGACTAAGTTGAGAATCCCTGTCATAGAGTAAGCTTAGGGGCAGGAATACAGAGGGGCAATGATGGAAAAGGAGTGGCATAAGAACACAGAGGAGAGATGTTGAATATAAGTTTAGGGACACAAGAGGACAGGTGCTGAACATGGAGGGAGGATAGGAACAGGAGCATGGAGGAGAGATGCTAGACAGGACAAATAGGGATGCAGAGAGAAGAAATGTCAAATGTACAGGAGACCCTGGAAAGACAGGGAAAACAGAGAAAAGCAGAAGAGACACTTGGATCAAATCGAATGGAAAAACAAAATGCTCAAAATACAAAGGTAAACAAAAAGTATATTATTTTTAAATGTATTAGTTGGAACATGTCAGCTTTGAGAAATGTGCCTCTGATACCTTGCATTTCAGTTTCTGTTTCTCTAGTATCGCTGTATATGCATGTCCAACTTCTTGAATTACAGGGGGTTTTTTTGCCTCATATCTTTATTACTGATCTATGGTCTTTTGCTTTATATTTGCTGAGGATCTGTCTGAGTTTTGCACATATGACCAAGGTGCAGTATTTTAGCATGTAGTTTCTGTGTAGAGATCGATAGCTTTTCTTACTAGGTGATGTTATTGGTATTTTAGGGCCTAGTGTAATATTTACAGTTCTGCCTTTTCATGCATAAGGTTGTTGTTCTTTGAGTCCTGGGAGTTAATGCTGTCCTTTAGATTGTAAGCTCCTTTGAGCAGGGACTGTCCTTCTTTGTTAAACTGTACAGCACTGCGTAACCCTAGTAGCGCTCTAGAAATGTCAAGTAGTAGTACTAGTAGTAGTAGTTATGTTATGGTATGGTAAGGTTCTGAGTATGTTATTAGCCAATATTGTGAATAGTGTTTTCGAGTGGAGGGATTATGTGTAGACCTTACTAAGAGAAGGTCATTCTGGACTCGCACCTTACCCTCAATTTTCAGGTCTCAGCTCTTCTGAAACGAATGTTCCTCTCCATGAGGTCACTAAGGCGTATCAAGCAGTTCCTCCCGTTCAACCTGTTCCGGACTTTAATCCATTCCCTCGTTTTGAGCCACTTTGACTACTGTAATGGGATTTACACCGCATGCAAAGAGCAATTCCTAAAGAAGCTCCAGACAGCGCAAAACACAGTGGCAAGACTACTATTTGGCAAATCTCGGTTTGAGGCAGCGAAACCTCTAAGAGAGAACCTCCACTGGCTACCAATCAAAGAGCGTATTGAATTTAAAGTCTGTGCTTTAACCCACAAGATCATCAATGGGGATGCTGCAGTTTATATGTTCAGCTTAATTGACCTCCCTCCTAGAAACTCCAAGAAGCCGTCCCGTACTTACCTTCATCTCCACTATCCTAACTGCAAGAATGTACGGTATAAACTGTTCTTCACCTCCTCTTTCTGCTTTCTGAGTCCACGATACTGGAATGCTCTGCCATCCGCATTAAGGGAAACTTCTGACCATGCCCTGTTTAAGAAACTTCTCAAGACTCATCTATGTGATAAAACCTACTCAGTTGTTCCTTAACTTCTTGCCGTCCCTCCTGGCTTCCCCTGTTGGCCCCCCCCCCCCCCCCCGATGTACCTTTTCCTTTGCTCCGCCCTTGCATTTGTTTGATGTTCATCCTCTATGTTAGCCACATAGAGCCTGCTCTGTTGGGATTATGTGGGATATAAATGTTCTAAATAAATAAACATCAGACAGGATTTGTGAAATAATCATAGAACATAAGTATGCGTACCATTTTTTTCCTTCTGCGATGGCAACCCTAGTATAGACGGGTAGTTGTAGATGGGCGGGGCAGGGAAAGGTGCAACAGTAGGCAAAGGAAGAAACTTGGGGCAGTGCATGGGGGGGGGGGGGGCAGGAGAAGTGAGGGGCATGGAGCAGGCCAGGTGTTGGGTTGTTCTCTGTCATAAAGTTGGAAACCTACCCAGGATAGGCAGTAAGGGTTTAGCTGCTGGAGCAAAGTTCTCTTCCCTTCCCCAAACCATTCTCTTTCAGCAGCAAAAATAGTCAATGGGGGTTGTGCCCAAGAAAGTCTCCACAACAGGGGCACAGCCAGACACCCATTTTGGGTGGGCCTGAGCCCAATGTGGGTGCACATGAGAATCCCACCCCAGCCTGGTATCTCTCCCTCCTCCCCACCCTCAGGCAACTGGGTGTCTCTCAACTCTCTGCCCTCCCCCCCCCCCCCCCAGCCCACCCCTCCATACCTTTAAAAACCTTCATTTCTTTGCCGGCAGAAAGCAGTGACTCATACCCATTTCATACACTGGCCCCTCGCCTTCTCTCTGACCTGGTCTCACCTATGCAGAAACAGGAAGTTGCATCAGAGGGAAGGCTCGGGGCCAGCACAAGCAGTAGGCTGGCATGAACTGCTGCTTGATGCCAGCAAAGAAATGAAGGCTTTAAAAGGTACAGGGGGTTGGAGGTCGGTGGATGGAGTTGATATGCTAGAATGACTGCAGGGGATGGGAGGGAGAGATACTGTGAGTCTTCAGCTGGCAGGGCTTGGGGAACCCTGCCCTGCCAGCCAAATCAGAGATGTACCACTGCTGGGTGGGCCTGAGTCCAAAGTAGGTGAGCCTGTGCCCAACCAGACCCATCCATAGCTACGCCACTGCTCCACACAGTGAGTAATTAGGGACTTCCAGATTTTCTCCAGGGCCAGAAACTGGAAAAAGGGAGAGAAAGATTCTTTTCTTAAGAGCAAGAAGTCTGAAAAGAGAGTCCCCAGACTAGAAAGCTTGAATAGGAGAGAAAGAGTTTGCTAAGGGGGTGAAGCCTTGCCAACAGCATAAAGTGCTCCATCTATCCCAAAGCCCCAGTAAGGAAGCAAAGAGAATGCCAGATCCAGGGAAGAACTGAAACCGTAGGCTTGAAAAGTATTGACACTGCCTCAGGCTGAGTTAAAGTATCAGTTTTGCAATTTGCCTTTTGCTGAGGATAAAAGCCTGGAATGTGCAAGAGAGAGAAAGTTAGGCAGACATGTTTAAGCTATTAGAGCTGCAATCCTTTAGAGCAGTGGTTCTCAACCTTTATACAGTTGGGACACACCTGACGGACAGTGCTCACAAACATGACATATATATATACACATACACATATATATATATGAATGATTCTCATGTCATCTCAGCAATAAGCTACAGTACAAGTCCAAAAATCTGGACTGCTTGAGAATTGCGTCAGTCCAGATTTTCTGGATTCTCAGGCAGTACTTTTACAATTCAAATTTAAGGAAGAATAAAGAGCTGGACAGGCAAATTTATTCAATAACGAATACTGAAAAAAGGAAAACATACTATAAAATCTCAAATAAAAATAATAGGTACAGTATACAGCATCTCTCTTCACTTTCCAGCGTCTCTCCTCCCCTACCAGCGTCTCTCTTCACCATAGGAGGGGTCCTAAGGGTCTGAACCCAAAGGAGAGGCTCAGTCCTCCAAGGCCCCCTGTGGCTACACCTCCTCCCCCTCCTTCCCTCCCCTCCCTCTCCGCACACGGGTCAGTGTCTTCCCCCCACTCCCAGCCCTGTCCACGGCTCTGTCTCACTGTCGCTCTCACCTGTTTTGAAGTCTTCTGTGCTGCTGTGCCAGCGGCAGCCTTATTCACAGGCAGCCTCCAGCATGCACCAAGAAGTTGCATTAGAGGGGTGGGCTGTGACAGAGGAGAGGCTCCAATGTGACCCAGACAGTGAGCTATGGTTCAACAGACTGGAGAAGAGGGTAACATAACATAGCATCAGGTCTTACACCTTGCAGTTCAAAGCGGGCAACGGTAACATCAAGAGCCAGAACAATCCTCTGGGAGGACAGTTAAAAAAGAGCAACAATTAAAATTAAAATTATGGTTAAAAATCTTTTTGTAGTACAAATTTCTAAAAGAGCAAAGTTAATATTCTTTCTAAATGACAGATAAGAATGAAGTAACCAAAATGTTCCAGCAAGCTCTTTCCAATGACTGACGGCTTGTCGTTTCAAACATTTTTAGTTTTTTCCTTCCTCTTGGCGAAGGAAAGGAAAACACAGTTGGACAATTTAGCCTTCTGTCTCTTAAGGAGACAGCAAATTGAAAATGGGAGTATAAATATTACTACTATTTAACATTTCTAAAGCGCTACCAGGGTTGCGCAGCACTGTACAATTAACAAAGAAGGACAGTCCCTGCTCAAAGGAGTTTACACTTTGGCATCAGTCCATGTAATATCTTACATTTAAAAAAAAACAGGCCAGTTTAAAAAGAACTCTAGCCTGAATGGGCAACCAATGAAGTTTAACATAACTAAATATGACAGAATTTCTTTGTTTTAAGACAAACATCTGACGTACTGCTGTGTTCTGTACAGTCTGTGGTCATTTCAGTAGACCTTTAGTACAGCCTAAGTAACCAAGATTACAGTAATCCAATTCTGAGAGTAACAGTGCCTAAACTGCGAGTTTGAATTGATCTTTCTCAAAGTAGTTTTTGATGCAGCAAAGTTTCCTCAACAGAAAAAAAATGATCTCATTGCCAGGGAGGAACTTCCATAGAAGGTAGAGGTGCTGGACGTTTGCAGGGTGGGGGGGGGGGGAGCTGAGGGAGAACAAGGGACAGGTACTTGATCATCAGTGGGGTGGGATGGGAGGGAAGGGGAGAGAGAGACATGCTGCAACCTTTGCCAGGGCCGCTGAGAGACAAAGCCGTGTCCGGGGCAAACACCCTTCCGGGCCCACACCCCTCTCCAGGCAGGCCCGCCCACTCGTCGCCCCCGCTTACTTGTCCTGCTCCTGTCACTGTGTACAGCAAACTTCCCCAGGGCCCGGTGCTAGCACTGTTCTCCTGTTCCTGTGCGCGGCACCACAGAGCAGAGTCCTTCCTTCCTTCCTTCCTGCTGCTCCAAAAAGGCTGTTTGAACACGGCAGGAAGGAAGTACTCTGCTCTGCAGCGCACAGAAACAGGAGAGTAATGCTAGCACCTTAGATGCCAGGCCATGGGGAATTTTGCCCCCTCTGCTGCCCCCCCCCCCCCCCCACCTTTGCACAGACACACACAAAAATGCCACTTTGTGTGCTGACTCCCAGGTGTGGTTGAGAAAAGCTGCTTTAGAGGCAAAAGACTATTCCCAAGTATGAAGGAGGCGTGTTTATAGGCACATTAAAGCCAGATAGCACTAGACCTTAATAAGGGGTTGTTTTAAGGCTCTGTTGGTAATAAATCGAGATGGTCAGAAAATCAGGACTGGAGATTTAGCCAAGCCTGGGCTGCAGCAAAGATGCAAAAAGAACCTAATTCTTGGGGAAAAGAAATGTATTAAGTTATGTCCAATAAAAAAGGTATCATCTTATTTTCTTTTCCATGTTTTATTTGGTTTGATTTCTATTGATAACCTTGGGGAAAAGGGGAAACTTCCAGTTTCTGATATGGAGCCATGCAATTGATGTATGGACTATTTTAAAGCGATTGGTAATTTTGAAAGCCTCTGACTACGTGTTTGCCTTACCTGGGGAGCCTGAGGAGGAAGGACCCAGGCTTAAATAGGACTTAATGTTGTTGTCTGGTCTGCCATGGGCAAACATTCTAGCTGGAACACATGACTCCAGCATAAGCATGTGACAAAATACATATATAATTACAATTATTATTGGCTTCTTAAGCCACTTGTCACGTAAGGCAGACAGAAGCATTTTCCACAGTTGTTGGTTGTGTGTTTCATCAACTGCTTCTGATCAACTGAAATCCAGCTCAGTGAGGTCCTTTTCAGCCTTGACCTAGCTCAACCTCTTTTCTCTTCTTTCTAGTTCATGGCTTGCCTTGGTATGCGCTGTACATCCCAGGGGCGTATCTGGACTCTGGCGGTAGGGGGGGCCAGAGCCAGAGAGAGGGGGCACATTTTAGCCCCCCCCCAACGACCCCCCCCCCCGCCATTGCCGCCATTGCGAGAACCTCCCCACCAACGACTCTCCACCCTCCCCCCCGCCGTCAACCCTCCCCCGCTGCCGTTGTTTACCTTTGCTGGCGGGGGACCCCAACCCCCCGCCAGCCGAGGTCCGCTTGCCGCCTTTAAAGATATTTCTTCAGCTGGCAGGGGACCCCAACCCCCGCCAGCCAACCCAACGTCTTTAAAGTTCTTCTTCGGCCTCCGTGGCCGTGCTGTAGTTGACTGTTCAATCCAGTTCGGAGTCTGACATCCCAGCACGTTGTCCTGCACGTACAACGTGCTGGGACGTCAGACTCCGAACTGGATTGAACAGTCAACTACAGCACGGCCACGGAGGCCGAAGAAGAACTTTAAAGACGTCGGGTTGGCGTCCCCCGCCAGCTGAAGAAATATCTTTAAAGGCGGCAAGCGGACCTCGGCTGGCGGGGGGTTGGGGTCCACCGCCAGCAAAGGTAAGCAACGGGGAGGGTTGACAGCGGTAGGGGGGTCCAGGGCAAAATCTGCGGGGGCCCAGGCCCCTGTGGCCCCACGCAGATACGCCCCTGGTACATCCATTCTTTTAGGTGCCCAAACAATCTAAATTGCCATTGGTATAGTATCTTACTAACAGCTGGCTGTAGTAGTCACTCTTATTGCTTCAGTTTTAATCTTAGCTTACTACTTGACAGTGCCGGCCAAAGGCAAGATGCCGCCTGAGGCGGAGCTAAAATGCCCGATGCCATTTCCCCCCCCCCCCCCCCCCCCCCCCCCCCCCTCAGGTGGCCTAATGGTCGGACCGCCCTGGCCCCTGCTACTTGACAGGTTAGTCTTCTTAAGCTGTATGAATCAAAACCATCTAGTCTGTTCTGGAGAATTTGTATTACTGACCAGGCCTCTGCACCAGGTAAGAGAGTAGGTACTACAGTACAAGTCTAAAAATCCGTACTGCTCAGGGGTTGGATCAGTCTGGATGTTCAGTTTTGCTGGATTCTCAGGAAGTACTTTTAAAATTCAAATTTAAGGGAAAATAAAGACGAGATGAACAGGCATATTTTGTTGATTTATTCATTAACAATTACAGAATGCTTCACCCAGTGTGTGTGTCTCTCTCTGCGTGTCTCTCTCCCCCATCCAGTATCACCCTATCTCTGTCTCGGCAGCTTAAGAAAATTCCAGAGCCCAAGGGGGTCCAGATTCCCAAGGCCCCCCCTTGTGGCTATACCCTCTCCCTCCCTTCCCTACCCTGCCCATGGTTCTCTCTCACTCCCCGCCCCCAGTGTACCTTTTCAGATGTAAGCAACTCTTCTGTGCTGCACAATGTTGCCAGGTCTGCGGTTTTCCCGCCCAATTGGGCGGCTTTCCGCAGCCCTTTGCGGGCAATATTTGCCGGCTGCGGGAAATTGGATGGCTTTTAAAAAGCCGCATTGCGGTGATTGGGTGGTTTTCTGGGGCTTCTATTGGTCCAATTTGGTCCAATAGAAGCCCCGCAGAGGCTGGGTTAACGATGTCAGGGGCGGGGTTAGTGACGTTGGTGTCTATGTCAGGGGCGGGGTTAGTGACATCGGGGGCGGGGTTAGTAACGTGGCGCTACGTCAGGGGCAGGGTTGATGACATCAGGGGTACGACAGGGGCGGGGTTGATGACTTCGGGGCGGGGTTTAACTTTGTGTGGGTTTTGGGCTCGTTTGTGTGGGGAAAATTTTTTCAACCCAGCAACCCTGCTGCTGCAATGCTGGCACTTAGCTCATAGGCTGCCTGCCTCTAGCCTACACCCGGCCTTTCCCCTCTGACCCATCCCACCCCTTCTGATGCAACTGTTTTCAAAAGGGCAGGATAGGTCAGAGGGAAAGGCCCGGAGCAGGCATTGACAGCCTGCCGCTGGTGCTGCAGCACAGAAAACTTGCTTACTTCTGAACAGGTACACTGGGGGTTCGGTAGGGGAGTGAGAGAGCATCGCAGGCATGGCCAGAAGTGGATGGAGAGACGCAGATTCTCGAGCAGTCCAGCTGTCATAATTTTAAAGAGTCCAGATTCTCAGGAAGTTCAGATTTCAGGACTTGTACTGTATTATACCTATGCATCTTCATTCGAGCTGTTAGCTTCTTATTGTCCCATATCTTACCCAATTTTCATGATTGATGCTGCTTTACCAATTCTAATTTTCATTTCATTTTTCAGTGCTGTTGTCTTCTAGTACCAGACTTCCTAAATAAGTGAATTCTGGCACTTTTTTGGTTCAGGTTTTTAATTTGATTGCTGTGTTATCAGCTATGGTTATAGTCATAAACTTCATCTTTGTGTTAGATATAGTAAACCCATTCTGTTCACCAACATGCATTACTCTATCTGCCTTGGTCTGCACCGCTCTCATCAACAAGTCCTCTAACTGCATATGATTCTTTACTCCCACTGCATTCCACATTAACTAGTCCATGGGGAAGCTGCCTAACAATGGTGACAATTAGAGAATGACACGGGGACAAAGTTTGTCCCCGTCCCAGTGGGTTCTGTCTCTGTCCCCACCCCGTCCCCGCGGGTTCTGTCCCCGTCCCATCCCCGTGGGCTCTGTCCTCATCTACAGAAGTCTTGAACACTTATGATTTTATATTTAAATCTTTTTATTAAAGTATAAAAAGGAACAATGTTCTGTGCAACTGTTCTGTATAAATTACAAACGGAAAACAATAATAACAATGAGCAGCTATAATAACCTTCCTTCCCACCACCACCCTCTACCCTTCCAACTAGAAAATGACACAGGGAGAAAGTTTGTCCCCATGGGCTCTGTCCCCGACCCGTCCCCATCCTCATGGTTACTGCGGTTTCCCATCCCAGTGTCATTCTCTAGTGACAATACAAAACCTTGCCTGACTCCTTTAAGCCAAATTACGTAACCATCCTCCAGCCTGATACAGAATTCAGTGTTTAATAACTCTGAACTTGGTAGGTGTTCCATATGATTTCATAATACTCCATGCGCTATCTGCAGGCAAATGCTTGTCTGAAATCCATAAAAATTATAACTACTGAGATTTTATACTCAAGCACCTTCTCGAATATTTTATGCAATGTGAAAATTTGATCTATGAAGGATCCATTTGGGCCTGAACCCTACTTATTCTTCTTGTAGTAATTGTCTACTTGAGTTTTAAGCTAAGAATCATTCATTTGGGTATAAACAACAGAACAAATCCTCTCCAATTATTGCAGTCCAATAATTCTCTTTTCTTCAGCAGCTGTACAGTTGTATCCTTCTTTAGTCAGCTAGGGGGGAATTCTGTTTAGGGCGCTTAATGTTAGGTGCCAAGATGATGTGCACTAACCCCCAAATTCTATATTCGGCACCTTAAGCTTTGTGCACTAATTTGGCCGCATGGCCAAATTGTGCACACAACTTAATTAACAACCCAACCAGTGCCGATAATTGGTACTTAACAACCAATTAGCGGCACTAATTGGCTTTAATTAGAATTAACACACACAACTTTCTAGGTGTATTCTATAATGCGGTGTGTGTAAATTTTAATGTGTGTAGTCAAAAAGGGGGCATGGCTATGGGCGTGGAATGGGCGGGTTGTGGGCATTTCAAAAATTATGCGCACTATTATAGAATAAACCCAATCTATGCCTAACTTAGGTGCAGGTATTTAGGCCTGGTTTTAGGTGGCCTAAATGGGTATGCCTACATCTGAGTCGCAAGAACGGTGCGTGAGCATATTCTATAAACTACACCTAATTTTAGGCATAGTTTGTAGAATAATGCTAACCACATGGTTTTACGGCACCAATTTTTAAGGCGCCTTATATCGAATTCCCCCCTAAGCGCGTGTTCTATAAAGGTAGTTCCATGCAGAACTGTCTGTACAGAATACTAGCTTAGGTCATTTTGCACCTGACTTTAGGCGTGAGCATTTATGCCTGCCAAAGGCTGATTTAAGTGCTTGGGCTTAACTACTGTCAGTTAGGTGCAAAAATGGAAGTATTTTATAACTCCACACCTAAATCCTGAGAACAATCCTTGACCCACCCCTAAGACCCTCCCCCTTGGCCATGCCCCCCTTTGGAGTTGCACGTGAGACGAATTAGGCATACACATTGTAGAATTGGGGTGCAGAGCAGCTACATGTGTAACCAGTAATTAGTGCCAATCACCAATTATTGCGCTCCTAAATTTGGGCGACCTATGCAGAATTTGGGGGCTAGTGTGTTTCCCTTTCTCAAACTACATTACACAATCATAGTAGCCATTCTATCATTTCATAGGATCCTTTATTCAAGAGTTCAGCATAGATGACTAATCCTGGTGATTTTCCATTCCTTAGTCCCTTAGCAGCCTTGATTATCTCGTCCATTGTAAATAGTTTAGTGTCTACTTGCAGCTCTGTTGATGTTTCATCAATTGGTTTGTCTAATGCTGTTTCAGGCTTTGGACGATTTAGTATTTCCTTAAAACGTTCTACTCCTCAATACTGTATTTTTCTTTCTTTCTCACCTGTAATGACTTTGCCACCTTTGTCTTTAACAGGTGGTACTTTTCTTCCTTCTGTTCCTGTTAACTGATTATGTGATATACAATTTTCAAGTCTGCTTTTTGTGCTGCTGCTTCTTCTGCTATTTGAGCATTTTCTTCAGCCCATTTTCTCTTATCTCATCTCACGCCTTGTTTAACTTCTTTATCTTGCTGAATGTTCTGTCAGTACTAGATACAGTTAGATGGTTCACGTCCCAAGTCTTGATATAGGATTGGGGATGGGCTAGTTAACCATCCCTGTAAAAATGAATAAAAAGACTGCAAAAAAAAAATAATACCCCCTTTAAAATGGGCATTACTAAAATTGGAACCTGCAAGAACACTCCAGGGTCCTCTGAGGGGAGGAAAATGAGTTTGAGGGTGGATTTATTTATTTGTAGCATTTGTATCCCACATTTTCTCAATAATTTGCAGGCTCAATGTGGCTTACATTTGCCGTAGTGGCGGCTGCCATTTCCGGGTAACAGAATTACAAATGGTAATGTGTTAAGTTGCATACATACATGATAACATACATATAACATAACATACATGAACAGATCATGGTATAGAGTTTCAGCCCAAGGGAGTGTGCTTAATGAACAAATGGACCAAAGAGATTTTTGTTAGATGGTGAATGACTTTGGTGGGAGGTGTCAAACAATGTGATAAATAATAGTATTGCATAGCATGAAGAGTCTTTGGTTGCCTGTTCCCCCTCCAGGACCTTAGGAGGAGAGGGGAGGGGGGTCCTGGACAGGTAGAATAAACCAGACTAAATAGAGAAGTAATTGTTGCCCTTGCTGTGACAGCTGAGAAGGAATCAGTGCTCGAGGTAGGTAAGGGGAACCCACCCTGGAAGCAAGAATAGGTAAGCCTGTTCAAGGACAGGGTGCAGCTCAAGAAGGACAGCCAAGAGGGTCTGTGCCTGAAGGAGTTGGATTGTAATCAGGAGTATCAGGAACAGCATTAGATTATTACTAACCCAAAGGGACTGTGGAACTGTACATATATAAATAAGTTGAATATACTACATGAATCCAGTTGGAAAGAGTTTGGGATTATAATTTATGATCTCGAGTGGACAGGCAAGGTTTCTGAGATAAACACAAAACTGTACAGATGGAGTTATAATATGGTTTCCCTGCTGCTTGCAGAAAGTTCAGTTGAGTTGCATAAAAGGCAAATCCTTGGAGTACCGTGTGGTGCTCTAGAGGGGGAGTGAGGATGCTTGCTCCCCCGGACTGGTTGAGTGCCTTTGAGAAGCCCAACTGTATACCCCATTGCCCCAGACCTCTATTCTGGCCCCTTAGCCCACTCCTAGCTCGAAAGATGATGTATGTAACTGTATGAATTGAAAAGACTGAGTGGTGAATCTGAAGGCAGGAAGAGAAAAAAAAAACTTTGGTTTGTGGCCCAGGTCGGAGCCTGGGGTGGCCCTCAATCCAAAGGGACCGGCCTAGTGTCGGAGGCGGAAAGACCCAGGTTACAAACGCATCAAAACACATTAATGGACAAGACCAAGTGCACTACCACCATGAGACCCTGCAGTGAGGAAAGCACGTTGAAGGTCCAAAGAAGGCACCAGATTTGCTTTGTGTTGGGCCATATGTGATACATAACCAGATAGATCACATAGAAATCAGAGGAAGGTGGATCAAATCAGTGCACAATGTCAGATCCCACAGAGGAGCTGACATACACAGCAGCCATTACCTAGTGGTTGCAAAAACCCAGATCAAGCTCAAAAAGTGCAAAAACCAAAGGATGTTAGCAAATGCAACATTCGTAAGACTGCAGAGGAGTTTTGAATGCTCATGTCAAACCAATCAGCTTTAGCCGATTAATATTCACGTGTCCCCAGATTCTATAAAGGTTTTCCAAATTTGGCTTGACAAACTGATTAGTCATTAGCAATCAATTATTAATGCTAATTGGCACTAATTAGGATTTATGCACAGATCTGCCTATGCGCTATTCTATAACACTGCATGCCTAAATCGTCTCATGTGCAACTCAAAAGGGGCATGGCCAGGGGAAGAGAATGGGTGGGTCAGGGGCACTCCCAAAATTTAGGTGCAGTGTTACAGAATAGGATCATTTATGCACCCAGCTGCAACTGGCATTAATACCAGGTTCGGGAATCCATACTCAGCACCGTTCTGTAAAGGTTGTTTAGTGATTAATTACCTTTATAGAACTTGTGCTTGGCACAGATCTTCTCGGCATCTAACTGTAGGTCTCATTTATAGAATCCCCCCCCCCCTCCACCCACAGTGAACCAGATGTTGAAAATATGTGGAAATTGTTCCGAGGGGGACTACATGACTTCTACCTGAATACACTGGGCCAGCCAAGAAAGAAAAAAAAAAAAAAGAAGAGTGGATTTAGAAGAAGGAATTCCTTCAAAAAGGTGGTAACTAAATCCTAATAAATAAGTAAATATAGATATTTATTTATATACCAAGGCTTGATATACTGCAAGACACCAGTGAATGGTTACAAGGCAGATTACAAATGAAATTGCTGCAGAGATATATAAACCTAAGTGGTCAATCCTCCCATATGCAGGACTCAAGGACAGAAAGATTTGTCAGAAAGCTTTTGCCAGCTACCACAAATGTTTCTCATCCTGTATCTTAAGGAAAACTATATAAACATCCTTTATGTGACTTCACACAAGCCTGTAGTCTTTATTGCATCATACGTTATTCAGCTTTATCAAACTATGTATTGAGGGAAAGCACTTGAGTTTGTGTGTGTAAAGAATTACAGTTTTATAAATAACACCTTTATGTATATTTTCACTGTATATATTCAGGGGCGGCCTGACCTAACCTTAGGCCACCTGAGGCAGGGGCCTCAGGTGGCACTCTTTAGGAGTGGCATCCCGGGGGGCAGCTTCGCCCCATCACCGTGGTGTTCCAAACCAAGCAGCAGCAGCAATTCCCATACGCTGCCCCACCGCTACCGGCACCCACCTCTTCCCTTTAATGTGGCCACCTGAAGTAACTTCCTGTTTCGCTCAGGCAGCTGCAGTAAAGGGAAGAGGCAGGTGCCCGCAGCGGCAGGGCAGCGTCTGGGAATAACTGCTGCTGCTGGGTTTGCAATGTCACTGTGACGAGGTACAACGCCCAAAGGGGGAAGACGACATCTCGGCCCGGGGGGGGGGGGGGGGGGGCGGCATGCAAGCTCCGCCTCAGGTGGCAAGTTGCCTTGGGCTGGCACTGTATATATTTAAAATGTATCTGCTTGTTAGAGGTATCTTAGTCTTACTCTGCCTGATGTAGCAGGTTGGAGAAAGACAAGAAAAAGATAAGTATCTCAATGGCATTTATCCAAACATACTCATTTGAGGCAATCCTGTGAGGAGCTGCTTAGTTGTTGGCAGTAAGAAGGTGCGTAACTGCGTGTAAATTTGGGTGCAAGTTGGTAAAGGGAGTGCAGAAATGGAAGGGTATTGTGGTCACTTACATAAGTACATAAAGTATTGCCATACTGGGAAAGACCAAAGGTCCATCAAGCCCAGCATCCTGTTTCCAACAGTGGCCAATCCAGGACACAAATACCTGGCAAGATCCCAAAAAGTACAAAACCTTTTATATTGCTTATCCCAGAAATAGTGGATTTTCCCCTAGTCCATTTAATAATGGTCTATGGACTTTTCCTTTAGGAAGCAGTCCAAACCTTTTTAAAACTCCGCTAAGCTAACCACCTTTACCACATTCTCTGGCAACGAATTCCAGAGTTTAATTACACGCTGAGTGAAGAAAACTTTTCTCCAATTCATTTTAAATTTACTACATTGTAGCTTCATCGCATGCCCCCTAGTCCTAATATTTTTGGAAAGCGTAAACAGACGCTTCACATCTACCCATTCAACTCCACTCATTATTTTATAGACCTCTATCATATCTCCCCTCAGCCGCCTTTTCTTCAAGCTGAAGAGCCCTAGCCGCTTTAGCCTTTCCTCATAGGGAAGTCGTCCCATCCCGTTTATCATTTTCGTCGCCCTTCTCTGCACCTTTTCTAATTCCACTATATCTTTTTTGAGATGCAGCGACCAGAATTGAACACAATATTCGAGGTGCGGTCGCACCATGCAGAATACTTACTAGAGTAGGGACGGGGCAGGACCGCCTCCCCCCCACCTGGGTCACCGCGCCCCCCTCCCCACTTGGGTCACCCCATACATTCAGGCTGCAGCCCCGCCTGCTCCCTTACCTTCCTGGGTCCTGTGCTCCTCCCTCAGTCTATCGTCTCCTGCTCTGTGTGCCGGAACCCGGCTGATTGCATTTAAAGGCCACACCTCAAGGCCATTAATGTACAGGAAGTGAGCCTTTTTCAACTGAAGGAAAGCTTTGGAACGAGGGGGCATACAATGAAGTTAAGAGGGACTAGGCTTAGGGGTAATCTAAAAAAGTATTATTTCACAGAAAGGGCGGTGAAGGTGTGCAATGGCCTTCCGGTGGAGGTTGTGGAGTCGAGGACTGTGTCAGAATTTAAGCGCATGGGATCACTTAGGAAAAGGAAGAGTTAGGGGTTACAGAGGATGGGCCATTCGGCCTTTATCGGCAGTCATGTTTCTAAAGTTACACGCAACTCCTGGGCGTAAGCGCTATTCCATGAACCGCACCTAACTTTAAGCATGTCTTATAGAATAGCGCTTTTGTGGACGCCCTATATAGAATTCACCCCTAACTGGCTACACACGAGCGCGTAGCATCTCCAGCGTAGAAGGTGGCAAGTGCTCCTGCATTAATTTTCTGCAGATACCGCATGCTAAAGGGAACATTAGTGCAAGACCTGCAAAGAAAAAAAGCCTCAAAAAGTGCCACATTAATCTGAGCTTAGCGTGAGGGCAAGTTCCACGTTATACGGTGTTGAGCCCTGATTTTACCACACATTAGTAAAAGGGCCCCTAAGGGTTACTTAATCCCTACTATGTGTAATTAATTTTTTCATTTTCCTTTTTTAAAGATTTAAATAGCATATATATTTATCATATAACTGAATGTGTCCATTATAAGAAAGACAGTCCGTGCCAATTTTTTTTTTTACTCCAATTATAGATGGTTTCTCTTTGTTAGACAAGTTTCTCTTTTCTTTGCTTTAAATATTAAGAATATCAGGCTGTTCTGTCTAAAGCAATTGCAGAAGCTTTATCTCAGGTGTCCTTGTAGCTGGAAAATAGTCAGTACTCTCAGAATGAAATCATTGAAATCCATTACCTCCCACAAGCTTGCTCAGCCTAAGTTGCAGAGTTAATTTCTCTTACCTGAGCTTGCATTTTAGCAACAGGAAATTATGTTACTAACTGCCAAGCCCGTAATGCAGAAATTCTATTCATATGAATATGTTCTGATTATAGCATGTTCATTCTCTGGATGGTTGATGCTTATCCATGTGGTAAAGTGGATACTGTCACTATAGCGCAGAAGCTTTTGAAGGACTTTGTAAGCAGTGGTGGGGTTCCAGCCATTCGTAGCTCAGACAGGGTGCACATTTCATAAGTCAAACTTTAAAAAAGAAATTGGTCATGCCCTTTCCCAGCAGTCACATACACCCTTCTACCTCCAGTCCAGTGGGATTGCTGAGGCTCAAAAGAGTGCTTAAGAAAACAAGATAGCAAAGATCTGCACTGAAACCAGTTTGAAATGGCCTAATGTACTTCGTTTAATCCTTATGGCAATCAGACATACTTCTAGCAGGCAGATTGGACTTAGCCTACATGGGAAACTGATGGCCAGAATCATGGGGTTACCTCTTTTTGCACCAAAGGACAACTTATCTTTTATTATAGAGCATGAATTGTTACTAGATGACTTCAAATCTGTAATGACTGTTTCTTGTCATTATCACCAACCGACAGAGGAAGCCTTGCTGAGAAAGCCTGAAGGACTGCATCGTGGCATTCAGCCAGAGGACTGGATACTGGTCACAGTGTTCCAGAGGAAGCTCCGCTTGGTGCCTTAGTGAAAAAGGCTCTGTCAAGTGTTGCTGACTACTTGTGTTGATGCTTCTCCATCTGTAGAGGCTCCAAGACCTGCACCAGATTTTCAACAACCAGTTACACCAAGAAGAATCGCTTCAGGGAGGACAGTGAAGCACTTCATGGAGTACACTGGTCACAGTGTGAGGATGTAATATTTCCTGTGGCCCTCCTCCACCTAGGCTCCTACAGACCTAGGAGCCTAGATGGAAGAAGATGTTCATTCTAGTCTTCCTCATCCCTACTACTTTCCTTACAGCTTTATATATCACACACCGGTTCTTTCTACTCATAGTCATGCCACCAGCATCAACAGGACTAACTGCTACATTTAATAGCCACACTCATCAATTCATGATTAAACCAACAATGAATGTGCTAAGCCCATATCTCCACAAACCCAAAGGGTGGGCATACCTGCCTGACTATGGCCAGTGAAGGTGACATCTCTGCAGATGGGGAAGATTATATATATAACTATATATATATGTGGCGCCTGAAAAATCCACACAGAATAAAATTATACCTAGGTGTATTCTCTAAAGTATGCCTGAATTTCATAGAATCAGCTTAAACTTCCGTGACCAAATTTACTTTCAGTCATTTACACCAAGTAAAACCTGGTGTAAATGCTGGCGCCATATTACAAGCGGACCAGGTATATTCTATAACCATGCGCGTAGTTTTTTTTGGAACGCACACGACATGCCCATTTCCCCACCCATGGCAATGCCCCTTTTATTGATGTGCGCATTAGAATTTAGGCACAGTGAGTTACAGAATACACGTAGCGGGTTTTACACATCAATTCGAATTATTGCTCACAATCGCATGCTGAGCACTGTTATCAACGCTGATTGGCTTGCTAAGCCAATTAAGTTATGTGCATTCTTATAGAATATGCTTGGATTTGGGCACCGAACACTGGGTGCGCTATACAGAGTCCAGAGGATGGTGGGGTAATTCTATAACAGGGCACCTATGTGGTCCCTACTTTCCTTTATAGAACACTAATGTAACAGGCCAAAAGTGTGCACACACAGCTTATATGCCAGAGATACATGCGTAGCTTATACTATTCAATAAGTTATGTGGGTAAGTGTGGTTCTAGCTATGTGTATACCTACTTGTAAAATATGTGCTAAGATATGCACATATTCACTGAACAGCTCCTAGGTGGAATGTTGGCATTTACGCACATAGATGAACACATATTCTAATCATTTATGTGAACAATTGGTACAAAAATGTTAGCATCTGCTTTATAGAATTATCCTGCTCATTCAGCAAGACTGTTGCTTAATACAATCAGAAGCTCTGGGTTGAAGTAAACAGTTACATGAGAAACTCCTACACTTTTGATTTATTTATGTATTCATTCTTATATCCCACGTTATCCAAAAACTAGTTTTGGTTCAATGTGGCTTACATTAAACAATGAAAATAGAATTTTATGAGTATTGATGGCTGGAGACTTTATATGCCATTATATAATATCACTCTATTCCATAATGAAGCATAAAAAGCTACTGGTTCTTTCAGAGCTATGCCACTCAGCACAGTCAAGATGCGTCAAAGTAATAAAAGATGAGTTACAAAAGTACTTAGCAAAACACAGAAGCAAAGTAATCTACAGAAACCCCAAGGCAAATGAAGACAGTGGAGACAACAAACAGCAAAAAAATCTTTCATTGAGAATCTTCACTTGACTCAACACGAGCCGTGTTTCAGCTATAACATCTTCATCAGGAGTCTGAGCAGAGCTTCTGCAGCTTATACTACCGCAAAGGCATAATGGCAGGGCGCCTCTGGGCCCGTGTCGAGTCAAGTGAAGTGAAGTGAAAATTCTTAATTAAAGAGTTTTTGCTCTTTGTCATCTCTACTGTCTTTGTTTTTCTTACAAAAGTACTTGCCATCCAGTCTTGCATTTTAATTCCTCAAGTGCAAAGAGTTCTCAACCCAGGGCCAGCCCTCAGGACACAATTAGCCTGTCAGGTTTTCAGGATATCCACAGTGAATGTGCATGAGCCACAGTTGCTGCTCTACCTCCACTGTATGCAAATTTATCTCATGCATATTCATTGAGAACTACTGCTCTATTTAAATAGTTTGCTAGCTCTATGGCTAATGTTAAGTGCTTATACCTAAATTACAGGCACATGTTTCACCTTTTGCATTAGCATTCTATAATGGAAAGTAGGCATCTATTTTCCTTTATAGAATAGGTGCCAAAAAAAGAGGCCTTGCAAGTCTGTAGCAAACAGCAAGAAGTAGAACACGTGGAGGGGCATAAATGAAAGGGACGTCCAAGTTTTGTTGAGGACGTCTTTGCAAAACGTCCTGATGGAGGGGCAGGGAAATCCGTATTATCGAAACAAGATGGACATCCATCTTTCGTTTCAGGGCGCCCACATCTTGACAATTAGGTCGTCCTTAGAGATGGTCGTCCCTAGACTTGGTTGTTTCTGATTTTTGCCGATAATGGAAACCAAGGACATCCATCTCAGAAATGACCAAATGAAAGCCCTTTGATCGTGGGAGGAGCCAGCATTCGTAGTGCACTGGTCCCCCTGACATGCCAAGACACCAATCGGGCACCCTAGGGGGCACTGCAGTGGACTTCAGAAATTGCTCCCAGGTACATAGCTCCCTTACCTTGTGTGATGAGCCCCCCCCCAAAACCCACTACCCACAACTGTACACCACTACCATAGCCCTAATGGGTGAAGGGGGGCACCTAGATGTGGGTACAGTGGGTTTGTGGTGGGTTTTGGAGGGCTCACATTTACCACCACAAGTGTAACAGGTAGGGGGCATGGGTCTGGGTCCACCTGCCTGAAATGCACTGCACCCACTAAAACTGCTCCAGGGACCTGCATACTGCTGTGATGGACCTGAGTATGACATTTGAGGCTGGCATAGAGGCTGGCACAAAATATTTTTAAAGATTTTTTTTGAGGGTGGGAGAGGGTTAGTGACCACTGGGGGAGTAAGGAGAGATCATCCCCGATTCTCTCCGGTGGTCATCTGGTCAGTTCGGGCACCTTTTTGTGCCTTGGTCGTAAGAAAAACAGGACCAGGTAAAGTCATCCAAGTGCTCGTCAGGGACGCCCTTTTTTTTCCCCATTATGGGTCGAGGGCGTCCCTATGTTAGGCACGCCCAAGTCCCGCTTTCACTACGCCTCCGATACGTCCCCGTGAACTTTGGTCGTCCCTGTGACGGAAAGCAGTTGAGGACATCCAAAATCAGCTTTCGATTATACCAATTTGGACGACCCTGTGAGAAGGACGCCCATCTTCCAATTTGTGTCGACAGATAGGCATCCTTGTCTTTCGAAAATGAGCCTGAAAGCGGACCAGGAGTCCAAGAAATGTTTTATTGAAAAAGACCCAACGTGGCCACGTTTCACTAAAATGGTTGTTTTAGACTGTTGCATAATGTTTCAAGAATCATTTCCCTACTGACACATTTTTCATTTTGTTTTGTTTTATTTGGTTTTATTCGTTTTCATTTTGTTTTATTTGGTTTATTTGTTTTCTTAATTGTTACGCATGTATTATTATCATTATGATTTTGCTGTTGTTCTGATCATTTGATATATATTTTGTGTTTGTATTTTTATGAATATTCTACACATTATTATGATGTTTTTATGTTGTTTTATATATATGTCTTATTTAGATTTATATATCAATTAATTTTTATGTTATGTCAAATGTTTATTTTTACTGTTTTTATTTGTAGACTCCTGATGCAGGCTCTTTGGCCGAAACACAACGGTTGTGTCGAGTCAAATATACGAGTCAAATATACTAATTAATAAAATTTGGTTTTAGCTTTACTGTGATCCAGTCTCTGGGACTCCTTGTTTTGTGCCCACTTTTTTGTTTGTTTTACAAAGTATCCGCGGGTCTTCTTTGAGTTCTCCACGCTTTGTGGATTCTCTATTGACTGCATCAGGGGTTTGTCATCACATTAACAAACATATAAAGAAAATTTGAGTGATACATGCAGGTGTCAGTTTTTAAGTTTCCTGCATGTCCATTTTAAATCCATGATATCCTTTTTATTATCACTCAAAATTTGCTTTGTATGTTTATTTATTAGCGTTATGTCACTAGGACAGTGGGGTTTTTTTTTTTTAAATAGACCCCCCAAAACCCATCCAAATCACAAAACATCCAAAAAACAAAACGTCCATAGTATTTTCGAAAACAAGAGATAGATGTTTATCTTTTTCGAAAATGACCTTCTTTCCTGTTCAGAATTTGGACGTTCTGTGTAAAACGTCCAAATTCTGATTTAGACGTTCAATCGAAAATGCCCCTCCATGTAACTTTGTAGGTCTAAGTGCTTGGAAAATATGCCTCTAAGTAGATTCAGCAGCGCTCATCTTACAGTACATAATGGCCCTTATTTTAAAAGCTGTAGTCATGGTGTCCATGTGTAAACAGCAGCATTTTCCTTTGTATATAGCATACACGTGTAAGTGTCAATTTCAGAAAGCCACTATTTATTGTTTGAGATTTACTATACCACCTTTGTAAAAAAAACATCAAAGTGGTTTACAGTCTAAGCAATAAACAGGAAAAGAAAAGGAACGCCAACAATCACTCAGTTGAGAATAGAAACTAGAAAGGAGAAGGGTGCACAAAGTGAAAACAAATGTGACATAAATAAAAGTAAAATTAAAGCTTAGTGTTTAATATTAAGCATCTAAAATTTAGAGTGTTGCAACATGCAATACTCATGGATATCCATGCTCCCCCAAATTCTATATACTGCGCCTTAATTTCTGTTAATTGGATGTTAACAAGCAATTATCAGTACTAAGGAAAGGGGAAAGGGAAATGGGAGCTCTTGTGTGGAGGAGTGGCCTAGTGGTTAGGGTGGTGGACTTTGGTCCTGGGGAACTGAGTTCAATTCCCGGCACAGGCAGCTCCTTGCGACTCTGGGCAAGTCACTTAACCCTCCATTGCCTGCCGCATTGAGCCTGCCATGAATGGGAAAGCGCGGGGTACGAATGTAACAAAAATAAAAAAAATATACTGCCTTTCTGAGATTTTTGCAACTACATTCAAAGCGGTTTACATATATTCAGGTACTTATTTTGTAGCAGGGGCAATGGAGGGTTAAGTGACTTGCCCAGAGTCACAAGGAGCTGCAGTGGGAATTGAACTCAGTTCCCCAGGATCAAAGTCCACTGCACTAACCACTAGGCTACTCCTCCACTAGCAACATTCCATGTAGAAGCCTGCCCTTGCAGATCAGCAATGCGGCCGCGCAGGCTTCTGTTTCTGTGAGTATGACGTCCTGCACATGCACAAGTACATTAAGTACATAAGTAATGCCACACTGGGAAAAGACCAAGGGTCCATCGAGCCCAGCAGCCTGTCCACGACAGCAGCCAATCCAGGCCAAGGGCACCTAGCAAGCTTCCCAAACGTACAAACATTCTATACGTGTTATTCCTGGAATTGTGTGTTATTCCTGGAATTGTGGATTTTTCCCCAAGTCCATTTAGTAACGATTTATGGACTTGTCCTTTAGGAAACCGCCTAACCCACAGAAATCGTCAGACTCACAAAAACAGAAGCCTGCTCAGCCACATTGCTAATCTGTAAGGGCAGGCTTCTACATGGAATGTTGCTAGTGGAATAGCAACATTCCATGTAGAATCTCTAATAGTAGCAACATTCCATGTACAATCTCAACTAGGGAAAGGGAAATGGGACTTGATATACTGCCTTTCTGGGGTTTTCGCAACTACATTCAAAGCAGTTTACATATATTCAGGTACTTATTTTGTACCAGGGGCAATGGAGGGTTAAGTGACTTGCCCAGAGTCACAAGGAGCTGAAGTGGGAATCAAACTCAGTTCCCCAGGATCAAAGTCCACTGCACTAACCACTAGGCTACTCCTCCACATAATGAATTGGCATTCATTATGATTTACATGTGCATCTTGCAAACAGTATTCTGTAACGTGGTGCGTGTAAATTCCAAGCCGCATAGTTGAAAAGGGGCATGGTTATGGGCATGCATTTAGTCGCGTAGAGAGGCACTCAGTGTATTCTATATAACGCGTGGAAATAGAAGCCTATTCTATAAAATTTAGGTATATTTTACAGAATATGCCTAGGCATTTTTTTCCACGTGGATTTTTCAGGCACCATATATAGAATCTAGCCCACTATGTGTAAGACTGTAAGGTGATATGGTTTGGGCCAGACGGCAATGAACATGTGTATTACTTATTTTACAAGGAAAATACATATGTATGGGGATAACCAGCCTGTTCAACATGGCATACCACAACGATCCATCCTTATTACCAGACAACGAAACTCAAGCCTGAACTGGATAAAACCTAACTTTCTATACTCGACTACCAAGGTCTACTCTACCACGAATGAACTTTAACGTAATACCATTTTATCTCTTAGTTCAAATATAAACTCTTTATACTTGTCTATTTAATCTACTAAGCCAATCATTATCTTTAATGTAATACCACTTGTATCTCTCACTCCAGAAATGGCGATCGCCATGACGGAACAATGTAAGCCACATTGAGCCTGCAAATAGGTGGGAAAATGTGGGATACAAATGCAGCAAATAAATAAATAAAATAACGTTACTTGTCAGCTTTTATACTGGCTACCATTTTATTTGTAAACTACTTTGATATTGTAATATGTAATACGGTCAATCAAGTTCAATAAACTATAACGTTAGAACTGAATTTAAGATTTCAATTTTTGTTTTTAAAATTTTGTTTGGTTTTACTCTGAATTTTTTACAAGATTTTGTAACGTTTTATATCCCTTCAAGATTTTATTAATGGCTTATGGACTTTAGGATGCTATCCAAACCTTTTTTAAAACCCCACTAAGCTAACTGCTTTTACTACATTCTCTGGCAAAGAATTCCAGAGTTTAATTACATGTTGAGTGAAGAAATATTTTCTCCGATTCATTTTAAATTTACTACTTTGTAACTTCATTGTAGAGCATTCCCATGGGCGTCTCTAAGGTTTAGCTTGCACCCAATTTTAGCATGCACTGAAAACATGAGCGCGCCTTAGTAAAAGACCTCCAAAGTTTATTGAAGGGTCCTACATTGTTGTTCCTGACACTTGTGATTCTCCATTCATGTATTTTAAACCACAGTTTTTGCTCAAGAATAGTCATATGACTTAGGTGTCACTATTTCACACATATGGAGGAACTCTCATTCAAGTGTTTTGAACACCACTGATTGAGCTGTCATCCATGGAAACTAGCAAAAATGTGCAGTGATGGTTGGTTTATAGTGTGAATCTTTCCATTTGAGCCTTTGTAGAGTTTAGCTATTAGTTTAGGAGTAGTCACATGACCCGGTTTTCAGTCTCAGTGGAGGCATGTGGGGCTGGTTACTTTAGCTGCCCTCAAATGTTGGACACCACGTGGATCAGTTACTGATATGTGGTTTAGAGTGGAAATACAAACCTCTTTCATATTCTGACAGTTCTATTATTAAGGTTCAAGGTTCCGCTTATTTGATTAACCGCTTATGACAAAACCATCAAAGTGGTGTATAATTACAGTAAAATCACACAAAGAGGGAAATACAAATTGTAAAAGAAAAGCAATCGGAATCAAAAACCTCAGTCTGCTGCCATCACCCAAGCCCCGATAACCAATAGCTATCCAGCCTCTAGGTGTGATGAAAAAATGGCCTGCGCTGGTGTAGACGCGTGTATTGGACACGTGCAGGTCCATTTTTCAGCGCACCTGTAAAAAAAGGCTTTTGGCCAAAAATGGACATATGGCAAAATAAAAATTGGCGCACGTCCATTTTGGGCCTGAGACCTTACCGCCACCCACTGACTTAGCGGTAAGGTCTCACGTGTTAACCAGGCAGTAATCGTCAGTGCACATACACTGCTGATTATTGCCTGGGTAGCGCCGTGGGTCGGAAATTTTCCATCGTGTGTATTGGACGCATGTAAAAGATGAAATTACTGCCCAGGCCACGCGGTAGCCGGGCGGTAGTTTTAAATTGGCGTGCGCTGGGCATGCGTAGGTGCCTATGCGGCTTAGTAAAAGGGCCCCTTTGTGAAATAAATACGTTTTCAGAGAACTAAACAGAGAAAGCAAAGGTTCTGTTTGTAACGGCAGAGGGAGAGCATTCCACTAAGTGTGCCCTGACAATGCTAAACAGAGTTCCGATATGAAGTCAATGAAGCACATCGGAGAGAGGGAACACTGGCTCCTGTGATGAGGCAGGGAACTACAAGGTCCAGAATGCACTGCAGCAGCAAGAGAATCAGAGTCAGGGGGAGGACTCTAGCCAGGAGAGTGCAAAGCCAGCAGTTGATTGGGAAATGGAACCAAGTGTGAGAGGATTGCAGGCAGCTTTATTAAGAGAGTGGTGGAAAGCTGTAGGGAGGAGATGGAAACACTGGGGAAGCTCTCTCTGGAGAAGGTGACAGCTCGGAGAAGGAAAGTAAATTCTTTTGTTTCTTTGTTTGAGTTTGAGGAACTGTCTAAAGTTTGAGAAGGATTTAAGAAGCAGGCTCTGAGTAGAGTGTTTCTTTTGTTATGCTTGACTTGAAGAAATGTTTATGTTAAAGACATTACTAAAACCCTTAATTGCAAGAAGCCTGGTGTTGATGAGCGTTTGTGAAGGGAGAAGAGCAGCCAGAAAACTCCCCAGTGTTTGAGAGGGAATCCTGAGAGGTACCAAGAAGGCTAGAGCCCAGCAGTGACTGTGTGTAGCAGAAGCTAAGCAGGGTCAGCCCTGGCTGGAGTCTGGAAGGGTGACCAGCTTCACACTCCCTATTGGTTTCTGTATACAATTCAAGCTCCTCTTGTTGACCTACAAAGTGCATTCACTCTGCGGCCCCTCACTACCTCTCCACCCTCATCTCTCCCTACACTCCTTCCCTAGAACTCCGTTCACTAGGCAAATCTCTCCTAATTGCACCCTTCTCCTCCATCGCTAACTCCAGACTCTGCTCCTTCTATCTCGCTGCACCTTATGCCTGGAATAGGCTTCCTGAGCCATTACATCTAGCTCCATCCCTGGCCGCCTTCAAATCTGGGCTAAAGGCATACCTGTTTGATGCTGCTTTCGACTCCTGACTTGTCACTTTTATCTTATCCTTATGTGTCCTTCTGTCTGTCCTTCCCTTCTCCTTTTGGTCCTGTCTGTCTGTTTGTCCTGATTTAGATTGTAAGCTCTTTTGAGCAGGGACTGTCTTCTTCATGTTCAATTGTAAAGCGCTGTGTACGACTGGTAGCGCTACAGAAGTGATTTATAGTAGTAGTAGTAGGAACAGTTAATGGATGCTGTTGCCCTGATCACAGAGCTCACGCCAGGGTGTATGTAACAGGTATAAATGAGGAGAACCTGTATTAAAAAAAAAAAAAATTTTGTAAACTAAAACTTTTGTACAAAATACAGGACTCCACCAGAAGCCAATGTTCAGCTCTCATAAGTGGGTCACATGATCATACGTCAGACCGAAATATCAATTTGACTGCCCTAGAACCTGTGGTGAGCAGCATTGCTATGGTACATTTGTAAGTTTAATTCCGTTGCTATGTGTGAGCCTTAAGTAGGGAGTCTTGACTAAGGTGTGCTAGCGTTTTTAGCTCTCGACCAGCTGGCTCTAAACGATCAAACGCACATATGATGGGCATTCTCAAAGTTTAGCACCAGCTGATTTTTAGCGTGAGCTAAAAACGCTAGTACAGCTTAGTAAAAGACCCCCCCCCTTAATGCCTTAAAAATCAAAATGGATATCAGAAACCTGGATACCTGAAGGAGAAAGTTAAACTGTATAACCCTAAATTGATCTTTACGGTCTACACAGGGTAGTTTGCTTGAGGTCCCAGATTTAGGTAATGTAAGGAAGGCCGGATGGCGTTCTAAGGCTTTTTAGATTAATAAGCTCCCTGCTAAGATTGGAATCTAATCTTACAATATTTGGGAAAAACTTAAAACATATATTTGATTTCCCCTAGTTAGGATGATTGTCTGCTCTGATTATGATTTGATTTGTAGCTATTTGGTCTTATCTGTAGAAACTGGATTATGTCTTTTTCTTACTCTTCTGCTTTTCTTATATAATTATATAATATGTGAACCGATTTAGGTGATATTTTGATCAGGAAAATAGTACATAAATTAAAATAAATAAAATAAATGTAAACACACTTTAGATAAGCACATATGCAGCTGTAAGTTGGGCCTACGTACATTCATCTGCACACCACAGAAGCCCTGAACCATAACTCAAGTAAATGATAAAAGATAAAGGAAGTCAGCTAGTATTTTATTGTTGTTTCATCAGCCGAGTATTCACTATTACAGTGCGTATTTCCTAGTAAAAAAAGGTGCCGGTACTCAAATGCTAGGCCACTCTTCAGGGGTGGGGTAATCACTGAGGGACCCATCCCACAATAGCCAAGCCCCCTGCAACTGGTCACAGAATGTATGACAAGGCAGAATTGGTGTGTAGAGCCTCAGATTTTTCATTAAAACTTGGGGTCCATGGGTCAGTTTTAGCAGACAACGGAAAAGGTGCCGGTACTCAGTACCCCCTCAAAAAAAGCCCTGACTATTACAATACTAATGCAATCCTCAGAAGTTAAACTGATTTATTCAAGTCTTCACACCATGGTCCGTTTTTAAACTATAGCCTCCACCGATATCCTTGTAAGCATGCTTCTTCTCACAGGCTCTCCAGCTAATTACCGCATTTCATACTGTTTTGTTTCCTCCATGCGGGGATCATAATGGTAATAGGGGAGAGTAATTAAGTCATGCAGTCTGAGACTCCCACAAGATTTCAAATCTCTTTGCAAATTTACACTCTCATTCCCTGTTTCCATACCCCCCCCCCCCCCCCACACACACACACATAAAACCAAAGACTTCTCATTCTAGACCCAGCCGTACAGCCTCAGCACACTGCTTCATCTGTGAAAAAACACAATTTGCAATTCAGTTTTACACTAGAGAGCTTGCTGTGTCTTCACAGTGCAGGCTAAACACCTGTTCCCATTGCTGAATGCTCTTCTTACAAAGTTACAGCTAAGTTAATCACAGAATATCTTGGAAAGATTTCTGTGGCCAGTTGATAACTATAATTGTACTAAGGGGTCAAGTGATGGTCATTTCACCAGTCCGGCTGTCCTGTATTAAAGTTGGTTACTAGTAGAACCTTTAAAGCAGTAATATACTTGCCGTCAATTCACCCAACAACCTCCCTAGGAACAATTTAGCCATCCCTCCTCCCAGAAGCATACCAAGGTTGAGGGTGCAGGGGAAGCAGAGAGCGGCCTGCCGACGGCACCAGTGCATATTTTAAATAAGAAAGATCACATCAAAAATAGGCACCAGCATCGTTGGAAGTCCGTTTGGGGAGCAGCCACTCCCCTGGCGACCCACCTAGCTATGCCTCTACCTCCTCCAGCCAACACACTTTGGAGGGAATTCTATAACTGGTGCTCAAAATTTCTGCACCGGGAAAAAATTGGCACTAACCACAGTTCCACACAGGGTGCATGCCCTTTATCGAATGAGGCTTAGTGCTGATTCCCTGAACTTTAAGTGCCAGGCTTAAGCCTCCTGGAACCTGGTGTAAATGCGCACTGAGGCCATGTTCTATGATTACGTGCACAACTTTTTGGAACGCCCCTGACACGCCCATGGCCACATTCTTTTTTAATTATACATTAGTAGAGTTAGGCGCCATACCGTACAGAATAGAGTGCAGCCAAATGCGCATGCACATTTCAATGAGTGCCAATTAACTTCAATTATTGATCGTTAAGGGCTCATTACACAATTAATCTGCATACACATCTTAGGCGCGAGCACAAATTTGGGCGTGCAAATCTGGGCACCCATACAAACAACCTGAGGTTTTGGGGGGTAATTCTATAAAGAGAGTGTTAACATTTATGCATGAAGGGCTAGATTCTATATACGGCGCCAAAAAAAGCGCTATTCTATAAGCCATGCTTAAAGTTAGGTGCAGTTTATAGAATAGTGCTTAATCCTGGGAATCGTGCCTAACTTTCGGTGTGGCCACTTACGCCAACTGAAATGTGGTGCAAATGTTCGCGCCTGCAATAGGCGCATGCGTATCCCTGTTATTCTATAATAATGTGCATTAATTTTTGCCCCTTTATGCCCATGACCCTCCCATTTCCATGCCCCCTTTTTCAGATCCTGCGTAAAGTTTAGGCACTGATCCCTCCCCTAAATTTCCACACATAAATGTCAATTAAATCTAAAAAAGCCAATTATTGGCACTAATTAGTTTGTTATTCTTTTTTTTTATTTTATTTTTATACATTTACAAATATTTCAAGGAGTTACATTTGAATAGAAAGTGTTAATCTGTCAAATTAAGCTTAAAAAAACACATAAAGGAAGATATTATTCCACATATTCAACACACAAGTCCACATTATATGGGGAGATATCCTTAACACTGGAGGAGGAAGAAAAATATATAAACTTTCAAATTCAGCATCTAGGAGAGAGTAGGCATACTTAATATTATTTAGCTCCTTATGTTCTTTTAGAGGTTACAAATGTTGTTAAATGAGATGGATCCATGAAAACATACTTTTGTGCATTGTAAACTACAATGCACTTACAAGGAAATCTAAGATAAAATGTGCCTCCCAACCTCAATACTTCTGGTTTCGTTATCAAAAATCGTTTACCTTTCTTTTCTGTGTCCTTCGAGACATCTGGAAATACTAATATCTTTAGTCCCAAAAACAATTTGAATTAGTTTGTTATTCAATTACATTGCACGTGCAAATCGGGTGTGTGCCCAAATTTGTACATGCAATTTTTGGTGACTTGTATTGAATTAGGGTAAATAGACAAATGATTAGAATACCTGCATGTATGTGTGTAAATGCTGAAAATCCACGTAAATGCTATTCCGTACATGTGTATATCTTACACAGCACATATCTGACAGGTAAGCATACACATGGGCAGAGTTTGCACAGGACCTGCACTTAAAGGGCCAGATCTAAGGCATCTAAAAAATCCATGCGGTAAACATTTCCACCTAAACATATTCCATAAGCGGCGCCTAGATTTAGGCACAGTATATAGAATACTCTTAGTTGATATCCCAGCGCCTAAAACTATGCACCTCCATTTATACCAATGAAAAAGTGGAGTAAATCCCTGCAGATAGAATTACATGCACTGGACCATATTCTATAACTTAAACACAAAGTTTGGAATGCCCATGAAACACCCCCATTTCCCCGCCATAGCCACGCCCCTTTTGAACTGTGCACAATAGAATTTAGGTGCAGTTCAATACAGAATACGCTTAGCGAGTTGTGCACACAAATTCTAATTATTACCAATCAGTGTTTACTATTGCTTGTTAAGTGCTGTTATCATTGCTGATTAGCTTGTTAAGCCAATTAAGTTACATGTGTTGTTACAGAATCCGGGAGAAACTGCTTATCTACAGAATTTAGGCCTGAGTACTTCTATCAACTTTATGGCTGGCACAAGTGCTGGTGTCTAAACTACAGGCATGTATTTTACCTGCTACACCAACTTTCCTTCATAGAACAGGTGTCTCATAGGCAACCTCCAACTGCTGCATGGGCCGTACAGGTCTTCATCTACCGTCACTTACTATGTTACTATGGATTCTATACAGATGGCCCAAAGTTCAGCGCACAATTTTGATCCCAGATCTGTGTGCAAAATAATTAGCTAGTTAAGTGATAATAAATTATTGGGGTTAACAAGCATTATTTGGCAGTGATTAGGAGTTACATTGCGATCTTTCTAAATTTCATAGTATGCAACTCCAGAGGGGACATGGGTGGGTCAGGGGTTTTCCCAGAACTCAGGCACAATGTTATAAAACACATGCATTTGCGCGCCTAACTGCCATCAACTGTCAGGCATATATGCACTCACCCAAAGTTAGGTGTGCAATGCACAATAAACTAGTATTCTGTAAACATCATTCCACGCAGAGCACCATTTGCACAATACCAGCTTAGTAAGCATCATTTCAGTGCCCAACCCTGGTGCCATTTATAGAATCTAGGCCAGTGGTTCCCAAACTGTTTGTCGTGGTACTCTGGTGTGCCACAGCAAACTCTCAGGGGTGCCGCGGCAAATCCTGACTTCCCTCCTGTTACCACCCGAACCGCCTCCTTTCTGCTCCCCCCCCCACCAACATACCCATCCCCGCCGCTTCTCTGGATGAGCAGCAGCAGTGGTGGCAGCAAAACAACCTGCAGCCAAAAGGGGTGAAACCAGACTCTTCATACACGCAGCTGATGATTCTGCCCCCTTGAACATCACTTCCTGTTCTGGGGCACAGCCGGCAGCGTGTGAATATAGAGTCCGGGCCCGCAAGGATGCAGCTTGTTTTGCCACTGTTGCTGCTCATCTAGAGAAGCAGCAGCAGCAGTGGCAGGGAGCCTGAAGTGGAGCTGGAGACTGCAAAGGAGCCCCCCTCCCCGGGCTGCTCCAGGTGGTGAGCAGTAGAAAAAAATGTGTGGCTGCCGGGGGAGGTGGAGACCTATGTGGTCGGGGAGGAGGAGACCTATGTGGCCGGGGGGAGGTGGTGGAGACATCCATGGCCGGGGGGAGGTGGTGGAAACATCCATGGCCGGGGGGGGGATGCCACAAAAAAATTGCTCAGATACAAAGGGTACCTTGAACCGAAAAAGTTTGGGAACCACTGATCTAGGCCCTAGGGGGCCGATATTCAGACTACAGGAGTTAGCCCGGCTGCCTCCCACGGTCAGTGCTGAGCTTGGATGTTCAATGCCATTTCCGGTGACCAGCATTGAATATCCGGTTTAATTTTGGCTAGTTTAAACTTAACCAACCAAGTTGATATTCAGTGCTGGTCGGTTAAGTTTAAACCGGCCAAAGATAGGCCTGCTATTTCAGTGGCTCAAACTGGCCTCCAAACTTAGCCAGTGAGGCTCTGAATATTTGCAGATAGCTGGCTAAATCACAAGATTATCCGCCAAGTGCTGACCATGAATATTCAATGGGAGAAAACCGGATATCTCCCGCTCAATATTCGCAGATAGCCGGTTAAATAAGGATGAATATCGGACGGCAGGTGTCTAAATATAGATGCATTATAAAATACTCCTCTTTCACTCCATCCCTCTCCACCACATTCTCCCCAGGTAATCAGGTCAATGAAAGCGCTGTGGTGTGGAAAAGGGGAATTATGTTTGGATATTGGATCTGCATTTTTCCCTATACAGTGTCACTAGGTTCAGCACATTCCCAGCTCCTGCTGCTTCCCATTTCTATTCATGTACTCTGCTCTTCTAGCAGTTTCAGGTTGGTGTTTCTCTGTATTTAAACACCAACATTCTGCCTCAGTTAAAAGTTAAGGAAGTAGTACAATTCTTGATGTGAATACTAAAAGCAGTGTAGGTACTTTTGTGAGAAAATTATCATTTTCTAACATAAGAATAGCCATACTGGGTCAGCCCAGTGGTCCATCTAGCCCAGTGCTTCCAACAGTGGCCAATCCAGGTCACAAGTACCTGGAAAAAACCCAAATAGTAGCACCATTCCATTCTACCAATCCCAGGGCAAGCAGTGGCTTCCCCATGTCCACCTCAATAACAGACTATGGACTTTTCCTCCAGGAATTTGTCCAAACCTTTTTTAAACCCAGATACGCTAACTGCTGTTACAACATCCTCTGGCAACGAGTTCCAGAGCTTAACTATTCGTTGAGTGAAAAAATATTTCCTCCTATTTCTTTTAAAATTAATTCCATGTAACTTCACGTACTAACATGCGCCTAACACAGGATGTACTAAAGTGTTTTGCATTAATTTTGTCATCCGTGCACAGTATTTATTTTTTCTTTTTGAAGGCATGTCAGGGGCGGAGAATGGGTATGGACGCACTAATCAGCTAGCATGCTGACATTACTATCATCCTAATTGGTTAGCGCATCCATAATCTGAGAGCCCTTAGCACCTTCTAAATAGGAGGCCGTAAGTGCTCTCATGTTAAATGGCTGCATATCAATGCTAATATTAGCGGATGGCCAGAAATGCAATCAATAGAAAAAAAAAGCCCTTTTTAATGGCCAGGCTAGAAATGGGTTTGGCGTACAGGAAATGCCCATGTAAGGATGTGCTAAACTCATTTACTAGCGCATCCTATGTGAGTATAGACCAGTTTGAAGTAGTTAGGGGACCAATATGCACAGAAAAAGGGACGCATCAGCGGTCTGTGCGGAGCACTTTATTTGCACACAGACTACTGATTAGTCCTTTATTCTCCGAGATCAACTTCTAAGAATTGTCAGAAGTAAATTGGCATTTTGGACACAGTCTGTTTAAAGACCAACAGATAATTATTGTAGCTCTTCAGTTCCACTTGTTGGACAAAACTACAAGACTCCTGAGGCAGGCACCCCGTGCCGAAACACGGTTCCATGTCGATTCTTCTATATAACAGCGACAAGATTTTTTTTTTTAAGAAACTGTTTTTGTGTGTCATACGAACTAAAGTTTTGTTTTATCTTCATGTCCCACCACTTGTTGAGCCTTCTTCCGTTTCCCGCTTTTTGTTTTTTGTATTCCTTCCGTGGGATTCTTGTGATCAGCCACCATGAGGTACAACTTTTAAACATCCAACTCACCATTTAAAGTTCAAAGCAGTATTTATAGCTTTTTGTCAATTAAAGCAAAACTTAGATGGCCTCATAGCTGGACTGTGCTTTGACGGCAGCTTCAGAGGTTGGGAAGTAAGACCAATGCCAGGCAGACTTCTACAGTTTATGCCCCAAGATTGGTAGAGAGAGAGATAGAGAGGCTCATTTTCAAAGCACATAGACTTACAAAGTTCCATAGGTTATATTTTTGAAGCACTTAGGGGCCCTTTTACTAAGGTGCGTAGGCACCTACGCGTGGCAATTTGGAATTACCACGAGCCCCGGGTGCTAATTCCATTTCTTACGTTTGTCCAATACGCGCGGCAGAAAATATTTTTTATTCTCTACCGCGTGGCACTATAGGCAGTGTACATGTGCTGATGATTACCACCCGATTAATGCATGATACCTTACTGCTAAGTCAATGGGTGGCAGTAAGGTTTCAGGCCCAAAATGGCTGTGTGCCAATTTTTATGTTGCCGCATGTCCATTTTTGGCCAAAAAAAGGCCTTTCTTGCAGCTGTGTTGAAAAATGGACCTGCGTGCGTCCAATACGTGCGTCTATACCAACGCAGGCCATTTTTCAGCACACCTTAGTAAAAGGACCCTTAGACTTACAAAGTTGCATAGTAACCTATGAAACTTTGTAAGTCTAAGTGCTTTGAAAATTAGCCTCTATAACTCTCTCTCTCTCTCTCTCTGTACCAATTCTGGGGCACAGATTGTAGAAGTCTGCCAGGCACTTGTCCTACTTCCCAACCTCTGAAGCTGCCGTCAAGCTCACTCCAGCTATGAGGTCATTTAAGTTTTGCTTTAATTGGCAAAAAGCTATAAATACTGCTTTGAAAAATATACATATCTTTAAATGGTAAGTTAGATGTTTAAAAGTTATACCTCATGGTGGCTGAACACAACAATCCCACAGAATTAATACAAAAAACAAAAAGCGGGAAACGGAAGAAGGCTCAACAAATGATGGGACATGAAGATAAAACAAAACTAATTCGTATGACAAGAATAGTGCCACTGACTACTGACCTCTAAGAATAAATAAGAAAATACTCTAGAGCCCCAGTTTGAAAAAAGCTGATCACAAACATATCATCAAACTATAAGAAAACTCCTGCTCAGAGTCCTTCCAAACCTTAGAGCAGTGGTGCAATAATCCTTTTAGAGACACCCACCCAGCCACCACGATCTCGAAGTCTCCGTCATTGTCCACATCGGTGACAGCTACTCCATAGTTCAGCTGCGTGGGGTTGCTGTCGTAGTCGGGTGGGAGGACGGTGTTGGTGACAGCTGTAAATATAGGATCAGATCGCTGGGTTGCCCCACAGTGGATTATTATGGATAACAGCCACGGCAGGATCGGCATCATCTTTGTAATCTGAAACCAATCAATACATTGTTTAAATCTCCAGTTCAAGTAATGTGAAAATCAATGTGCAGAAATAGTGGAGCACATGCCAAGACACTTAATAGAGAATGTCAAAGTGCTGTGTAAACTTCCATATAATTCCCCAAGACAGACATACACTGTGGCCTTTCCCTTGGGAATTTTCAAACTCCTTGAGGTCTCTGAGGGTGTCTACAATTATTCAGGACCGGGCAAATTCTGTTGATAAAGGATCAAAACTAGGGGTGGGCATTTAGTGCACAATTAATTCGATTCATTTTTTAAAAATTTTTAACTAAGATTACATTTTATAATCCTGACCAAACTTTTTTTTTTTTTTTAACTCCCCTCCATTGTCCGGCATTGCTTTCTCTCGTCTGCCTGTCCTACTTCACCTTCGTGTAACGCAGCAGAGAGAAGGCATCAATGTCAGTTGCAAATAGCATGTGGGAATCGTTGCCGGAGACCCTTTGAAGACCCTATAAATGTTAAGAAAAAAGAGAGGGGAAGAGAAGACAGACCTGTGTGCTGGAGGGGGGGAATGGTCAGTAGCATCAGCAGGACAGGACAGCCATGGTTAGCACAGCGGTTCCCAACCTGTGCACCGCGGCACCCTGGTGCACCATAGCAAACTCTTACGGGTGCAGTGGCAAATCCTGACCTCCCTCCCCCCGCCACCTGAACCACCTGCTCTCTGCTCCCCCCCCCCCCCCCACACACACACGCACATGCCCATCGCTGCCGCTTCTCTAGATGAGCAGCGCCAGCAAAAGAAGCTGCAGCCACAAGGGCAGGGTCAGACTCTTCATACACGTGGCTGATGATCTGCCCCCTTGAACATCACTTCCTGTTCTGGGGCACAGTTGGCAGCGAGTGTATGGAGCTTCCTGTCCCGCAAGGCTGCAGCTTGTTTTGCCACTGCTGCTGCTCATCTAGAAGCAGCAGTGGCAGAGAGCCTGAAGTGGAGCTAGAAACTGCAGAGGAGCCCCCCCCCCCCCGGGTTACTGCAGGTGAAGGTGAACAGTGGAAGAAAATGTGTGGCGGGGGGGGGGGGGGGGGTAGTAGAGAACTGTGTGGCTGGTTGAGGTGGAGAGCTGTGTGGCTGGGGGTTGGAGACCTGTGTGTGGTTGGGAGGGGGAGGGGGGGCTGCAAAAAATTGCTCAGACACAAAGGGTGCCGTGAACTGAAAAAGTTTGGGAACCACTGAATTAGCAGTTGAAGGGGAGACACTTGGGTGTATGTACAGGGGAAGGATGCAGCAGGAGAGGAGAAAGTTAGGTATCTGTATGGAGGGGTGAGGGCACAATGTGCTGTGGGAAGAAAGTGTGTGTATGCAACTTTTCATTACCGTATTTTTCGGACTATAAGACGCACCGGACCATAAGACGCACCTAGGTTTTAGAGGAGGGAAATAGGAAAAAAAAAATTTTCCTTTTTCCCTCCTCTAAAACCTAGGTGCTCCGGTGCATCTTGTCCGAGTTCGGGATCGCCCTCCCCCCGGCCCTGTCACCACTTCTCCCCTACTCACGTCACGCGATGTTCCCTGGTGGTCTAGTGACGTCGGGGCAGGAAAGAGCCCCCTCTTTCCTGCCCAGCGCGCTGCTCTCCGTCCTCCTGTATGCTGCCTGACGGTCTCGGCGAGATTCAAAATGGCCGCCGAGAATTGAAGTCTCGGCGGCCATTTTGAATCTCGCCGAGACCGTCAGGCTGCATACAGGAGGATGGAGAGCAGCGCGCTGGGCAGGAAAGAGGGGGCTCTTTCCTGCCCCGACGTCACTAGACCACCAGGGAACATCGCGTGACGTGAGTAGGGGAGAAGTGGTGACAGGGCCGGGGGGAGGGCGATCCCGAACTCGGGGGGAGGGCGGGAACTCGCTACCTTCGGACTATAAGACGCACCCCCCATTTTCCTCCCAAATTTTGGGGGAAAAAAGTGCGTCTTATAGTCCGAAAAATACGGTATATTCAGCAGGTGTAAAAAAATTTCCATGCAGTGAGACTATACTAGTACCAAACCATCCAGCCCAGAGGTGGGATTAATCATGTGATTAAAGTTTTTAGTACCATGATTAATTTTAATTAAAAATTTTTATTGTTGCCCACCCCTAATCCAAACCTTCTTTGGGAAAACAGGGAAATTCAACTCTATTTTTAGCAAATCCTGTCATGATCACCCTCAAATACATACAAACTACTAGACCATAACAACAATTTTATAACCAGGTGCCACAGTTTGGTGCTATGTGAAGCGTTCACATTTATTTTACAAAAAATTTATTATTTTTACAATTTTTATTTTTAAACAAAATATTTTTTCTTTTTTTAAAACGAAATTTGTTGAAGAAGTGGTTGAATTGTGTTTATTGGTATAGCTTTAGGAGTTATAAAATATACAGTGACAGAAGTATAAGCTGTTTTCCTCCATTTGAGTTGGTATGTGCTGAATATTGGCACTTAACCAAATAAGTGCTGACCCCATCGTTGGACCACCCACAAAATAGCCAATTATAGCTTA
This sequence comes from Microcaecilia unicolor, assembly GCF_901765095.1. Lineage (NCBI taxonomy): Eukaryota > Metazoa > Chordata > Amphibia > Gymnophiona > Siphonopidae > Microcaecilia > Microcaecilia unicolor. The sequence continues at coordinate 54,344,606 of NC_044035.1, forward strand.
GGCGCTAACCAGGTATATTCAGTGGCACTACCAAGTTAAGTGTCACTGAATATGCCCATTAGCCCGGGCAAGTGATAGCGACCTCTTAGAATACTGGTTTAAGCCCAAAAGATAAGCAAACAACTTTCAGCACACTTATGACAGGTCAATTGCAGTCGCGAGTGCTCCAAATATTACAGAATGCATGCGTAATTTACAGTACAGTACAGTCTTGATTATCCAGCCTTCGGTAATTTAACCATCTGGCATACCCAACAGACCTCCCCGGTGATGTCATCACATTTATTTCTATTAAAAATATTTGTTTTAGAACAATTTTTTTTTTTTTTAAAATCGGGAACTCTGGGCCTTTGTTTATGCATTGTTTGAGGGGTTTTTGCAGTGTTTTCTCTATTATCTGACTTTTCAGTTATCCATCAACGGGTCAGTCCCATTTAGGTCGGATAAGGGAGACATATTCATGTCTAGGGTTACCATATGGCTCCAGAAAAAGGAGGACAGATTGAGCCAGTCTGGGTTTTACTTCCATTGCTTTCAACTCCTGCCTTGCTTTCAACAGCCTGTTTCTCAACTCCCTCCCAATCAGCATCACCCAGTCTGTCTCTTACCTCCCCCCCCAGTTAGAATCACTCAGTCTCTCTCTCCCTCCCCCAGATCAGCAATCACCCAGCCTGTCTGTCTCCCATCACCAGATGGGGGCTATCTGCTCCCAGATCAGCATCACACAGTCTATGTGTCCCCCCCCACCCCCACCAGATCAGCATCACACAGTCTGTATCTCATCTCCCCCCAGATCAGAATCATCCAGTCTTTCATCTTCTCGGTCTTCCTCCCCCCCCCCCCCCCCAGCAGTTCAGCATTACCCAATCTCTGTCTCCCTCCCAGATCAGCATCACCCAGTTTCTTTCTGTCTCCCCCCTGAGATCAGCACCACCCAGGGGCGTAGCTACGGGTGGGCCTGGGTGGGCCCAGGCCCACCCAATTTCAGTCCAGGCCCGCCCAGCGCCAGCTCCCATTGCCGGCCACTGCTGCTTTTCCTGATGAGCAGCAGGGCCGGCGCTACAAAAAGAAGAAGCGCTCAGCTGACTGAGCTGAGCGCCGCCGCCAACGCTAACCCGCCGAGAAAAAAAGTTTTAAAAAAAACGCGGCACTGCAGGCAGCCTCGAAGCATTGGCTGCTGGCTCTGCAGGCTCCTACCGTCTCTTACATCACTGCCCCTGTAGTGAAGCAGGGGCAGTGACGTAAGAGACGGAAGGAGCCTGCAGAGCCAGCAGCCAATGCTTCGAGGCTGCCTGCAGTGCCGCGTTTTTTTTAAAACATTTTTTCTCATCGGGTTAGCGTTGGCGGCGGCGCTCAGCTCAGTCAGCTGAGCGCTTCTTTTTGTAGCGCCGGCCCTGCTGCTCATCAGGAAAAGCAGCAGTGGCCGGCAATGGGAGCTGGGGCTTGTGGGCCTGAATGGGAGAGGGAAAATGGATGGCAGGATGGGGAGAAAGAGGGAAAATAGAAGGATGGGGAGAGAAAGAGGGAAAACAGATGGGAGGATGGCAGAGAAAGAGGGAAAATGGAAGGATGGGGAGAGAAAGAGGGAAAACAGATGGCAGGATGGGGAGAAAGAGGGAAAACAGATGGGAGGATGGCAGAGAAAGAGGGAAAATGGAAGGATGGGGAGAGAAAGAGGGAAAACAGATGGGAGGATGGCAGAGAAAGAGGGAAAACTGAAGGATGGGGAGAGAAAGAGGAGAGACTGGAAGGATGTGTAGAGAGAAGGGACACTAAACAGAAAAGGGTAGAGAGATAGACACTGGTTAGAAGGAGGGAGAGAGACATTAGATGGAAGGATCAGGAGAGAGGGTAGATGGGTGGAAGGATGGGGAGAGAAAGAGGGAAGACGCTGGATGGAAGGGTAGGGAGAAAGAGGTGACACTGGATGGAAGGATGCAGAAAGAAAGAGGGGAGACTATTGGAAGGATGGGGAGAGAGAGGGGAGACACTGGAAGGATGGGGAGAGAAAGAGGAGAGCTGCTGCATGGAAAGGGGAGTAGTGAAAGACTGGAGAATAAGAGGAAGGGGCATGGGGAGAACAAGGGTGATAAAAAGATGAAAAGCCATAAGTAGATGAAGGAAATTAAAGAATGGATAGTAAGAATGAATTAAATCTGGACACAGAGAGAGGCAGAAAAATATTGAAGAAAGCAAAGAAAAAGGAGAGAAAATGACAAATGGCCAGGAAACCCTGGCAGAAGAGTTAAGCGAAAACGAAGGAAAGCAGAATCTAGAGACTGGGAGCAACACAATGAGAAAAAGTAAATGGCCATACAACAAAGGTAAAGAAAATAATTTTATTTTTAATTTAGGATAAAGTAATATGGTGTTAATAAAGTTTCAGAGACCAATACTTCCTTCCTTAGGTCAGGAGAGGATACCGTAACAGCATTATACTGACCTGAGGCAGGAGGTTTTGGCCTCTGAAAGCTCACTGAAAAGGATTAGGCTATTAAATAAATTGTCTGAAATCTGATGCACTGAAAAACAGCACTTTACCCTGTGTGACAAATGCATCTGAGTGTGACTACATTTTGCTGGGGGGGGGGGGGGCGGGTAGAGAGAAAATTTTGTGCCCACCCACTTTGGGTTCAGGCCCACCCAAAATTGGCAGTCTGGCTACGCCACTGGCACCACCCAGTCTCTCTCGGTCTCCCTCGAGGTCAGCAGTCTGTCTCTGACCTCCCCCACAGATCAGCATCACCCAGCCTCTGTCTCCCCTCTCCCAGATTAGTATCTCCATCCCAGATCAATATCACCCAGTCCCTCTATGCCCCCCCCAATCAGTGTTACCCAGTCTATGTCTCCTCCACTGCCAGTGAAAGCCTCCAAAGCAGGAAATTACATCAGAAAGGGGTGTGATAAGCAGTGCTGCACGCAGGGAAATGGTCCTGCCTGTTTTCATGTTGCTGTTTTCATGTCCCAGCCAATGACCTGGGAAGGTAGCAAGGTGTGTGGGGTTGAACAGTTCGAGCTCAATGGGGCTCTTCTGTTTATGATTGTGGATGGAGCAGGTTACCACAGAACCAGAAAACTAGCTGGTTTTTGGCTGGTTTGTTGGGCACCTAATACACCCTGCTAATGTGTCACGTCCCCCAAAGGTTAGGTGTACTGTGTGTTGGGAATCTCTGTACTAGTCTACTTAGAATAGTGCACATACATGTCATACAGACATGCGTGCCAATTATATTGACATTTATACAGATGTAGTTATAGAATTTCCCTTTATACTCCTGGACTATGCTTCGTGATGCAACTGCCTTTTTGATAGGCATTGATATTACTCTGCCAACAGCTTACAGAACAGCTGCCATTAACTTAGTCACTAGCAGTTTGCATTCTAAAAATCAATAGCAATCTAGCTATGAAATCCAATTTAAAATGTTTCAATGTGCTAAGAACAGGTGAACAATATGAATAATCCAGTTAATATTTCATTTGGTTTTATTTCATGCATTAGTTTTCTTACCAGTCCTTTTGCTAAACAGCCAGAATGGGTTACAAACAATTAGTATAATAAAATACAAGAACACAAAAGCTTCAATCACTGATTATATATGAACCAGATTTACTAAAGGTGTTTTTCCATGGTGTGTCTATGTGAAACATACTTAACACATCAACACGAACACACTGGCAGAGCTCAGTGGTGCCGCTGAACACTGCCATTCCTGGAAGCAGTTTTTGGAGGTGAATCAGCACTACTGCTCAATGGTGACACCTACTGGATGGAGTTTGTTTATAGAAGTAAAGACTATCACTACAATCAATGTCTGGGCCAGGTAGGAAATTATAAATTAGAGAGAAAAACCCAGATAATCGTGCAAGAAAGTTCATGGCACTGCAGTCTTAACAGAGGCCAGCTCTGATTGAGCTGTAAGCACAAAGGGGGAGGAAGAATGTGCTGGCTCACAACAAATTACAAAATTGTATTGTAACATCATTTCAAGCTTACTTCTTCCCTATTTTCTACAACACTGTTTAAAGGAGGGGACACAATCCCAAATGAAACATTAAGGGGTCCTTTTCCTAAGCCGCATAATCGTCCACGCACGCCCAACATGCGCCAAAATGGAGTTACCGCCCGACTACCGCGAGGCTCTTGTGGTAACTTCATTTTTGGCATGCGTCTGAAAAATATTTTTTATTTTCAGGCGCGCGTAACAGATGTGCGCCAAGTGGCATATGGTGTGCGTAGGTCATTACCGCCCGGTTACCGCACGAATCTTTACTGCTAGGTCAATGGCTTGTGGTAAGGTCTCAGACACAAAATGGACAGGCGGCAATTTTCATTTTGTTGTATGTCCATTTTCAGCAAAAATTTTTAAAAAGGCCTTTTTTCCAGGCGCGCTAAAAAAATGGATCGTCGCACGACCAAAACCCGCAAGCCATTTTTCAGCGCACCTTTGTAGAAGGGCCCCTAAAAGCAGCTCTGTCAATGGACTTTTACTGAACAGAGATTTATTGAATATCAGAGACATCATTTCTAAACCAATGGACATCTGAATGTAATCCCCCATTATATGGGGATTACTGAGTGGTGTCAGCTCTCTGGATATTAATTACTGGGCGGGGGGGGGGGGGGGGGAGGGTAGAGCTGAGATGTCCCTGACTGGGAGGAAAGCCCAGCCCAAGGGGAATGGTGTTGAAATAAAATGCAGAAAAATGTGGGTTTGTTAGTTGATTGGCAAGGGAGGTGGAGCTGGATGTAATAAAGGCTACTGTTTTGAGGGGAAAAGTAGTCTTTGGTTGCCTGTTTCCCCACCTTGGTAGAAAGGGCGATTCCAAAATGGCTAAGTAAACTCAGGCTGATTAAGGAGTAATTGCTGTCTCAACTAAGTGGCAACAGTAAAGGTATGAGAAACTCTGGTGGGTAAGGGGAACCCAGCCCAAGAGCAGGACTAGAACAGGTGAAGCCTGTTTCAGGCCAGGATACAGCTCCAGAAGTGCATCGCTGGAAGAAGGATAGCCTAAAGGATCTGTGCCTCAGGGGAGTGGATTGTGATTTTAAGAAATTCAGGAGCAACCTTGGATTATTACCAGCCTCTGGCATGAGTAAAGGACAGGAGTATCAGTAAATATGTAAAAACTAAAGTCACTAAGAAGATCAAGCTTAGTAAAAATGTGGGTTGAGTGGACAGGAGGAGTTCTACTGTACAGATGAAGTTATAAAAACTGATTTGTCTGCCGTTTGCAGAAAGTTCAGTAAAGTCAAGTTCACATTAAACGAAGCCTTTGGAATGCAGTGTGGTTCGTCTTTGAAGTGGGAAAGGAATGGAATGGAAAACAAAAATGAGGATGTTATAATGTCTTTGTATCGCTCCACGCTGCGACCGCACCTCAAATACTGTGTTCAATTCTGGTCGCCGTATCTCAAAAAAGACATAGTTGAATTAGAAAAAGTGCAGAGAAGGGCGACGAAAATGATAAAGGGGATGGGACGACCTCCCTAGGAGGAAAGGCTAAAGCGGCTAGGGCTCTTCAGCTTGGAGAAAAGGCAGCTGAGGGGAGATATGATAGAGGACTATAAAATAATGAGTGGAGTTGAACGGGTAGATGTGAAGCGTCTGTTCACGCTTTCCAAAAATACTAGGACTAGGGGGCATGCGATGAAGCTACAATGTAGTAAATTTAAAATGAATCGGAGAAAATGTTTCTTCACTCAACATGTAATTAAACTCTGGAATTCGTTGCCAGAGAATGCGGTAAAGGCAGTTAGCTTAGCGGAGTTTAAAAAAGGTTTGGACGGCTTCTTAAAGGAAAAGTCCATTGACCATTATTAAACTGACTTGGGGAAAATCCACTATTTCTGGGATAAGCAGTATAATATATTTTGTACTTTTTTGGGATCTTGCCAGGTATTTGTGATCTGGATTGGCCACTGTTGGAAACAGGATGCTGGGCTTGATGGACCTTTGGTCTTTCCCAGTATGGCAATACTTATGAGTGGGGACACTTGCTTCCGAGACTGGTAAGACGTCTGCTAGAAGCCCTCACTTATTCTTCCCCATACCCTGGATCTCCAGTCCAGACCTCTGACCCACTCCCGTGCTCAAACCAAGAAGGACTGTGTTGGATGGAGAGTGTGGAATGAGCCAGAATGTGGTGTAATGGAAGCAAAGGACAAGAGGAGTGGTGTGTGTATCCATGATCTGTGTTGGGAGGATGAAACTGAGCTACAGTGTCGGCGAAACCCGGGTTACATGAAGAATGACAAATGAAAATTCTGGTACGTATCTGGATAATTTTTAGGAGACCAAAGGTATTACAGCCTGTAACATCCAGAGATGCCAAGGATGGACCTACTGATTGTGTGTGACTTGGCATGTCTGAGCATCTCATCAACTAGCAAACAGCTTTCTCAATGTGACCTAGATAGCACATTAGTGTTACACATGGTAGTGTGCAATGGGAGAGAGGGAAAAATGTTGGATATGGGTGTAGATGAGAGGGATGGAGAGATAACAGGAGATGGAGAGAAGAGAAAAGAGGGAGATGTTGGATCCAGGAGCAAAGGAAGTGATGGAGGGATGCCGAACAATGGGAGTGAGGAATGAGAGAGGGAGAAATGCTGGACTATTACTACTACTACTACTACTACTATTTAGCATTTCTATAGCACTACAAGGCATACGCAGCGCTGCACAAAGATAGAAGAAAGACAGTCCCTGCTCAAAGAGCTTACAATCTAATAGACAAAAAATAAATAAAGTAAGCAAATCAAATCAATTAATGTGAACGGGAAGGAAGAGAGGAGGGTAGGTGGAGGCGAGTGGTTACAAGTGGTTACGAGTCAAAAGCAATGTTAAAGAGGTGGGCTTTCAGTCTAGATTTAAAGGTGGCCAAGGATGGGGCAAGACGTAGGGGCTCAGGAAGTTTATTCCAGACGTAGGGTGCAGCGAGACAGAAGGCGCGAAGTCTGGAGTTGGCAGTAGTGGAGAAGGGAACAGATAAGAAGGATTTATCCATGGAGCAGAGTGCACGGGAAGTGGTGTAGGGAAGGACAAGTGTAGAGAGATACTGGGGAGCAGCAGAGTGAGTACATTTATAGGTTAGTAGAAGAAGTTTGAACAGGATGCGAAAACGGATAGGGAGCCAGTGAAGGGTCTTGAGGAGAGGGGTAGTATGAGTAAAGCGACCCTGGCGGAAGATGAGACGGGCAGCAGAGTTTTGAACCGACTGGAGAGGGGAGAGGTGACTAAGTGGGAGGCCAGCAAGAAGCAGATTGCAGTAGTCTAAACGAGAGGTGACAAGGGTGTGGATGAGGGTTTTGGTAGAGTGCTCGGAAAGAAAGGGGCGGATTTTACGGATGTTGTAAAGAAAGAAACGACAGGTCTTGGCAATCTGCTGGATATGAGCAGAGAAGGAGAGAGAAGAGTCAAAGATGACCCCAAGGTTTCGAGCTGAGGAGACAGGGAGAATGAGAGAGCCATCAACAGAAATAGAAAACGGGGGGAGCGGGGAGGTGGGTTTGGGGGGGAAAATGAGAAGCTCGGTTTTGGTCATATTTAATTTCAGGTGGCGTTGAGACATCCAGACAGCAATGTCAGACAAGCACGCTGAAACTTTGGTTTGGATGCAAGGTGAGATATCAGGGGTAGAAAGGTAGATTTGGGAGTCATCAGCATAGAGATGGTAGGAAAAGCCATGGGATGAGATTAATGAACCAAGGGAAGAAATGTAGATAGAAAAGAGGAGGGGACCAAGAACAGAACCTATGGGGGAGAGAGCGGGGGGGGGGGAGACAGAAGGGATGGGGAGATGTCAGGCTATGAGGGGATGGGAGAAAGAGGGAGCAGTTGCTAGGCTAGAAAGGTGGAGGGAATAGGAGAACTAAGTGGGAGAGGTCAGGAGGGGGTGTCAAGAAAATGAATGAGAGGATAATGATTACAGAGGGTAGAAATATGGTAACGGGGAACAGATTAAAGATGAAAGGGAATGGAGGGCTGGGGAAGGAGTGAGATGGGAAATGGTAGAGCTAGTGGGTGAGAGAAGAAGATGGAAATTTGATAGGTAGCTGAAAAGTAAAAAGGAGAAGGATGAGAGGGGGTGAAATTTGAGTTGACGGAGAGGCAGAAAAGAAACAAAAAGAGCTAAAAAGAAATGATCAATATCTCAGAGGCAGGTGTAGTGAGGCAATAGACGGGAGAGAGGAGAAAAAAAAAACCCCAAAATGGACAGTAGCCACTTGAAGGAGAATTATCATACAACACAGGAAAGCAGACAAAAAGAAACTGGAACCAAGAAGATGGAAAAATAAAATGTCCAGACCACAAAGGTAGAAAAAACATTTTATTTTGAATGTTTTAAAAGGAATATGTTAGCTTTGGGAAATGATGTAGCAAAAGTCTTTGTATTGTGTTCAGTAAAAATAGGAAATGAATTTCTGTTTTTATTTCTCTAGTGTTGCAGTACAGCTAAGTTTAACTTCTTGGAGTTACCAGTTCAATTTTTGGCTAAATATTTTTATTTCTAATTTGTGATCCCTTGTTCTGTATTTGGTGTGATAGTAATGGCACGTGGGGAAATCAGAGGGGAGGAAAGGGGGGCCCTCGTTTATTTTCTGATCTGGGCTGTAGCATGTCTAACATCAGTCCTCACTCTTGCTGTATAGCTGGTGGGGATCCCCAAGCATCCCCAGCTGAGGACCTCCATTGACAGCCAGAATTCCCTACTACCAAGCTGTGCAGTCAGCGACAGCATCCTTGAGGCACAGACAGTCAAGCATGCATGGGGTGCCGACTTCAGTGGCTTAGGGATGTTGCTGCTGCCTGCCAAGCTTGGTAAAAGGGAGTTCTGGCCACCTTCAGAGAAAAGGGCATGCGATAAAACTGAAACTGGCACGCATCCAAAACAGGCCTGAGCCCTTAACACCACCCATTGATCTAGCAGTAACAGCTCATGCGCTACACGCGCGGTAACCGTTCGGCATGTGCCAACTGCCAATTACTGCCAGATGTTATGCGCATTGGAGGAAATAAATAAATCATCCAGCCTTATGGGCATATGCCAAATATAAAATTATCACCAGGGGGAGCATGGTAGCCTGGCAGTAGTCTTGTTTAGGCACACGCATAGTGCCTAATGCGCCAGGAGCGTAGCTACGTGGGGCCACGGGGGCCTTGGCCTCCCCAGATTTGGCCCTGGCCCTCGCCGACCCTTTCTCGACCCCCCCCCTTCCCAGCGCCGCTGCTAACCCTCCCCCGCCAACCAAAGTCCTTTTCAGCCGGTCTCCGGGCTGGCGCGTTGCTGCAGCTGATGTGGAAGCCTAGGATTCTATTTCTGTGCGAGTCATCCTGACGTCCTGCACATTCAACAGAATCCTAGGCTTCCACATCAGCTGCAGCAACGCGTCAGCCCGGAGACCGGCTGAGGAGGACTTTGGCTGGTGGGGGTTGGGGACCCCCGCCAACACAGGTACCTAATAGCGGCAGCGGGACTCGGGGGGGTTGGCAGCAGCGGGGGAAGGGGGGGTCAAAAGGGGAGGGGCACCATGGGGGGTCAAAGGTGGCGGGGGGGAGCTACAATGTGCCCCCCTTACACCAAAGTCCAGCTACACCCCTGTAATGCTCCTTCATAAAAGGGCCCCTTAATTCTTACTGTCCCTTTTATCAACGTGCATTAAAATGTTGTAGTTAGTGTGTGTGGTGATTCCCAAAGTTAATGTATAGCAACTGCAAAGCCCCTGTGTTAATTATCAGGAGGCTGTCCAACATTTTTTTCATTTATTTATTGGGATGTATTACCCGCCTTTATGAAGAAATTCAACCAAGGCAGTGTACAGCAGTTCCCATACAATTATTGTAGAGACAATACACTTACCACATGTGAACTGCATTGCAGATAATGCAGATGCACTTAATGTCACCTTTCCTTTCAAGGTGGTATTAACAGTTAACATATAATACCATATTGCATGTTTAAGTGTAAGATGCAGTCACTGCCCAGTCTCTGCTGATTCGCTGACCCGTTCCAGTTGTCAGTTAATATGGAAATTAGCATGCCCTGTGTGTTCTTGGGCAGGAGCACTCTTCAGTCACTCCTGTCCTTCTAGCGCTGTCCATAAAAATGGTGCTCCTAGCGGTAGTCTCACGCTATCACCACTAGGGGGTCATGTTTCCTTATAAGGAAAAACATACACCTGTGTAAGCTGGGGGGGGGGGGGGGCTTTTACTACTAATTAAAACTGACATAGGCAGCTGCCTAGTATAAGCCTGAAATTCAAACTTCTCCCCTTACACAATAAACTTCTCAGGCCAGGGGCTTGGGACTGGATTGATTTAGGAGGCTGGACTGAAAAGTCCACAGACATGCTTCATGCTCTTTAAATAATGTAGGTCACTCCAACAGGCATGCTCTGAACTCAAGGGTGGGCAACCACAGTCCTTGAGGGCCACAACCAGGTCAGTTTTTCAAGATTTCCACAGTGAATATGTATGAGATTGATTTGCATTCAATGGAAGCAGTACATGTAAATCAATCTCATGTATATTCATTGTGGAAATCTTGAAAATCTGATTGGTTTGTGGCCCTCGAAGATCGTGGTTGCCCACTCCAGCATCAGCTAAAAGGTGTAGTCCACACCCATTCCCTTTCCTCTTCCATGCTTCACAGTTAATACAAATTAGTGTGTGCTAAGTGTCGAGCCGCTGCAGAACTCTTATCACAGCCATGCACTAATTCACATATTAACCGCTTAACACACTTCAGTACAAGGACCCATGGAGGGGCATAATCATAGTAACATAGTAGATGACGGCAGAAAAAGACCTGCACAGTCCATCCAGTCTGCCCAACAAGACAACTCATGTGTGCTACTTTTTGTGTATACCCTACTTTGATTTGTACCTATGCTCTACAGGGCACAGACCATATAAGTCTGCCCAGCACTATCCCCGCCTCCCAACCACCGGCTCTGGCACAGACCGTATAAGTCTGCCCAGCACTATCCCCGCCTCCCACCACCGGCTCTGGCACTGACCGTATAAGTCTGCCCAGCACTATCCCTGCCTCCCAACCTCCAGTCCCGCCTCCCACCACTGGCTCTGGCACAGACCGTATAAGTCTGCCCCGCACTATCCCTGCCTCCCAACCTCCAGCCCCGCCTCCCACTACCAGCTCTGCTATCCAATCTCGGTTAAGCTCCTGAGGATCCATAATCGAAAGGGACACCCAAGTTTTCCTGAGGATGTCCTCGCAGGACATCCCAGCAAAGGGGCGGGGAAACCCGTATTATCGAAACAAGATGGGTGTCTTTCATTTCGATAATATGGTTGGAGACGCCCAAATCTTGACATTCAGGTCGTCCCTAGAGATGGTCGTCCTTAGACTTTGTCGTTTCTGATTTTCGGCAATAATGGAAACTAAGGACGCCCATCTCAGAAACGACCAAATGCAAGCCCTTTGGTTGTGAGAGGGGCCAGCATTCGTAGTGCACTGGTCCCCCTCACATGCCAGGACACCAACCGGGCAACCTAGGGGGCACTGCAGTGGACTTCATAAAAAGCCCCCAGGTACATAGCTCCCTTACCTTGTGTGTTGAGCCCCCCAAAACCCCACTACCCACAACTGTACACCACTACCATAGCCCTTACGGGTTACGGGGGGGACATAGATGTGGGTACAGTGGGTTTCTGGTGGGTTTTGGAGGGCTCACATTTACCACCACAAACGTAACAGGTAGGGGGGATGGGCCTGGGTCTGCCTGCCTGAAGTGCACTGCACCCACTAAAACTGCTCCAGGGACCTGCATACTGCTGCGATGGACCAGAGTATGACATTTGAGGCTGGCAAAAAATATTTTTAAAGATATTTTTTGAGGGTGGGAGGGAGTTAGTGACCACTGGGGGGAGTAAGGGGAGGTCATCCCCGATTCTCTCCGGTGGTCATCTGCTCAGTTCAAGCACCTTTTTGTGCCTTGGTCGTAAGAAAAACTGGACCAGGTAAAGTTGTCCAAATGCTCGTCAGGGACACCCTTTTTTTTCCCCCATTATGGGTCGAGGATGCCCATGTGTTGGGCACACCCAAGTCCTGCCTTCGCTACGCCTCCGACACGTCCCCAGGAACTTTGGTCGTCCCCGCTATGGAAAGCAGTTGGGGACGCCCAAAATCGGCTTTCGATTATGCCGATTTGGGCAACCCTGTGAGAAGGACGCCCATCTTCCGATTTGTGTCGAAAATAAGCCCAAACGTTCCTGATCTTATGGAATATCCTTTTGTGGAATGAATCTCCCTGAGTAGAAGATAACACTGACTAAAGGGAACCATTTTCTATGATATGAAAAAGAGTATTCCAGTTTCCTGAATGTGAAATGCCTATATAAGAAAATCAAGTTATGATTAGTTACACTGAGATAGGAGAAGCTTGAAATTCCCAAGGATAATGGGCTTACGTTCTATCCCGCTCAATCTGTAATAGGCTCTTCAATTTTATTAGACAATTCCATGCATAAATGTATAGATTGCTGTCATATTCAAAAGATAGGTGTAAATATAACCACATAAATGCCAGCATCAAGCCTCAACACTATTCTAGAAGTATGTGCTGAAATAGCATAGCATGTAACTGTTAGGAGGGCAATCACAGGGGAGGAGCATTGGAGGGGCCAGCATTTAACAATAAAAATGTATTTATATTTTGCATTATCTACAAATTCTAAGCGAGGAACAAATTACATACACAGTGAGATAAAAACTTACAAAAAATAGACAACACATAAAAATCATATCAAAATAAATATAGAATCTTCAAAGCTCTATACAATAAAATAAAATGTCTTCGCGCTCCTTCAGCCCATACACTTGATGAAAGAAATAGGTTTTCAACTCTTTCTTAAACTGTATTATACTTTGCAGTACATAAAGCTCAATTGGCAAAGTATCCCAAAGTCTGGGACCAATAATATTGAAAATAGAGGATCTGTATTCTTTCTGCTGCACCACAAGATAAGATGGTACATCAACAAGCAATTTTTGTGAGGATCTCAAAGAGTGCAGTGGCTGACAGAATCTCAGAGTGGAACATAGAGCAGGAGAAACAATTATTAAGAGCCTTAAAAACATGCAGCAAAATCTGAATGGGTAATGAACTAATGGTTAGTGCTGCGGCTTTTGATCCTGGCAACCTGCGTTCGATTCCCACTGCAGCTCCTTGTGACCTTGGGCAAGTCACTTAACCCTCCATTGCCCCAAGTCCAAAAAAAAAAAAACAACTTAGATTGCGAGTCCTCTAGGGACAGAGAAAGTACTTGCATATAATACAGCGCTGTGCATGTCTTGTAGCGCTACAGAAATGATTAGTAGCAGTAGTAGAAGATTCTAAAAAAGGCAACCAATGAAGGGATTTTAAAATTGCAGAAATATGATTAAAATGACAAGTACTAGTAATCATTCTGGAGAATACTGCTAGTTATGCTCGTAAATGTTGCATTTAGGTGCAATCATTTACACAAGCCATGGGCCTGGCATAAATGTTTGCGCCCGCATTTTGACACACTGGTGCATTTGCAAGAGTTCTTCTAGAATATGCGCACTACCTACGATGTTCAGCTGCTTTTGTGGACGCTTTTGATGATATGGTAAGGACTATTGACCCGCTATGCCAATAAAATCTCCCTGCGCAAAGGAGTAGCCTAACGGTTAGTGCAGCAGGCTTTGATCCTGGCAACCTGGGTTCGAGTCTCATTTCAACTCCTTCTGACCTTGGGCAAGTCACTTAACCCTCCATTGCCCCAGGTAGAAAAAAAAACAACTTAAGATTGTGAACCTTCTAGGGACAGAGAAAGTACCTGCATATAATGTGTACAGTGCTGGGTACATCTAGTAGTGCTATAGAAATGATTAATAGTAGCCAAGGAGGAGATGCAAAAAAAGCTCACAGTAGCATGCAGGAAGCAAAACTTCATGCAATTTTGATGTACTGCAGACCTGCAGCAAGTGTGTATGGGGAGGGGGAGTATGCAGGACATATGAATTCCTGGACGTTGCCCAGACGCTGCCGCACGTTTGTCCGAACGGAAGGAGTTCCTCGGCTGGAAACGGGTACATTGACCAAACCCCGCAGAGCACCCCGGGCGCTACCTGCGAGCTTCGTGAAAACGTGGCCTGGAAGAGGAGGGAAAAGAAGGACTTTTGGAAGAAGGCCTCGGCCTATCCTCAGGCAACCGTTGGGGCTTAGAGTCCCCTAGGTCCTTAACAATCTTCTCCAAATCCTCCTCAAATAAAAGAAGGCCCCGAAAGGGTAACCTCACCAGCCTTTGTGTAGCGGCCATGTCAGCCGC